>NC_067419.1:3882363-5082363 GCF_009764475.1 Pristis pectinata | reverse complement strand
CTGTGTGGGCGGGACCCAGTGTTGTACCCAGCGTAATACAGTGAGTCCCGCCCACCCAGTACACTGTGGTGGGCCCCACATTGGCCGCATCAGGCACCTCAGAGTGGAAGCAAGTTACCCTCAATCCTGAGGGAGAAGTACAAGAGCCTTGATTAAGCAGTGACAGACCAGTGGCCCCTGCACTGTACGCTGTAATGCAGTGACAGACCAGTGTTCCCCACACTGTACACTGTAATGCAGTGAAAGACCAGTGTTCCCCACACTGTACGCTGTAATGCAGTGACAGACCAGTGTTCCCCACACTGTACACTGTAATGCAGTGAAAGACCAGTGTTCCCCACACTGTACACTGTAATGCATTGAGAGACCATAGTCCCCCGTACTGTACACTGTGATGCAGTGACAGAGTTGTGAATCCAGAGCTGTACCCCAGTCTAATACAGTGACAGACCTGTGCCCCGAGTACTGTAATCTGATGCAATATAGTGACAGACCCATGTCCCCAGTACTGTACCCAGGTGTAATACAGCGAGGAAACTGAGCCCCACCTTAGCAGCCAAGTTTAAAAGGTGACAGAGCTGTGCCTCTATCTACCGTACACCAGTGCATTACAATGACCCCTGTACAATAATGTGAAAGATCTGTACCCCCTGATCTTTCCCCTGGCTAGAGTGTCCCAGTCTAATACAGGCTATGTCTGTCTCCATACTGTACCCTGTGTAATGCAGCGGTAGAACTACACCAAGCCCCCTTGGTGAAGCAGAGTGACGGACCTGTGCTCCAGTACTACAATTTCAATGTAATATAGCAAGAGACATGTGCCTCCCTAAGGAGAGTACCCCTGGTGTAATAGTGACAGACCTGTGCCCCAGTAATGTACTCAAGTACATTAGTGATAAACATGCTGAGTATTGTACCCTGGTGTAACTCAGTGACACATCTATGCCCCTGTAATATACCCTAGTGCAACACAGTGAGAGGTTTGTGCTAACCTCGGTATAATCCTGCGATAGGTGTACTCTGCCAATGAAAGGCCAGTGCCCCCAGTATGGTACATTATTAGTGTACTCCATAGCACTGTTGACTGTAGCTGAGTGTAATACAATGACAGTCCCTGCCCCCAGTACTGACTCTGATGATCTATCTGTGCCCACAGTACTGTACCGCATAGAGTGCAGTTACAGCCCAGGTCCATCCCCCAGTATGCTCCTGTGATAGACTCTCAGACCGGTGCCCCAGAATTGTACCCCAGTGCAATACAGTGAGAGTAGTGCTGCGCAGTACTGGAGTTTGCGTAAAACGGTTACAGTCAGGGACCTCCCCATGGAATACCCAGGTGTAATGGCAGATATACCACCAGTGTAGCACCCTCCCTGTGACACCCTGCTTCCCAATGCAAAAATGACCCATTTATTCCCACCCTCTGTCTGTTAATCAATCCTCAATCCATGCCAGTTTATTATTCTGATGTGCACTATAATTTTGTTTAATAACCTCTGGTGTGGCTACTTATTAAAAGGCCTTTTGAAAGATCGAATACACAGCACCAACTGGTGCCCAGCTTCTCGACTATGCTCAATACAACATCACAAACCTCTGATGGATTTGTCCACCACGATTTCCCTGTCATAAAACCATGTCGGCTCTGCCCAATCCTATCATTCTTTTCCAAGGGCCCTGTTATTACTACTGACATCGGGCGGCCAGGTCTGCGGTTCCCTGTTCCCCCTCTCCCTCCTTTCTTAAATAGTGGGGTCACATTTGCTACCCTCTGATCCGTGGCAACCATTCCAGAATCTATGGAATTCTGGAAGATGACCACCAGTGCATTCACCATCTCCATCGCCACCTCCTTCAAAGCCCTAGGACGCATGTCCTAGGGATTTATCACCCTTCAGTCCTATCAGTTTCTCCAATACTAATTTCCTTCAGCTACTCAGGTCAGTCCAAAAATGTTGTTCTCCAATTTTTTCTGAGATGTTTTTGTCTTAATTGATGAAAGCAGGTGCAACGTATCTCCTTTCTCAATCTGTAAGGCACCCACGTTTCCTTAACCGATCTATCAATGCTTTTATGGTCTGCTTTCTTTTATACCCTGGCATAATATAATGACAACCCTATACCACCACTGGTGTAATGGTACTTAACCTATGCCGGCCAGATCTGTGTTCACAGGAATCGATAAGGTATGAGGACTGGGTAGGTTATTGTGGATTGGGGAAACTACTTTCAAATGGAATGGCAGTAAAACAGCAGTAGCTATTTTAAGAAAGTTTTAAGAAGTGGTATAAAGTTTAGAAGTAACATATCTCCTTAAAGGCACAAAAATGTAACAGGAAATGTGGCCTGACCAGAGCAAAACCAGAGTATCTTTCTCTAGTGTTAGGTTAGAGGAAAAAACTTGTAATACTGTCAAAATGGCAGCGTTGGAGAATTCTGAAGTTTCAGAACTCAGCAAATGAAGATAAAGAAATTGAAAGCAGTAAACAGAATACGAGAGAAGTCTAGCAAGAAATGAAACAGACTGTAAAAGCTTCTACAGATAGGGTAAAAAGGAAACACAAGTTTCTCATAGATTGAATCAGGAGATATTTTGTGTCACTCTTCACAGAGATGAAGTAGAACAGCAAGTCTTGACTGAGACAGGTACTGAAAGATATCAGAAATTAGGAAAGAAGTATTGGCTAAATTAGTGGGATTGAGAGCCAATAAATGCTGACAAGACTGTGTGGATAAGCACAGCTCAAATGCCATCTATAAATTCACTGATGACACCACTGTTGTTGGCAGAATCTCAGATGGTGATGAGGAGGTGTACGGGAGTGAGATAGATCGGCTGGTTGAGTGGCGTCGCAACAACAACCTCGCACTCAACATCAGCAAGTCCAAGGAATTGATTGTGGATTCAGGAAGGGGAAGTCGGGAGAACACACACCAGTCCTCACTGAGGGGTCAGCAGTGGAAAGGGTGAGCAGCTTCAAGTCCCCGGGTGTCAACATCTCGGAGGATTTACCCTGGGCACAACACATTGATGCAATCATGAAGAAGGCACACCCCTACTTTTTTGGGGGTGTGAGGAGATTCGGTATGTCACCAAAGGCTCTTGCAAAATTCTGCAGATGTACGGTGGAGAGCATTCTGACTGGTTGCATCACCGCCTGGTATGGAGGCTCCAATGCACAGGATCACAAGAGGCTGCAAAGGGTTGCAGACTGAGCACAACTCTCCCCACCATCAAGGACATCTTCAAGAGGTGGTGCCTCAAGAAGGCAGCATCCATCACTAGGCACCCTCACCACCCGGGACATGACCTCTTCTCGTTACCAGCATCAGGGAGGAGGTACAGGAGCCTGTAGACCCAAACTCAATGATTCAGAAACAGCTTCTTCCCCTCTGCCATCAGATTTCTGAACTGTCCATGAACCCATGAACACTACCTCGTTATTCCTTCATTTGCACTATATATATTTTGTATTTATAGGAATTTTACGTCTTTGCACTGTACTGTCACTGCAAAACAACAAGTTTCATGACATATTAGTCAGTGATAATAAACCTGACTCTGAAGGTGATAAGCAGTCCCATCCTCGTCCTTATTTCTCTGCAGCCCAGCAACCTATTGCCTTTCACAAGTCCATCAAACACCCCATCTCCCCTAGCCCCTGACACCCTCAATTCTTTTCTCACTTACCTGCACGAAGGGTAAGTCACAGTGGGCAATTAACTGATCTGCACATTTAGGGATGTGGGAAGAAACCGGAGCACCTGGTGGAAACCCACACTGTCACAGGAAGAACGCGCAAACTCCACATGGACAGCACTGGAGGTCAGGAGCAAACCCTGTTCACGGCCACTGGTGCAGACTCCAATTCCCCGTTCCCCCACAGCCACCAGTGCAGACTTCGATTCCCTGTTCCCCCAACACTACACAACCACCAGTGCACACTCCAATTCCCCGTTCCCCCAACACTACACAATCACTCATGCAGACTCCAATTCCCCATTCCAGCAACACTGATATATCCTCAGGACATGCTAATCTGCACCAAAAAGGTTTTGAAGGAGGCAGCCATGGAGATGGTGGATGCACTTGCTGTCACCTTCTGAAACTCCAGAGATTCCAAGACCATTCCCACAACTGGAAGATAGGAAGACGAGAGAAAATGGGGAACTGCAGGCCTGGTATCAGTAACTGGGAAAATGCTAGAATCTATTACAAGGGGTTTCAAGGAGCACTTGGATAGGTACATGGAGGGGCTTGGAGGGTTATGGGACGAACACAGGAAATTGGGCACCATGGTCGGCATGAACTGTTTGGGCTGAAGGGCCTGTATCCCTGCTGTATTGCTCTGTACAAGTGGTATCTGGGCACTCTGAAAACAACAAGAAGACTGGGAAAATCAACAAGGATTCCTGAAAGGGAAATAATGTTTGACAAATCTCTGAGACAGCTTTTCTAAGGTTGTAACTGGTGGAACAGGCAAGGAGGAAATCAGTGGATGTGCCGTGTTTGGACTTTCAGAAGGCTTTCGATGGTGAACCACATCGTTATTAAATAAAATGAGAGGACACCAGATTGGGAGTAATGCACTGGATCGAACTGAGGAGTGGTTGATGGATAGAAAGCAGAGAGTACGAATGAATGGGTCATTTTTGGACGGGTGGTTTAGTAATTTTTTTAATCAGTCTCTTAGTGCAGCAGAAATTGTTGCTGGGGCACCAACTGTGATTTGGACGAGGAGACCGTGCATAATATATTCAAGTGTGCCGATGACACAAAGCTGGATGGCAGTAAGGTTTGTGAGAAGTGAACGAGTGGCCTGCAAATGCAATAAAATCCGAAAAAAAAATGTGAAGTCGCCACTTTGACAGAAAAATATAGGAGAGCAGACTACTTTTTCAAATGTTCAGAAGGAGCTGGGTGTCCTTGCGCACGAATCACCGCACAGAGTCATAGAGCTATACAGCCTGAAAACAGACCCTTCGGCCCAACTTGTCCATGCTGACCAAGTTGCCTGACTGAGCTAGTCACATTTGCCTGTGTTTGGTCCATATCCCTCTGTCCTATCCATGCGCCTGTACAAGTACCTTTTAAATGTCATAACTGTACCTGCCTCAACCACTTCCTCTGGTAGCTCATTCGAGGGTGGTAGTGCAGGGTTGCTTTTCAGATCGGAGGCCTGTGACCAGTGGTGTGCTGCAGGGATCAGTGCTGGGTCCCCTGTTGTCATATATATTCATGACTTGGAAGAGAATGTGGTTGGCATTATTAATAAGTTTGCAGATGACACCAAACAGTGGTAGTATAGTGGAGAAGTAGACAAGCTAATGGCTGATGGAATTTAACTCAGACAAGCACAAAGTGATGCATTTTGGGAAGCTAAACCAGGCCAGGACATACACAGTGAATGGCAGGGCCCTGGGGAGAGTAATTCAACAGCAAGAACTTGGGGTACATGTAAATAGTTCCCCGAAAGCGGCAAGACAGGTAGACAGAGTGGTGAAGAAGGTGAATGGTACCCCTGCTTTCATTGGCTGAGGCACTGAGCACAGGTGTTGGGACATCTTATTACAGTTATACAAATTGTTGGTTAGGCTGCAGTCGGAGTATGGAGTACATTTCTGGTCACCACGCTATAGGAATGAAGCAATCAAGTGAGAGAGGGTGCAGAAAGATTCACAGGATGTTGCCTGGACTGGAGGCCTTGAGTTATACAGAGAGATCAGATAGGCTGGGACTGTTTCCCCGGAGTGAAGGAGGCTGAGGGGTGACCTTACAGAGGTTTAGAAAATTATGAGAGGCATTGATAGGGTTGATAGTTACAGTCTTTCTCTCAGGGTAGGGGAGTCTTAAACTAGAGAGCATAGGTTCAAGGTGAGAGGGGAAAGACTTAAAAGGGACTTGAGGGGCAGGTTTTTCCAAGCAGAGGGTGGTCAGTATATGGAACGAGCTGCCAGAGGAAGTGGTAGAGGCGGGTACAATTACGACAGTTAAAAGACATTTGGACAGGTACATGGATAGGAAATGTTTAGAGGGATATGGGCCAAATGCAGGCAAATGGGACTAACATCTTGGTTGGCACGGATGAGTTGAGCTGACGGACTTGATTCCAACCTGTGTAACTCTATGAAAAGCTGCAGTTATGGAACTGCACCTCTCAGTAATGTAGCTCAGTGTAACATAGTGACAGACCTGTGCCTCTCGGTACTGTACCCAGTGTTACACAGTGACAGACCTGTGCCTCTCAGTACTGTACCCAGTGTTACACAGTGGCAGATCTGCACCACAGTTCTGTACCCAGTGTTACACAGCGACAGACCTGTGCCTCTCGGTACTGTACCCAGTGTTACATAGCAACAGACCTGCACCACAGTACTGTACCTCAGTGTAGTACAGTGATAGACCTGTGCCTCTCGGTACTGTACCCAGTGTTACACAGTGACAGATCTGCACCACAGACCTGTACCCAGTGTTATACATTGATGGACCTGTGCCTCTCATTACAATAACCCAGTGTTGTACAGTGACAGACCCAGTTCCCATTAGAAACATTTCCCCCAGTGTTGTACAGTGACAGAATGGTCTGTCCCAGGACTAAGGTCACGCTTGACGTAATGGTGTATTTTACACCCTCACCCGCGCACTTCACCTCAACTGTGCTGTCCTTATCGAGATGAATTTCTCCCTTTTTCTCTTTGAGGTCTTCGTTGACGTAATACAAAATATTGCACGCCTTCAGGACAAACCAGCGCTCATTCCAGTTCCGCCGAACATATCCTTTCTTCCACATGTAACCCTGTGGAAAGAGGCAGAGGGAAATCAAAAAGTGTGGTCAAGCAGTTAGAGGTGGGGGGTGGGGGGCAAGAAGTTAGATAACACTGCCCCCCCCCCCACCCCGAGGGCAAAATCCAGGCAAATCTCCAGGCTCCTAACACACACGTCTCTCTTAAACCCCCATCTTACTTATTATATCACACAGGGAGGCCATTCAGTCCTTTGCTTTAATGTTGGCTCTAAGGGGAGCAATCCCATCCTTCCTATTTCTCCTTATTCCCCTGCAATTTATTCTCTCCTGTATGCCCACCGACAACCCCCACCCCCTTTCATTCTTTTCTTACTTACCTAAACCAAGGCGTAACTTACAGCAGGCAATTAACCTACCAGCGCGTCTTAGAGACGCAGGAGGAAACTGGAACACCCATGTCACCACAGGGAGAACGTGCAAACTCCCTGCAGACAGCACCCAAGGTCAGGATTGAACCTGGTTGCAACCACTGGTGCAGATTGTGGGAATTCCAACAGGATCGCCACACCGCAGGAAGACTGTGGTAGCTACGGAGAGATAAGAACCACCTGGGTGTGGCCTGGAAATGGAGGGATGTGGTCATCAGGAGAGATTGGATAGACCTCAATCCCCGGTTGTTTAAAAAAAATTATCTGCCTTCACACTAAGCCCTCCTAATGATCTGGCCTCCACAACTCTCTGGGGCACAGAATTCCAGAGATTCAGTATCCTCAGAGATTTCTACACACCTCCGTTTTAAATAATTGACCCCTTATCTTGAAACTCTACCCCCTCATTCAAGACTCACCCACTTGTGAAAACATCTCGACATCTACCCTGTCAAGCCCCCGTAGGATCTTAGATACTTCAGCACAATCGCCCCTCAAGGAACACAGATGCAAAATGTTTAGTCTCTCTTGATAGGACAACCCTCTCATCCTTGATGAATCTCCTTTGGACTGTCTCCAATTCTACTAAATCCTTTCTCAAACAAGGGGATCAAAACTGAGCACAGTAGTCCAGGTGTGGCCTCACCAACACCCTGTACAATAGTAACAAAACTTCCCTATTTCTAAACTCCAACCCATTTGCAATAAAGACTTTTTTTTAACTTCTTCCTGCACCTGACTGCTAACTCTTTGTGATTCATGCTCTACAACATCTAGTTCCCCCTCTGCTTCACTTACTCGCAGTCTCTCTCCATCTAGGTAACAATCTGCCTTTTGATCCTCTTACTGAAATACGTGACCGCCCGCATCGTCAGTGCATGAATTTAATTCAGCAGTGTGCAAAATGTCCAACTTTGCGCTGACAACTCTGCTGAATCCCTTTATTTAAAACCCTGGGCTGACAAGCGCTTTCATTGTGACGGGATGTTTGGGAGAACTGGTAAGGAAAGGAAGGTCCTCTGTGGGACTCTGTGATTTGACCCAGTCACTACAAACTAGAAGGAAAAGGTAGAGACACAAGAGACTGTGCAGATGCTGGAATCTGGAGCAACACACAATCTACTGGAGGACCTCAGCCGGTCAGGCAGCATCTGTGGGGGGTGGGGGGGGGGGTGCGGGGGAAGGAATTGTCAACATGGTCCTGATTCAGGACCCAAAATGTCAACAATTCCTTTATCTCCACAGATGCTGCTCGATCTGCTAAGTTCCTCCAGCAGATTGCTTGTTGATAAGGAAAAGATGTCAGCCATAGGAACTTTAACAACAACGTCCTTTGATTCAGAACTGCTTCGAGGTGACTAAATGTCGATCTTTCTGTTTCAGATTTCATGATTTTCATTATTATTTTGGGGATCATTTACAACTTACTTTGTTTTCTGACCCCTCCCAACATCCAGTGGCTTTATTTAAATATCACAATGAAAGTGCAGTGGGCTCATCTGAATTGAAGCAGCACCATCAGCCCTTTTCTTCTTCCCATCCCATACCTACCCCTAATGCTTGCTCCTCTGAGTCTTGAGTTCAGTAACAATTCCAGCTCCACAAAATGTCCGTCCAACTTGCAAAGGTTGCCATTGGTCACATGCAAACCCGAACACGTTGGCAGGGCAGCACCGTACATCCAAGTGTGCAAACCTTCCAAAGGTGATTAATGGAGAAAGAGAAGGCAGAAGGGAACGGAGGGGACTGCCCTGGAAGACCCACTGTTTCTGCCTGCTCTTGTCCCACTGAACGCACCTCCTCATACCTTGACTTTACCTCACCTCCCCTGTCCAGTCCCTCCCCACCTACATCTGGGACACCTCTCATGCCCTCCACCATCTTGGCAACCTCCAATTGCCCAGTCTCAACTATCATGGATGTCGAGTCTCTATTCCACCTCCATGCCCCATCAGGAAGGTCTCAGGACCCTCCACCTCCTTCTGGAACGAAGACCCAACCAGTTCCCCTCCACCAGAACTCATCCGCCTGGCAGAACTTGCTCTTACCCTCAACAACTTCTCTATCAATTCCTCCCACTTTCTACAAATCAAAAGCTGTAGCCATGGGCACTCACATGGGCCCCAGCTACACGGGACAGTCCTTGTTCCAAACCTACTCTGCCATCCCTACCCAACTCTTTCTCTGCTACATTGAGGCTGCTTCCTGCACTCGTGCAGAACTCATCAAATTTATCGTCTTTGCCACCAGCTTCCACCCTGCCTCAAATTCACTTGGACTACTTCTGACACTTCTCTTCCTTTTATGGTCTCTCTGTCTCCATCTCAGGAGACAAACTAACTGCTGATATCCACTATAAATCTACAGACTCTCAGCTACCTCGACTACACCTCCTCCCACCCTGTCCCTGTAAGAACGCCAACCCTTTCTCTCAGTTTCTCTGTCTCTGCCGCATCTGTGCTTAAGATGAGGCTTTCAACTCTGGGGTGTCTGAACTGTCCTCCTCCTTCTCAGAATTGGCCTCCCCTCCCCCCCTCCCCGCTGTGGTTGATAGAGCCATCACATCCTGTAATACCTGCTCTCATCCTCCCTCTCTTCTCCCTAGACAGAGCAGAGATAGAGTTCCACTGATCCTTGCCTTCACCCCACTAGCCTCTGCATCATCCTTCGCCACTTCTGTCAGCTCCAATGAGATCCCACCACCAGCCACATCTTCCCCTCTCCCACCCCCACCTCTGGTTCCAACATCACCTACCAGCCTCTATCTCACCCCTCCCTCTCACTTTGGCTAATTAACTCACCAAGACTCCTCAGGCAGCACCTTCCAAACCCACCACCTCTACCAGCTAGGAGGACAAGGGCAGCAAAAGGACGGGGAACACCACCCCCTGGAAGTTGCCCTCCAAGCCACACACCATCCCGACTTAGAAATATATTGCCGTTCCTTCACCGTCGCTGGGTCAAAGTCCTGGAACCTCCTCCCTATCTGCACTGTGGGTACACCCACACCTCAGGGACTGCAGCGGTTCAAGAAGGCAGCTCACCACCACCTTCCCAAGGGCAACTAGGGATGGGCAGTTAAATGCTGGCTCTGCCTGAGAAGCCCACATCCCTTGAAAGAATAAAAAGAATCTTCCTTCCACCCTCTCAGTCCTGATGCAGTCTCGGCCTGAGAGGTCGACGGTCCGTTTCCCTCCACAGCTGCTGCCTGACCTGCTGAGTTCTTCCAGCAGCTTGTTTTTAGCTTCAGATTCCAGCATCTGCGGTCTCTTGTATCTCTACATAAATAGTGCCTATAAGAGCAGGTCCGAGGCTGAGCATCATGTGGTGAGTGACTCACCTACCACACTGCAAAGACTTTCCGTCATCTACCAGCACAAGAGCACAAAGGAATATTCTCTATTTGACTGGACAAGTGCAGCTTCACAAGAACCAAGAAACTCAACCACATCTGGGCTAAAGCAGCCTGCTCGATTGGCACCTCATTCACCACTGTAAACATTCACCCCCACTTACCAGTGTACAGTGGTTACAGTGTGTACCAGCTACAAAATGCACTGCAGTTACTCGTCCAGACTGCTCCGACAGCCCCTCTCAGACCTGTGACTCTACCACCAAGGAAGACAAGGGCAGCAGATGCACCATTGCCTATTGGTTCCCTTTTAGTTGCACACCATCCTGGCTTGGAAAAACATTCCTGTGGCTTGTCATTGGGACTAAATTCTGGAATACCCCAACCAACAGCACTGGGAGCACCTTCCGAAGGACTGTGGCAGTTCAAGACAGCAGCTCACTACCACCTTCTCAAGGGCAATTAGGGCAATAAAAACTGGCCAATTGTCAGCCCCACATCCAGAAAAGTTAACAAGTTGAAAGAGAGGTATGAGGTGCATTGGTTAAGGTAAATTAGGAAATTAGTTAAAAGATCTGCCAGTTACAAAACAGTGGTAAGCGTTTCAGGAAACAATTCAAAATTCTTGACAGAGAGTAACATGGCTAACCAGAGATAATATTAGACTAAAAGCAGCTTATAATGTTGTCAGTGAGAGTTGTATTCTGGAGGATTGGTAGAGATACAGGAAACAGCAAAAGACGATCAAAAACATTGATAAAGACAGAAAGCAGCGTGTATGAGTAAATTTGCAAGCATAAAAAAATGTAAGAGCTTCTACAACTACGAAAATAAGGAGGGGGTAACAAGAAGTAAAACCTAGGTTGCATTTAGAGGTAAAAATGGGATATTTTATGTCAGAGAATAAAGAAATGGCTGGGACATTAAACAAATATTGTGCAGCAATAAATGTGGCAAAATGGAGAGAAAATCAAAGATGCACTGGCACCAAGGAAATTGCTTCTCAATGGAGAATTCCTGTAGAAATTAAGGGGGGACTAAAACAGACAAATTCTCTGGATCTCCTGGCTCCATCCCTGGCTTCTACAGGAGATGCTTGTAGATATAGTGATAGATTCCTGATCACCATCCAAATTCCTTGGATTCTGCAGTCGTTCCAACAAATTGGAAGGTAACAAATCAAACGCCATTGCATAAGAAAGGAGAGGAAAAGAACCGTGGACCTGTTGGGGCTGACATCTGCTGTCAGCAAAATGCTGGCACTCGTTCTTAAGGGCCTGGTTACGTGCTTGGAAAGTCAAAGTATGTTTAGGCAAAGTCAGCAATGTTTGTTTTCTCATGTTATATTTTCATACAACATGAAAAGAGGCCATTTCGCCCATCTGTGTCAGCCCCCAGGGTATTCCAATCAGTCCCACTCCCTCCCTTATTTCCCTGCAGGGTATTCTCTCTCAGTCCCACCCCCACCCCCACCCCACCCCCCCCCGCAATTCTCCTGCCACCCACCCACACCAGGAGCAAATTAACCAAACCGCACGTCTTCTGGACGTGGGAGGAAACTTGAGCACCCAACGGAAACCCACACGGTCACAGCGAGAACAGAATGTGCAAACTCCACACAGACAGCACCTCAGGTCAGGATTGAACCTGGGTCACTGGAGCCGTGAGGTAGCGGCTCTACCAGCTGTGCCACTGTGCTGCACTTCTTAAAAGGGAGCAATTTGCTTTTACAGAGATAGAGAGCTTAGTGACATGGTGTCATGACAACAACCTTTCCCTCAATGTCAACAAAAGAGCTGGTCATTGACTTCAGGAAAGGGGGCAGTGTACATGCATCTGTCTACGTCAATGGTGCTGAGGTCGAGAGGGTTGAGAGCTTTGAGTTCCTGGGAGTGAACATCACCAACAGCCTGTCCTGGTCAAATCACGTAGATGCCAAGGCCAAGACCAGCGCCTCTACTTCCTCAGGAGGCTAAAGTAATTCGGTTTGTCCCCTTTGACACTCACCAACTTTTATCGATGCCCCACAGAAAACATCCTATCTGGGATGCATCACGGCTTGGGACGGCAACTGCTTTGCTCAGGACTGCAAGAAACTGCAGAGAGTTGTGGACACAGCCCAGCGCATCACGAAAACCAGCCTCCCCTCCTTGGACTCTCACTGTCTTGGTGAAGCAGCCAGCATAATCAAAGTCCCCACCCACCCAGGTCATTCTCTCTTCTCTCCTCTTCCATCAGGTAGAAGATACAGGATCCTGAGGGCACGTACCACCAGACTTAAGGACAGCTTCTACCCCACTGTGATAAGACTATTGAACGGTTCCCTTATACGATGAGATGGACTATGACCTCACGGTCTACCTTGTTGTGACCTTGCACCTTATTGCACTGCACTTTCTCTGTAGCTGTGACACTTTACTCTGTACTGTTATTGTTTTTACTTGTACTACATCAATGCATTCTGTACTATCCCAATGTAACTGCACTGTGTAATGAATTGATCTGTACAGTTGGTATGCAAGATAAGTTTTTCACCGTACAAGTGACAATAATAAACCAATACCAATTCTAATAAGGTTTTCTTACTTTGGTCACAAAAGGAAAAAAATATTTCTTTTAGTAGGTCATACACTACTTAACGATCAAGGGTAGAAGGATGTTGGTGGCTGGTTCATGAACAGTAAGTAAATATACAGGGTAAAGCGAACAATTAGGAAGGTAAATGGCCTTTTTTTGCCAGTGATTGGAGTACATCGGAAGTCTTGCTGCTTTGGACAGAGCTGTGGTAATGCATTGTTTAAAGTAGTCTGTGCAGTTTTGGTCTCCATAATCTAAAGCAGGATGTCCTAGCCAGTGGACCATCGATACAGAGTCATAAACAGGTCCTTCAGTCCACTGTATCTGTGCTGGCTGTCTAAACAGATCCCATTTTCCAGCACTTGGCCTGTTAACATTCGCTGCCTTAGTGTTTCAAGTGCTCATCTAGATATTCAAATGTTGTGAGAGTATCTGCCTTCATCACCTCTCAGGTAGTGTGTTCCAGGTTTCACCTTCTGGATGAAGAACCTCTTCCTCACATCCCCTCTTAAATCTCCTACCCCTTCCCTCAAACTTGTGCCTCTGGTCCTAGACACCTCTGCTAAAAGGAGAAGTTTCTCACCATCTACCCTATCGATGTCCTCATTATTTTGCACACCTCATTCATGTCTCCCCTCAGCCTCCTCTGCTTGAGAGGAAAACAAAGCCAGCCTATGCAGTCTCTCCTCATAGCAGGAGCACTTCATCCCAGTGAATCTCTTCTGTACCCTTCCCAGTGCAACCATGTCCTTCCTATAGTGTGGTGACCGGAACAGCATATAGTATTCCAGATGCAGAAGACTGATTCTTTGGAATAAAGGAGATACGCAGTCAAGAGAGATTAAGATTGTTCTATACTACCTGGAGTTTACCAAGAAGTACAAATGATCACTAAAATTCTGAGTGTTTGAGAAGTTAAATGCTGAGAGGTTGCTCTTCAAGTTGTAGGAGTTGTCACCTCTTGTGGGAGGACAAGGAAACATCCTCCTGTCCACTTCACTACTTACTTTCCCATCTATCTTTGTGTCATCAGTAAATTTAACAACTGTACCTTCTGTGCCTTCATCAAAGTCATTTATACAAACTGTAGCAAACTGCAGCCCCAACACCGATCCTTGTGGTACACCACTTGTTACACCTCACCGCCCAGAAAAAGACCCATTTATGCCTACTCTGTTTCCTGTTAGTCAATCTTCCATCCACGCCAAGCAATCTGAAGGAACAGTCTGGGTCAGTCAGCCTCCTGGTCCTTAAACTTCTATAGAATAGCTACTCTCCTTCATTCTATCTGTTTTTGGACCTTCAATGTGTAATGATACCAGCACCATTCTTGTTCCGCACACTGCCCTGTGCCTGGAAAGTAAAACGTAGATGTGCCCACAGGTATGTTGTGGCTTCCAGTCTTCATCACTGCTCCAAAGTTTGGACTCCTTGCTCTGTATAGCAGTGGCTTTGTGTCACACTTTTTGTGCAGCTACACTGATCTGCCAGGGTCACAGATGAAGAGTCATACACCCGGCTCCCTCAGATGAGAGATTCACCTGGGCTCAACGCTGCAGTGCAACATCAGGTCACATAGCATGGCAGCACAACGTAATGAGGCCGAGAGAGTCACAGATGTAAAGCCTCGATGCCTTGACTAACACTGGGGCAGAGAATTGTGCTGATGGTGGCCAGGAATCAGATATGGAGAGCCGAGGAACGATCCGACCTTCCGTGGATCCTGCCCAACTACCCTGGTTACTTTGTGCATGCTTGATGCTGCTCTCACCATTAACCACGGCTTGCAGAAGTGACCGAAGGTGACAGCACTCCCAAAGCAGTGCAAACACTAGCAACTCGAGGACACCAACTCCATCCTCCACCAAGCTCCTGGCAGTGCTGCGTTAGTCACTGTACCAGTGCTCAGTTGGACTTACTAGAGCATGGACCAAAACCAGAAGCCATTGAACAATCAGTAATCCCTTATCCCCAGAGATGCAGACCTCTGGTAATGTAGTGGCTGAAATAACGGCAGATAATGTAGATCGTCTCAGGAGGATCATGTGGACTCACAGGTGCACCGACCCCAAGGAACCTTTTCCATATCATGAGTTGGATGTGCAGGAAGTGAAAGCCCTTGCAATTTACAGGATTGTAGAGAGATTCTGCATGGAAACAGGCCCTTCAGCCCACTGATTCCACCCTGACCCTCAACCACCCATCTACACTAATCCTACATTAATCCCATTTTAATCTTTTCACACTCCCCTCCAGATCCCACCCCTCACCTACACACTAGGGGGCAATTTACAGTGGACAATTAACCAACCAACCCGCAGGTCTTCAGGATGTGGGAGGAAACCAGGGCGCCTGGAAGAAACATATGTGGAGATGTTCAAACTCCACATAGACAGCACCCAAGGTCAGGATTGAACCCGGGACTCTGGCACCACGGCCACTCTCAAATCCCTTGAGGGACAGGTCCGTAAGAGAGCCAGAACTGCCAGGAAGGCAATCCTATGCTCCCTGTATCGTCAGGAAGCTCCCAAATGTGGCAGATTCTATCAAATCCTTCTGCCCACCAAGCCTGCTTCAGGAGAATGACAATGTTCCCTCTTCCTTGAGTGGAGGGCATGAGTGACATCCTGAACGCCGTGGTGAGCAACTTCTTGGGATCAGCCAGTGTTGCCAGGATTGAAAGCTTAGGGTGGCAGTGACCTTGACCTATCCAGGTGGAGGACTCCGGACACAGATGCTTGTCTGGTTTTTAATCTGCAGAAGGTTTCTGATCCAAGTGACTTAGAAAACTGGTCTCTGAATGCACTGCTCTGCCCAGAAGGACTGTGGCTCCCCAGACATTCCAGGAGGAGTTGGGAACACTTCATCGCGCCCTCCAGCAGGGTTCCAGGCATATCTGCCCTGTGACCATCATATATGTACATAAGAAACAGCAACTGGAGTAGGCCACTTGGTCCCTCTACCCACTGCACCACCATTAGGCAAGATCATAGCTAATCCAATCTTGGTCTCAACACCACTTTCCCAATCTCACCCCATGACTCTCTTGGCGTTCAAGTACCTTGTCAACCTCCTTGAATATATTGAACACGGCTCCCTGATATTGAGAATTCCAAAGAATCGCAACTCTCAGAAGAAATTCCTCTGTAAGTCTGCCTTAAATAGGTGACACCTCACTCTGAGACCATACCTCCTGGTTATAGATATCCCCATAAGATCAGGTCTTTATTAGTCACATGTACATTGAAACACACAGTGAAATGCATCTTTTGCATAGAGTGTTCTTGGGGGGCAGCCCGCAAGTATCGCCGCGCTTCCGGCGCCAACACAGCACGCCCACAACTTCCTAACCCGTACGTCCTTGGAATGTGGGAGGAAACCGGAGCACCCGGAGGAAACCCACGCAGACACGGGGAGAACGTACAAACTCCTTACAGACAGCGGCCGGAATTGAACCCGGGTCGCTGGCGCTGTAATAGCGTCGCGCTAACCGCTACGCTACCGTGCCTGCCATTAGGGGAAATCTCAGCATCCAAACAGAGGCAGGTGGGTAGCAAGTTAATAAAGGAGGTAAAAAAAAGAGGCAGATGGAGACAGCGGAGGGGAGGGCGAAGGATGAGACAAAGACTGAAGGGTGATAAGCAGAGACACAAAGGCCACAAGAGCTGGAATCTGATAATGTCAGGAAGGTGATAACAGGAACCACTGATGGAGAGTGCAATTGCAACCAGGTGGGGAAGGGGATACGGTGGGTGCAGTGTGTGGGTAGTAGCTGGATGGAACCAGGAGCGAGAGGGAATCAAAATGGGTGATGTCGGTGTCTGGGGAAGGGTTGGAAAAGGGAACAAAAATGGGGTGACCAGAGGGGGACGGGAGAAACACAGGAGGGGAGGGCTACCTGAAACTGGAACATTCATTGCGTTGTAGGTCACCCAGGTAGGGTGGCCTCCCCCACCTGGTTCCTTCTGCCCGTCGTCCTTCACCACTTCTCAGTCAACCTATCACCTACCAGACCATGTCCTCACCACCACCACCCACCACCACCCCCCCCCCCCCCGCCTCAACCTCCTTCTACTGGCTACCTTCCCTACCTTCCCTCTCTACGCTCAGTCCTGATTCAGGGTTTCGACCCAAAACGTTGACAATTCCTGCACCTCCCCCCCCCCCCACCCCCCCAACAAATGCTGCTCGACCCGCTGAGTTCCTCCAGCAGGGTGATTGTTGCTCCAGATTCCAGCGTCCACCCTGTCAATCCCCCTCAGAACCTTACACGAGATCAGCTGGACTCCAACAGGTAGAAACCCCACCAGATCCACCTCCACATGCCAACCCCTTCATGCCAGGAATCAACACAGTGCACCTTCTCTGCACCACCCCTTAAATTCCTTAAATACAGAGACCAAAACAGTACACAGTACTCCGCAGATTCAGCCTCATTCCATTGTGTAGTCTCTGTTTAAATGTTAATTTGTATTCTCATTCTTCCTCTTGAGTAAATTTTTTTTAATCCAAAATAAACTTTATTCATCATAAAAAACAAACTACATACAACAATAAAACAGTGCAAACCTTTACATTCGTGTACAGATCAATCATTAGTGTTACCTTTTCATATAAAAAAAGAAACAGCACCGATGCCACTCGTGTGGGTCCCTGGGGTGCTACCCTAATCCCATATTTACAATATTTAAGGGACTTCCTCACCTGACCCCACCCCTCCATCTCCTGTGGCAGAACAACCTTAAACTGTAGTCCTTCCCCACCGAGCCCTTGCACTGGCTGCACCCAGCTTCAGTGCGTCCCTCGGCACGTACTCCTGCAGCCTTGAACGTGCCAGTCAGCAGCATTCCCCTACGGACATCCCGCAGTGGTGGGAGACCAACAAGTTTCGGGCATACCCACACGTTTTCCCACGTTATACTCCGATCCCACAGGATCTCGGCTCTGGCTCGCAGTTCCAGCTCACACATCACAGCGAACGGAACCACCACTGAGGCACCCAAAGCAACAGGGTAATGAGTGGAGAGATAGCGGTGCACTTTGCCTGTCGGTCAGGCCCGCCCACAGTACACTGCAGAACCAAATGTCCCTTCAACGGGTAACCTGATGGAAGTATATAAAATTAATAGAGCCGTAGATAGGGTTGATAGTCAGTCTTTCTCCCCAGGGTGAAAATGTCAAATACTAGAGGGCATAGCTTTAAGGTGAGAGGGACAAACTGCAAAGGAGGTTTATGAGACAAGTTTTTTCACACAAAGAATGGTCGGTGCCTGGAACCCGCTGCCAGGGGAAGTGGTGAAAGCAGATGCAATAGCAATATTTAAGAGGCACTTAGACAGGCCCATGAACAGGCAGGGAGTGGAGGGGTACGGATCATGTGCGGGCAGATGGGATTAGTTAGATTGGCATCATGGTCGGCACAGACATGGTGGGCTGAAGGACCTGTTGCTGTGCTGAACTGTTTGATGTTCTATGTAAGCTGCTGTGGATGGAGCACAGGGAGCGAGGTTATCTGTGAATGGCCAAAGATCTGTACAAAGCAGAAACGCCTGACCAACTTTCAGCCACAAACACTCCACTGAGCGGTGAACAACGAATGACACACCCCATGCACAGCACTTCCTATTTGCATGAGCACACACTGTGTGCCACTGATACAGAGTTGGCTGCATTTTCATGACACGTGTCTAAAAGCTGAAATTCAAATCGCAGAACACCCTGCCATCCAATCTCTTGACAATCTTGTTTGAAATGCTCATTCTGACAAGGCCTACTCCCCATGGACCCTGCTCCTGAGCTTGCAGTTCAACACCAGGCCCTGGAACTCTGTCACACAAATCACTTCTAAAAGAAGATGCCTGCAATGAAATCTAAATTTTTACTGATTGAACTAAGTTCATAATTAATAATTTTTCAACTTCACTTCTCAAAGTGAAATGGCAGCAGAGAAACTCTGTGTTAAGCACTGGTTAATACAGGTACCACCTCTGAGACCTCCTGTCAATATTGACAACCAATGGAGACCCCAGTGGATACCGAGCACTAGTGTAGTGGCTCAACACACAGACATCGACCACTTCTACCTGAGAAATAGTATTTTCCCAAACACCATGCAGTGAGTTCCAAATTCTGCAGGCGCTGAACTCATTCCAGAACAAATTCTTCTTCACATTACTCCCCAAGGTCTTATTCCTGTTAAGAAGGCCATAAACATCCACTGTTTTTGAATTCCCACTGCCACGTAGGTTTAGATCCTGCAGTTTATAATGTCACCTGATCGCAAAACAATGACCCTACTCCTGACTTCTGTATATAAAATCACATTGATCATGTTATTACTTCCTGAAATTGTTCACTTCTATTTAATTTTGAACAAAACATAAGGCTTGATGTTTTCCAAATCCCCGTTGACTCAGAGTAAGCCAGTTGCTGAGGGAGCACTGCCGGTTTATCCCTGTGGAGATCTGGTCCATCTCCTGGGCCGACTCCAGTGGAACAACGGAGAGATGGCGCTGTGTTGGGAATGCCCAACCGCAGCCCGGGAAACTGGGTAGGCACTGGGGAGAATCCGAGCATCCAGCTCAAATACGCAATGCCTCCTTCAAAAGAACCATTAGCCAACTTCTCCCTTACTGCTTTGGAGATGTCCAGGAACACACGTGTCACAGTTTGGGAATCTCTGCTTTAGGAAATACCCACTGACCTTCTGTGTCACGTCCAACACCAGCTCCTCATAAACTGAGCAGATCCCCAGAGCGAGAGACTCCTTGCTGGCTGGCTTGGTGAACCTCCCCGACTCCATCAGGTCCAGGAACTGCCAGACAGTGACAGCTCCATCAAGGGAGGGGTTCTGCATGAAGTGGTTGCTCAGCTCCTCTTCATGAAGCCACTCCTGTCCCATGGCCGTGAACAACTTCCTTAGTAAGTACACAACCTGAACGGACCAAGATAAACAAAATGGATCTAGATAAATGGGAGAACAGAACAAGACTGCACCAATTATCTCTGGCCTCTGTCCCACCACTCCCCCTCTCCTCTTTATACTGGCTCTCTCTCCTCTCAGTCCTGATGCAGGGCTTTGACACAAACCATTGACAATTCCTCTCCGCCCCCCCCCCCCCCCCCCCCCCCCTTTCCCCACCCCCCCCCCCCCCCCCCCCCCCCCCCCACAGATGCTGCTCAACCTCCTGAGTTCTTCCAGCAGATTGGAGACACAAGAGATTGCAGATGCCGGAATCTGGAGCAGCACATGAGATACTGGAGGAACTCAGTGCTGGACAGATGAAGGGCCTCAACCCACAATGTCATTTGTCTATTTCCCTCCATAGATGCTGCCTGACCCGCTGAGTTCCTCCAGCATCACTTTGTTCCTCCAGCAGACTGCTTGTTGCTCCAGATTCCCAGCACTTACAGTCTCTCGTGTCTCCTTTTCCCATCTTCTGTGGTTTGCCGAGGTTCCACGGACATCACCGGCCCCTCTGCTGCCTCACTACGCCAGCTGTCAGCCACACTCCCAGTGTGGTTAATCCCAGCACACCATACCCTTTCCCATTGACTCCCAATAGGTATTATCCCAGTATTCTTACACTAAACCCTTTCCCATTAACTCCCAGTATACATGATCCCAGTGAACAAAGCAAGTGCCCATTGACTCTCAGTGTACGCGATTCTAGTATACTAAACACCCCGTTTAATCCCTTATGCCTAACACTGAACCCTTTCCCATTAACTCCCTCTATATATGATCCCAGTATACTAAGCAGCTCATTGACTCCTGGTGTACATATTCATTGTATATTAATCACCTTTCATTCACTTCAATATACCTAATCTGGGTTTACTAAACTTGCCCCAACGCTGGTGGATGGTTGTACAGAATTGCAAACATTGCTCTGCTTGTTACAAGTCACGTTGAATCCTTTTTAGGAAGTGTTTTATGTACTGGATGGGCCCAAAGAGCAAGTCATTTTAATGTTCTGACCAGTAGCTCTTCAGTAGTCTCACTTTAGTAAATTCACCATGGTCTAAAATAAAAAAAAGATGGTACCACGAATTCACAATGACATATGTGGCTATGTCACCTTGGTTACCGTTATAGGTCATCTCCTCTTCAGTTGTTTCCCTGGGTAGCACAGCAGGAAGTTAAAGTTTGGCAAATATCTAGTTCTGTGCCAAGACATGTGAGAATTTGGGTCATACTGCAATGAGTGTGGTTAACCACTGCCCACAGATTGTGAGGTGGGAGGGGAAGGATCTGCAAAGTTCACTGGCAGATGTCTCTGTTCTGTGACTTAAAAACAGACTGTACCATGGCAGGAGATAACGATCAAATCTATTTATATTCCCCCAAATGGTATTAACTAGTGGCAGACTAATTCGGGCCTTAGACACTCATGTCCGTGATTCTGCTTCTGGGAAACACTTCAGGAGATTAAATGCAAGCTGTTATTGTCTGATAACTTGGTCCCAGGCAGATGAAGGTTACCTAGCCCATGGCAGGTTAGACACATGGCAAAAAAGCAACTTACAGAGCCATAGTCTGTCTGCACCCAGTCCCAACATGGAACCTCCCCTCCACACAATACAATGTGGCAGACCCACCTCCTCCTGCACCATGACGAGGGGGTACTTGTCCTCGGACAGGAAGTTGAAAAGACACCAGAGCATGAAGGCCTCACGCTCGGAGATCAGGCCCTGGTTCTTTGAGGGTTTGTAGTTCTTTCGGGCAGTCAATGTCCAGCAGAGTTCATTGAAGGTTTCCTTGGCGAAATTACCATCTTGTGCCTGGTAGAAGATGGAGGGAGTTAGATGGTGCAAGTACTTCACAGCATTGAGGGAAGAAGGAAGGTTTGGTCAGTTGATACACCAGGGTGTGTGCTGTGTGGTTGGAAGATCAGCATTGAGGGAACATTATACAGTCTGTGAAGCAATACAGTGAGAGTGTTCCACTGTCCCTGGGTCAGTACTGGGGGAGCGCTGTACTGTTCCTGGTTCAGTACTGGGGGAGCGCTGTACTGTTGTCGGGTCAGTACTGGGGGCGTGCTGTGCCGTCGTCGGGTCCGTACTGGGGGAGCGCTGTGCTGTCCCTGGTTCAGTACTGGGGGAGCGCTGTACTGTTGTCGGGTCAATACTGGGGGAGCGCTGTGCTGTTGTCGGGTCAGTACCGGGGGAGCGCTGTGCTGTTGTCGGGTCAGTACCGGGGGAGCGCTGTGCTGTTGTCGGGTCAGTACCGGGGGAGCGCTGTGCTGTTGTCGGGTCAGTACCGGGGGAGCGCTGTGCTGTTGTCGGGTCAGTACCGGGGGAGCGCTGTACTGTTGTCAGGTCAGTACTGGGGGAACATTGCAGTGTTGGAAGGTGAAAGTGAGCGGATGTTGCAACATCACTGTATCACTAGTGTGCGGTGTTGCACTCTTGAAGTGTCAGCACCAAGGACAGACTGCTCCCTCAGTGGATCCATAATGGACGAGATCTGCACAGGTGGACAGGAGTGCAGCTAGTCTTTGCGTCAGGACTAAGGGAGCTGTGCCTTGTCAAATGGTTCGGACTGTGGGCACGCTGCACTGTCAGAGGGTTGTTTCTGAGGAACTGGGGCTAGTGGGAGTGCAACACATCAGTTTAACCCAACTAGCGTCTGAGGTCGATACAGCAGCAGTACTTGAGGAAGGGGTGGGAAGACCATGCCTTTCCTCCGTGTGTAGGTAAACCGCACTGTGGATGGCTGAGATATTGGCACTCCTCCAGTTCTGACCTATATCCCACTCTGACAGTAACTGCCCCACCACTGGCACCTATGTTTTTGGCAGCCAGAGCTCCAAACTCTTGGCATTCCCCCCTGAAAACTTCCCACATCTTTCCTTCACGACAGGCTCGTTGACAAAGCTTTAGGTCTCCTGTCTCCATAACTCCTTATCCGCACTGGCATCAAATCTTGTTCAATATTTTGGGGCGTTTAGCTATGTTGAAGGAAAATTACTGTTGCCACTGATCCCAAGTTCCCTGAGCTCAGCGGGTCGCCCTCTTGTGTGCCGGAGTCAGGTGTTGGGAATTCCAGAGGGCAAGAGCCTGAAAATGCCAGCGTTGTGTTCTGTGCCAGTGCCCAGTCAGGGTGGAACACAACCAGCTAGTGGGGTCTGCAAGAAAACCCTAGATCAGCCAAAGTAGCACCATGGCACAGCTAGCAGAGCTGCTGCCTCGCAGTTTCGAAGACCCAGGTTCAATCTTAACCTCAGGTGCTGTCTGTGTGGAGTTTGCATGTTCTCACTTGGTCCGGTTTCCTCCCACGTGGGTTGGTAGATTAATTGGTCACTGTAAAATTGCTCTAGTGTGTGGTGAAATGGGGGGCATGGTCGGAGTGCGGGGAGGGTAAAATGATATTGGCATAAGTGGGTGGTTGATAGTAGATAGGCCAATTGAAAGCACCGACTCACTTTGTCCAGGATGTACTTGTTGAGGTAAGGCATGTAGCCGTGGCTGGAGACAGGCCCATCATTGTCATCGCGGAAGTGATCCTCCAGGGCCGTGGGGTCATGAGGGATGTTCAGCGCTGTGTACAGGTTGTGTGACAGCACCTGCAAGAGACAGCGGAGCGTTCAGTGGAGCTTAAGCCTGGTCAAGCAGCACACAGCAACCATCCACACTTGCCACTCCCCCAGCCCACAGTCAGTCGCCCTGACAACCACACACTCGGCCTCTGGCCGAGAGGGTTGGAGATGGTGCAAATGTGTGAGCCTGAAGCTGTGACTTGTGTGTCCATGTGCATGTACAGCTACATGTCACTGTAAACAATGATAACTGATTACAATCTACAACATATCAGAGGTCACTCTCCACAGCATCACTGCACTGCCTTTCCAGCTCTGTCAGCCGCACCCCTGGTTATTTCTCCAGCACAATGAACCCACTGCTGCCATCCCTTCCAGTTTATGGCCCTTGCTAATTATTCCCCTCTTCCTCCAGCTCATTTCTTTACTCAGCTACATGTTTACTACTCCGTGCTCTCCGCCATCATAAAACCCACTTTTCAGGATGTTACACCCCACTCGTTACTTTATCTGGTTATTCCCCACAAACTCCAGATTCCTCATTACTATCACTCTTTACAGCCACAGAGTGTTCCACCTCGAGGACACACACTATCCTGGTTCTTACTTCACATGTTCCCCTCCCCCCACTCGTTACTCCCAACCCTCCACTCCTCGTTAGCTCCCTACCCTCTCCCTCTTGCTGCTCCCCATTCTCTCCACCTGTCCTTACACTCCAGGACTTGACGACGCTTCCCACAGGAGGAACACCGTGTGAGACAACAACAGTAAGACCTTTAACCTGCGGAAGTTCTCTCTCTTGCCCAGTTATATACAGGGTGCAGAGGAGATTTACCTGGATGCTGCCTGGATTAGTGAGGATGGATTATGAGGAGAGACTAAGGGAGATAGGGCTTTACTCTTTGGAGAGAAGGAGGATGAGGGGAGACATGATAGAGGTGTACAAAATATTAAGAGGAATAAAATAGAGTGGACAGCCAGTGCCTCTTTCCCAGGGCACCAATGCTCGATACAAGAGGGCATGGCTTTAAGGTAATGGGTGGGAAGTTCAAGGGAGATGTCAGAGGGAGCTTTTTCACCCAGAGAGTGGTTGGTGCATGGAATACGCTGCCTGGGGTGGTGGTGGAGGCTGATACATTGGTCAAGTTCAAGAGATTGTTAGATAAGCATATGGAGGAATTTAAGATAGAGGGATATGTGGAAGGGGTTAGATAGTCTTAGGTGTGGTTTGAAGGTTGGCACAACATGTTGGGCTGAAGGGCCTGTATTGTGCTGTATTGTTCTATGTAACACTGTGAACTGAGTCGACTTAGATCAAGTCAATTGGATGGAATCTTATAGTCTCCCCACCAAAAAGAAATGGGAATTGATACATCTGACTACTCTCAAAGGGTTGGGAGTCTTTGGAATTCTACCTTCCACTACCTTTGACGAGAGTCTTTTAAGGGAAGAGGAAGGTTACAGTGGTAGTGGGTGAGATTATAATCAGATCAGCCTTGGTCTTATTAAATGGTGGAGCGGGGCTGAGGGGCTGAGAGTTCTCCTCCTTCATATTTTTGAGTGCATTACAAGATTTCTTTATTAGTCACATGTACATTGAAACCCACAGTGAAATGCATCTTTTTGCATAGAGTGCTCTGGGGGGCAGCCCGCAAGTGTCGCCACGCTTCTGGCGCCAGCATAGCATGCCCACAACTTCGTAACTCGTACGTCTTTGGAATGTGGGAGGAAACCGGAGCACCCGGAGGAAACCCACGCAGACACACGGGGAGAACGTACAAACTCCTTACAAACAGTGGCCGGAATTGAACCCGGGTCACTGGCGCTGTAATAGCGTTACGCTAACCGCTACACTACCGTGCCTATGACAGCTAGATGTATAAAACATCAGAATTACTCCATGATGGCTGCAAGTATGGAGCTCACAAATGACAACTTAGATAAATGCTTGGATAAGAACTGTGCCTCATGTACCGGCCATGATTCAATTAGTCACTGTGATCCATTTGCTGTAACTAGCAGTGACTAAGAAACATTGACAGCAGAATAGACAACAAAAGTCAAGGTGTGAAGCTCTGGCTCAGTGGAACTGAAGAAATTGGTTCAAACGTGACAGATATGATGAGTCACTTGGAGGTAAACTCCTCTAGCATGTTACTTTATTCATGCACATGTTCGGTTTTAATAAACCTTTAAAAGAGTTCTGGGGTGCGCTGTCCTGTGAGTCTGGACTAGTTGCACCCCACTCAGATGGGTTGGGACTGAACTCAGAGGACAGGTATAACAGAAATAACCTTCACTCATTACTCTGCTCTCTCCCCAGATCTTTACTCCCTATACCTGGATGGGTAGCATGAGATTTGTGAGATGCAGAATAAAGTTGGTGAGATGCAACTACAAATAATCTTGGAGGATTATGGTTTATTGGTCAAACACAGCACAACTGGTCTTATTAATCCAGGATTCGAGAAGTTCAGATAGGGAAGGGAAAGTAGGAAGTTGGGTGGTAGTGCTAATTAAGGGAGATATTAAAGTGTTGGAGAGAAAGGATGTCTTTGAGAAGCCAATGTCAGAATCCATTCGGTTAGAGTGGGTTTGTTTTTGGGGCAACACAGTGGCACAGCTGGTAGAGTCACTGCCTCACAGCGTCAGAGACCCAGGTTCAATCCTGACCTCAGATGCTGTCCATGTGGAGTTTGAACGTTCTCCCTCTGACTGCATGGGTTTCCTCCGGGTGCTCCAGTTTCGTCCCATGTCCTAAAGACGTGTGGGCTGCTATGCCTTCTGCAACTGGATCCTTGACTTTCTGACCAACAGACTGCAATCAGTGAGGATAGGCAGCAACACCTTCAGCACAATTATTCTCAACACTGGTGCCCCACAAGGCTGCATCCTCAGCCCCCTACTCTACTCCCTATATAATCATGTCTGCATGGACAGATTCTGCTCTAACTCCATCTACAAGTTTGCAGATGATACCACCGTTGTAGGTCGTATCTCAAACAGCGATGAGTCGGAGTACAGGAAGGAGATAGAGAGCTCAGTGACATGGTGTCATGACAACAACCTTTCCCTCAATGTCAGCAAAACAAAAGAGCTGGTCACTAACTTCAAGAAAGGGGGCGGTGTACATGCACCTGTCTACATCAATGGTGCTGAGGTCAAGAGGGTTGAGAGCTTCAAGTTCCTTGCAGTGAACATCACCAACAGCCTGTCCTGGTCCAACCACATAGATGCGACGGCCAAGAAAGCTCACCAGCGCCTCTACTTCCTCAGGAGGTTAAAGAAATTTGGCATGTCCCCTTTGACACTTACCAACTTTTATCAATACACCCTAGAAAACATCCCATCTGGGTGCGTCACAGCTTGGTATGGCAACTACTCTGCCTGGGACCGCAAGAAACTGCAGATAGTTGTGGACACAGCCCAGCACATCACAGAAACCAGCCTCCCCTCCATGGACTCTTGTCTATACCTCTCGCTGCCTTGGTGAAGCAGCCAGCATAATCAAAGACCCCACCCACCCAGGACATTCTCTCTTCTCCCATCAGACAGAAGATACAGGAGCCTGAGGGCACATATCACCAGAACCAGCTTCTATCCCACTGTGATAAGACTACTGAACGCTTCCCTTACATGATGAGATGGATTCTTGACCTCACAGTCTGCCTTGTTATGACCTTGCAACTTTTTGTCTACCTACAATGCACTTCCCTGTAGCTCTGACACTTTACTTTGTATTCTATTATCGTTTTTACCCTGTACTGCCTCAATGCACCATGTAATGAATTGATTTGTACGAACGGTATTCAAGACAAGTTTTTCACTGTACCTCAGTATAGGTGACAATAATAAATCATACCAAAACATTACCCGGGTGTGCAAGTTAACGGTAGATCTGAGGGGAGTTGATGAGAATGTGGGAAGAATGAAAAAAACTGGCATTAATGTGAACACACGAGACCGCAGATGCTGGAACCTGGAGCAAAAAACAAACTGCTGCTGGAACTCAGTGCGCCGAGCAGCATCTGCGGAGGGAAAGGAATGGTCGACGTTTCAGGTCAAGAACCTGCGTCACTACTGAAAAATGTAGAGGGAGGATCGTCTGCACGTAGAAGTGAGAGGGAGGGTGAGACAGGGGCTGGCAGGTGAGGGGTGGGACCAGATTGGGGGGCGGGGGATGATGGGCAGATGAAACCAGGTGGGAGAGGACGATGAGTGTGGGTATGGGGGGGGTGAAGGGCCAGAAAAGGTGAACAAAGGGAGGGAGGCCCTGGGTGGACAGGTGGGAGTGGGAAAGGAACACAAAAGAGGGTTACCTGAAATTGTAAAATTTAATGTTCATACCATTGGGCTGTAGACTATCCAAGTGGAAGATGAGGTGTTGTTCTTCTAGTTTGTGTTTGGCTTCACCTTGGATCCCACAAGAGGGAGAAGTAAAGGAATCAAAGCCAGAGGTCCCCAGATAACACAGGGAACAGAGAAGATTATGAAATAAAAGAAAGGCACATGATTTACATCAGGTGGTAACTCCAGCTGGAACACTGTTTGCAGAGAGAGGAAGAGAAAAGGAAAAGGAAATTGGGAATGTGTGAACATGAGAACGACAGTTAAAAAAATACAGCAGCTTTCTGTATGCAAACAGCAAGTGAGTAGTGAGGAACGTGGGACGGACTTGGGATTAAGACAAAGAGATGCAAGTACTGCTTGAATACTAAATGCAAACTAGGTTCTGATGTTTACCAAGGAAGAGGATGCAACTAAAATAACGGAAAGGGGAGGCTGTAGAGAAAACAATGGGGTGAAATGGAAATGGAGAGGGGGACAAGAAGCAGGAACTACAGCAGTTTATACATTACTACCTGATGTAAAATATGAAAAGTAAAGTAACCCACCAAGGCTGACGAAATAAGCTAAGGATAGTGTTAGATTCTTTGTAGGATCTCCAGAGTAGCAAGCCTGAGGACTGGGAACAGTTTAGATTCCAGCAAAGAACAAAGGAAATTGATGAAGAGAGCATAAATAGAGTACGAGAGTAAACCTGCAAGGAACATAAAGGTAGACTGGAAAACCTTCTACAAATATTTCCTTAAGAAATTCCACTCATCAGATCAGTGCCGGCTCATCTTGGGGTCCAAGTCCATAGCTCCTGAAAGTGGCTGCAAAAGTCAATAGGGTGGTAAAGGCGGCCAACGGCATGCTTGCCTTTATTAGTTGAGGCACTGAGTTTAAAAGTCAATGTTGCAGCTTTATAAAACTCTGGTTCAGCCACATCTGGAGTATTGCATTCAATTCTGGTCGCCTCATTTACAGGAAGGATGTGGAGGCTTTGGAGAGGGCGCAGAAGAGGTTTACCAGGATGCTGCCTGGATTAGAGGGCATGTGCTATAAGGAGAGGTTGGATAAACTAGGGTTGTTGTCTCTGGAGTGGCAGAAGCTGAGGCCTCTGATAGAAGTTTATAAAATTATGAGAGGCGTAGCTAGACAGTTGGTATCTTTTTTCCCCCAGGGTCAAAATGTCTAGTAGTAGAGGGCATGCATTTAAGGTGAGAGGGGGAAAGTTCAAAGGAGATGTGGGGGCAAGTTTTTTTTTACACACAGAATATGGTGGGTGCTTGAAATGTGCTGTCAGGGGTGGTGGTGGAGGCAGATACAATAGAGGCGTTTAAGCTCTTAGACAGGCAGATGAACGTGCAGGGAATGGAGCGACAAGGACCATGTGCAGGCAGAAGGGATTAGGTGTCATTAGCTTAATTAGTTCGGCACAACATCGTGGCTGAAGGGCCTGTTTCCTGTGCTGTACTGTTCTATGTTCTAAAACTAATGTGGGTGGGACGGTGAATTGTGAGGAGGCTTCAAGGCAACTTGGACAGATTGAGCGAGTGAGAAAATACGTGCTGGGGCAGTATAGTGGGGACACGAGCTGAAAAAGAGGTGGCACGTTATTTAAAATTGTGTTAAGCTGGGAATGTTGACATCCGGACACCTGGGTGTCTCTGTACACCAGTCACTGAAAACAAACGTGCAGCTAAGACAGCAAATAGGATATTGGCCTTAATAGCAAAAGGAATCTCTCTCCCGCTTCAGTTCATTACTTCACATTTTCTTTCTCCAGCTCATTCAACCACCACCACCCCACCCACTCTCCCAAGCACACTCACACTCTCTTTCCCTCATCACATCTGACGGTCTCTGCAACTATGAACTCTCTCTCACTCTCTAGCTCATTGCTCCCCGTTCTCTCTATTTCATCGCACCTTGCTCTCTCTCTCTCCCTCTCTCTCTTACCAGCAAAGTACTTCACTTCCCCAAGCTTATTTCTGTGTCCCTTCCTCTTTTTAATGACTTTTTACTCCTCACTACCAGTCTGTCCAGCTGCTTACTCTCCCACTCATCGCTCTCCACTGTCACGTACAATGCACATGACAAAGGAGCCATCTCTATTTCCACCGACGGAGAGGTCTCTCCACTGCCTGACCAGAAAGAAACATCACAAATGTCCTCCCCAGCCAGTTCCTCCCACAGCAGGGGGTACAATGGACATGATCTTCACCACTTGACAAACCCATTAAGAATATAGACAACAGCCATTTTCAACCTCTGTAAAATGAGAGGGACTACAGAGAACCCTACACAAATATGGCTTTCAAATGAAATTCATCACCATTCTACATCTTTCCACAGTTGCCTCTGAAATGTCTTCATTCTTCCTTAAACAGGGTTCCTCAAACAATGCAGCAGACAGAGCCCTTGACCACACCTCATCCATTTCCCACACCTCTGGACAGACTGAGGATAGAATACCATTGTCTCAGAGATATCTGCTGCACTCTATCTATCTCTTGACCACCTTCTCTCAACTTAAAAGCCAGCTTGTTTTCTCTCTTTCCAGTTCAGACGAAGGTCTTTGACCTGATATGTTAACTCAGTTTCTCTCTCCACAGATGCTGCCTGACCTGCTAAGTTTTACCAGCATTTTCTTTTTGTTTCATATTTTGAGCATCTGTAAGTTTTTTATGGCTTTCATTCACTGCTCTACTTCTGCTACACAATAACATGCAAGCTGCAATCCTAACCAATGTATCCGCCAAAGACCCAATCCCAATGTAGATCGGGTCCAATCAAGGTGGTGTCAGTGCATCGACCTTTTTTTTCCAACCTTTCTCATTGCAACACTGCCCAAAAAGGTGCCCAGTGGCATGGCTGGTCCACAGGATAAAAGGGAAACTGTTCCCTCTTCATCATCCCCTCTCCAGATCCCAATCTCAGTTATTGGATTACTGTACACAGATGATGCTGAACTGCATGTGTACTCTAAGCATCACTGAGTCCTTCACTATATTAAGGGAAAGGGTGGTCACTGCACTAAACTTTCAAGAAGACAAAAGGTCCTTGACCGACCTACCCCCACTGCACACCATTCCCCTGTCTGACAACATGGTGAGATCCTGGAAAACTTGGATCACTCTCTGTAGCTCGGGAGCCACCTCTGAGTGACAGTGGGTGATGAAATTCACCATCACTCCCAGTGAGCTAGCACAGCCTTTGGGCAACCGGGGAATGGAGCATTCAAAGGCCGAGACCGCAAACCCAGCACCAACGGCAGTTATCACTGCTTTCCTCTACACTCCTGACACATGGACTACCTACTGCAGGCATCTCAATACCGATGTTATTAGAGCCTTAGAGGAAGGGAAACAGGATGTTCTACACCCAAGTCCACACCAACCATCAACCACCCCCTTTACAATAATCTTACATTAATCCCATTTTTTTAAAAATTCTCCACACGTTCCCATCACTGACCCCAGATTCAACCACTCACCTACACACTAGGGGGAAAATTACAGCAGCCAATCCACCTGCCAACCCCCACGTCTTTGGGATGTGGGAGGAAAACGGATAGCACCTGGAGAAAACCCACGTGGTGACCAGGAGAGCGTACTAACTCCTCACAGACAGCACTCGAGGTCGGGATCAAACCCTTTCCACTGGCGCTGTGAGTCAGTGGCTCCACTAGCTGTGCCACTGTAAAATGGCAGAAGGGGTGACCCTCTCCCAGGCCAACAACACAGTTCAGTTCTGAACCAGATAGGTTTTGCAATAATCCAGTGATTTCATGGTCACCTACACTGAAATTAGCTTTTAAAAAGCTCTGGAAGGCAGTCAGCACCTCCCACATGGCCAACACCAAACTCCCAAAACAAGCACTGAGCTCTGTCAGGGGAAAAACGCTTCAAGGACGTTCTCAAAGTTTCCAACGTCCTCACCAACTCATGGGAAGGCCTTGGAGGAGCACCCGGGAAGGCATGGAGCTCCTCGACTGGCTGCAAGAGTAACACCAGCGGGGCTAGCACAAACAGTGGAAGGAGCCCACTGCACTCTAAGCCGCCCAACCTAGCAGGCATCCCCCTGTGGTTGAGTTTCCAACATTGGCCCACCTCAGAATCCCTAGGACAAGAGAGGCAGCAAGTCGACCCGGTGGGACCACCAACGAGGAAGCCCATCCCTCCATCTATCCAACTCGTTATTCCCCAGATTCTGCGGATGCTGGAATCTGGAGCAACACACAAGTGCTGGAGGAACTCGGCAGGTCAGGCAGCCTCCTGATGATGGGTCTCAGCCCGAAACGTCGACCTCCGTGGATGCTGCCCGACCTGCCGAGTTCCTCCAGCACTTTTTGTGTATTCCCCATTCCCCAGCTGGTTATTAGACCACCACCTGGGGGAGGGGACTTTTAAGACCCATTCGGTGGCCGAGGACGCCGTGTGAGGGAGCGGGCGGCGCTCCCTCAGTACTGCCGGCTCGCCTCTGGGTGTTGTCCCGGCACGGAGGATTTACCTTGAGCTGGGACTTGGACACCTTGCCGCTCTTCTCCCGATCCAGGGCGGTGAAGGCGTACCAGATGGACTTGAGTAGCTCGCTCTTTAAATCCATGGTTCGTGGGTCCCGGCCGAGTCTCCACCCCGTGGGAGAGGGGCAGACCGGAGCTGGCGCCTGGGCTATTCGGCCAGCGTGGACGTGCTAGCCCCTCTGCAGGGGACAGGGAGCGGCCGTCGGCCCCGTCCGCTCCGCCAGCTTCTATTCTGTTCTCTGCTTCCGCCCTCACGGCTGAGCTGATGCCCTGTGGAAGCCGCCACCCGCCTGGGCGTGTCCTAGCACCAGGGCGCCGCTCCCGGCCCGGGGGTGGGGTGGGGTGGGGATGGGACTGTCTGGGCTGCAGTCGCTTCAGACACCGGACCCCGAGTCCTTACACTCCCGGGCCCCAAACCAGACCCCAGGGTCACCCACACAGTCTGTGTAAGAACTCCCCCCCCCCGCCCAACACCCACCCGCCACACACCCACACCCCCACCACATACCCACACCTACCCCCCTCCCCCACACCCCCTCCCCAACCCCCACACCCACCCCCCACCACTTCACTCCCCCTCCACCCCCTCACACCCACCACTGCCCCCACACCCATCCCCCACCACATCCCCACACCCACCCTCCCACCACTTCCCCCACCCACCCCAACACCCCACCCTCCCCAACACCCCTACTCACCCCAATACCCACCCTCCCCGGGTCCATTCAGGCACCAGTTACGCTGACATCATCTCGTGGATGGCGATAGAGGCTCTGGCCACTGGGTGTGGAGAGGAACTGGCCACTGGGAGGGTGGTACTTGCCATTTGGTAGAGTAAATGTACTGGCCACTGGGTAGGGAGAGTCTCTGGCCACTGGGACAACGAGAGATACTGGCCACTGGGTAGAATAATGCACTGACCACTGGATAAGTAAAGTGGACAGTGCATAAGGGCACACCAGTGGGTGATTAAAGGCTGTGGCCCATTGGCAGGTAACCAGTGGATAAACGATGGTGGCCAGTGGGTGGAGGCACTGAGCGGGTGGACAGGGAGGGATATTGACCAGTGTGCAAGACAAGGCACTTACCAGTGAGTACATATGGACCCTGAGCTGGGTGTGTGTGTGTGTGTGTAAAGGAATAAGGCAGTAGAAGCAGGAGTGGGCACTCAAGCCTGCTTCACCACGGCTGATCTTTTACCTTAGTGCCACTTCCTTGCACTACCTTCACATCCCTTGATTCCCTTAATAAAAGTCCACTGATCGCCTCCTTGAATGTACTCAGTGAGTGCACTTTCACTGCCTCAGGGAGAGAATTCCAAAGATTCATCAAACTCTGAGCGAAGACATTTCTTCTTAACTTTGCCCTGAATGGATGACCCAAATCTTGAGACTGTGACCCTTAGTTCTAAATACCACATGATGCTGGAGGAACTCAGCAGGCCAGGCAACATCCGTGGAGAAAAGCAAGCGGTCAACGTTTCAGGTTAGAACCCTTCTTCAGGACTGAAGATAGGAAAAGGGGAAGCCCAATATATAGGAGGGAAAAACAGAGAAGTGATAGGTGGACAATGGAGGGGAGGCAGGGTGGGCACGAGGTGGTGATAGTTAGATGCAGGTAAGAGATAGTGATGGGCAGGTGCGGGGGAGGAGGGGAGAGCAGATCCACTGGGGGATGGGTCAAAGGGTCAAACGTTGACCGTCTGCTTTTCTCCACGGATGCTGCCTGGCCTGCTGAGTTCCTCCAGCATCATTGTGTTTCTCATCTGGATTCCAGCATCTGCAGTCCTTTGTTTCTCTAAAGACCCCAGCGGGGAGGGGTGGGGGGTGGGGTGGGGTGGGAAACACCAACATTACATTTGCCCTAGCAAGTTCCATAAGAATTTGTGCATTGCAATGAGACTCCCTGTCGTTCTTCTAAGCACAAAGGTGAACAGGCCTTGTCTGTGTATTCTCTCCTCACCTGGGAAATGCGCCCTCCCAGGGCTCAATCTGGTGAACCTTCACTGTACTCCCTCTATCAGACATGTATCCTTCCTGGGAGACAGACCAGGCCTGAACACTTTATTTCCAAGGTGTGGCCCTATCTAATTGGAGCAAGATGTTTCTACCCTTCTGCTCAAATCATCTTTCAATAAAGGCCATTTGCCTTCCTCATTGCTCAGTGTACCTGCATGTTAACTTGCAAGGACACCCGGGTCCCTCTGAACACCAACATTTTTCAATGACTCACCATTTGAAAAATAACTGATTTTCCATTTTTTTTCCACCAAGGTGGATGACCTAATGTTTTTTCCTTTGCATATTCCACCTGCTATGTCCCTATCCATTCACTGTCTGTATCCCACTGAAGCATCTTTACAACACCCACACTGCCACCTAGATTTGTACCATCAGCAGACTACGTTTCATATACTGCTCTCTTCAACATCATTGATGTAGACCGATATCAATGCTACAAGATTGATACCTACAGCACTCACCGGGCATAGCTTTCAACCTGAAATTATCCCTTTACCCCGCTCTCTGATTTCTGTCTGTCTTTTGCTCTACATACATCTTTTAGTGTGGGAGCAAGAAACTGTGTATGGATAAGGATATTCACCTGCACATGGAGAAAGGTACATGTACACAAACATTAATACTTGGATTCTCATATACACAAAGGCTATAAACACACAAACACCCACACACAATCAACTCTAAACTGTTTTAGCGAAACTCACACCCACACTGTCCACTTGTTGACAGTCTCCAGCTCCAGAGATGTCAACGTTTAAGTTTCGATTTTTTTTTAACATTTTAGGGTATTTCCTTCAGTAGCCAGTCAGATTCAAGGTTGTTGTTGTTTAAAATAAGCTCCCTAGTGACACCAGCTGACTCCAAGCGGTATTGCAAGAGGAAATACATTCCCAGAGCAGAATGGCCTTCCTTTGTGAAGTTTCTCCCATGACGCTGGCTTAGATCATGTACTGTGAAGGACGAGTTTGTCAGTTCCCTGTCCTCACACCTCGCCTGATGAAGGGCTCGGCTGCTAATGAATGTGGGCAGTGTGTGTCACTGTGCTATGCTGCCGAGGAAGACATTAGAACAGGTTCAGTCTCACTCATTCCCGAAAAACAAGCTGGAACAGGTGCCCTGGCTGATGATGAAGGCACTGCTCATCAGCCTTGTGGTCACTGACACCGTCTGAGGCAGCTCCAGCCTAGAATTGCCTGAGAACAGCTGAGTGTCGTAGATACAGCACATTTTATTCTCCCCACATTCTCATCAACTCCACCCAGATTCTGCACACTTGGGACATCCTGCAATGGCCGATTAACCTACCAGCTCCCACATTCTATTAGCTGCTGGAGCACCTGGTGGAAACCCACACAGTCACAGGGAGAACACGCAGACTCCACACGGACAGCACCCGAGGTCAGGATCGAACCTGGACCACTGGAGCCGTGAGGCAGTGGCTCTACCAGCTGCGCCACTGCACAGACAATAGATCCAACTTGTTCCCTCTGTAAGACTAAGTCACATACAATACAACCCCTTCACCCGTAATACGCACTGCAGAATCCCTGGTGACCTGTCTGTTTGAAAGTGATGATGTTTTCTAAACTGCGAATTAGTCGGAAAGATCCCACAAGAACAAGTTGTGCCTGACAAACCTTAGCAGATTGTTTGATTGAGGGCAATGAAAAGAACAATCCTGACATTGGAGTCGGCCCAAAGAGATTTATAGTTTCTTTCCTTGGAACGAGGGGGCTGTTTGGCATGAGCAGCTAAAGAAATTACGCCTATATTGTTTGGAGTCATAAGACAGGCGGGGGGGGGGGGGGGGGTGTGGGGTGGGTGGAATCTTACTGAAACACGTAGATCTTGAGGGGATTTGACAGGGTAGAGGTGGAGATGCTTCCACTAGTGGGAGAGTCTTGGACAAGGGGACATAGTTACAAGACTAGGGGGCGGACATTTAAAACTGAGGGATTACTTTTTGCAGATGGTTTCAGATATAGATGTGGAGAAATGGCAGATGGAGTTTAATCTGGGCAAGGGTGAATTTTTTAAAATTTTATTTACAGGGTGGTAACAGGCCCTTCCGGCCGAATGAGTCCGCGTCACCCACTTTAAACCCATGTTAACCTACCCGTACGTCTTTGGAATGTGGGAGGAAACCGGAGCACCCGGAGGAAACCCACGCAGACACGGGAGAACGCACAAACTCCTTACAGACAGCGACGGGAATTGAACCCCGATTGCTGGTGCTGTAATAGCGTCGCGCTAACCCCTGGCATTTGCTACCCCCCCCCCCCCCCCATGGGTTGTGGGGGCTGGATCATTGTAAATATTTAAAAGAGTAGATACATTTATGAAAGATAAGCAAATTGAGGGCTGTGCAGAACTGGCACGGAAGAGGATATGAGGCCCGGGGCAGATCAGCCCCATGATCATGTTGAATGGTGGGGTAGGCATGAGTGGCCTCCTGCTCCTGGCAATACACAACAAATGCTGGAGGACCTCAGAAGGTCAGGCAGCATCCATGGAGGGAAATAAACAGTCGATGTTTCGGGCCGAGACCCTTCACCAGGACCGGAAGGGAACAGGGCAGAAGCCGGAATCTTGCTCCTGTTTTCTTACGTTCCTTTGAAGGATACATTGGTGCTGGAGACACAGCCGGAGCAAGTATCCCAACAGGGTCCGGGAGGACATGCTGCTGGGTAAGAGGAGATGTGGGGAAACAGAACAAAGAAGTTCAGTGGTCATGTGATGGACATGTAATTGTCAGAGTCAGAGCAATACAGCACAGATACAGGCCCTTCGGCCCAACCAGTCCATGCCAACCACAGTGTCCACCCAGCTAGTCCCAATTTCCTGCATTCGGCCCATATCCCTCAAAGCACCCCCCCCCCACCCCCCCCCCCCCCAATGTACCTATCCAAGTGCTTCTTAAATGATACTATTGTACCTGCCTCTACCACTTCCTCTGGCAGCTCGTTCCATATATTCACCACCCTCTGCGTGAAAAAGTTGCCCCTAAAGTCCCCTTTAAATCTTTCCCCTCTCGGCCTAAACCTATGCCCCCTAGTTTTGGTCTTCCCTACTCTGGGAGAAAGACTATTACCGTCCATCTTATCTATACCTCTCATAATTTTAAACATTTCTATAAAGTCGCCCCTCGTTCCCCTACTTCCCCCTTATGTATTGTGCCAGTCACATCTTCATTAGATTAATCAAACACGATTTCCTTTCATAAATTCCTGCTGGTCCTGCTCAATTCTTACATTCTTTACAAGGGTTGTATATTTTAATAACCTTGTTCTCTCTCTCCTCCTTCTCGATGAGAAAGCATACCTGAGACAGCTCTACAGCTGTGTGATCTGACCTGGAAAACACTATCAACAGATAAAGGTGTCTGTGAACTGCCATCCTGTGAAAGGTCTGATGGACAGTGAAGTATGAACAGCCACCTTTATAATTAAAGAACTCTCTAGCCTGATACGAAAACAGCCATGTCTTGTTAACCCAGTCCTTGGATGAGCGACAACTTGAAATGATTGACTTCAGAGTCATGAGAGTCCTGGGCAGGGGGTCAGAACAAAGAAAGCCTTTAGAGGATTGGAGGAAAAATTGTACAAAAGAAATGCCTGTCTGAGACATCCATGGCAACAACCTGGGAACAACTATCACAAGGAGGAGGACCTGAGTTCAGAACCCAGAGAAGACTGCCACCCCCTTCAGAGAGAGCCTGGCTGGTTCATCTCACACAGGTTGTACTCTTCTTGTACTCAGGATCGCAAGGGGCTGCAGAGGGTTGTAGACTCAGCCAGCTCCATCACGGGCACAACCCTCACCACCAGAGGACATCTTCAAGAGGCGGTGCCTCAAGAAGGCGGCATCCATCACTAAGGACCCTCACCATCCGGGACATGCCCTCTTCTCATTACTGCCATCGGGGAGGAGGTACAGGAGCTTGAAGACCCCACACTCTTCTTCCCCTCCACCATCAGATTTCTGAATGGTCCATGAACCTACCTCATTATTCCTTTTTTTTGGAGCTATTTATTTATTTTTGTAATTTTATATCCTTGCACTGTACTGCTGTCGCAAAACAACAAATTTCATGTCATATAAGTCAGTGATAATAAATCTGATTCTGATTGAGTCCAAGCTGTGAGTTCTTGTGATTTAGTATTGTGATGATATTGGATGTACCATCCGAGAGCTCTAAACTTAAGTCAAGGCTTTAAATTCTATCTGGTATAAGTATCTACGAGTACCCTCACTTTAGGGAGATTATACGTGTCAACCTACACTTCAAGGACTAGTTTATTTCATTACTTCAGACTCTACAGAAAAGTCTAGCTGTCAACAATCACTATTTCAAGTGGTGGGTCCCCGCTCTCAACCAAGGAAGAGATACTTCCAGCTAACGAAGCAGTCTAAATACAGTTTATTTTATTTTAAGTGAGACGTGTTTAATTCTAATAAGTACTTCTTAACAAAGATTTGTAACTTACAAGGGATTTCCAAACACAAGTAGAATCCTTACAAGTTAAAAAGTCATACCAACAAGTCGCAGACGAACAGTGCGTCGGTGAGGAATTAATTCTAGTTCTTCTTTCTGTCACCCCTTCTCTCTGTCATTTCATTCTGTCGTTCCTACCTACCCTAACTGCCTTCTAATATTCATACTGTTTTTTCCACTAGTTGGCATCATCGGTATGTGATATTTCTCAACTACATTCTTAAGGTCAGGTGGATGGAGTGTTTAATTAGGCCCACGTGGACCCCGTTGCTTCTCTTGATTAAGTCAAGAGGGCGAACAAAGTGTACCGGTTAGAAGTTTAACTTATCAAACAACCAACATCTCGAACCTTAGACGGTTTCTGCTGATGTGCTAAAAAGAAGTTTAATTTAGTGAACAACAAAAATCTTGAACCTTGGACAGTTTCTGCTGCTGTACTGAAAAGCTGAGGAGATCAACAAACCTTCCTGGGGTTCCTGCTGTTGTGCTAAAAAGCTGAGGTTAGCAATAAGCCCCTTGGGGTCTAGAAAGTGAATATCCATCACGGTGTAATAAATGATAAGTTGGAACAGTGAATCAAATGCGAAGTGCTAATAAAGAACAAGTTGTACTAAACCTTGGTTTCCAGTGTCTTTGTTCAATACATCAGTTGATACCCTGTAGAGGTAATGGGATCAACACACTAATTAGGGATGTAGTGTTACATCCTGTGAATGTAATTTTAAAGAACTTCCAGAGTGCATTTACATAAGAGTCTGTTGGTAAAAAAGAGAACAAATGGAATTAGAGGCAACTTATTGCTCAGGCAGCAAATTAATTTTGAGGTAGAAGACAGGGTAGGAATTATTGCGGGCTGGGATTATTGCGGCTGGGATCCCAGTTGCCTCGGCTGGGATCCCCGTTGCCTCAACTGGGACCTCAGCTTTTCATTGTATTTATACCAAACTTAAATCTGTGGATTTCAAAACTATTTTAAGATATCTTTATTAGTCACATGTACATCGAAACACACAGTGAAATACATCCTTTTGCGAAGAGTGTTCTGGGGGGCAGCCCGCAAGTGTCACCCCGCTTCCGGCGCCAACATAGCATGCCCACAACTTCCTAACCCGTACATCTCTGGAATGTGGGAGGAAACCGGAGCACCCGGAGGAAACCCACGCAGACATGCAGGGAGAACGTACAAACTCCTTACAGTTTGTTTAAGTTTACGGATCCCTGCAAAATATGAAAGGTGGGGAATAAATTGTCTTTAAAATGTGCAGTGCTTTGCGGTGTGTCTCTGAGCTGTGATGTTCCAGGGTTTGAAATATTTTCCAATGCCTTTGTGCCCAAGATTTATTTTGTCATCAGCCCACCAGCTCGATGACTGATACAGTTAGTGTCTGAAGTGCAGTGAAACGGAAAGAATGATGATAGCAGAGCTCAACTTGTCTCAGCCCAGTTCCTGCTATTGCCGTCCATGTCCCTTTCTCATTACTGAAAGACAAAGCCTGGTTTCACAGTTGACATGATAGGTTCAGTTCTGTGCCGGAAGATGACTCACTTTATTCAATCATGGGAAGCAGAAATCGTAGCCAAGACCAGCATGTATTGCCCATCCATAATTGTCCCCCAACTGTGTGGGCTTTGCCAGGTCATTTGAGAAGACATCAGTGGTTCTGGAGTCACATTCAAGCCAAGGTAATGACAGCAGATTTCTTTTCTGGAAGGACTTTAGTGAACCAGGTGATTTTACTTTAACAACACTCGCAGATTCATGGTTACAATACAAGTAGCTATGTGGTTACTGTTATGTTTGTTCTTCATCAAGAGACAAACTTCACGTGGGTTTAACATCTGAACATTTTTATTAACCAACATCAGGCAGCTTGCTTTCCCTCTCTTTTTACAGCCACTTCCTGATCCCCCATGTGACCCCTTGCATTGCCTACTGGGAACTGTAGTTCTTTATTATAACTACATAACAACACAGTTACTATATGTGAATCATATATGAATGTAATTTTAAAGAACTTCCAGAATGCATCTGACAAGGTTTTACATAAGAGTCTGTTGGTAAAAAAGAGAACAAATGGAATTAGGGGCAACTTATTGCTCAGGCAGCAAATTAATTTTGAGGTAGAAAACAGGGTAGGAATTATTGCAGGCTGGGATTAATGTTGTCTAAACTGGAACCTCAGGGAACCTGAGGGGCTGAGGGACCTGAGGGGCTAGTTTTTCCACACAGAGGGTGGTCCGTATATGGAACAAGCTGCTAGAGGAAGTGGTAGAGGCGGGTACAATGGTTATGTATTGTATATACATGGATAGAAGAGGTGCAGAGGGATATGGGCCAAATGCAGGCAAATGGGACTAGCTCAGATAGAACACAGAACAGCACAGCACAGGAACAGGCCCTTCAGCCCACGATGTCTGTGGCAAACAAGATGCCAAATTAAACTAAATCTCTTCTACCTGCACACGATCCAGATCCCTCCATTCCCCGCATGTTCATGTTTCTGTCTAAAAGTCTCTTAAACACCACCATCGTATCTGCTTCCACCACCACCCCTGGCAGCCTGTTCCAGGTACCTACCACTCAGTGTGAAAAAAACGTTTCCCCCTCTCAGTGCATGTCCTTGAGCATTTGAAGTATTCTAGTAAGATAAGGTATCTTTATTAGTCACATGTACATCGAAACACTCAGTGAAATACATCTATTTGTGTAGAGTGTTCTGGGGGCAGCCCACAAGTGTCGCCACGCTTCCGGCACCAACATAGCATGCCCACAACTTCCTAACCCGTACGTCTTTGGAATGTGGGAGGAAACCAGAGCACCCGGAGGAAACCCACACAGACACAGAGAGAATGTACAAACTCCTTACAGACAGCGGCCGGATTTGAACCCCGGGTCACCAGCACTGTAAAGCGTTATGCTAACTGCTACACTGGTCGGTATGGACTGGTTGGGGTGAAGGGCCTGTTTCCGTGCTGCATAACTCCATGAGAAGCTTTTAATTCCAGATTTATTTACTTGAATTTAAATTCCAAAACTGCCTTGGTGAGATTCAAACAAGTCCTTGAGCTAATAGAAATGCTGCCTGGCTGCTAGTGCCCACTGCTCTCATGCTGAATGAAAATGTTTTGGTTAAGGAAATAAGAGAGGATGCCTGTACACAAGGTATTCAGTCTCAGTTTGAGGTTTTGGTTCATAGATCTGGTAACAGCCCGGTCATTTCATTTTCACAGTGGTGGCTTCCTTGGGGTGGATCACAGTGCAAAAACCACAGAGCTGTCTGCCCACCGGTTGGTGCCACATGGTGAGATAATACAGTGAACTGTGTACACAGAAGCCGAGTTGGTGGGCACATAGCATTCATTATGGGGGGGGGGGAGGGGGTGGTGGTGAGAGAGAGAGGGGGGTGGGGGGCTGGAGCTTCATTAATTGGCCACCTGTTTAGCGGCTGGGCTGGGCTGAGGTGGTGGGGGGAGATCCATGTGTGACCAACCCCCTAAGCTGGAGCCACCGCCTATAATTATCGACGCGTTCCAGCCTCTGTCCCGACGTGACCCAATCAGGGGTTGGGTATAAGGGCGTGAGGTGGCGGCGGGGAAGCCAACATTCAAGAGGGAAGCAGCCGGAGCAGGGAGGCTTGGTTTGAGTGTCACTATCAGGAAGGACCTGGTTCCCCCCTCTCCTCCCCTCCAGCCCAGGGGGACCCTCCCCGTGTCCAGATGAGCCGCCTTGCGCTCAGTGCCATCGCCCAGAAGCTCCAGTTCTCCAGCGACGACGAGAAGGAGGAGGAGGTCGGGGTGAAGTTCTGCGACCTGCTCCACGTCCAGGAGAGAGGCGCCCCGTCCCCGGCGCCCAGGAGGGAATGCATCTCGCCCTTCAGCCGCTTCCCGGTCGGGGAGAAGAGGGCGCCCCGCAGCCCTCGGGTCCGCCTGGTGGGGAGGGCGGAGTGTCCCGACACTCCCGTACACTGCGTGAACTGGAGGAAGCTGCGCCTCTGTGACACTCCCTACACTCCCAAGGTGGGTGTGTGTACCGGTTCTCTCTCCCTTCCTCCGAATGGTTCCGTGCATTCGGCATCCTTCTGGAAACCACTCTCAAAGTCAAGCGGAGCTTATTGTCGTGTGCACAAGTACGGTGAGGTACAGGTACATTGGAAAAACTTGCAGCAGCGTCACAGGCACTGAAGTACAGACAACGCACAGAATATAAATTGTAAGTAAACTTGTACCATACTGTGTGCAAAAGCAAGTCCTTGGTGCAAAACAGACTCGGAGACAAGCCCAAGGTAGTGCAAGTGGTGGTCTGTGGTGCTCTGTCGCTGAGGTAGTGTAAGGGTTGTGCAGACCTCCTCAAGATCTTCATGGTCGTAGGAGAGTAGCTGTTCTTGAACCTTGTGTGGGACTTCAGGCTTCTGTACCTCCTGCCCACTGGTAGCTGTGATAAGTTATTTATCAGTCACATGTACATCGAAACACACAGTGACATGCATCTTCTTGTGTTGCTGAGAACGTTCTGGGGACAGCCTACAAGTGTCGCCACTCTTCTGGCGCCAACATAGCATGCCCACAGCTCCTAACCTGTACGTCTTTGGAATGTGGGAGGAAACCAGAGCACCCGGTGGAAACCCACGCAGACACAGGGAGAACATACAAACTCCAGACAGTGGCAGGAATTGAACCTGGGTCGCTGGCGCTGTAATAGTGTTATGCTAAACACTACACTACCTTGCTGCCATGGTATGGCCTGGATGGCATAGTAAGATGGTGGGAATCCTTGGTGATAGATCCTGCCTTCTTGAGACAGCACCTCTTGTGAAAACACATGGAACTGCAGGGTCATGTTGACTGTCCACTTTCATCCATGGATGCTGCCTGACCTGCTGAATTCCTCCAGTGTGTTGCTGAAGTGAGTGAATGTTTCCCAAATGTGTTCCTCCTTGTAAAACCCTTCCACTGTGACTCTGGCCATGTACTTGAACTGGAGGGTAATAGGTCCCAAATTTCTCTCTCTTCAAGAGATTCAGGTTGGTGCCCTTGTCTACTGGTTGGGGGGGGGAGGTGGCCTTTGAAATAAAGCACAACACAGACCCTTGCAGTCCAAAGTACCTTGGCCAGTAAGATGAGTAGATTGGTGCTGGAGATGCTCAAACAGCATCTGTGGAGGGAGACTCTAGACAAGATTTTGTCTCTCTGGTAGAAGCTTGCTCAGTGTTTATATTCCAATTCAAGGGGTGTGGGCTTTGCAGGCTGGGCCAGCTTTTAATTGCCCATCCCTAGTTGCCCTTGGGAAGGTGATAGTGAGCTGCAGCCTTGAACCACTGTAGCTCTTGAGGTGTGGGTATAATTACAATGCTATTGGGGAGGGAGTTCCAGGATTTTGACCCAGTGATGGTGAAGGAACGGTGGTGTATATGTAGGGTCATTGATCTAATATAACACTTGTATTGCTCTCCACAGATCTTCCTTACCAGCCAGAAAGCCTGATCTCCAGGGTGAGAGTGGTTTCAGAAGGATGTTGAATGATACAAGCAGCCTGTTTCTAATTGAGGGGTGGATTGAGTTTAAATATTTTCTTGTCTCTTGTTACCCAAACTAATACCAGTTAATCTTCTCCCAAGCATCACTCATACCTTACCCTTTTCCCTAGCTAACAGATTTGACAGTCTTGTTCCTGTTACGTTCAACTTTGTGTGATTATTATCTTCTTCCAGATCTGCTACGTGTCTGACAAGACTGATTTCTGTAGTGCTCTCTGCTAGCTTCTGACCTCCCCAAGCTAATCAAAGCACACCAGTCCCTTAATCTCATTAGTGCCTTGGCTCCTGGATCTGAATCAGAAACCTACCTGACCTGCAATCTCTTTATTTTTGCCCACTCCCTGCTGCACTCTGTGCTCACCCCAATGTAACACCAAAAATGCTGTTTGGGATCTACCTTACCCATTGTCTCAGAAGTACTTTGTTTGCAGTTTGCTATTGAAGTGCTTCAGAAGTATGACAAATTCTCCAAGTGAACATTCTCATCTCCCTACCTTTGGAAATAGTACTTAAAATTCATGATCAAATTATCAAGTTACTAGGAACCTGGGTTTCTTATTTTTACCCACTCTTCATTGGGTGGGATTCCTCCTTGTACAGCTGTCCCTCGAATCTAATGGAGCTACTGCCTCTTTGTTTCTAGAGTCTGTTCTCCAAGGCTGGACAGATCTCAACTGCCAATAAAGGTCCCGTCTCGAGGATTCGCCGACCGTTGGGCTTCGCTACTGGTTCTGAGCACCACTGGGTGCCAACAGTGAATGTAAACCCCTTCACCCCAACTCTGTACCACGAGCTGGGCCTTGCACACAGCACGAAAAATGAGAAAACGGGAAAGAGGAGGAAGAGAATTGAAGAAAGAGGCAGGTAAAAGTTGCCATGGGTTGGTGAACAGAGAATGTATTAAAGCACTGCTTTTTTTCTGAAGTGAGCGTACTAGTGAAGCATTAACTGAGCCCTTCAGCTGCCTGTTACTGAATAGAATTGGAAGAGCACTAAGTATTTGGTGTCTTTTGTGCGTGAATATCTTCACATCTGGGTCAACATCTCGAGCTGTTGGCATTGAGGTGGGAATGCATCTATAAAGTGCAAGGGTTGTACTGCAGTGTTATGAATATTTTTTTTGGGAGGTGGTGAGGAGGTACTCCAGTGAAGAAACATTCTGTAAATCCCATTTCTAACTAATGTAAAACTGAAACCAAACAACTGACCTGCAAGATATTGGTTAGGTGACAAAATGAAGATAATGTGGGCCTGTGCAAAATTCTCCTGTCATATCCTCATTTAGCTTGTCCATCTCTCTGCATATGATTCATCTACAGTGATTCTTAGTTGGCTAACAACCTTGATTTTTAAAATGTTCATCCTTCTGTTTAATCTCTTGTATCAGTGCTGCTTCAGTTCTGGCCTGCTGCATGTCCTTGATTGCTCCATCTTCTGGCAGCTGAGATTTCCACTGCCTAACCCTGTTGGTTCTTTCCTGATCCCCCTCTACCTATTAACCTTCCATTCTGGTTTTCTTATCCTCTTGGCTATTTGTCCCAATACCTTGAACAGCTGCATCAAATTTGTGTATTAATGAATACAGGCTGTTTGCATTTACTTGCAAGTGGTCACTGCTGGTATCTTGATGGCTTAATGATCAAAACTAATCACTAAAGCTTTGGGTAACAAAGCTGTATCCAAGTTTGCCGATTGGTGTGGTCAATTATGAGGAGAATTGGTGCAGGTTAAACTAAAAATCCATTTATTAAATACAGTTAAGCCAGAATGAAGATCAATGGGACTTGGGGCTTGGACCATTAGAATGTTAGTTGGGTACAAAACAGCAATGCAGTGTTAATGTCTTCAAATGAAAGTTGAGTATAAAGGACACACCTCTTACAATTGTACAAAGTTCTGGTCAGCTTTTAGATGAACTCTTGATCTCCTAATCTACCTTGTCATGGTCCCTGCACCACCTTGTCCACTTGTGCTGCAATTTCTCTAACTGCACATGCTATTCTGCAATCTGTTTTTCTATTTACTACCTTGATGTACTTGTGGATGGCATGATCTGTCTGAATGGCATGCAAACAAAAGTTTTTCACTGTGACAATGATAAACTAATACCAATCTTGGGTGCTGGGCACTGCATCTCAAAGAATGCCTTCACATTGGAAGGAGTGCAATGCAAATTCACCAAGTGGTTACCACAATGCCATGGGTTAATTGGAGAAGTGAATCCACAGAACTGGCTTGCATTCCCTGGAATACCCACTTGCCTGAGGTTTTGTCCTTTTCAAAAAGGCATGATGGAAATGTTTTTTGGTCAGAGTCTCCGACAAAGACAGTCTGGCAATTAATTCATGCAAAGAATGGCAGTAATCTGACTCCTGCAAAAGGCAGTGAATATTGGGTTGTTTACATAGAAAATATTTTGCTAGCCAAGGGTGTTGGGGATTGGAGTTTGGGGTGCAGATCTCTTGTGATCTAGTTGAACAATAAACAAGCTGCAGGGTCTAAATGTTGCTGGACACATTGGAGGGACAGTGTGCTGAGAGAGCTGTCAAAACAGTACCTGTGAAATATTGTTTCTGATTTATTCCAATACCATCTTTGGTGATTGGACAATGTAGTGGTTTTTGTTTCTTAAAATGATGCTGCATAGGGTTTAATAAACTACTTGGGTGGGGGGAAGAACAATGAAACTGCAGACTGAACAAAATGCAACACTGAAAGCCAGATACTTGGTTAGCCAGAGATGGGGAAGGGTTTACTCAATATGAGTAAATTCTACATGTGCAGAATAAGGACATTTGCAATAATTGGGGTTGAGTTGGATTTGTTCTGATGCAAGTTTGAGTCTACCTTTGGTGCCGCTTCAAACAACATTACTATTGGTCATTAAAAACACTATTTTCACGATTGGGAGGAAATTAGATTGAGCCAATCTTGTGGCCTTGACCATCTTTACCCAAATGAAGTTATTTCTGACTGTGACTGTTACACTATGATTAATGCCACCTTGATTCTGTCTTCAATCCTTTCTCAAAGTGCCACATCCATGAGACTTGAAGCTTGCTATGTCTGATCAGTCTTTCAAGGATTTGTTATGTGAATTTGCATACTGAAGGAAGTGGATTAACTTAAAGGCTCTTGGTGGGGGAGACTATCTCCTGCCCTTGAGCCCCCATCTCTTTAGCCTTTCTGGTGAAGGTGCTATTGGGGTTGCAGTTCCAGGGTTTGGATGCAGTGGTGTATTTCCAAGTCAGGATGGTGTACAACTTGGGCAACCTGCAGCCTTTGCCCTTGCTAGAAGGATGTTGGTTTGAGATTTGCTTTCAGGTGTAGCATGGACAAAATCTCCTATGCATTTACAGATGGTAAACTCTAACTGTGGTGTGCTATGATGGAGGGAATGAATGGTTACCACCCCCCCCCCCCCCCCCCCCCCACTCCACCAAAAACAAGTTGCTTTGTCTTGGATGCTGGGTTTGTGTTGGAGCTGTACTCATTCAGGCAAACCAAGTATTTAATCATGCTTTTGACATGTGCCTTATAGATGGTGGAAAGGTGTTGGATAAGTCACTCACCACAGATTGTCCATCTCTGATCTCCCATAGCTGCAGCACTTGTTGGTCATCTGACCAGCATGTTAATTAGGCACAGAAGATGGTCTCCACATTGTTTCTCACGTGCTGATGCACCCAGGAGTTGGTGTATTACCAGAGATGGTGGCAGAGATCCACTGCAGTTTGACAGATCTGCAGCTTAAACTTCTCACATCTACCCCATTTGAAAGACTGCAATTACTGAAGTGACCTTGTGTGTCTTGGTGCAGAGTTGGCCGCTCTTGCTGTGGTTCAACAGTGAAGGAATCAGTGCAGTGTGCTGCTTGGAGGGAGATTGGTCACCTTTGGATTGAGCAATCAGCACTGATTCATTTCTCAGTTTGATTCTTCTCCTTTGTCTGAGAATTGAATGATGTTTATTACCTACCATATTTGGCGGATGTCTAAATTTCGTTCATTCTCACAGTAGGAAACGTGTTGAGATGGTGGATGGAGACACAGAGGAATCTCTGCAACCGTCGGAGGTGAGGAGATCGCCCTGAGATACACACCCAGTGCTACTTAATACAAGAATGCTCCTGCCTAACCCTGTCTGTTGCTGCTAAAGCCTGCATTAGTCTGCCTGGGTTTGACTCCTGGTCTACAACAGACCATCTCCTCTGAGGTTGTGTTGCAATTGGCTTAGTGTCTGGGAGGTGGAGGCAAGATATTGAGGCAAGTCAATTGTTCTCGTATATGACTTTTATTGGATTGTATCCTAGAGTTGTTGAGTTAATCCACACCAGCCCGAAACTGCCTACAACAGGATTTTGCTCACATGGAGATCATTTGGATGTTCCAAAATGACCCAGGTTTATATCATGTCTGCTTGGCTTTTAAATATTCACTGGGGTCTGATTCTGTCATCCTTTTCATTTTGCCTTTCCAATCTTGGCCCTATGAGGGTCCTTGCCTTTGCCACGTTGATGCCTGAGCAAAAACAAATGGCTGGACGAACAACCAGTCAAGCAGATGGGGTCCATAGGGGTGATCCTGAGCTGCTGTTGCATGCTGCTTTAATTCTCATTCCCACTGACCTCTATCTGCAGCCTCCTCCATTCCCTTGGTGAGGCCCAAGTTAAACTAGAAGAGTAACATCTGGTCCTCTGTCTAGGCACTTCCATACTTAACCTCCTTGAAATGAGCATTGAGTTCTCTAAATTTGGGTAGACTGCTGTCTCCTCATTTTCCATTAGCATGCTGCTCCCTGTTTCTCAAATACCCAGCTTACCTTCAGTACTTGAGCTCCTCATCACTGAGACTGTCTTCACCAATCTCCAGATAGTCTTGTTTTGACCGTCACTCCTTCCCCAGCTTTGCTTCGAAAACAAAAACCCTCCATTCTTTGTGTTTCTTTTTCTTTCCCACCCCCCCAAAGTTCTGTGGAAGGGTCTTTGACCTGAAGCATTGACTAGTTTCTCTTTCCAGAGGCTGAGTTCTTCCATAATTTTTGTTTCTGATTCCTGCATCTGCAGTTTTATTTTCTGTGACTGACGTTTGATCAAAAACACAGCATGGTCCAACTGGAGAACTATGTAGCTGGTCCTGACTTTTGTGCATGCATCGTGCTAAGCCATACACCTTATCAACTTTTTAAATATTGAGAGTTATGAAATTTCTCTGCAGGAATTATTAATGTCCCTCCCATTATTTTCACCCTTATGACATGGAGACCATTCAGTTAATCTGATTCATAGACCATCCCCTGTTAGTTCAATTTTCCTGTAATCTATTTAACTCCATAATTCTCCTACCCCACCACCACCTACACCAGTGGCAAATCACAGGGGCCATTAACTTAATGAGAAAACCAGTGCCCCTGGGGGGGGGTGGGGGGGGAGAGAAACTAGCATGGTCACAGGAAGAACAGGTAAACTCCACACAGACAGCACAAGAGCTCAGGAGCTGTGTAGTAGCAGCAGCACTCTGCTGCCCCAAGTTGCTAGTGTTTGATTCTGGTTCATAGACCCAACAGAAACATGTATTATCTTTTGAGTTTACTGTTAAATGCCAGCACTCATATGAAACAATTTGCAAGATGTGTTCTAGAGCCTTTTTAGTTCATTGGTTGAGTCAATGGTCATTTGATGCATGACTCCAAATAGATAGTCCATCTATTAGACTAGAACCCTTCTGAGCTGACTGCAGTATAAAAGCTGGGGTTCTCTCTGGGTGAGGGGAATGCAGACATCATGCAGTTTTGGGACTCTACCATGAGTCATTTGATTCGAGCTTCAGATTTGCTGGTGTTCCAATACAATCCTACAGTGAGCAGGGTGCCTAACAACCAACTGCCTTTTGCCTGACAATTGAAGTAGCTGTTGATGCCCCAAATTTAAGATTGTCAATGTTTAGATTTTTCCGATTTTCCTTTAATTGCTGTAGTTTGGTTTTTGTATTAGTTTTAAGTTTAAAATGGATTTTTCCTTCTTGAACCCTAAACACTAAGTAATTCTCCATGTTCTTGGGTATTTCCCCTTCAGTTCATTCTGCTGGACTGTCTACCAGAGGAGCCTTATTTAAAGGAATGCATTCTGTGAATGGGCATCAGTAAATGCATGGCTCCCAATATCACAAGGTTTTTTGGCAAATGGCATCTGATATAGAGCAGGGGGACTGTGACAAACTACATTAATGCAGAGTCCCAGGGTGAAATGAATAATAGAAAACTTGGACAGCAGCTGGGACTCGCCAATAATTTCTGGGGTGTTTCACAAGGCAGTGACATCCAGTGGGATTGGAGTGAAGGCAAGGGGCTACATTTCTGTCCTGTGTGTGTATAACAAACATTTACTTGACCATTAAGAGATCTGGTATTTAGACACCACTGAATTAAAAATATTGCTGATCCTTTCATCTTCAAACTCCTTGTTTTAACAACACTATAGGAGCACTTTCTCCACACTGCAGCTATAAGAACAATGAAAGTTATTTTACCTGAATGTGCTTCTCTCCCTCCAGAGGCTCAATATCCGTGAGAACATGAGTTCCCGTTATGCCACGGAATTTTATGAGTTGGAGAAGATTGGAAGTGGAGAGTTTGGGGCAGTGTTTAAGTGCGTGAAGCGACTTGATGGCTGCCTGTATGCCATTAAACGGCTGAAGAGACCGTTGTCCGGCTCGGTAGATGAGTGAGTGTCAAGCTTTCTGCTCTTGGACAATCTAATTCTCAAGCTGACAAATTGGTAGATAACCAAGCCAATTGCCTGAACTGACAGCAGCAAATGCTCACCTCCACATCGTGCTGGTCAGCAGGCATTGGCCTTGAGATTCCCACTGAAAACTTGCTCCATTGTTTGGCAGGGAGCCTTGGCATCTTTTGGAAGGTTGTGGGTTCAAATGCCACCCTAGAAAATTGCAGCGAAACTGGTGCAGCGTTGAGGCAGGGGGTCTGCAGTTCTGCTGCTGGATATGGGATTAAAGTGAGGAATTGGCTGATGTTCTAGTCAGCACCTGTCCCTCAAAGCATTGTGTTTATCTGGTCAAATCTCATTGCACAATATGGCTGTGTGCAAATGGCTGCTGTTTCCTGGTGCACACATACTTTGTAGTTGAAAAGAGGTTGTGAATGGTATATTAATAATTCAGTTTAGATTTTTTTAACCTCTGGGTCATTCAGAGTTAGTCAGTCATGGAGTTGTATAGCACAGAAATGGGCCCAAGTTGCCCAAATGACCTAGTCCCATTTGCCTGTGTTTGGCCCATATTTCTCTTGCCCTTTCCTATCTGAGTCAAGAGGATAGGTAGCAAACTGTTTTGATGTGAGAAGCTGAATTTCAGGTTATCAGAATGAGACACTTTAAAAATCACTACATACTGGAAATCCTGAAAACAGGAAATGCTGGAAATGAGTTCAGGCTGCATCTGTGGGAAGAGAAAAATTTAATGTTGCAGATCAAAGACCCTTTGTTAGAACTGACCAGTTCTGACTCAGGGTCTTTGACCTGCAACAAAGATTGACAGTTAAGTGTGACCGTGCATGAGTATTGCTAATGAACACATGTAGCCCATTGCACTAGTGCTCCTTTACTGTCAGCACCCTGCAAATTGGCCAGGGCTAGAGTTTTGTTCTCTCCAGTATCACTACTGGGCCCCCACACCAGATGTTTATGGAGTCCTTTCTTTCTCTTTCAATACACAAAACAAAGCAATTGTCCCTGTGCTCAGTGTTCTTATCCAAATGCTCGTGGACTGACTGGTTCAGCTTAAAGAGCCAGTGCTGAGCTATTGACACCCCTGTTCCTGGCCTCCAGAAATCTTTAGCTAAGTATCCTAGCAACTTCAGCCAATTTGGATCTTGGCATTTTAACAGTGCAGAATATACCTATTAAGCTGCAGTTTGTGTAGTTAATAGTACTGCAACTCGGATAATTGGTGAAAAGCAAAATGCTTGTAAACGTGCTGCAGGCTGGGTCCCTGGAGAAAGGGAAACGGCATTGCAGGTAGACTTTCGGACCTAGAAAGACAAGTTAATGGCAGACGAGGTGGAGAGAATGAGACTTAAAGCTGGTTTTCTTTTCCCATTTCTGAAGGGTCTTTGACCCAAATTGTTGACTGCTTCTCTCTTTACAGGTACTGAGTGTTTCCAGCACTTTTTAATATTTCAGACTTTGGCTCCTGTTAAAGCAAAGGGTGCAAATCTGATTTGAGGATGTTGCCAGGACTTGAGGGCCTGAGTTGTAGGGAGAAGTTGGGCAAGCTAAGACTTTATTCCTTGGAGTGTCGGAGACTGAGGGGTTACCTTGCAGAAGTGTACAAAATCATGAGGGCCATAGATGAGATGAATGCACGGTCTTTTCCCTGCCCCCACCCCCCGGGAAAGGGAATCTAAAACTGGAGGACAAATTTAAGGTGAGAGCAGGAAAAGATTTTAAAGGGACCTGAGGGGCAACTTTATTTGCACAGAGGGTGGTGTGCATATGAAATGAGCTGCCAGAGGAAGTGGTTGAGGCAGGTGAAATAACATTTAAAAGACAGGTGCATGGATAGGAAAAATTTAGACGGTGAATGGGATTAGCTTAGATGGGCATCTTGGTTGGGCTGAAGGGCCTGTTTCTGTGGTGTATAAACCTGACTCTATCTGCAGTTTTGATTTGTATAATTAATGATTCTACACCTTGTCATGCACAAGCATGAAAGACGAAGGATAAGATTAGAGACTGGTGCTTATGGTACTTCCCTTCCCTCTAACTAGTACCTATTGGTAATACTCTATCAATATTGCTTTGTGCTGATGGCATTGTGGTGAGTTTATTATATTGAAGCATTGGCCCACGTGAGTGGCAATGCAGGCCATAAGGCTGCTGGTCTCTTTACTTGGGGTAAGCTGGGCTGCCCTGGGAGTCCATCGTCACGGCTGTTTGTTCCACAGGCAGTCCGCGCTCCGCGAGGTGTACGCACACGCTGTGCTAGGGCATCATCCCCATGTAGTGCGCTACTATTCAGCCTGGGCGGAGGATGACCACATGCTGATCCAGAACGAGTACTGTAACGGTAAGGACCACCTGTTGGCAAGATAACACTGTTCTTGTGGGAGATACTGACTTGGACGTTGGAGCACTAACCAAGCTTGTGCACCAGAGTACATTGATGACCCAGGAGCACAGGGATTTGGTCAAAAGCCAGCAGGAATGTGGTCACATGGTGACTGGGAGCAAACATTCCAGGATACTTGCCATGGAGGAGGGCAGACCATGGGAAGGGGGTCGGTTTGCCTTGGTAATAACAGACAAAATTGGGGCAGTAGAGAATGGGAAGCAGAAACTGGGTGGAGATGAAGATCTAGGGCCAATTGTGTTGTCAAAAGTACCTTGGAGGACATTTATGAATGCATTTGGGATGGTTTTCTGCAACAAAAGAGTAGGGTAGCTTAGGCCTTTCAAATAGCCCCATTGATAACCAGTGGTAATTGGTTTTTGTATGTAGTTTGATTGGAGGCCAGAGTCTGGGGGAGGTGGGGGGGGGCTGTGTGAAAAGGGCTCGAGTCCTTTGAGTGCCAGCCTCTTGCCCACATCACCACCAAACCCTGAACCATTAAAGGATGAGGTGCCTTGTGTGTGTTTGGGGGGGGGGGGGGGGGGGTTGGTGGGAGGAGGAGAAAAGTCTGCCCACCCTTGCAGTAGTAGGTGGGCAGCATAAATGGAGGGGCCTACTGAAGGTGGGAGATTGCTTAAACCTGATGAGATGACCCTGGAAGGATCATGATTGAAGCATTTTTTTTCCCCTCTAGCTCTAGAGAATTATTACCTGGGCAGCTGGAGAATCCAAGTTGCTCTTTCACTTCCCTCTCTGGAGTTGGGGCAACATGAATAGTTTGCTACTTTAGAACACCTTCACCTGAATACTTGAGGTGAAATCTGAAAATGTTGGAACCAGTGTAATGGGCAGTGTTTGTGCCCCATCCTTGGTTTGGGGTGAGGGGAGGGTGCCTATAGAGCAGTTGCTGCCCTCCATTGTTTGTTATTCACATTAGAGACCAAGGTAAATGGTCTATTGCCACATGTACTGAAATGCAGCAAAGCTATTGTTTGCATGCCATATATAAGTAATGCAGTGTGAAGTTTCCAAGTTAAAACTGGTGGAAGGGCCTATTGTGATGAGGACACCCATTCTGCAATGGGATAGAAAAAGATTGGGTGAAAACCTGGCGAATGGAGTTTAATGTGGGGAATTGCAAGGACATGCACTTCAGTAAGAGGAATCAAAAGGCAGTTTATTACCTAAATAGAAAGAGACTGCAAGTGAAGATCTTGTGTGCCTTTAAACTTCTAGAACTTTTTGATGTTTCACACTTCCTGTATCTAGTTATTGCCTCATGGTTGGGTTGGGAAATAGGTTGGAGTGGATTTTAAAGTTTTCACATTGCACCCTCTAATTTGGCAGACAACTTGCCTATTGGATGATAGGTATGTCCTCAAACTGGCCAGTGTTTGGTACAAGCTTTGTTACATGAGGCTCCTCTGATCATAGGGACAATACAGTAAGAGTTTGCCATCTGTACTTGGCACTGACCTGCCTGATACTTGCCCATTTGGAACCAAGGACATCCTGAATTGGGTTGTACCTGAGGAACTTCTCCCTTTGAGGAATTTATCATCCTGTGACTGGCTGGTGTTGCTTCCTGTTTGGTCATCTCCCCACCTAATTATCAGAACATAGAACACTACAGTGCAGTACAGGCCCTTTGGCCCACAGTGTTGTGCTGACATTTTATCCTGCTCTAAGATCGATCTAACCCTTCCCTCCCACATAGCCCTCCATTTTTCTATCATTCATGTGTCTATCTAAGAGTCTCTTAAATGTCCCTAATGTTTCTGTCCCCACAACCTCTGCCAGCAGTGCATTCCATGCACGCACCACTTTTTTTAAAAAAAAAAACTTGCCCCCTAACATTTCCCCCCATACCTTCCTCCAATCACCTTAAAATTATGCCCCCCTCATGTTAGCCATTTTCACACTGGGAAAGTCTGACTGTCCACTTGATCTATGCCTCTTATCTTGTACACCTCTATCAAGTCGCCTCTCATCCTCCTCTCCAAAGAGAAAAGCCCCAGCTCACTCAACCTATCCTCATAAGATATGCTCTCCAATCCAGACACCATCCTGGTAAATCTCCTCTGTGCCTTCTCTAAAGCTTCCACATCCTTCCTATAATGAGGTAACCAGAACTGAACACAATGCTCCGAGTGTGGTCTGACCAGAGTTTTATAGAGCTGCAACATTACCTCATGGCTCTTGAACTCGATACCCCCAACTAATGAAGACCAACACTCAATACGCTTTAATAACCCTATCAACCTGTGTGGCAACCTTGAGGGATGTATGGACATGGACCCCAAGATCCCTCTGTTCCTCCACACTGCTAAGAGGAAAATGCCAGGAGCCGTGAAATGTCTGGGGCAAGGCAGCTTCCACTTTCACTAAAGAAACATTCACATGTGGTCTGGTTTCAGGGGGCAGTCTGGCAGATGCACTGATGGAGAATTTACTGGAGGGGATACTACTGACTGAAGGGGAGCTGAAGGAGATCCTACTGCAAGTGTCGATGGGACTGAAGTACATTCACAGCTCCAGTCTAGTTCACATGGACGTCAAGCCAAGTGAGTAGTGGGGTGTGCTCTATTACTTGAAGTCCACTGGGTGATGTTTAAACAACTGGTAATACAATTGCCTATGAAGTTTATGCTTGAGGAATGGTGGCATAGCAATGCTATTGGACTAGTAATCCAAGGGCCTGAATCGATTGGGAGAGTTCAAATCCCTCCCTGCAGTTTAGTGTGGTGGTGTAGTAGTTCCATGTTGACTGACTGCCCATATCACTGCAAAGCAAGCTTATTAATGGTCTCTATGGGATGGGAACACGGTGGTTGATATCTAGAATGTGCTGCCAGCATTGGTGGAGGAATTGGGTAGAATTGCAACATTTAAGCAGCACTTACCCATCTGAATATTGGTCACCAGTTCTGGTCACCTCACTATAGGAAGGATGTCAAGGCTTTAGAGAAGGTGCAGAGGAGGTTTGAGGATGCTGCCTGGATTAGAGGGCATGTGCTATCAGAGAGGCTGGACAAACTTGGGCTCTTTTCTCTGGAGCGGTGGAGGCTGAGGGGTGATCTGTTGGAAGTGTATAAACTGAGGGGCGTAGATGGGGTGGACAAGCAATATCTTTTTCCCATTATTGAGTGATCCAATAGCAGAGGGGATGCATTTGAGGGGAGAGGGGGTAGGTTCAGAACAGACATGAGGGGTAAGTTTTTTTTTAAACTCAGTGGTGGATGCCTGGAATGTGTTGCCTGATAGGGTAGTGGAGGCAAGTACATTGGGGGCTTTTAAAAGGGGCTTGGGTGGGCACATGAATGGGAGGAAAATGGAGGGATATGGGCCTCCCGTAGGTAGGAGGGAATATCTATGTCGGCACAACACTGGGCTGAAGGGCCTGTTCTGTGCTGTACTGTTCTATGAATAGGCAAAGTGTAGAATATTGTCCAAATGTGGGCAGAGGTTGGAGTAGATGGGCATGGTGGGGTGGCAGAACTGCTTCCATGCTCTGACACTGACTCGGATCTCCACTGCAGCTGTCTAACACCAGACCAACAGCACAGATTGGCCACCCAAGCCTCCTGATCTTCAGCACGTGCTGGAAATGCCCACAATTCCCCACCTACCATCCTTGAATCAGTGGGATTGGCCCACGAATTGGTCACTGGCCCGTCAGTGAGGTTCAGCTCGAGCTCTGAAGATGAGGTGTCTCAAATGACATGGAAGACTGGAGGCACCCAGCTGTTCAGCAGCATCTGTGGAAAGTTATTGTTTCTGTTAATGAACTTTTAGTTGGGGTTGGCCTTTCAATTCTGAGAAGGGTTATCAGCCAGAAACATTAACTGCTTCACCCTACAGATGCAGCCTGACCTGCTGAGTGGTCTCCATCTTCTGATATTTCACACTTCCCCAACATCTGTGTGATGCTTCAGACCGGCAGGTTTGTCTGTGGGCAAAAGGCCCATATCTCCATTTGTGCATCAAGAGCTCTGATGTCCTGGGCCCACACGAAGGCTAATCAATAATGGATAACCCTTGCCATCTATTTAGGCAACATCTTTATTTGCCAAAGAGTGACACCTGATGTGATTGGTTGTGTGGAAGAGGAGAGTGACACTGATGAGGAAGGAAGCTTGGTGACCAATGTACTGTACAAACTTGGTGAGTGCTGCCTTTCCCCTCTCCCTCACTGCTTCTCCAATTTCCCCCCTCACCTCCAACTCCCCTGATGCAACTTTTTAAACTGATTTCTTCAGTTTTGCATTGGATTGTGCATTCCCTTCCACCACTTCTCCCCAAATATGCTGTTGCCGAGCACCTGTTCATCAACAAAGCAGGATCCTAATATTGTGCCTCTACAACTTGACGTGGTGTTTGCCTGTCATGAAGATTATAATGCCTGGTGTTCTCATCCTCTATCCAGTCTGTGAATCTTTGCTGCTTTCAGGTGACCTTGGCCACGTAACATCGATCTCCAATCCACAGGTAGAGGAAGGAGACAGCTGCTTCTTGGCAAATGAAATCTTGCAAGAGGCAAGTGTTATTCTGAGAAACTTGGCAAAAATCTCTTGTTCCTATTGAGGACCTGGGGTTAACCGACCTTGTTCACGTATTGGATGTGGATATCACTGACGGGGGCAGCACTTGCTGCCTGTGGGAAGGTGGTAGGAAGCAGTTTTCCTGATTTGTGCAGTCCTTCCGGTGAAGGTGCTCCTGCAATGCTGCTGGAGTCCCACCAAGGATGACATTTCCAAGCTAGGATGGTGTTCTGTGGGGAGAAACCTGCAGGTGGTGGTGTTCATGTGAGCCTGAGGCCTTGTCCTTCAAGGTGGTTGAAGTGGGTTTGGGAGATGCTCCAAAGTAGCCCAGGTGAGTTGCTGCAGTGCATGTTGTAGATGCCAGCGATGGAGGGAATGAATACTGGAGTACCAAGTAAACAGGCTTGCTTTGTCCTTTGATTCACTGCACTCATCTAGACAAGTAATTTGCAGCTCTTGTACCTTGAAGATAAGAGCTTTGTGTTGGGTGAATTGCTCACCATAGGACAGCTAGCTTCTGACCTGCTCTTGTAGCCACAATATTGTGGCTGATCCACTGGTCTCTGTCCAAAGGTGACCTCCCTGGATATTTGTGTTTGGGGGCAGGGGGTGTTGGAGATGGCAGTGTCAGTATTCTTTGAATTATCTTGTATGAATTGCAGAATCTACCTCTTAATTGAAGTGCACTGTTTTAGAATAAATGCTTGAGAACCCTTGACAGAATAGACCCTTGGTCTTGCTGCTTTCTGTGGTAGTGCCAGAGTTATCGGGACACTGCAGTGAATTGTATTGTTTTTATGCAGTACCAAGAGTTCCTCTGTGGAAGGGGAACACTGCCTTGTCTATCCCAAGGTTGATGTAATGATCACATGGTGTTTGAGGAGAAGGGAGTGCCCCTTGCTGTTTCTCCGCTGTGACCATTGCACACTTGTCCCTAAGCAGCTGATAAATTCTGCTTTGCAACACTGCATTGCAAATGTACCTGGTGGCAAATGCTTTGAGATGACTGTTGTCAAGACAATGTCCAACGTGTTGTCTTCTGATTTCCCCGCAGGACTATTCAAATCTGCCCAAAGCCGACATCTTTGCACTGGGCCTCACCTTGGCCCTGGCAGCAGGGGCAGATGAGCTCCCTCACAATGGCCTGCCTTGGCACTACATCAGGAAAGGCAACCTCCCCACAATTCCTCAGCAACTCTCTCCTGAATTTCTCAACCTTCTGAAAGCAAGTAACTCCCTATCCTTGTGGTGTGATGGGGCGGGAGGTGGATTTCCCCCTACGGTGAGGGGAGAGTTGGTGTTGAGGGCAGTAAATGTAACCTGTAGTGCTACAAGCTTTGCAGATCGGATGTTTAAACTGGTCTATTATTGTCACATGTACTGAGGTACAGTGGAAAACTTGTATGTAATCCATGCCCACCACTTCAGTACATTGAGGTAGTACAAGGGAAAACAATAACAGGATGCAGCACAAAGCTCCTCTGCTTGGTTCTGAATCAGTCTGTCTTCTGTCCCCTTGTTCACAACAACTTGAGGGTGAGAGATGGTTCTCAGTTCCTGCCACTGCTCACTTGCTATTTGGGGCTTCTGAGGACAGCAGGCTACAACCGAGTCCCAATGAAGGGTCTTGACCTGAAATGTCAACTGTTTATTTCCCTCCATGGATGCTGCCTGACCCACTGAGTTCCTCCAGCACTTTGTTTTGGGGGTGGGGTGGAGGGGCTACAACTCAGTGATCTGCTTTTCACAAGGAGGTCACATCAATCCTCTCCACCTGGCTGTGGGGGTCCCAGAGATGACATTACCCACTGTGTTCCAATGTTATCCACATCCCTGTCAAATATCAGCAGTTGAGGTGTGTGTCCCCATCAGCCTCTTGAGCCTGCCTTGCTATTCAGTAGGATGGTGGGTGACCCAGTCTTGGCCTTGGCACCACATTCTACTCTCCTCAAACCCTTTCGCTCTTGTTCAAGTGTCCATCCCCAGCTTCTGGGTGGATGATTCCAAAGGTTCACAACCCTTGGGAAATTCATGTCTTTGTAATACTTTCTCATGATAGGACACTATTTGGTCCATTGAGTCTATGCTGGCTCTGAGCACTCCATCAATCCCATTCTTCCCCCCCCCCCACCCCATCTGTTTCCTTGTAACCTATTCTCCCTCACATGCCCATGAACTCCACCCTGATGCTCCCACCTACATTTGGGGGTGGGGGGCACAATTTGCAGTAAGCAGTTGACCTACCAAGCAGCACATCTTTGGGATGTGGGCAGAAACTGGAGCACCCGGCAGAAACCCACAGTCACAGAGAACATACAAACTCCAGACAGCAACAGGTTGGATTGGAGCCAGGTCACTGGAGCTGTGAGGCAGCAGCTCTGCTGCCTGTCTGAAGTATGACCCTTTATTCTGAAACTAATGTCCCCAGTAGGGGAAATGGGCAGTGTACACAATGTCAATGATCCTCAATCTGGTTTAAGTAAGATCATGCCTTTTTATTCTTAATGCCAGTGAGTGTGGGATCAACCTTCACATCAACCCCTTCAGCCTAGTGAACAATCTCCACATTGGTACATCCTCAAGTACACAGTTGTTCTCTGCAGTCAGTACCTTGTAAAGTTGCATCAGAGCTCCCTTGTCTTTGGCAATAAAGGCCAATGTGCCACTAGCATTCATTGCTAAATTACTTGCTGTACCTACATGCATGTTTTGTGTACTGGAGTACATAGGTCCCTTTACAACATCTGTAGTCTCCATTTGAAATTTAAGTCTCTGACCTAGTATCTTCCCACCCTACATTACATCTGCCAACAGCTTGACCATGCGCTTAACCCATCTCTCTTCACAGGCTTTGTCCTCTAACCTTCTAACACCACTATCTCTCAGTTTAACTACAGTGCTCTGTCCCTTCAAATCATTACTAGACTGCAGTTGGTTGAGCTGCAATATCCCACTAGTTACTGATTGCCAGTCTGCAGATGACCCACTTTTTCTGCCTGTTAGCTGCTCTATCATGCTGACATTACCCAACCCTATATACACCTGTGCAGTAATCTTGTCCATATGGCATCTTATTGAATGTGTTTGAAATCTAAATACACTGCATCTACTGTTTCCCCTTTATACACCCTGCTTGTCCTTGGACAAATTTGCTGGCAGGTTTTTAAATGCTATTCTTTCCCTTTTTTTAATAAAAAAGGCCCATGTCTTTCCCTGCAACTATGGGGCTATTTCTTTATTGGGATGTAGATGGATGTTCTGATGGTGAATGAAACTTGATGCAGCTCCATTGGACAAGATTAATAGGATAGGAGGTGAATGTTGCCTCCTGAGTGCAGCTTATCCATTGGCTTTACTTTTTGTTCTCTTAAAATGGATACCAGTTTGACAGTCTTTCACATTTCTTGAATAGCAATATTGGGTGTTTTATCTCAGCTGTAATACAAAACTAGCAATTACTCAGCACCTCAACATTTATGAAATAAAGACACCCTGGAAGGGAGCAGTCAGTTTGAGGAATTTAAACTTGACATTCCCAAACTTCAATGATATTTCCCCTTCTAGCTGATGTTTTTTAGCACCTCAATCCCGGCAGTATTGGCTTGATCTGGGTCAATATGGTATCAAGCTTTGAATGTGGACCTCAATGAGATGACTAATTATTGGAACCAGTTTGCTGGTTCACAGTGCAGTCCTTATTGATTTCTTGGAGAAATTTTGGTAATTTGGGGGTGGGGGGGAGGGAATATTGTTTTCTTAGGAAGACCTCTACTTATTTCACAATTTCAAATGACCCATCCTTAAATGTGCCTTGACAGCACATTGCTTAATTGGCATTAGTGATAAGATGGATGTGAGGACAAAGCAGATGTAACACATTTTTGGGGAAAAAATTGCAGGACACTGGGAGCATTGCTGTCTAACCTAGATCGTAGTCATAGACTTCTCCATTAGAGCAAGCCCAATATGGTCTGGTCATAGGGATAGCAAGAATCTGTTATTCTCTAACAAATATTAACACTTTAGGGGTGGGGGGGGAGGGAACCAGAACTGGGATCAACTGAAGACTGAGTACACTAATTTTAACTTGAGTTGTTTCAGTTCTTGACACAAGATGAATATTTTAATTTCCAACAGCTGAACAAATGTTGATCTCCTTCCACCATTCAGTGCTGGTTTTCTAATGCCTGCTCTCTCCCGAAGCAGCAACTGATCAGCCCTGATCCTGTGGAGCGACCCTCATCTGCTGCCCTCACCCGACACCCTGTTCTTCGGAGGAATTCCAGCAAGGTGGCTTCCCAGCTCCGGAAAGAACTCAACGTGGAACGTTTCAGGACGGCAATGTTGGAGAGGTATTGAGCAGCAGACCTAAGTTTCAGTAACTGGGGGTGAGAAAGGATCAGTGACTATATATTTGTATCTAGAGAAAAGGTCTAAACTTGATTCTCCTTTCACATTTTATGACAAGACTATTCAGCCCATGGAGTCTCTGCTGGCTCTGTGCATTCCCATAAGTCCTATTTCACCCACATTTCCTCTAACTTATTCCTCCTTGTATCCGTCAATTCTCATTCTATCTACACTAGGGGCAATTTAGTGGCCAATTACCCCTTGTTTTGGAATGTGGGAGGAAAAGAGCACCCAGAGGAAACCAACAGTCATGGAAAATCAGAGGTCAGGACTGAACCCAGGTCAGAGTCAATAGTACTACAGCACAGAAATAGGCCCTTCGGCCCATCCGGTCCATGCCAACCTGACTTTCTGCCTAGTCCCACCTACCTGCACCCAGATCATATCCCTCCAAACCCCTCCTGTCTATGTACCTATCCAAACTTAAATGCTACAACTGAACCCACACCTACCACTCCTGCTGGCAGCTTGTTCCTCCCCCTCGGAGTCCCCTCGTATATTTCACCTTTCACCCTAAACCTATAGTTCGTCTCTCCCAACCTTTTGGGGAGGAGGGGCGGGAGCCTGCATGCATTCACCCTATTTGTACCCCTCAACTTTGTATACCTCTAAGATCTCCCCTCATTCTCCTGCAGTCCAGGGATTAAAGTCCTAACCTATTCAACCTTTCCCTATAACTCGGGTCTTCAAGTCCCAGCAACATCCTTGTAAATTCTCTCTGCACTATTTCAAGCTTATTGACTTCTTTCCTGTAGGTAGGTGTCCAGAATTGCACACAATACTGCAAATTTGGCCTCACCAATGTCTTGTACAACATTAACATTACATCCCAACTCCTGTACTTGGTGCCCTGATTTATGAAGGCCAATGTGACAAAACCTCTCTTTATGACCCAATCTACCTGTGATGCCACTTTCAAGGAATTATGGATCTATATTCGCAGGTCCCTTTGTTCTACTGCATACCTCAGTGCCCTACCATTCACTAAATCTTGCCCTGGTTTGTCCTTCCAATGTGCATCACCTCACATTTGTCTGCATTAAATTCCATCTGCCTTTTTTTCTTTTGTAGACAAGTATCTGCAAGCTTTGATAGTCTTCCTCACTGGTTACTACACCCCCAATCTTGGTGTCATCTGCAGACTTGCTGATCCAGTTTACCACATTATCATCTAAATCATTAATATAGATGATAAACAACTCCAGTCAGAAAGACAACCATCTACTACCATTGGCTAGCAGGAGATGCCAGACAATGTTGAATCCAATTGGCTACTTCATCCTGAATGCCAAGTGACTTAACCTTCTGGATCAGCCTCCCATGTGAGACTTTGTCTACATGGACTTTAGCAAGGCTTTTGACAATGACCACTACCTTTCCTTCAACTTTCTTGGTAACCTCCTCAAACAAAAACTAAGATTGGTTAGACGTGACCTGCCATGCTGACTATCCTTAATCAGGCCCTGTCTATCCAAGTACTTAAACCTGTCCCTTAGAATACCTTGCAGTAATTTACCCATGATTGACATCAGGCTCACCAGCCTATAATTTCCCAGATTATTCTTGGAGCCTTTGAACAACAGAACAGCATTAGCTGTCCTCCAGCACCTCACCTGTGGCTAAGGATGTTTTAAACATCTCTGCCAGGGTCCTTGCAATTTCTGCAGTAGCCTCCCTAGGATTTATCTACCTTTTAATTTGCCTCCAGATAGCCAGCACCACCTCTTCTGTAATCCAGATACAGTCCTTGACCTCTCTACTATTTTTGCCTCAGTTCTATAGTCTCTCCAGGGTAAATATGGATGCACAAAATTCATTTATCTCCCCTTTTTACTTTCTTTGCCACCCCCCCCCCCCCCCCTCAAAATCTCTTTTGGTTCCATACATAGATGACCACACTGATCTGGAGGAAGTGCACTGATGTACAATGCCCCAATGTATGTGCCAGAGTCTGTGTGCTTGTTGTGGCTCTCAAACTACTGAGCTTTCTCCTTGCCCAGACCAGCTGCCCTCTGGAAAGCCTGAGCAGCTGAAGCTGTTGCTGCTGGAGTTGACTCCTGACCCAGGCTAATGGTGAGGGGCGGGGGGGGGGGGAGGGGGAACAATGGGAGTTCTCGATGCTCTTGGCCACCTTTAGAAAAGGCTTGCCTGGCATTGTGCTCTGACTTGGTTGTAACACTCCCTCTCCCCTGGAAGTGCACAGAACTGCATGAAGGGCCAGATGTGGTGTGGCAACCCTTTGTGGTGGCTCTATGCTCAAGTTCCTTGGTGCTGTTACGCAGGTGGCTCTTATACACTTCCTACCTTCACAAAGCTGCTAAAGGAGGCATCTTCAATATTGGATCCCACCCGATACACATGACCCACCTGTTGCATCTAGCAGGTGGAGCACCCTAGTTCCTAGGCTTAACTACCTCTTTCTTGCTTTTCTCCCAACTGCATTTAGGGAACTGATGAAGGCGAGACTCTCGCAGGGCTTTCTGCAGTCTGAGGTTAAATCTCCGCATCCAGGAAAGAGACTGGTCCTCCCAGAGAAGAGCCATAGGATGGTGGGGAGCAGAGCCAGCCGCTCAGTGAGCTTCAACTGTGGCGGATACTGAGGGCTGGTCTCGCTGGACAAGAGGAGAATGACAACAATCTTGGGTACCCTTCAGTAACAACATTTGGTTACCACTTGGTTAACTTGCCCAACTAAAGATAAGTCAAGGGTTTTGGATTTTTTTTTAAAAAGGGTCTCATTAGACCTTGAACACTGCATTGTTGTGCAATGGCACTATTATCTAGAGTATTTTAAATTCAAAATGGTGTCTCTGTAAATGTTGCTTTTGAATCTCCCTGTTTCCAATCTGCTGGGAGGTGGCTATCTTGAGGTGCAAACCATTAAGCAGATTGAACTGTTTAAACCTTTTTAATGCAGCTATCTCACTTTTTGGGCCTCCTGTCTCTGGAGGAGAGTTGGAGAATTAGACCTGTTGACAATGAACTGATCAGCTGTGAAGGTGTTGCTCAGATGTTCTGAGTTTGCTCAAGTGTTTCTCACTTCCTTGTCGTGGAACTTTCCAGTATCTGAGCAGACCAGTGATGCCCTTACCAGGGGTACAGCAGGTCTGAGCTGTTTCACAGGGACACAGAACCTTTATCCAGTGAGTATGCTAAATGGAGAATCTTTTAAAATGGTTTTTATCTAATTTTACTGGACTGAATTCGGCAGAGAATTCAATGTTAATTAAAGTTTTAATTTTCATATACCTGCTTGTGACTTTTTTAGTTGCAGTTCTGCATCCAGGGAATGAGTGCCTTGAGCAGCTCATCACCCCCTGCCCACACTGGGCCAGCTGGGATCAGGACTGGAATTCTAGGTTCTCTGGTCAATATTTGGATCAAGGTGGCTGTAGGACCACTGGAGATATCCTATCTAAAGGCCAGTATCCACCTGTAATGCTCAAGTACTGATTCAATGTGTTGGCTTCTTGTACCTTCACACTCATCTGCCCAATCTTTTACCAGAAATAAGTAATTTACTATCATTGCATTACAGGATGCTTAAACTCCTGTTTCACTACTGGGATTAAGAGCTCCCAAACCTGGTAGCTCTTAATCCCAGGATTGGGCAAATACCAAAGTGCAAAAATAACTGGCTGGAAATCGCTCCTTCTGAATGGGTGTTGATGTAAAGATAGCAAATTCATAGATGCATTTGGGGAGCTTTTAGAAATGGGGAGGGGGTGGTTATAAACTAATTTGGGAGCATTGGGTTTTGGCAATGAAGGTGTGCAGGTGAAAGGGGCATTAGAAGTCAGCACACTCGGGTCGAAATTCAAAGGCCTGTTGTGAATATTCTCAACTAGGGCAAAATCGGTATTACTGTGAGCTGGCTAAGGTGGTTGAAAGACCATCTTGTAATTTGAATGGCATGCCAGTGGGAGATCAAGGTTACTTGAACAGTTTTTTGGGGGGTGGCTGGGTCCCTAGATGTCAAATATGCAAGGTAGGAGGAAACTTGATGCCGAGAGCTTTCTGGATGTTTTCCAGGAAAGGAAGTACAGAAAGGATGTGGGGAAAAAAATTGGTGGATTAGAGATGTACTCTTGCAGCATGGTACCTCCTGTTTTAAACGGGCCAGAGGATGTGGTTCATGAAGGAAGCACAGACAAATTGGCATTGGTTTGAGATTCTGTACAGGGATGCAAGGAATGGAATTGATCAGACCTTTTGGAGAGTTTGGGGGAATGAGGGATGGGGGTTATGATTCTGTCTTTGTAAATAAAGGGCATGAAGCAAAACACCGGGAATTAAACATTTTGGCAAAATATCAGGGCAGGTTGAAATTCTTCAAGTTGGGAAGCAACACAGAATTGTAGCAACTTCAAGTGCTTTCTAATCCCTTTTGGCCAGAGCTTCGGTAAACTGGACTGCTAACAAATACTATCCTTAATGGTGGAGATGTCCCACTCAGTCAGGACAATGAATCATTGATTCCTACATTCTTGTGCACTTGCCAACCTGGGGGATGGTGAGGTGGGAGGAGAGGCATCCACCATTGTACCCTTGATCCCTATGCCACTTCATTAGCAATGAGCTGCCTACTGGCAACTTTTTTGTTTCATGATTTTTGTCCTTTAAATGCCCCACCCCCCCAAATCTACCCACCCTGGTTTCCTTTGTCCATTAAATCTGTCTCTGCCTTGAATATACTTGACTGCCATAGTCGTCCTCTGGTAGAGAAGGGCAATGTTCTACGACCCACTGTATAGAAAAGTCTTCCTCGTGGTTAACAGCCAGCCTACCTTTCGGTCTCCTTGATTTTCCTCTGCACGAGAGGGAAAACCTGTCTGTATCTACCCTGTCAAACCTTGTATTTCTCAATGAGCTTTGGTTCAGTCCCTGAAGTTTAGGAAAAATCTCCCACTCCAGGAATCTGTTTGTCCATATCTAGTCCTGGGATCAGATTTGCCAAAGCTTCCAATTGGTCTTCACAAAAGTCTGGTATGATCTCAGCAAGATCTCCTCACTACTTCTGTACTCCAATCCCATCACTACCTGTGTCTGTAGGTTTAGTGGTCATCTCATGACCCAACTGCCATGATCCCACTCATCCACCAACAGTTTTGTATTTTAGTCAAAGAATTCTGGATGATTTCCTTGCCTCATCCTTTGGATTTGCTATCTAGTGATGAATTGGCATGTGATGTAGCCTGTGGTGGTTTGAATTCTGCTTGGGAGGGAAGAGGCAGGTATTTCTTCAGACTCAATCCAGTATTGGGGATGATACCTCTGGTTTCAAATAGCCAGAGGATGTGGTTCATGAAGGAAGCAGAGAGACATTAGCATAGGTTTGAGGTTCTGTGCAGGGATGCAAGGAATTGATCAGCAAAATCCCCTGGAGGAGTGGGATATTATCTTCTGCTGAACAATAGAAGTACAACAAAATCAATAGCAGATACCAGACTAAATGTACTATAGTTAAATGCACATAGCATTAGGAATAAAGTAGATGACCTAGTGGCACAACTACAGGTTAATAAATACGACATTGTGGCAATCACCGAGTCATGGCTTTATGATGGATGTGATTGGGAACTGAATGTCCAGGGGTACACAGTGTATAGGAAGGATAGGCAGGTAGGCAGAGGGGGAGGTGTGGCCATGATGGTTAGTAGTGATATAAAATCAATAGAAAAGAAGGACATTGGGTCAGAGGAGGTGGAATCCTTATGGGTGGAGCTAAGAAATAGCAAGGGTAAAAGGACAATAGTAGCAGTTATATATAGGCCCCCTAATAGCAGTCAGGAAGTAGACGATAAGTTGCAGTTTGAGATAGGAAAAAGCGTGCCAATGTGAAGATAATTATGGGGGATTTTAACATGAAGGTGGACTGGGAAATCCAGCAAGGCAGTAGAACTCAGGAGAGTGAGTTTGTGGCATGTCTAAGACTTTTTTCTGGAGCAACTTGAAGAGCCCACCAGGGGATCAGCTGTTTTGGATTGGGTGCTGTGTAATGAACCGGAGATAATTGGGGAACTAAAGGTAAAGGAACCATTAGGAACTAGTGATCACAATATGATTGAGTTCAGTTTCAAGTTTGAGAAGGAGAAGCTGATAACTGTAATTTCCTTTGTTCCACTGAAATATCAATACACCAATGGTAGAGAGGAGTTGGCCCAAATTGATTGGAAGAGTAAGCTAGCTGGAGGGACGGCAGAGGAGAAATGGAAGGAATTTCTACAGGAAATAAGGAAAATGCAGGATAGATATTCCAAGGAAAAAGTTTTTAATGGAAAAACAGCACAAATGTGGATAACGAGAGGTGAAGGCTAAAATAAAAGCAAAAGGGGCGGCGTACAAAAGCAAAAATTAGTGGGAAAACAGAAGACTGGGAAGCTTTTAAAAACCTGCAGAGAAACTAAGAAGGTCATTAGGAAAGAAAAGATGAATTATGAAAGGAAGTTGGCAGATAACATTCGAAAGGATACTAAGAGTTTTTTTAGATACATAAGGAGTAAAAGACACAGGTTGATATAGGACCAATCGATAACGGTGCAGGAGGTATTGTAATGGACAATAGAGAGATGGCAGAGGAATTGAATGAATATTTTGCATCTGTCTTCACCATGGAGGACATCAGCAATGTGCCAGTTAGTCAGGAGACTCACGAAATGGAACTGAGTTCAGTTAAGATTACTAGGGAGAAGGTGCTAGGAAAACTAAATGGGCTAAAGACTGATAAGTCTCCTGGACCGGATGAGGTGCATCCCCGGGTTCTGAAGGAGGTGGCTTTAGAGATAGTGGAGGCATTGGTGATAATTTTCCAGGAATCGACAGATTCCGGCATGGTTCCAGAGGACTGGAGGGTTGCAAATGTAGTTCCATTGTATAAGAAAGGTGGGAGGCAGCATAAAGGAAATTACAGACCTATTGGTCTGACATCAGTGGTGGGAAAATTATTGGAATCTCCCCTCCAGGATGGGGTTATGGAATACCTAGAGGTGCAAGGCAAGATAGGTCCTAGCCAACATGGTTTTGTGAAAGGAAGATCCTGCCTGACCAACCTATTGGAGTTTTTTGAAGAAATCACAGGCAAGGTGGATAAGGGAGAGGCTGTGGATGTTGTGTATTTAGACTTTCAAAAGGCCTTCGATAAGGTCCCTCACAAGAGACTGATTAATAAGATGAGAGGTCATGGAATTACGGGTAGGATAACAGAATGGGTGGAGCATTGGCTGGTTGGCAGGAAGCAGAGTGGAAATAAAAGGATCTCGTTCTGGTTGGTTACCGGTTACTAGTGGTGTGCCACGGGTCAGTGTTGGGGTTGCTCCTTTTTACCTTGTACATCAACTATTTGGATAATGGAATAATGGTTTTGTGGCTAAGTTTGCAAATGACACCAAGATAGGTGGAGGAGTAGGGAGTATTGAGGAGATAGAAAGGTTGCAGAGAGACCTAGACAGTTTAAGAGAATGGGCAAGGAAATGGCAGATGAGATTCAATGTTGAGAAATGTGCAGTTTTACACTTTAGATAATAATCTGCCTGCTTATTTCTGCTTCCAAAGGAGAAGATTCAAAGTACGGAAGTACAAAGGGACTTGGGGGTACTCGTGCAGGATACCTTTAAGGTTAACCACCAGGTCAGATCAGTGGTAAAGAAAGCGAATGCTATGTTGGCATTCATTTCAAGAGGTAGTGTATAAAAGTAAGGAAGTGTTGATGAGGCTCTACAGGGCACTAGTGAGGCCTAATTTGGAATATTGTGTGCAGTTTTGGGCCCCATGTCTTAGGAAGGATGTGCAGATGTTGGAGAGGGTTCAGGACCAGAGGGCACAATCTTAGAATTAGAGGGTACAGTTTCAAAACAGATGAGGAGAAATTTCTTTAACCAGAGGGTGGTGAATTTGTGGAACTCCTTGCCATGTACAGCAGTGGAGGCCAGATCAGTGGGGGTGTTCAAGGAGGAGATAGACAGATATCTAAATAGTCAGGGTATGAAGGGATATGGGGATAAGGCCGGAAATTGGGATTAGAATAGGTTCTTCCCCCCCCCGCCCCCATTCCCCATTTCTTTTTCCCTTTTCCTTGGAGCAGACTCGATGGGCCAAATGGCCTGCTTCTGCTCCCTTGTCTTGTGGTCTTCTGAATGACCAGAGGACTAGAAAATCTTGAGACATCTGCTAGACTGGCACCAGCTTTTTGGGAAGCAGGGGTGATGTACACCAGGATGGATTTTGCCTAAATTTCTCTTGTTTAAACCACTCCTAATCTTGGTCTTCCTTGTCACATATCTGCACTTTAACTGCTAGGTACCAGAATTAAGTATTGCTTTTTTTCCCAATTCTGCCCTTTTGCATCCATGGTTTCTCATGTTTATGGTTTAGCAGAATATACCCAGGAAATACCACCAAAAGATGAAGTAAACACTAAATAACTAAAGGTGCAAGGGTAGAGCCAAGGGCAGCTAAACCTTCCAGGCTGTAGGATCTTCAGAAACTACAGGGATTTCAGTAAGCATTTAAATTCCCAATTTTTATCTTCCAAGTCATTTAGGTTTTTAAATTTTGGCTTTTCTCCAATTTATTCTTTTTTTTTTTTTGTGCCCTTGTCTTAAAACTAGACAAATGTAATCATAATCTACTTTGTGGTGGAAGCTGTTTGACCTTGCTACTGGAGATTAACATTTCTTGAAGTTAGAACTTGAAACAGATTTTAGTGTAATAGTAAGTTTGGATTTGGCAATGAATAATAGAGGTAACTGAAGCAGCTACATGTGAATAGTGGCTTGTGATTCAGTATCTACCCATGGGGAGAAGTGCAGAGTTTTAAATGAGTTAAGCTTGGGTTAGATTATTTTACTTTTCACTATTGCCAATACCTTTTGGAATATCCAGTAACTGGATTGAAGATCAGTCTGATTGCCAATTTGTTACATTGTATAAAATAGCTACACCATTTCCCATGTGCCAAACAGTGAGGTCCACTTGTGGAGGTGTCTAGTGAGATCCTGTGTTGTTGGTCTTACCCTTGATGCAACTGGGTACCCCACCACTTTTGTCATAGCTGGTTCTGACAGTTTGCCACTACTGTTAGGGCAGAGCTCTCTGATTCAACTATGCATTCCATTCCTAGAAGTGATGTATTTAATTCCCTTAAGCAATTGGGATAGCAGAGGGCAGCTTTTCCTGTATACAGGATGGTGCAGAGCCATTATACAGCTGGGTTAGGAATTGTAGTAAGGCTGAGAATCCAGACAGGGCAATGAGCATGGTGACACAAGACCCTGCAGGTACTAGAATCTGGAGAAACTCAGGGCCGGGGAGGGGGGGGGGGAAGAGAAGGAAGAACCTTCAAGCTGGCTGTATGGTGTGGAAAAGTGTGGCCAGTGTACTGTCATAGGAAGAAGTATCAGATTTCTCCCCTCTACCACTGCCTATTTGTAGGACTCCACTGGTGTAGCTCACGTCCATTGTTTCCTAAACAACCCATCTAAATGGAGAATACTTAATAACAAGCCAGAAGCAGACAAGGAGCTTCATGCAGGTCCTTTATTATAGCATGTTTTCCATATTCACATACATATAACTTTTATAATACAATCTTTTAAATAACTTTACACAAGGTTTTTGAATTCTATCAAAACTTTGTATCCATGCTCTATAGCAAACTGACAATATATTCCACTGTACAAATTTACAAGAAGGAAACCATGGGTAAAGGTTTGGGAGGAGTGGGGAGGAAATGCAGTGTGACTTTGTCTTCACACTTTTCCAAAGCGGGAGAGACAGGTTGACCACGCGAAGCTATGCTTTTTCTCATTTATAAACAAAACCATGAATGGAGACAATGGTATTTACTAACTAGGACCCTGCTGCACTTTGAACAAATGGGTATTGGCATCAGCCCCTCTATTGGATGAGCCAATAGCTCCAGTCCACAAGGGTAAGGAACTAAAAGGTCATGTACAAGGACAGGAAACCGTGAGGACCTAGCCAAAGAAAGCTTGCAGGACTGGGCAGAAAAGCAGGGAGTTTTTCCAGTTAGTGCAGGGATGCTGGATCTTGCCCACCACCTGTGTGATTTGTGTAGCTGTGGATAGAAATGATTCTTTTTTTAAAGACTTAAACCAATAGTATTGTTTTCACAGTATAAACATTTGCCTCAACTGATCCCTCTCTGTCTTTATCCAGTTCCCTCTTTTAAAAAAAAATCTGTACCTGTACATTGACCTTAAGCTCAGTTGTATACACATCATACATTTACACAAAATTAAAAGCAATCACTTTGAAGCAGAGGCTGATCACCTGGGAGCCTCTGACCTTGCAGCAGGTGAGGCTGATCGGGATACCTGGTGGCCAGCTGCTACTGGGAGTGAATTAAATGCTTACTATACTTGCAGATTCACACTACCTTGTGGAAAACACATGATTCTCTGCTCGTATGTTTGCACTTTCAGATATCACATCCTTCAGCCTTGGCAATGAGCCACTGTCCCTATAGACCCTTCCAAAAGGCTGCAAGAAACCATACACCCCATCCTGTCAACAGTCACATCCTTTGATATTTCACCTACATGCACTTGCTGCTGGGGTAGGCAGCTGGATCTGTGGCCACAGCCTAAACCCTCACAATTTGCGTTACCAGTAGCCCATGAATATTTGCTAGTAACACACCAACTGTAAGGGGGGTAGGTCATCTGCAACAGCTGTTTAGACTGCTTAATGTGAAAGACAACACTCGGTGCTTTAAACTGGCCCTTGTGAGATTTTAGCGTTTAAATAACTAACCAAGTTGCAAGACAGCTCCAGGAGGAAATTACTACTCAGGTGACCTCTGTGCAGGGTCTCTCAACGTAGTGCAAAGCCCAGTCTTTCAGTAGGTGATTATAGAAAGATCCCCAACGCAGAGACCCCATGCTAATTGTAGCAGAGCTCAAGGAATTGCATTGTACCTTATTAACACTATCCTTGTAACAAAAGGAATGTTTCTTAGAAATAAAACACCAGATTTTTGAGCAAAAGCTTGAATCAGCTGTCTTGAGCGTCATTGGAATGGTTGCAACTCTGGGTCAGGGTGGCAAGGTCCAACGCCCATGGCACACCTGAATATCACACCAGTCCTTTGTCCTTTCTTTAAAAAAAAAGGAATCAACTAATTTAATGAGCAGTTCAACCTTCTGCCTGGTGAACTGCACTGAGATCAGCACCATGGACAGAGCTGGTAGGAATCCACTGCGCCGAGCTGGTAGGAATCCACTGCGCCAAGCTGGAAATGGCGATAGACTAGCCAAAAAAAGTACTCTGACTGTGAAGGCCAAGCAACTAATAAGCCCAGAAAATAAACAAACCTGGATCTCAGAATAAAACTATTTATGTTTAAAACACATTGAAAGGGACAAGGTGGGGGCTTCAGGGAAAACAATAGTAATAATTAGGTGAACAGCCTTTCCTCATTACCTAATTCGCAATCATAAAATATGCAAGGACATAAAAAAGATAAAATGGCTGGTCCCTGGTTTGAGATATCACAGTTGTCTGGGCTTGGAGAATCTCACAGGGCCAAGTTCTGAGGTCTTTAAATTAACCTGCAGAAGACAACTTGTAAAAACACAAACACTGCAAGTGACCTAAATACTTGCACGTACTGGTAGTGACCTTGCTCCACCCAGTAACATTACCTGCATTGTAATAATGGGTGGGGTCTTCTATTAAATCAGTGGCTCATCAATGCAAGGATTTTAAATGGCTAACAATCCATCTGAAGCAGAACCTTTCCCCCCTCCTCCTCCAGATGCCATTTCCATGGATGACTGCCAATACTTGGAGTGCCCCTCTGCTATTTCCCATCCTGCCCCCAGTGACTTTCCTGACTACCCCACTGTGTGGCAATCCCAGTGCCCACAGGAGTTGCCTCCCTGGCTCATTTACTCTCCAGTCTGGGAGCACTGATGCCACCATTTTGTACCCTAAAAGAACAAACACAGCTTGGGTTTGACAGTAATTGTAAACCCCCCCCCCCCCCCCACCCCCACCACCCACCCAATCCCTGGTGTGCATTTAAAATCTGTTTCACAGTTCAGTCCTGCTCAAGTATTAAACACCCACTCCACAGCCAGGGAGATGAACAGCAAGGCAAGTCACTCTCCCCCACCATGCACGCTAAGCACCAAGAACATTAGAGAGAAGCAAACGCCTTTTGTGGGTAAACAGTGACTTTCCCCTGAATTCACTTGCCTTCTGGTGCTACCAGACAACCGTTCGAATCACTGGACAACCGCAAAGAACCTATGTAGGGGACAAGTACAAAGATATCCTGAACAAAAGCATCAGTGGGAGAACTCGAGAGCAGTAGGGATACCACCAATGCAAAGACAGCTGGTCAAATAGAACAAATAAATTAAAAAAATGTATGTAAGTAAACGCTGGCTCAGTATTAATGCGCATCTCTGCGCCCCATCCCCCAGTGACAGAGGGACATGGGCCAATCAAGTCACCTGGCTACAGACCCATTCAATTGTAACAGCCCTCTCCCACTATTAAATAAGGTTATTGCACAACCATGCCTGGGGCAGAGGCAATGAGAGGACGCGGGAGTACAATCGCCCAGAAGAATCACGTTCCACGATTAACATCTTCTGGCCTTTGAGCTCCAACGATTCTTCTCCACCACTGACCCCCTGCCCTCTCACCACCACGACGGCCACCCCAGCAGTGTCCGAAGAAGCCATTTTGTTCTTCCTCCAGGGAGACCATCAATGCTTTCAGCTTCTAACGCTGGTTAAAAGGGAACTCGCTTTCCGAGTCAAGCAACTTCAAAACTACAGCTTGGCAGAAACTGGTGGCGGAATGTCTTTAAAATGGTACAACTGTGGCTCAGGCAGCTCCCTCAGCAGCTGTAGTTTCTGTTTTGCAGACTAAACCCCAGAAAAACTGGAAGGACACAAGACATGATGGCAGACACCTGCTTCGTCGGTGGTGGTGGCGATGACGATCCATCTATTTGAATGCAGTAAACTCTCCTGTAAAAGGCACAACAATTGCATTTAAGGCCCAAGTGCTTGCATGGTAAGGCTGACTGATCCTATAGTCAAACTCAATCAACTTTAGCAGTGCATGAGATGAGTTGCAATGTGCTTTCTCTCTAACCCATGCCGTGTCTGACTTGGGACTTCGAGAGCCTTTTTTGGGCCAGTACAGACTGAGCTTTAACTTTTTATGTCAAAAATAAAATTTTTATAAAACTATATACAAAAATTTTAAAAAGTGAAGAGCTTTCTTTACATTCATGGTGTTGTTCAGTTGATATATTCACAGTGTTATTGCTTTTATGCATTTGTGGTGATACCACATTGTGTACAGAGCACCACTGCCACTCACATGGCCTCCTGGGATGATGCAAACTTCAAGTGTTTGAGAGGCTTCTGCACAGGCCTGAGCCCCCCAGTGTCTAGAGGCAGAAGGTCCTCAGACTGCAGTCCTTCCCCATAAAGCCCCTGCATTAGCCACACCAAGCTTCAGTGCATCCCTTAACACGTACACCTGCAGTCTGGAATGTGTCAGTCGACAGCATTCCCTCACTGACATCTCTTAGTGCTGGAAGACCAACAAGTTTCGGGCAGACCACAGAGTGTCTTTCATCGTTGATGATCTTCCAGCAGCACTAAATGTTTATGTTGGTATGCATCCCTGGGAACAGATCAGAGTCCTCTGGTATGCAGCTGCTCGGGATGAACCTCTATATGGACCCTTGTATCTTATTCTAGACCTTCTTCGTAAAGGCACATACACAAAGAGTTACTGCAGCCATCCCGAGGGCAGCGTGTATTGGGAGTGAGACTCTGACTGTGCAGGGGGGAAATGACAGGGAGGGCTCAAGTAGGAGATTGCTTTTACCACATGAACATCTAGGTGCATCAGCCTGAGGTCTTTCACCTCCTGAGGCTGGGTTCACATCCAGAGAAAGGTGACAGGGTGAACAACTACTGAATGCAGTGCAGCCAGGGTTGGGCAGGGTGAGTCACAATTGGCAATAATCATGGTCCTGCATTAATCTCAATGGAAGAAGCTTATTGTGTGGAAACTAATAATGCCAGACAAAGTGCCTGGTCTCCACAGCTGAAGCAGTGTGTCAAACTCTGCAGTCCATCATACACACCAGTTACTGTGAACCAGCCAGCACCCGAAATGGAACCTGCTCCAGTCACGGCACTGCCACAGCCCTTGCTTTACTGAGCACATATTCCACTGAAGCAGAAACACTAACGTTCAAAACGTTCCAACGGAGGAACAGTAAATAGTGCCCCGAGCTCCCCATTCTGATTTCGCCAGGACGTCTTGGAACATGTCAAAAGCCAGGCCTCTCTGAAGGTGGAAAAACTGCACTGGTCAGAGTTATACAGCACAGAAATAGGCCTTTCAGCCCAACTGGCCCATATCAACCAAGATTCCCATCCAAGCTAGTCTCATTTACCTGCCTTTCCTATCCATGTACCTGTCGAAGTGCCCTTCAAATGTTGTTAATGTACCTATGAAAAAGTTGCCCCTCAGATTCCTATTGAATCTCTCCCCCCTCACCCTAAACCTATGCCTTCAAGTTCTTGATTCCCCAACCCTGGGAAAAAGACTGTGTGCATTGACCCTATCTATGTCCCTCACGATATTATACACCTCTACAAGATCACCCCTCATTCTCCTACACTCCATTGAACAAGTCCCAGTCTACTCAACCTCTCCCTATAACACAGTCCCTCGAGTCCCGACAACATCCTCGTGAATCTCCTCTGCACTCTCTCCAGCTTGATGGCATCTTTCCTCCAGCAGGGTGACCAAAACTGAGCACAATATTCCAGATGTGGCCTCACCAACGCCTTGTACAACTGCAACATAACTTCCCAGCTTCTATACTCAGTGCCCTGACAGATGAAGGCCAGCGTACCAAATGCCTTCTTCACCACCCTGTCTACTTGTCACTCCAATTTCAGGGAACCATGTACTTGTAATCCTAGGTCCCTCTATTCTACAACACTCCCCAGGGCCCTACCATTCACTATTATCTTTTAAAACAGCACATGGTAGAACCAAAGATGGGGGGGGGGGGGGGGGGGGGGTGGTGACAAAAACCATTAAAAACACCCATTGAGTTGCACTGGTCAGGCTCAAATATTAGGCACAATTTAGTCTCAAATATTCTCACCCTGTCTGTGCTACTCAGCAGGTGCCACTAGATGTCAGCTCTTCACAGTACAATCCATCACATGGGGTCAATGGCCCCAAAGGTGCCCTGCTAACGTCTTCTGGCTAAGGACAGTTACCTTTCAGACCTCAGGAGGCTCAGATTCACCTACGGAAAGTGCAGGTCATAAGATGAAGCAGTAAAAGATCTCCACTGTGCATGCAAACCTATCCAGCAGCCAGCTAGGATGCTATGGTATGTCATGGTGTGCCTGGACTTGGAGACTGGGATCCCTTCACCTTACTGCTATCTAACTTGATATTTTGGACATTATTGTATACCAGTTTGTGGGATCATGCTGTGTGAATGATAGTGGCTGCGCTTTCTACATTATACAGCAATTGCTCTCATGCTAAAAGATGTGGGCATTCCACCCTGGACATTCCCTCTTCTCCCCCCTTCATCCCGGCAGAAGATACAAAAGCCTGAAAGCACGTACCACCAGGCTCAAGGACAGCTTCCATCCCGCTGTTATAAAACTCTTGAACAGTCCCCTTGTACGATAAACTCTTGATCTCACAATCTACTTCATCATGGTCCTTGCACTTTCTCTGCAACTGTAACACTAAATTCTGCATTCTGTTATCTGTTAAGCTTTTCCCTTGTACTACCTCAATGTACTGATGTTTTTCCACTGTACATCAGTACATCCGACAATGATAAACCAATTACCATTAAGGTTAAATAGGGCTGACAATAATAGGCCACTAGAACCAGGGATCAAACATGGTCAGCAATGATGACAGAGAATCCCGGGACAAGGGAGAAAATAACAGAGGAGGGTGGGGAACATTATCCTCGTAACCTATTTGTAAACTGACAAATGGACCAAATTCACGAGGGCCCACTCTGGAGAATGGGGAAATGCTCCCTCTCCCCACACGGGTACTTACCATATCCTCCGGCCTGGATGGGCGTCTTTGGGGAAGCGCAGGTGTACAGGCTGAAGTCCTCGGTCTGGAAGCCAGCACGATTGAGCGAGGGCTCTGACGCACTGCGATGAATCTTTGGCAAGGACCTGGCCAGCAGCTCAATAGAAGCAAGAATCTGCAATGCAAAAGTACTTCATCGTTAAGCTGGTCTAAGAACCTTCAGCCTGTTGCAGTTCCTCCTCATCACTCATCAGAACTTTCCCTCAGCAATTTCCCACACCCTGGAGCTCCCTCCACCTTCTCACCCAATAAAAGTGTCAAAGGTTTCCAGTAAGAACCTTGAATCAATGGCTGGCCACAGGGGCATATCTGGGCTCAAGATTTAGAGCTTGGAGCCAGGAGAAACGAAACCTCTGACACTGATTCTGGTACAGGTAATACATAGTCCAAGCCTGCAGCATCCAACTTGCCAGCAAGATCTAAAGGTGCCATCGGCTTGTACTGATGGCCCTCAAAAGAGCATGATCATGTCAAATCACATCAGAGGTGCACTTTTTCTCATTCTCTGCAAGTTATATCCATTGGAATGCACAAACAGGTCTTTATCCACACTGGCAGAGAAAGTTTGACTATTGCCAAGCTATTGAAAGCCACATGGTGGCTGTTGTAGAATTTGTTGCCTCATTTCACCATACGTGTACTGATGCTTGTACACATTTGTACTGGGTCTTGGCCGACTTCAAAAGCTCATCTCTGGAGGGTTAAAAGAGAGATGGCACCAGCTACACCAGTCAGGGTATGAAGCTCCACAGCAGAGACAACTTGCTGCTTGGGCTTGGACTACACAGAAACCAATGCTCATTAGACACAGCACGTGTCTTTCCGGAAGTACCAAATGAAACACAGAAAGCTGGGATTATCTGATGTTCAGTCCTGGTGGTGTGTGGTACAGCAAGTCAATGCCAGGGCCATTCTGTTCCTTGAAGCTGCCTTGCATTTACCTGTTGCACAAAGTCACAGCATGAACAAGTACAGCATGAACCAAATGTGCAGCACTAGATAACCCCAGATTTATTAAGACATTACTCACACTTTATAGCCAAGGCAAATTAATGCACAGATGAACGGTCTTTGTTTTCTAGAGTCTGTAACTTCCCTCACTTTGTTCTTTATGAAGTTAAAACACTTTCTGTACTTCTGCCCCCACTCCCTCCCCAGTCTCATAACCACAACGGTGATGAAATCCTCTGCATCCCTCTGATGTTCACTCTGCCAACTTACATTCTTTGTCTTTAGATACCATTATTATACAAGAACAAAACCGGTTGGAACACCAGGCATCAGACATGGCAAAGCTACACCCTGCCCAGTCGATCTTGCAAAGTCCTGCTCAGTAAAAATTGGGAGAACTGTCCCCCAGACCAGACAGGCACCTTTTCTCCACGGAGGTTGCCTGGCCTGCTGAGTTCCTCCAGCATCATCATGTGTCAGTCCTTGGCCTCCTCCACTGCCAGGAGAATTCCAAGCGCAGACTGGAGGAACAGCACCTCATTTTCTGCCTTGCAACCTTACAGCATGAACATTGAATTCTCCCACTTTAAGTAATCCCCACACCCCCCATCACGGTTCTTCTTTCTTCCCTTTCCTAGCCTCTTTTTAATTCTCTCTCTCCTTCCTTTTGACCCACTCCCCGGTGGATCTGCTCTCCCCTCCTCCCCCGCACCTGCCCATCACTATCTCTTACCTGCATCTACCTATCACCACCCTGTGCCCACGCCACCTCCCCTCTTTTGTCCACCTATCACTGCCCTGCTTTTCCCTCCTATTGGGTTTCCCCTTTTCCTATCTTCAGTCCTGAAGAAGGGTCCTGACCCGAAATGTTGACCGCCTACTTTTCTCCACGGATGCTGGAGTTCCTCCAGCATCATCGTGTTTTTCATCAGACAGGCAACAATCTGACGTAGATATCGTCACATCATACAACCAAACTCCACCAAAATTCCAAAAATTCAGGAAACAAAAACAAAATTCCACCACGATCCCTCAGTTCATCCTGTCTCACCGGCAGGGCTGATCCATCTGGGGACATCGTGGGCCACCAGTTGGGAGTGAATGTCCCAGGTATCCTCAACATTGACTTCAACATTTATGAAGTTTCATGGTATCAGGTCAAACAAGAAAGTATCCCACTGAACACCACCTGCTATCTACCTTCAGCCGATGAATCAGAACCACTATACACTGGACACCACTTCTAACAGGTACTGTAGGTAACATGGTCACAGAACAGGAGACCTCCGTGAATTTCCACCACTGAAGTCACCTGATTCATTCGGTGCTATGTAAAGAAATGACTGACAGTACTGGACACAACAAAGACTCCAGGCTCCTGCAGAATTCCAGCTGCAGTGCTGAAGACTTGTCTTCCACATTAGCCACACTGCTAGCCAAGCTTGTCCAATACTGTTGCAACACTGGCACTCACTCCACTAAATGAAAAATTGCTGGGGCTTTCGCTGACCACAGAAAACAGGAGAAATCTAACACAGCAAAATAGTCCCTCATAAGTCGCCTCTCAAACATGGGGATATTTATGGATGGCGGCACTGAGACCACTACCAAGCAACACATTCCAATAATCTGCAATCTGATGCTTGGTTTGGATTTTGTCCACACCACTCTGCATCCCCCCCAAAAAAAATCATTCAGGTCTAAATCATCAATTTATATTACAAAAAGCAAGGGACTGTACTGAGCCCTGTGAAAATCCACAGGTAACAGCTTTCCAGACACAAGACACCCATCTACTATTATCCTCCACTTCCTGCCACTGAGGTAACTTTGGATCCCATGGGCTTTTACTTACCTGACCAACTTTGCACAAGTAACGTTGCCAGAAATCTTGCTTAAAGATTCACATAGACTACATCCAACACCCTAATTAACCATTCCGGTTTCCTCCTCAAAGAATTCAATCCTTGGTCACACACAGCCTTCCCTTAAATCTGTGCTTGGATGGCCCTGACTTTTCAGACTTTTTGTTTATTCAACGTAATTGAATTTACTATTCCTTTTCAGGACTGCATTATCCTTTCTATAAAGAGGCACTCCAAACTGTATGCATAACTCCAATTGTGGCCCGCTAACATTTTGAACAAATCAAACATGCCTTTGTTTTACATTCAGTGTCTGTGTTGTACAACCCTGGAACTCACTGCCCACTTTCTCAGCAGTTCTTGTGACCAAACTGTCACTGAATTGGGGATTGAGGATCCAAGTGTAACACTCACCTGAGGGAAAAGAGGCCTCTCATCCCTCTTCTTTTTCAGACAATCTGCCATTAACCGCTTCATTGCCTTAGGACAGTTATTGCGCACCTTGCTGAGGTCAGGGGTCAGGTAACCTCTGCCAACCATGAAGATTATCTGAAAGACAAATCAGAGAGGTCAAGCACTATGAACCAACAACAACTAACAAACCTGGAAGATGAAGGTTTAAATCTAACCCAGTAGCAGGATTACGTGGCTACTTCCACCTCTGGTTTAACACAGGAACTTCTCACAAAGCATTTCCCGGCTATCTGATGTTTTGCCTTGGCTCCGATGGTAGGGAGTAGGCTGGGTCACTCATGAATGGAGAGGTGCTATGAATATGTTCACAAAATTAAATTTAACTTGGGACCTGCTGCAGGTCCATATCTTGTTATACTGGGACTTACTACCTAACATTTAAATTTAACTCATCATTCAATTCTTTACCATTCCCACTGCATTTATTGAAAACTTGGAGCATCACTCCCTTGAGATATGGAAGACCAGTGCAGAAAGACCCTGAAGAACGACTGAGGCTGTGAGCAGGATGCACGTGCTATCTCCTTTCTCTGGTTTAATTCAGTGGCAGTGAGGTGCACTCCAGCCCAGATATACCACAAGAATTTGTGTCCCAAAGAAAAAAGCTGCAGTTGTTCCAGTGATAATCAAGTAACTTCTGCGCTTAAATTAAAAGCAACACAGCAAAGTGTGATCTTTGTATCAAAGATTAAGTTATCAGATGGCTAGAATTAAATGAATACAATTTATCTGTAGACACAGAATAAAGCTACCTGACCCTCCTTATGCTGGTGCCACATGTGTAGATTCTTTCCATCACAATGGTGTGTACACACACTATGGATGAGTTTGGATAGGGGTAGAGCCAGATAGCCATGGGGAAAGGCCTGCAAAACTGAACTGGGATTTGCGTTAAGGGAAACTGCCTATTGCCTGGTGAACAGACGTAAGACATATTGCACTGATGCAGTAAGGAACACTCTGGAGCCTGGGGAGGAGGCACAGCAATACGACCAGTGCTGACTTTACTCTGTTCCAAAACACGAGTTCAGTACAGGTAAACTTCCTTCTATTACGTCCTATCAAAGACTTTGGAGCAGATAAAACAAAGAATAGATACAAAGTAAAAATGGGGCTTAGGACTTGGAGACATAGTCTAAAGTTAAAAGCTGTCCTTTCAGGGAGTTAAGAAACACCTCCGTGTTCAAAGATACAAGTTGGGAACTCTTCTGTAGTCAGCAATGCTGGGTCAGTTTTCTATCTCAGGTTATAAATTAGGAAACTTTTAAATAAAGTTATTCAGGATTATGGAGCAAAGGCATATAGATGGTTACAAGCAGACATGAGTTTACTGAATGGTGAACAAGTGTGAGGGTATAAATGACCTACATGTATAGGAGCAGGTTGTGCAGGATATTTGAATACCTGCGCGTTATTCTTGCTTTGTCTCCTGCTCCTCAGACAACTTCAAAGACAGCTCAATGTTTTGCCTTCAATTCCATGAGGTTCAGCTTGAAACATTTCCCTACAAGGGACTTTATCAGATGCATTCTAGAAATCCATACAAATTACTTCCTCAGACATTCCCCAATCACTAACTTAGTAATTTTCAAGTGATCTACACGGTCTCATCAAACTGTTCCACCGTACTGCACAAGTGCTTCCACTACACTGGATCGCCTAGCATTCAAAAGGAAAGCACAGCACTGTTAAAATGCAATTTATCGGTTAGTTTTATCTAACCCGAGCCTTGGGAGTGTCTGATGCCTCCACTGGGTAATGGGTGCTGATACTTCCACAACGATGAGCATGAAAATAAAACCAACGAAAATAATGGAATTTTGTAGCAGTTTACTCACCTGATCACGGTTATTAATGTTTGAATAAGGTAACTGTCCACTCATTAACTCATATAGAACCACTCCAAAGGCATAAACATCAGACTGGAAACTGTAGGGGTTCTTATCTTGCATTCGGATCACCTCAGGGGCCTAAGAGAAAGCAAAGGTTTGGTCAGCGAGGTTATACTTCAGATTTACTGGTGAAAATTGGAAAACTATAGGATGAGGGTGGTCAGTGTGAGATACCGAGCCCCTAGAGAGCACATCTCCAGGAACATTAGGGCTGCAGTCTGTGAATCTCCATCTGTTCAAACTGAAAATTATGGGCTGCGTGCTGTAGCTTCAAGATGTTAGTGTTGGTGCTCACTGGGACTGATAGATATAGAAATAGCTTTAGACACAAAACAAGACCATGAAACCAAAGTGTAAAAACTAATGAAAGTTAGGTTGTTATGTCTAAACTCACTGTGAGTACTGCAGCAAGTGAAATGGATTCATCCTGCACAAATTGACAGATTTATCCCTTTCTAAGAAGGGGCATTGGAGAGATTTATTCCATCTGAGGATAGCTTTATTATTCTTCTACCTCTTAAAATTGTTACCATCCACTTGAAATTTAGCAGTGTCAAAGTAACTAAACCTTCAATAGAAAAGATAGGTCAAACTGACACAACTGAAATATATTTGGCACTGCTGCACGTGGTTAATCCTGCAGCCTCACAGCTCCAGAGACTCGGGTTTGATCTTGACCTTAAATGAAGTTTATATGGAATTGATGGGAATGTGAAAGGAAACATGGGATTAGTCACCATGGACATGGTGCGTCAAAAGGCCCATTTCCGTGTTGTATGAACTCTGTGACAAATAATATACTGACGGAAAGTCATTGACCTTAAGCAACAACCCTGTTTCTCCCTCCACATATGCTGTCTGACCTGCTGAGTATCTCTGGCATTTTCTGTATTAATACACTTACTACTCTTCCTGCCTCCAGTCCCCAAAATATTTGCTCTGAACTTGTGGAACCTTCAGCCTGAAGAATGAGAAGATAAAGATCATTAAGAGGCAGACCCTGCCTCATCAGGGAATGTGAAAATACACGGGGTTCCGGGTCATCATAACAATGTTGCAGACCTGGACAGATAGTTAGTGCCTCTTGATTCTCTGATATGGATCTAACTGGCTGCTCTGGAAATCTTGAGTCTTAGCATAAGAAAATCATGCACACCAGGATCTAGCAGGCAGGCAGTGTAGTGGTTAGCGTAACGCTATTACAGCACCAGCGACCCTGGTTCAATTGCAGCCACTGTCTGTAAGGAGTTTGTACGTTCTCCCCGTGTCTGCATGGGTTTCCTCTGGGTGCTCCGGTTTCCTCCCACATTCCAAAGACGTACGGGTTAGGAAGTTGTGGGCATGGTATGTTGGCACCGGAATCATGGCAACACTTGCGGGCTGCCCCCAGAACACTCTGCGCAAAAGATGCATTTCACTGTGTGTTTCGATGTACATGTGACTAATAAAGATATCTTAGTGGACTACATTTCACCTTAAATTGAGTCCAATCCTTTCATTCCGAGGGTCAGAAGTCCAAGAGGCATCCACATTCTGACACCTCACTGTTGACCATCAGTGAAGATTAATTTTGGAGGAATTAGGCTGTTCGTTGTGCTGCACTTTATAGATGGAATCGTTAGATAATGATTGATACCAGGAACTCCTGCTTAATTATTGACACTTTTCCTAAGCCTGGGCCAATATGACCTGCACTGGCCATGGCTACACCATGTTGAGCCTTTGCAGGGAACTTTAATTACAAGTTACTTTAGTTACTCTACTGGGAGTATTCTATAGGCCCCCCGGTAGCAGCAGGAATAATGAGGAGCAGATTGGCTATAAGGCTAGAACTTGAGAGTGTAAATTGGGATGACATTTTTGAAGGGAAATGTACTATGGAGATGTGATCGATGTTCAGGGATCTCTTGCAGGATGTTAGGGATAAATTTGTCCCGGTGAGGCAGAGAAAGAATGGCAGGGTGAAGGAACCATGGGTGATGAGAGGTGGAACAACTAGTTAGGAAGAAAGCGGCAGCATACATACGGTGTAAGCAGCAAGGATCAGATAGGGCTCATGAGGAATATAGAGTAACAAGGAAGGAACTTAAGAAGGGGCTGAGGAGAGCAAGAAGGGGATATGAAAAAGCTTTGGCGAGTAGGGTTAAGGAGAATCCCAAGGCTTTTTTCTCGCACGTGAAGAGCAGAAGGATGACAAGAGTAAAGATAGGTCCGATTAAAGACAAAGGTGGGAAGGTGTGCCTGGAAGCTGTGGAAGTGGGCGAGGTTCTCAATGGATACTTCTCTTGGATGACGCTGAGGACAGTGTTGGTAAGGTTAGTGTTCTAGAGCATGTAGATATCAAGAGAGAGGATGTATTGGAGCTGTTAGAAAATATTAGGACAGATAAGTCCCCAGGGCCTGACGGAATATGCCCCAGGCTGCTTCGTGAGGCGAGGGAGGAGATTGCTGAACCGTTGACTAGGATATTTGAGTCCTCGTTGTCCACGGGAATGGTACCGGAGGATTGGAGGGTGGCAAATATTGTCCCCTTATTCAAAAAAGGTAGTAGGGATAGTCCAGGGAATTACAGACCAGTGAGCCTTACGTCTGTGGTGGGCAAGCTGTTAGAAAGGATTCTAAGAGATAGGATCTATGAGCATTTAGAGAATCATGGACTAATTAGGGACAGCCAGCATGGCTTTGTGAAGAGAAGATCTTGCCTCACAAGCCTGATAGGGTTCTTTGAGGAGGTGACCAGGAAGATTGATGAGGGTAGTGCAGTAGATGTGGTCTACATGGACTTTAGTAAGGCATTTGACAAGGTTCCACATGGTAGGTTTCTTCAGAAGGTCAGAGGCCAAGGGATCCAGGGAAGCTTGGCCGTGTGGATTCAGAATTGGCTTGCCTGTAGAAAGCAAAGGGCTGTGGTGGAGGGAGTGCATTCAGATTGGAGGGCTGTGACTAGTGGTGTCCCACAGGGATTGGTTCTGGGACCTCTACTTTTCGTGATATTTATTAATGACTTGGATGAGGGGGTGGAAGGGTGGGTTAGCAAGTCTGCAGAAGACACAAAGGTCGGTGGTGCTGTGGATAGTGTGGAGGGCTGTCGAAGCTTACAGTGGGATATTGATAGGATGCAGAGCTGGGCTGAGAAGTGGCAGGTGGAGTTCAATCCGGAGAAGTGTGAGGTGGTACACTTTGGAAGGACAAACTCCAAGGCGGAGTACAAGGTCAATGGCAGGATTCTGGGCAGTGTGGAGGAGCAGAGGGATCTGGGGGTTTATATCAACAGATCCCTGAAAGTTGCCTCACAGGTGGATAGGGTAGTTAAGAAAGCTTATGGAATGTTAGCATTCCTAAGCCGTGGGATCGAGTTTAAGAGCCGCGAGGTAATGATGCAGCTCTACAAAACTCTGGTTAGACCACACTTGGAGTACTGTGTCCAGTTCTGGTCACCTCATTATAGGAAGGATGTGGAAGCGTTGGAAAGGGTGCAGAGGAGATTTACCAGGATGCTGCCTGGGTTAGAGAGTGTGGATTATGAGGAGAGACTAAAGGAGTTAGGGCTTTACTCACTGGAGAGAAGGAGGATGAGGGGAGACATGATAGAGGTATACAAAATATTAAGAGGAATAGATAGAGTGGACAGCCAGCACCTCTTTCCCAGGGCACCGATGCTCAGTGCAAGAGGGCATGGCTTTAAGGTAGTGGGTGGGAAGTTCAAGGGAGATATCAGAGGGAGCTTTTTCACCCAGAGAGTGATTGGTGTATGGAATGTGCTGCCCGAGGTGGTGGTGAAGGCTGATAAGTTGGTCAGGTTCAAGAGATTGTTAGATAAGCATATGGAGGAATTTAAGATAGAGGCATATGTGGGAGGAATGGGTCAGATAGTCTTAGGTGTGGCTTGAAGGTCGGCACAACATGGTGGGCCTGTATTGTTCTACGGTTCCAAACTTTAAATGATAATTTAGATCCCCAAATCGGATTATCTGTTAAACCATCTCCACTGCTCAAACACTGGTACAAACCTCAGCTTGCATCACTGGAAAATTCTTGCAGGATGCTGAAGAAAGGTGAAAGCACACAAAGACTTCTGACTTGAATTAGCTGTTCATTTCCAAATAAAAAATGTTTAATCAGAGAATCACCGGGGGGGCGGGGGGCAGCAAACCTGCTCTGATTACTGTGTTAGAGAGATAAACAAAGCAATATTATTTCCTCTGCTCACTACTTCTCATAAAACCATTCTGAAAATGTGGATTTACTTCAGACCAGCAACCAGAGAACCTCTCCTGGCCCACATAACCCGCGCAGAGTGCTCTTCTTCCCCTCATCCCAGGCTACTCTTCCAAGGTAGATGGTCCATTGTTAAAAGACAGGCCCAAGGGTTGCGGGCTGAGCCTTTAATCAGGTCTCATGCTAGGCTACAATTGGTCATAAACAACCCAATTCTACCAGAAAAGCCCTGGTCACAGACCAAGGAGCTTTCAGAACTAATTGTTTGCCCATCCCAGTGCTCTCAAGGTGGTTTGCAGCTTGCAAGGCATTTTCCACAGTCCATATTTTGAATTGCAGAGAGACAGACTTTCCCTTTGAGAAACAAAGGACTGCAGATGCTGGAACCCAAATGAAAAACACGATGATGCTGGAGGAACTCAGCAGGCCAGGCAGCATCCGTGGAGAAAAGCAGGCGGTCAATATTTCAGGTCAGGACCCTTCTTCAGGACTGAAGATAGGAAAAGGGGGAAGCCCGATATATAGGAGGGAGAAGCAGGGCAGGGATAGGTGGACAATGGAGGGGAGGCGGGGTGGGCACAGGGTGGTGATCGGTAGATGCAGGTAAGAGATAGTGATGGGCAGGTGCGGGGGAGGAGGGGAGGGCAGATTTACCAGGGGATGGGGCAAAGGGAAGGAGAGAGAGGAAAAAAAAGGGGGGGGGTAGGAAAAAAAGAGGCTGGGAAAGGGAAGAAGACAAGAAGCGTGGTGGGGGGGGGTTTGTGGGGAAGGGGGTGTGGGGATTATTTAAAGTGGGAGAATTCAATGTTGATGCCGTTAGGCTGCAAGGTTCCAGGATGGAAAATGAGGTGCTGTTCCTCCAGTTTGTGCTTGGAATTCTCCTGGCAGTGGAGGAGGCCGAGGACTGACATATCAGGGATAGTGTGGGAGGGGGAGTTGAAGTGACCGGCAACAAGGAGATGCAGGTCGCGGTTACGGACAGGGCGCAGGTGTTCTGCAAAACAGTCACCTAGTCTGCGTTTGGTCTCACCAATGTCACCATCTCCAACAGGACCCCACTACCAACATAGCTTCCCTTCCCCACCCCTTTCTGCCTTTCGTAGGGACCGCGCTCTCCCCGACGCCCTGGTTCACTCCTTCCATCCCGCTCCCACCCAGGGAACTTTCCACTGCCCCTGCCATAGATGCAACACCTGCCCCTGCACCACCTCCATCCAAGGACCCAAACAGTCCTTTCAGGTGAGACAGAGATTCACCTGCACCTCCCTTAATATCATCTACTGCATTCGGTGCTCCAAGTGCGGCCTCCTCTACATTGGTGAGACCAAACGCAGACTGGGTGACGGTTTCGCAGAACACCTGCGCTCTGTCCGTAACCATGACCTGCATCTCCCCGTTGCCGGTCACTTCAACTCCTCCTCCCACACTATCACTGACGCGTCAGTCCTCGGCCTCCTCCACTGTCAGGAGAATTCCAAGCGCAAACTGAAGAAACAGAACCTCATTTTCCATCTTGGAACCTTGCAACCTAACGGCATGAACATTGAATTCTCCCACTATGTATTCCACCACACCCCCTCTCCTCCCCCCCACCATGCTTCTTCTCTTCCCTAGACTGTCTTTCTACCCCTCTTTTTTCCTTACCTTTGACCCACCCCCGGTGGATCTGCTCTCCCCTCCTCCCCCGCAGCTGCCTATCACTGTCTCTTACCTGCATCTACTTATCACCACCTTGTGCCCACCCCACCTCCCCTCTTTTGTCCACCTACCACTGCTCTGCTTTTCACTCCTATATAATTGGGCTTCTCCTTTTCCTATCTTCAGTCCTGCAGAAGGGTACTGACTCGAAACGTTGTCTGCCTGTTTTTCCCCACGGATGCTGCCTGGCCTGCTGAGTTACTCCAGCGTCATCGTGTTTTTCAGACTTTCCCCTTCTCCACGTCCCCAGGTTGAACCTTGGAGGGTGAAGACTTTCAAACAACCAGCAAGGTTTTCTTTTCATCTGGGTTTGGGAGTGGAAGGTTTTACTTTGACGAAAATTCTATGAGAAAAATCTCAACAACAGTAACAGAGTTTGACATGTAAAACAATAGAACAAAAGAAATAGGAGCAGGAGTTGGCCACAAGTCCCCTTGAGCCTGCTCCACCATTCTATAAAATTGTGGATGATCTGATCGTGGCCTCAACTCTATTTTTCCTTCCTAATCTCATGACCTTTGAGACTCCCTCCAATAATTGCCTGCCTCAACCTTGAGCACATTCACCAATAGCCTGTCATGGTCCAACCATGTGAACACCATGGCCAAGAAAGCTCACCAACGCCTCTACTTCCTCAGACTAAAGAAATTTGGCATGCCCCCTTTGACACTCACCAGCTTTTATCTGGAAGCCTCACAGCTTGGTATGGCAACTGCTCTGCCAAGGACTGCAAGAAACTGCAGAGAGTTGTGGACAGCCCAGCACATCATGGAAACCAGCCTCCCCTCCATGGACTCTGTCTATATCTCTCGCTGCCTTGGTGAAGCAGCCAGCATAATTAAAGATCCCACCCACCCGAGTCATTCTCTCTTCTCTCCTCTCCCATCAGGCAGAAGATACAGGAGCTTGAGGGCACATACCACCAAGCTCAAGGACAGCTTTTATCCCACTGTGATAAGACTATTGAACGGTTCCCTTATACGATGAGATGGACTCTTGACCTCACAATCTACCTTACGACCTTGCACCTTATTGTCTACCCCCAATGCACTTCCCTGTAGCTGTGACACTTTACTCTGTATTCTGTTATTGTTTTTACCCTGTACTACCTCAATGCACTGCGTAATGAATTGACCTGTACGAATGGTACGCAAGACAAGTTTTTCCACTGTACCTCGGTACGTGACAATAATAAACCAATACCAATTCAATGAATTAGCTTCCACAGGGCCCTGTGATAAAGTATTCCAAAGATTCATAAGAAACTTCTCCTCAAGTGGGCAACCATTATTCTGAAATCCTGGCCACTACCAAAGTCTTACCAAGAGCCCAAAAACTTTTACAAACAGACTCTATGATCCTGGAGGAATGACCTTGCCAGAATACGACAATTTTACCCAGATAATTAAAGATGCAACCAAAAGTGATGCAACAAGATGAAACATGTAAAGATGCAATTAAAGGGGATCCAGACTCAGTTTGTTTTAAAGGCTGCTTGTTTGAAAGTACATCTTTCTATACGTGTCTGCTGTTTGTGTTCAGGTACCAGTCACTCTTCTGTTCAGAGCTGAATGCTGTTAACCTTTTGTAGTCTTGTCTTTTTTCTTGTACGTGACCAGTTCTGCGTTCCTTTTTTTGAGATAATGCTTTGGTTTGGAAGTGACTTAAACTGCAGGAACCACGCATGAGGTAAGTGTTTGCTGTTAGAGAAAAGATGTCACCTGGAAGCTTAGATTACAGCAGCTGCATTTGAATAAACTGACCTTCCCAAAGCACAATTGGTTTCAAGTTAAAGTTGCTCATATTTCAAGCAGTTTAAATTAAAATGAATGGTGACAAATTACTTTTCTCCAATTCATTATCTGTACAACAAAGTAACAAAGGATCCTGAAGAAAGAGGAAATGACAATGTAAGTTACTGACTTTTGTTCTTCCTCATTTTTTTTGTTACAGTTAATATAATGATCTGAATTAAAGGTGGAAGAAATGATAAGGAGCATAATTCCACACAGGTCATTGTGCAATGCTGGGCAATACCATAAATTATGCAGAGTGCCGGATTCAAAAACCTTTCACGTAAAAAAGTTTTAAAATCCAACTACTTCAAATTTGTTTTAAGGGATAGGGATACTTCAGGTGATTTTGTTGTTCTGCCTAATTTTTTGATTCAAGAGAAAAAAAAATCAATTCCAGTTTAAGCTGCACAACTTTTTCCTACAACGACAAACAGAATCCTTGGGCTTGTAAGCAAGGTCACAATGGATTTGTTTTTGTTTAAAGAAACAGGTGGCAATGATATTTTGGAACCACAAGAAGTCTAGCAATGTTAAGAACTTGTTCAGGGATCAAATGACACAGCATCAGCTCACTTAACCTTGTCTGCATAATCTGTATTGAGACAGAGTCAAACCCAAAACTCCACAGCAATGTTCCATAGTATTCCAAATTTATATAAAAAAAAATCCTTCTATTCTATTCTTCCTCTAATTGCTCACTGACTTAACCCATTATACCCTTGTTTAGACTCTATGTCCTTACAAACTGTTTCACATCATTTTACATCATGGGCAAATTTGGCCATAATGCATTTGCTCTCTTAAGTCGTAAGCATAATCTAATTACAACTAGATTTGACCGAACTGGAAATGAAATGATCGTAAAGATATGCTATAGTTCTCTTTTTCCATACTCATAATAATTTTCAGACATAGGTTAATCACTCACCATCCAAAGGATAGACCCAGACAGCTGCTCAAATTGATGTGACCCACTCCACCGGGATTTCACTGTTGCCAACCCAAAATCCCCGATCTTGACTGTTAGGTCTTCATGTAGAAAAATATCTATGAACTGAGGTTAAGGAACTCAGAGATGTCACTAGAAATGATACAAATCTTCATTGCTGAAATCCACTGACAAGAAAAAGGGACAGAAGAGGGAACCATTATATTCCTTTCTATCCTTGGAGAGGACTAAACAATCCATGCTTCCCTCTATATTTAAAACCAGCTAAATAAAGGCATGTGTGTTTATATAGCATTTTGGAGCAGTTTTAAAGTGTAAACACATTTGTAAGAAATGCAGCGGTCAACCACACCCCACATAAAGGAGTGTGTCATTGACCAAATGTTCTATTCCCATGTGGAAAAAATTGAGATCACCTATTTTAGCAAAAAAATTAGAAAGGCAAAGAATCTCTTAAACATTAAGAGATTTAATGGTGTTGTGTTCAGAAGGAGCTGGATGTATACAGTAACAACTGAGGGTAGTGCAAGCATTTAGGAGGGCAAATAGTACGTGGGCCTCTATTGCAAGAGGATTCGAATAGAAGAGCAAAGAGCTCTTATGGGTCCCTGGTGATACAGCACCTAGAACATTGTGTATTGGTCTGGTCTCCCTGCCCAAGGTAGGATAGAGGGTATGCAATAAAGCTTCACCAGATTGATTCCAGGGATGAGGGCATTTGTCTACTGGGAGGAGCCTATGCTCTCCAGAGATTAGAAGAATTTGCAGTGATAACGTGGAAACATGCAAAATTCTCACAGAGCTTGAGAGAGTAGCTTCAGGGTTTATGATCTTCGCTGGCTTGGCTGACCAGAACCAAAGGTCAGTCTCAGAGTTACACCGCATGGAAAGAGAACTTCGGCCCAACTCATCCATGCCAATCGAGGTGCCTTCCTGAGCTCGTCCCATTTGCCCGCTTTTGGCCCACATCTCTCTAAACCTTTCCTATCCATCTCAAAATTAGGATTGGTCCTTCAGGACTGAGATGAGGAGAAGTTTCTTTACCTAGGCGTTGCTGAACCTTTGAAATTCTTTACAGAAGAGAGCTGGGGTGGGCGCAGTCACTGAGTATAAGGACAGAGATTGATAGATTTTCATATATTGAGGCATATGGGGTTAGTGCAGGGAAGTGGTAATGAGGTAAAAGGTCAGCCAAGATCTTACGAATGATGGAGCAGATTTGTGGGGCTGAATACCCCACTTATGCTTCTGTCTGACATTTTAGACAAGTTGATTGAGCCAAAAATATTAGTCAGGTACCTTATTTATTTTTGTTCAGAACAGATCCATGAAATGTTTTATGTCTATATTAGAGAGCTAATGAAGCCTCAGTTTAATGCAGGCAAGCCCAAACATTTGGGCTGGAGAGCCATTTTCTTAGAGCAGAGGACACAGACCAAACCCACTACCAGCACTTCTGTGCAGAGGTCACTGTGACATCAAACAGCACACCAAGCTCATTTGATGTTAATTGTGCCCACCACTACTGTGAGTACAATGCCCATGAGTAAATCTCAACTGGTTGGTTAAAGGGCTCGACCCTACCATCTAATTTTACTACATGTCAGTGGAGATACCCAGGAATCTCATGTTGCCCAGTGCAGGTTACAATTACAACAGCGGTGTAGCATAAGGATGCAGTAAGGTGGTGCTTATGCTTATGGCCACTGGAAAAGTACTGGTCATCATAGAACACAATACAAGATGTTAGCAGCAGGAGGGTTGGAACTGTTGCTCATCAGCAGCAGGAAGCCATGCATTCTGCGAGGAGTGAACAAGGGTCCAGGTAAATCCCGAAAAAGTGACCGTCCACTGACACAGTACGCCGTCTCTAGTATCCATACTAACCAAGAGATCATGCTTCACTGGTTTGAGGCAAAATAAAGTGCGCTCATTAGGACTGCCACTGATTAATCCAGAAGGCAGGAATCTTTAGTTACTAGGAAACAGTGTTTATCTTCCAGAAGGTAAACACAAACACTTAATTCAATGCCTGGTGGGAGATTAATAAAAAGATTGGTGGCAAATCCAAGATCACCATCTCAGCTAATGGGCAACTGAGTACCTCCCAGCTATCAAACTTGGATCATTTCCCTATGCTGGTGAGAATAGGATTCTACCAATCTAATTTAGCAGGTATTGTTTGATGGCAAATTGAAAACATAGTAATTTTGGTTCTGAAAGTTTAAGGAACTGCTGGAAGTAAGCAATCAAATTTCTGTAAAAGTCTTGGTATAAAAGGATCTCGCACAGGATTTAGGAACAAAACTAAACATTGGGACAAAATTAGACAGCTTCACCTTAGTGGTATATTAGGAGGTGCTGATGGAACAGGTTGGCATCCTACCTGATCTACACCAAGAACAAATAGAGGAGGTAGTATAAATAATGAACTTGGACCCAGGGGCCTCTGGGGTATAGTCTGATATATAGTCAACATATCAGACTATACCCCAGACAGGTACTCAGAGAAAAACAGTGAAAGAAATTAAAAACAGAAGGGAAAGGGGTAATGAAGATCAGGGCAATGTCTTGCGCTGTCTACACTCGATAGGAGCAGTTTGAAATTGGCTACATTAATTTTGAAGCTCTAAATGTCAAATGGACGATAGCAGTAAAAGCCTAAGGGATCCAAGGGAAAGAGATGTGGGATCCAAAACTGACTCAAGTGGCTTGAAGCAAAGGGTAATGATCAACAGGTGTTTTAGTAACTGGAGGATTGTTTGCAGTGAGATTCCCTGGAAGTTGGTTCTTGGCCCCATCTTTTAAAAAAAATTGCTGTGTATGTGAATAATTTAATTGTGGAGGAGAGGGACAAGATTATGAAATATACAGATGGTTGATAGTGAAACTAAAGAATAAACCATTAACTACTTTCACGAGAATATCAGTGGTTAGGTGGCAAAAAAGTGGCCAATGGAATGCAATGCTTGAAGTCAAACAACACAAGGGATTACACAACAAATGGTAATAGGATGAGAAGTATAGACAAACAGAGGTACCCAGGAATGCATGTCCCAGAAAGCAGCAGGCCAGGGGGACACAGCAGTTCAGAAGGCATACCGGATACTTTATTGGCTGAGTTAACAGTATACGAAAGGGTGGTTATGCTGGAGCTGTATAAAAGACTACTTAGGCTACAATACACATGCTGCACAGAGCTCTGGTCATATTATGAAAAGGATATGATAGCATTAGAGAGAGTCATGGGTGTAGTATCACAGAAATCCTAGCACTTCATTTACAGGATGGAAGCAATGAGGGCTCAGAGTAGATTTACAGGGATATTGCAAAGGATGGAGGTTTAATTACAAGCAAAAAGGTTGGCAAAAATGGGGTTATTTACTTCAGAACTGAGAAGGGGCTAAGGGGGAGATTTAATTGAGGCGTATAAAATTGAGAGCTATTTAGGCGAGGAATATGAAAGTGCATTTTCCTTTGACCGTTAACTACTTCCACGAGAATAGCTAAAATTAGAGATGAGTGGAGCAAATATTTTTTCACCCAAATAGTGGTGGGGCTCTGAAACTGACTGAATGGTTGAGGCTTTAGTCACACTACATTAAAAATAACCTGGATGTGAACACGATGTGCTATAACTTACAAGGCCAAGGATTGAGAGGTGGAAAGTAGGATAGGCCCATATAATTATTTTGGACTGGTACGTACATGCTGTGCCAAATGGCCTTCTTGTGTGGTGCAAGTTCCTGTGCTTTAAGAAGGTTAAACGCTAACTGGAAAGGAGCAACACGATACCTTGGCCTCAATGAACTTGGGTTCAGCTGGAGCAAAACTGGGAACATTTTTGGAAACAGAAAATGAGAGACTGGATGTGATGTCACTGGAGCCAAATCTACAATATTTCAAAGTATTTATTAATGCTGGTGTTCGTACGTTGGTGGAGTTAGAAATACTAAAGGACCGTTTCTAATAATACTTGGAATATCAGCATCACTAGCATGGCCAGCATTTAATGCCTTTCCCATTTTGAACTGTAGCAGTGGTAACAATACTGTTGGGTATAGAGGTTCAGAAATTTTTTTTTAACCAGTAACAAAGAAGGAACAGTGTTTATTCTTCCGATTCAGGATGGTGTGCAGCTTGGAAGGGATGTAGGTGATGGCATTCCCCCTTCCAAAATTGAGAAGTACAATTAGGAGGTGCTATCACCTTCCAGATGGCTAGGAGAAACCACTGAAAAGATGATGCATTGGACTTTGGCTCAGTTGCCTACCACCTACACAGTTCATTATTGGTGAGGGAATGAATATTTAAGTAGTAGGTGGTGGGGTGGAAGAAAGAACGTTTAGGATGGGTAGGGAGCCAATCATGGAAAGTACTTAGTCTTGTAGGGTCTGGGACTTCTTCAGTGTGACTGGATCTCCTCTTATCCAGACAAACAAAGGTATTTCTCCTGACTTGCAATTTGTATATAAGAGGTGAATTACACACCAACCTGTGATCTGTTTTTGTTATTTAGAATATTTATGTGCCTGACCCCGTTAAGTTTCTGGTCAAAGATAATCTCTTCCCATCAGCCCTCACAGATGATGCTGCTGTTGAGGGAGGTGGTCATGCTCTTTCACTTCCGTTTATGAGCCATAAATGTTACTATCATTTATCAATCCAACCTGATCATCATGCAGGACATGCTGCACTTGGCCATTGACTTCTTCATTACCTGAGGAACTTCAAACCAAATTGAACAACATGCAACCATCACCAAACCTTCCTACTTCTGGCCTTATGACAGGAGGGAGAGCCATTGATAAAACAGCCGTCAATTAAGAACATGAAATAGCAGGAGTAGGGCATCTGGCACCATGAACTTGTTCTGCCTTTCAACAGGACCATGATTGTTCCTGAGACTCTGCCCTGAAAAAAATGTAGCGACATCCGGGGGCCGAGAAAATTTGCCTCTTTCTGTGTATTAGGATTAGGAACAGAATCCTCAGCTAACTCCAAATTGCTGCTGCTCTTGGTAAAAATAGATCAAAACCAGCCATGCTGGCCTGTTTGGCTAAGGTGCTCATTGCCTTTATAAATAGGCCATTGGAGAGGCCCTGCACATTGATGGTGTAACGCCAACCACATCATACACTCCAGGTATGGAAGGATACTATTACTCTTCAGATCTCTGTGGATAATGGATTTCGCATGCAGGTAGCTGCAAGGAACAACAATCATTAGCATTCTGTTTATCCAATGTTAGTAAACAATTTCAACATGAGGTACAAGATTGAACTGCTGGAGGCAGGCTAGATGTCTTTCAACCTAACTTGCTGCTCTTAAGATACAGTGCAGTTCAAGCACAGGCTTGTTTGAAAATTCCAGGGCATACACAGTGAATCCATTTCTTTATCAAAGTTTGCATCCCCCCTTTCTTAACAACATTGATGATCATTGAGGCACTGTCCACAGTGAGTGACACAGCCCAAGGAAGTTGTCTGTCATTTGTGGGCGTGAACAGCAAGCCAAAACTGGCCTGAGTCCTCCTGGTGAGGAGTGGCTGGTATGGCAGAAGCTGGTATCCACCAGGCCAGAGGAGACAGGAGGCTCACTGTTCTACCCATCCAGCTACCAGACCAACAATGACGTTCCCAGCAGCTTTTTTCTTCGAGTCTGAGACCTTTAACAGGTCAACACATGTTGCTCTGGTTACTGGTGAAACCTTGGACTTACTCCATGCCCTGTGCAGTCTGGCGGGCAATATCGATTAGCTTAATCATCTCAAACTTGGTCTCAATGATGTGAAGGTGGTGGTACAGACTGGAACCCTCACACCACTGCGTCACGATGGCGAGCTGTGGACTCGTGGTGTAGCCCATGAATAAAAGGATGTTCACGTGCCGAGTTTTTCTAGACGGAAAAAAAAATCCATTAACTTATCATCCAGTAAAGCTTAGAAGTTAAATATTGGGAGTTGAGGCATATTCAGAATTCCAAGCTGTTTTGAAAGACCGTATTGGAGAATGGTGTTGAACTAAACTATGGTGAAAGGAAGGTCTGATACTTGTTAGAAAATATCTATTTGATCCAGGCAATTTACCTCATTAGAAACGACTATGTATTTATTCCCATGCAGTCATAACCATTCTCCCACAGCAGTCAATGTCAAGATGGATTTACGACCCATTCAGTCCTAGCCAAACCAACTGAATCATCGATTGTTTGGGGTACATTTTACTCACTGAGAATTGGGGAATAGAGGGGCAATTGAGGGGGGAGGGGAGCGGAGGTGTGGAACATACACTTGGGACACAGAGTGGGGCAACAAGGGTTGGAGAAAATTGGGGGGAGGAGCCAGTGGAGGGTGGGAAATGCCAAAAAATCAACAAAAAAAAATCACAGACTAACTACAGTGAAGAAGGAAGCCATTTGGCACTCAAGTCTGTACCAGCTATGGCAAAAGCTAATCCCACACCTTCAGATATCCATCCAGCTACTTTTTGAATCTGCCCCTACGTCTACACAGAGTGCATTCCAGACCCTAACCACTCACTTTATAAAGGAAAAAAAATCCTGTCACTTCTGGATCTTGGTTTTCGACCCCTCCTCCAATGGAACGTTTCTGTGTCAGTGGCAGCAGGGTGGGGCTAGGCACAAGGAGAGAGGTGGAAGGAGCGTGGGGGAGAAGCTGAGCGTCATACCAGAAGATGCTCCAAGCTTCAGGTATTCATTGAAATTGTGCCCATATCCAATCTTTTTTTTTGACAGAAAGTTTAAAAAAATAGACACTTGATAAAACTGCACTTTACACAAATTGCAGTGTAGTCTTGACCAGCAATCTCCTTCTGGAGATTCCTTATGGAACTTTCATTCCATACCTGATTTACACCACTTTTGATCACTTTAGTCACAACCCTTTTGATTGGCTTGCTACCTTCTCCAATAGGACTGGAGGTATCAACAGCCACACAGGAAAATATTGCTATGTTGGCGGCGGAAGAGTGGCGACACTTGCGGGCTGCCCCCAGCATAGTCTCAGTAATGCAAAAAGATGCATATCACTCTGTGTTTCGATGTACATGTGACTAATAAATAAATAAATATCAGACAGAGGGCATTTGCATCATCTGGTCCATTTCACTCCTATTATGGTCTCACCAATATTCAACATCACAGCTAAAATGGTTAGAAAACATTTTTCATGATTTGCTTTGAAGTATTTTCTTAAATAAGAAGAGTGGTCAATCCACATATGACTAATATGAATGATCTAACCACAATAGTATTTGGCGTATGCAATTGGCATTAGAAAACAAAGTCTGCAATTGGGCAAATCCAAGCCTTTATTCACCTTCTGCCAAATATGTGTTTGTATGTGAACTAACACTAAAGGAAAAGTAGACTGGGTTTTATAGTGACTACCACAGTCAAATAGACTGCTGACACTTGCTGCCTATGCAAAGACCCGACCTGAAACCTCTACCATTTCTTTGCCTCCACAGATGTTGCCTGGCCCACTGAGTTTCTCCAGCAGTTTGGTTTTTGTCCATGAAGGGAAGAACTGCTATCTGATGAACCATACAGTGAGAGTAGAGGAAGAGTGCGCAAGGGACACCATGCATGTACCGCTAATAACGTCACACCATCCACACATCTCCATGGTTTCCAGGGGCTTGGATTACTGCTAATAGTTTACTATTTAGGGACAATTTAACTTCGGTGGTGGACAAGTTATTGGAATCAATTTTCAGCAATTGTATAAATTTTCATTTAGAAAAGCATAAATTAATTAAGAACAGACAGCAGGAATTTAAGAAAAGGTTGTGTATGACCGGCTTGATTGAATTTTCGGAGGAGGTAACAAGGAGTCAAAGCACAAGGAGTGCTTGATGCTGTCTAGGTGGGTTTTTAAGGTGCTTTTGACAAGGTAGCACATGGTTGGCTGGTCAAAGTACGAAAAGCCCATGGTATACATTGAATCATAGAGACCTACAGCACAGAAAATGGGCCCTTTCAGCCCAGCTTGTCTCTGCCAACCGTGATGTCCATCTACACTAATCTCATCAGCCTTCATTAATCCCTCTATTTCTTTTCTCTCCAAGTACCTTTCCAAATGCCTCTTAAATGTTGTAATTGAATTTGCCTTCACTACATCCTCTAGCAGCTCGTTCCAAATATTCGCCAGCCTCTGTGTGAAAAACATACCTCTCAAATTTTCCATTAAATTTTTCCCCTCTAACCTTAAACCTGTGTCCTCTAGTTCTAGATTCCCCTGCCCTGGGTAAACAAGATTCTGAATATCCATTCTATCTATGCCCCAAAGGAGAGGAGAGTACAAAGGAACATGGACAACTGGATCCAAAATCAGCTCAGCGGCAAGAAGAAAAATGATAATGGCTGGCAACGGTTTCTTCATCCAGAAGTTTGTTACCAGTAGGATTTCACTGGGCTCAGTACTCAACTCCTTGTGTTTTTGTAATGTAAATTAATGATTTAGAATTAAGTCAGATAAAGGGAATAATCCAAAAACTGGGCATGTGATGACAGTAAGGAAGAAAGGTTTAGACTGCATTTGTGGAGGTATAACTAAGTAGGGAAATACACAGTGAAAAATATTGAGAAACGGAGAAGAACAAGGGACCTTGGCACATACATGCACAGGTCTTTAAGCAGTAGTAGGGCAGGTAGATAAGGTACCTAAAAAGGCACATGGAATGTTTTCCTTTATCAGCCAAGGCACAGAATGTGATTGCAGGGAGGTTATGCTGGAACAGTAAGGCCACAGTCTGAGCACTGTGTATCTCATTACACAGAAGGTGTGACTGCACTGGAGAAGACACAGACGAGATGTAGAAAGACTAGCAAAATTTTAGCTATAATGAGAAACTGGATATGCTGCAGTTGTTTTCTATGGAACAGAGAAAGCTGAACAGGGACAATTAGGATGCATTAAAATACGATGGGCCCAAACAGAGTTAATTGGAAGGATCTAGGTTGTAAATTATTTGAATACCTCCAAGGATGACACACAATCTATGCACCTTCAAGGATGATACATCGTTCACATACTTGCAGGAATGACATACTATCCATCTATTGTTAACGCCAGAACATCATTCATATATCTCTAATGACAACAGATGTATACCTCCAAGGATGATACATTATCTTAAAGCAACAACTAATGTTTCCTCAGTAACTATGCACTGATTTACTCATAGATTTTGCCTCCCAGGATTGCTCTGTTAACCTTACCTGAGAACTCCTACTTCATTTTTAAAGGCTTGTAGCTGTTGAGGTGTTGGAGCTGTAACATTCAGCATCTTCACTGCAACATCACCTGCGAACAAACAGCATTTATAGCACATAACAGACCCACAGAATAAGGCACAGAAGTGGCAAACGGCTATCACAACGGAGGTAGAGGTAGACTAGAGAAATGGTCTGGCTCACACAATGGCTGAGACTTTATCCCATGGGTAAATGAACATAATTAAACTCCCAATGTATGCTTATCACAGGCAGGATGGATGTGGGAAGGACTTTGCAACTGCTTGCTGTCAATTTATCCCAGTTGGAAGGTTAGCGTGGCAGGGATACTATTCCAGATGCCATCAGATTCAGCTTATGCTGACCTCTCTATAATTTTGAGACAAGATACCGAGGTGAGTAATGATTTAGGTACTGGGGTATATTCTGCACTTTTAAAACCAGCTTCAATCATCTGGTGTCTCTTAAAAGGTACCTCTTCCTTTGCTATTCATTCCAAATGTGCTTATAGGAATTTATCAACAGTTATTGATACATCCAGATCTCCACTAACTTATATTGATTATATAGTCAGATTGCTGGTCAGTTTGTTTCATGTGATTGAATCTCTCTTGTTATTTTCCCTCAAGCATCCTGATACATGAAAATGAGCCTGTTCTTCAGTTCAATTAGAATATGCTTTTTACCCATTTTGTTTCATATTCCTTGTAACATTACTAATAGTCTTGAAAGTTACATCTGTGCTACCACTAAAAGACCACTGACAGATAAAGAGAGAAAGTTCTGTTTTTATTTTGCTGAATTCTAATTATTTTGTTACTGCAGTCTTGGCTTGATAGATGAGGGTTCTTATAGTAGATCTTTTTATCCCACAAAACCAACAGTAGTGAGCAGTTGAATGGTTAGTTGCAAGCCCTAGCACTAACTCCTTCTGGAGAGGGACTAGGTTACAGCCACACACTCCTAAGTCAGTGGAAAGAAGATATCAGCTGACTAAAGGCAAAACTACAGTCACATAGCGCACTGGATTTTCAAAGATATTACAACTGTAGTATGAAAGGCCATGGCTGTCAGATGACAGTGACAACACTACTGAACTCCATGGTCGGATGATAGCATTGCCCATCGGGTCGGAAGCTACACCACAGTCAATCAAGGGTCCGGCTCCACCCCACCCATTAAGAGCACACCTAAGGATTGGCTTGTAACCCACCCGTGTTCTTGACCCTGAATCACTGGCTTGTTTGAATTATCTGAGCTGGCTCCACCCAGCTACAGCCCTATAAAAGGTGGTACACGTGGGTAGCTCTTTCTCTTTTCCGATTGCTGCCGGGGTCAAGACCACAGGTGAGAGGGTGCACTTCCACAGGGGTCTAGGAGCGCCCTAAGTAGATTCCCAGTAGCGTGGAGCCGTTGCTTGTCCAGATTCAGGGGGTTCAGACAAAGTATTTGTTCATTCCCTGATCATTTGTACTAGTTTGTTGCGTGTGTGTGTGCATGCGCGCACTTCACCTGTCGCGACTTCCCCCACGTTTCGCGATCACCCGAGTACGAGTGTGGGAGTGTGCATTTGTTCCTTCACATTCTGTTCCCGCGTCGGTCTTTGTAAATAAAATCCTCCTTTTTAAAGTACAAACACTGTGTCCAGATACCTCTACCTTTGAGATCCAAAAGAACCTTTTCTCATAACAACAACGCACTACAATAATTGACACTGAATTAAGAAAACAAGCTGAATAGCTAAAACACTCACAGAGAAATCATTTACCAGCTCAAAGTCCATCAGGGTCATCACTCTCCTTCCCTCCCAATGGAAATATCAGATAATACTGAAGGCAACTGACTATTGCAGAACAAGACCTGGATCTGATCAATGTTTTGCAATGCAAGGTTTTCCAAACAACTGGCTCACTCACAATGTTAAACCAACTACATAAGTCTCGCATCGCAAGATTCAAAAGGACAAGAATTTTCAGTGCACAAAGCATCCTTTTCATTCTGCAGAATTCTCCATGCCTTTGGTTTTGAGGTTAGTGCACAAACTCTAAAATCTAAAACTGCTAGTATATTGTTCAGCACGAGCCAGATTAACATGAGCAAAAAAACCAAAATAAATTTTTTAAATATATTTTCCCTCTCCCTTCACTTTTGCACAGGATAGCATGTCTCGCAAAATGTGCTCCCTCATTTTAACATTAAGTTGCTATCAAATCTTTCTTTCATTGGCAATGAGTATAAGAACAACCATCTGTAAAACATAGCAGTTATGGTTCTGCGAGAGGTTACAGGAGACATTCAATGGACTGATAATTCCTAGGACATCTTTGCATTGGAGTAACATACACCAAGTGCTTTGGATCACTGAGATTTTCTGACGTAATTTGGAGGCACTGATTCCCTTCAACAATGGCCCTCTCAAAGGCAATGACAACCTTTTCATTATTCCATATTCCATACCATGCCATTTTCCTTTATATACTGTTCCAAATGAGCCTGATCCTATCCTTTGGCCCTGCGTGATCTGTCCATTTGATATCTCCCAGTCGTCACTGGAGTCTCTTCGGCCTATAGTTTTCTACAAAGAACAGAACATTATAAATACAAATATTTAAACTGAGCTTTAAGTGTTAAATATAGTCATTCTCAAAGTGCCATTCACACCAACTTTCTTCTCACAACCATGCCACACACATTAAGCATTCCATCCACCATCATGCACTGAGGCCACTCTCAGAATACCGCCACACACGGGGGGCAGCAGTCTGTTCCTGCAATTTCCCAGGCAATAGGCCCTGTGTCCAAATCTGTCTAACAAATGACTTCACCTCTCCATTCAACCTCAGCCGAGCCCACTTCATCTTAGGCATCTATTTCTTGACACACAGGAAGGAACCTTGACTTGCCATGCACCAAGAGGTAGCACGACGGGCAGACAGACAAAAGCTGGATACTGGACTACGTAACAGGAGGATGTTATGCTGAAAAGGTGGTAGGATTGGTACTTTGCTGCAATGAGATCAGAGCCTGCAAAAGTGAAGGAGTTGGGAAGGCTGAATCATTGAATATATTCAAGGCTGAGATTGTGTGCAATCAGGTCTATGGGAACAGGCAGGAAGGTGGAGCTGGGATAATTAACAGATCAGCCATGAACTTGCTAAATGGTCGAGCAGGCTTCTGGGGATCATACCTGCCCCTACTTCCTTCTGGGCATTGACTTGGTTGCTGAAATCAATAGAAATATATCGACACTGGCTTCCTGTGAAATGCATTCTTCCTGTGTACTTTTTGTAAGTTTACAATTCCAAGTATCTGAAGTTTTAATTTTTTTTAAAATTTATATAAAGCATTGGCTATTATTTGCCCTCATGAAACTATCGTCAAGGGACAAGTTACCAGGAGCTAAGACCTCCGATTCCTGGACAAGACAAGAGGCACTTATTCTGACAGATAAGGCATTAATTATCCCTTTGGGGAATTGTACCCCAGCAAGAACTGGTACCTGTAATACCATGCCCTTACAAAAGTCAAGACATAAATCTCAGTTTGTTCTACAGAGTATTCAACAAAAGGTTTTCCCTTGTAATCAGTAAAAGTTCATCACCAGAGCTCTGTGTATGGTGTGAAGGGAGCATGCCTTCTTTAAGAATCTGATCTATGAGAAGTTTTGCTGTTTGCATTTAGTGCCCAAAGGAAACAATGAGTGCAACCTTCTCCAACAGACAGAAGAGGGTGTTATCCCTCTTTCATCCACTGACCTCAGCCTACCTCAAACCTGTGGTAATTGGAACTTATGTAACCCAGCCCCATTTCTTTCTCCTTGCACATCCCTTGCCTTACCCCACCTCCCCCTCCAATATAAAAATACAGTTATTCCAATCCTTTCCCTTCACACAAGACCAAGAACTGATGGCCTTGCTTCTGGTTTGTATCAGAAACATGAACAGTTCATTTAACTCAAGTCCATTGTCCAAAGTTGTACCTCTTTCTCTGTTGAGAATGGTTTCCATTTCTCCTCAGTGAATATCCACACTGAGGTTCAGAAATAAGACCCCACACTCAAATTCTTGTTCTGGTTGATTGGAGGGTAAATCAATGAAACGCCTTGAATAGAAAGACATTTCCAGGAATGGTTCTTGGCTGAAATACTTAGCGGGCCATGTAAAATGCCCCATCAGAAGAAATCCTTTCAGGGTGCAATGTTCTTGAGTGCCAAACAGGACAAGGAATCTTTTCTGAACCAGATCAGGAAGTTCCCCACAAGTTCCAAGGCTAGCAAAAGCAGACTGACCAAGGTTTCTCTGATGCCATCCAACAACTGAGTTAATGAGGTCTCAAAAGCCAAGAAATTATATCAGGCCAAAATTTGGGGGTGACCAATGAGGCATTGACAAATGGGAAGAAAGAATTCAACCCATAGATTCCTAGAAGTAAGAAGTTCCAGATCAAATCTAGCAGTTCTAATAAACATAGACCTGCTTGAACCAAAGTTAAAGAAAAGATCCAGAAGTCTGCAGACACCTCTTTTACTGAAATAGCCATTAGAATTATGGATAAATCCCTAAAGGAGTCCATGAGCCCTCTAATGTTAGTGTACCCATTTAAGAAAAGGTCTACTAACATTGGAGGGACTTAAGAAGAGATTCACTGGGCCACTTCCCAGGGTGAAAGGGTTGCCCTATCACAAATGGCTAAAAAGGCTAGATCTGTATTCTTTGGAGCTTAGAAGAATGAGGGGTGATCTTATTGAAAAGTACAAGACCCTAAAGAGGTAGATGTTGAGATGCTTCCACTAATGGAAGAGTTTCAAATGGAGAGATATGGTTGCAAGATAAGAGGGTGCATAGGATGGCCAAGGGTTAGAATCCTGGCAGAGCTCACCTTCTCTAGATCAGGGAAGCTTAAAGATCTTCAGCCCTGATTCATCCCCTGGTCCACATCATTCACCCAGTACAGTATCTCAGTCTCTCAGCACTCCTGTACTAGGCAGGATGAGCTTACCATTTTATTCCGGTCTTCAGATGACGATGACTTTCTCTCTCGAGGCTGCGTGCCAGGAGACTTCTGCAATGTTTTGACACTGGTCAGAGATCCAGGGAGTGAAGCAGGTGGGGTGGCGGAAAGCCCTGAGGTGGATCCTGTTTGTAATTTTTTATATATAAAACAGAAGTTGTAATGGGAACGGGTACAGAGGAATCAACAGGTAAGAGAGAAAGCAATTAATACTACAGCAACCAGTGATCCTTACAAGGCAATGAGCTAAGCTATAATCTTGACAGCCCATGCAGGGTACGACACCGGTGAATGACCTTGCAGCCAAGGTGGCTCCCAAAAAAAGGGGTGACCATGCACATAACTAATGCCGAATCTGTGATTGAGGTGGAGGAGAAGAGAAAGAGAAAGAGTGAAGCGTGAAGTTACAGCTGTCAACCGGATATTTTTTGTTTCTGTTGCAGTGAGCTAGCTATGCAGCAACAAAGTTAGCACCAAACCTGACTGTGTTATTGAGCAGTGGGCAATCTGTTACTGGGGTTCACATTCTACAAGCCTTTGTGTTGACTTCAAATTGGAACAAAAAGAAATACAGAGTGGCTGGAAGTCTGTAGGCTTCATAACTGAATAAAGCACTCAAAGGGATTATAAATCAGCAACTAAAAATTTTAAGATTACTTTGTGGAGGACTTGGGCAAAGGCTGCTACTAAGTAAGTCTTTATACAACTGGCAAACTCACATTTAAACAGGGCTGTACTACTGAGGCCCCACACAAAGCTATGGCTTGCTTTATTTTTCCATCTACCCAGCTGAGACAATCCACTGAAGGTACTAACATGGGTGCCACATCGTTCCTGGCGCTTGGTTGATAGGCTTCCCACAGCTAAAAATACAATTCTGGAGACTAGACATTTTCATCTTCCTGCTACTAGCAACCCCTCCACTGTCCCCCACCAACAGCCGGCACCCACGGAACTGTAGCCCAACAACAGCAAGGTCCTATGGAACCATAACTAAACAACAGGCATCTCTCCCATGGAACTATACCCCAAAGAGAGTTAACACTATTGAATTTTATCCCAACAGGGTACAAGCACTGGATCTGTACCACAACAAGAGTCAAAACTCAGAACTGCAACCCCACCAGATTAACCACCTTGGGTACTGTGTCCCAGTAAGTGAATGCCTCCATGGTCCTGTACCTCTGCACCTGTCTAGAGAACTACACAACGGTGCATTCATTAATCTTCCAAATATACATTCATAATAACTTCTACTATATTAATTAAAATAAGCAGATTGGCTTAAAGAGTTAAGCACATTTGAAGCTCAATGTTAACACTACTTTATTCCTTTTTAAAAACACTACATTCTCAGAGAATCCCAACTAATAACTTGCTCTTTAATTAATACATTAAAGAGGGAAGGGATGGAAGTATAAAGTAATTTTGGGAAGGGATGGAGGTAAAAAGTAATTTTTATGGAAAGAATATTTCTTCCCAGCCCCCAAAAGCATAAAGTACAGAATGTAAGAATAGCACATGACAGAAACTGTAGACCTTTCAATCTGAGTTGGGTTGTACATCAAAATCATGTCAATGCAAGTCATTTCTGAATTCTGCTTACTAAAGATTATTCTTGTTCAAGATTATTTTTAAATGAGCACATTAAAGAATTCTTTTTGCCAAAAAAAGGTATTATACGGCATATAATGAGAAGATAGATAACCCAGAGAGAAGGTATACAGTTTCTTTCATTAAACTTAAGGAGTGACTCTAAATTATAAAACAGTGCAGGAATGTGTTTGACAGAGAAACCAGGTGCTGACCAGAAGCAGTATTTTGTTCGAAGGCCTCAAGAAAGCTGAATCTGATCCTTTTCACCAGCCCTCACCCACACCACCCCCGAGTACAAGCTCACATAGTATTTATAGCAACCGTGATCTCCCCATCCTGTGCCTCCCTGCTCATACAGAATGTTTTCCTTCTCTTTTTCCTTCTGCTTTTCACTGAATACAGGAGGCTGGTGCTTAATAACTTTCTGCTGAAGGGAAGTGCTCCTAACTGTTACAAGGGACTTCACTTCAACATACGAATCTGGGTCGGAAGGAATTTTGGTAGGATGTGAAGTACTCTGAAAGTGCAAGTCTGTTCTGTTACTGACTTGCTCATTTGGAACACCAAACCAGCCAACATGTTTAAATATATGCTGCTCAGAAATTGGCCACTTGGCCCAGCCAGCCCATTCTCCAATTGAGTCTCCTCGGCTAAATCCAAAATCAGAGCCCTTTTGGCCTGAGAAGGGGTGAAATTACAATTCATGATAAAATCGATAATGGCACAAAACAGAGACAACTTTAAAATAGCTTTGGAGTTAATAATGGGCAAATGGGCTCTAAGCTCGAAAGGTATGCATTAAGCATGAAATGAACTAACATCTGGATTATATTAGAAATTGGCTGCATCTAATAGGAATAAGCTATTCCAGCAGGAGGTCCATCTCTGGCACAAAGGGCCTCTGATAACTACACTTAATAATATGGCACCTTCAGTGCAGCAATCTATACCACTGTCCAATCCATTTCACAATGGGGCACAATGGCACAATCGGGTCTTGGAGAAGCTTAGCCAGACACCTTGGTAGCCTGGTGGTGCAGTAGTCAGCACTGCTGCCTCACAGCTCCAGAGAACTGGGTTCAATCCTGACCTCGTGTGCTGTCTGTGTGGTGTTTGCTCATTCTCTTCATGACCATGTGGGTATCACCTGGTTGTCCTGGTTTCCGCCCACAACCAAAGATGTGCTGGTAAGTGAATTGCTACTGTAAATCATGGTATTTGATTTTCAAATGAAGGGCAACACGGTAGTGTAGCGGTTAGCGCGACGCTATTACAGCGCCAGCAATTGGGGTTCGATTCCCGTCGCTGTCTGTAAGGAGTTTGTACGTTCTCCCGTGTCTGTGTGGGTTTCCTCCGGGTGCTCCGGTTTCCTCCCACATTCCAAAGACATACGGGTAGGTTAATTTGGGTTTAAAATGGGCGGCGCGGACTCTTTAGGCCGGAAGGGCCTGTTACCGCGCTGTAAATAAAATTTAAAATTTAATTTAAAAAAGAATCAGAGGGGAGTTGATGGGCACGTGAGAGAGTAATTTGCCGGGATATTGGGAAATAAGGAGGGGAGGAACTATGGGATTGCTCCCTTGGGAACCGGCATGTACCAGATTGATTGAATGGCCTCCTGTGCTGTTCAAAGTATCTAAGAAAAGGTGCTGATGGTGATGCAACAAGGTGAGCATTTAGGGAAAGAGTATGGGGAAATGCCAAGTGAGGGCTGTGAACCATTGTGGGTGAAGGGCTTACTGACAAGTGGTGGATTCAAATAAGTGTTGGCTGAACCTTCTAGGATGCAGAGATTAGTTGGAACTAAGTGAAATGAACTTTAAACTTTGACTACTGTGCTAGCTCACTGTACCATCTTCTGAAGAGTTGTGACGTTGTTTGTGAGTTTTATCTGTTCACCCAAGAGAGCTCAGGCCCTCGAGTTGTTATATCTACACACCTACCTCATACCAAATTCTGCTGAAGCACTCACCCATGGCTCCATCACTTCCAGATACATGTATTCCAATGCCCTCCTGGCAGCATCCTGTATTTCACCACCCAAAAGGTTGAGGTCATCCAAAACTGCCGCTCACGGCCTAACTCGTGGTCAGCTTCATTTGCCCCTTGCTCCTGTACTTGCTCACCTCATTGGCTCCTAGATTCCAAAATGCTTACAGACTGAGATTCCTCAACTCTTGTTCGAATGCTTCCGTGACCTCACTACTTCTCACCTCTGCAACCTCCTTCAGTGCTACAAACCTTAAGAGCTCCGTTTTTCTCCATCTCTTGTGCATATCCCATTCCTCGAGCAAGTACCTGGTGGCTGTTCCTTCACCTTTCAAGATCATAATTCTGGAAATTCCTCCCCTATCTCCTCTGCCTCTTTTTTTCTCCTTTACGATACTTCTTGAAACCTTCCCTTGCAACAAATCATTTGGTCATCTGTTTTCTTTGGTTTGGTGTCAAATTTTTGTCTAGTTACATTTCAGGGAAGCACCTTAGGCATTAGGGGCACCATAATATACTTCTGCTAAACATTTCCCCATGGTAGAGTTGTCTAAGTCTACAGGGCATAAGTTAAGGCCAAAGAGGTTGAGGAAGAATTTTTTCACCTAGAGGGTGGTTAGAATCTGCAACGCACTGCGTGGGGTGGTGGAGGCAGAGACATTTTCATCATTTAAATGGTATCTGGAATCGCCAAGGCAATGGATCACATGCTGGTAAATGGGATTAATGTAGATGCGAACTTGATGGTTGGCATAGACTTGGTGGGCCGAAGGGCCTGTTTCAGTGTTGTACACCTCTACAAATCATTATTATGTCTTTTAATAATTTTGGCTGGTTATTGGAATTTTTCTGGAAGCAGTCAGCCAACAAGAAAGAGAATGCAATCGTAACTCTTGGAGGTATAGCTGGGTATGCCTCTTGTGATGGGAGGCCGTAAAATCAAGTTGATCCACTGTTGTCTTGGTAACCTGATACTGATCCAGAAGTCTCCTTTCACCAACCTGACTCACTGTCAGAACTAGAAGGATAAATAAGAACTAGAAATCTTCCCTTTCGTTTCTGGATGGCCCTGACAATTTAAGCATCAAAGGGGTGGGTAATTTTCACTTGACAAAGAGCAAGAAACTTAACCAGCTAATTAAACTTGAACAGTGTTCACTGTGTTCCTTAGACTTGGCTCTTTCCAACCTGCTCCTACATTCCCTGTGATGAAGTTAAATGGTAAGCATATTCTGTACCAGGCTAACTATGTATCATTTACTTACAATGATGACTTCATACAAATGCAATTTACTATGAAAAGAAATGAAAACAGAAAATACTGGAAACACTCAGTAGGTCAGTCTGCATCTGTAGAAGGAGAAATAGAGTTAATGCTTCAGGTCAAAGACCTTGGTCAGAGTTGGGAAGGAGAGAAAAAGCTGCAGGGAGGTGGGGGAGGGACGGATAGGACAAAGGGAATAACTTTGATAGGCTGAGGACAGGATTGCCCTGGAGATGAGCTATATACTAGGTCACCTGGTTGGTGGGTTAGTGGAGACAGTTAGGGAAAGGGAACATTGTTGATAAAAGCTTTGAAATGTGGGCATTTAGTGAGTGAGAACACAAACAAAGGAATGCAAGAGCTGGAAAGTGCAGGGCTGCAGGACATGCCCAGTATGTCAGGCTGTGCTAATGGAAAGAGAAAAACTGATCTGAAATCACAAATGGATGAAATGGCCCATTCTGATACAGACAGGGAAAGCAAGTTATCTGAAGCTGTAGAATTCAACACAGTCCGGAAGGCTCTAATGTGCCCACAGAGAAGATGGCGTGCTGTTCCTCAAGCTTACGTTAGACCTCGTTATAACAATACAGTAGCCCACAGAGAGGTCGGAGTAAGAATGGGATGAAGTGTTACAGCAGTAAGTGACAGGAAGCACGATGTCACTCCTGCAGACTGAACACAACTGCTACTCTAAGATGTGAAGTAACCTGCATTTGGATCTTCAGTGCTGAGAAGACCACATAGTGAACACCAAATGCAGTACCTAAAAGTTCGTGTGAATGATTGCTTCATCAGGAAAGACTCGTTGTATCGCTGGATGGTGGGAAGGGAAGAGGTAAGAGGCCGGGTAAAGGGTCTTTGACAAGAAACATTAAATCTGTTCCTCTTTCCAAAAACATTACCCGACCAGCTGAACATTTCTGGCACCTTCTGTTTTTACTTCAGATTTCCAACATCTGCAATTTTTGATTTTCATTTACTGTTAAAAGAAACCGATTAGTTTTGCACAATTCCCAAACAAAGTCAGGATACCATTAAAAAACAGAAAATGTTCATGTCAGGCAGCATGTGGCGAGAGAAACATCTCTAATCTGAACCATCTGTTTCCCTTCCATTGGTGTTACCCAAACTGCTAAGGATTTCCAGCATTTTCTGGTTTTATTTGAGATTTCCAGTATCCACTGCATTTTGCTTCAGAAGATCCACAGATCACCTACATGGCAAAACACAATTCTGTCCTGGGTTCCATCATGAGGAGCAGAGCATTATTCCCTTTCTACCTAGTACTTTACAGGGGAACTTGTTTGTTGATCCACGTGTTGAATCGTTCCTTGACTACAGTCTGTCTATTCGGGTTAACAAACAGAAACGAGCCACAAAGGAATTCATGGACTGTGCACAAAAGAATAAATTTCTTAACGTGTCAAGTTCAAATTTTCCTAACTGGATTAAACACATCTAAAACACCTATTCCCCCTTCTTACATTGCCATTTCATTGCACTGAATAATTAATATATTGCTGCAATCATTTTAAAATGGGTTTCATACATTCCCCTTCCTCTGTCATGCAACTTTATCAGTAATCAGTATGGTTAGTGTTGGGTTATCATTTTTTGATTTTTTTCAGCAACAACCTCAAATCTGTACCAGCATCTTAATGCTATGACTCTGCTTATGGGTAAGAACTTAAAGGAGGGAGTTAAAAGCCACTTGTAAGCACATATATCACAGGCCACATGAATTATAAATGCATGTATGAGTGCTGACAACTATACAAGTCACAGTTACTGTTCCCCAGCATCATATCCCATCCACATCCCCTGGCCTTGTGACTGCTTTCTGTAATCACTGCCTTACTCTGATGTAAGGGCAAGTCATTGTAAACAAACTTTCAGCAGGTCCAGATAAGGATGAGACTCAAATCTTCCTAGAACACTGCTGACAGGTGATATTTCTTGCTTAATCATGTCTTACGTTTGTGGCCCTTGAATACAAGCTACATGCTCATCAAATTGCGGTCTTCTAGCTGCTTGAATATTGCCTTGTATATTTACATAAACATCACAGAAACATACCAATTTCTATTGCTCCAGCCACCAATGCAAATGTTTGCCTACTTATTGGGGCATCCATCTGCTGTTCCCAGTGAATAATGTTTGCAGCCGATTTCACTGCGGGGGAAGCCTTTACTTGCAAGGCCTCAGCCTGATACTGCTTCTGATCAAACTACCTGCTCCAAAGTTCCTGGATCCGTGGAGTGGTCGTGAATCTCAGGTGAAGAAGCAGTGGTGAGAGAACCGGTGTGGTGCGATGTAAGTATGTCTGGGGGGGAACGTGCAGAGGTGGGTATGCGAGGAGAGGTGCCCAAGTACCTCTGAATACGGGACCAGGCTCAAAATCAAAGACAATGTCATTGGGGTAAGATTGCAACAAAGGGCTGGGAGTCCGGGAGCGGTACTTCCTGAGGCACCTGACCGGCTGCGTCAAGGGGCCTGTGGGAAGAGAAAAGAAAAGGAGTAAAGGAACAGGGAAAGAAAACCCTGTAAACAGGGTTCCTTCCTATTGGAGAGAAAAAAAATTGTAGGATTTCAGCTGGGAGACCTTCCCTTGTTTCGTACAGTGCATGTCCATCAACAATTCTTTCCGGTGAAAGAGCAGAGACTAAAGTTCTTACATACACACACTGGTCCCATTTAATCCTTGCTGGCCAAACCCTCATTCATAAATCATCTGGGAAACATACAAGTGGACAGACATCACAGCTTTACAACTGGGCTACACCTCATGTCATGGGTGGTGCTCATCAACTGAGTGCACAATGTGCTTTGCCCTAAAGGAACTCTGGGCTTAAAATGGGATTAATGCATAGCTTTTAGTGTTTTGTTTTATTCCCCTTAAGAATAACAGTAGAATTATTTGTAATTGTCAATTGTAATTCCTGCTAATTTCACAGGAGTTCAATACTATAAGAATGGAAAATTGGGACTGATCACATTACACGGCAATTTCTAAACAAATTCCTAAAGTGAACTCTCCCTTGACACCCACTCCCACACTGAAAGCAACATGGGTTTGGAGAGTGTCACCTCACACTCTGGTTACTAGTCGCCAGGGCACTCTCAAAGTATTTCGGCTAGTAAATGTAGCTCACTTGAGCCAATATAGAAGGTAGAAACCCAATCCACCATATGTGTGCTCAGACAGATAAACTCACTGAAGAAGGCCACAGCAGTGGTGAGAATATCTGGCAACTCTGAAAAGTTAATTATCTTCCCTTCATCAGCAGATATTTGGCTCTGAAACACAGCCTTTAAGATTTCATTAAAATCTTAGGGTGGTTAAGGGTCAGATTTTCTAGCTATGCTCCCCTAAAATGTAAAGCAGCAAAGACATAGTTACAAATAGCAACCTTCCAAATTGTGGTGGTCAAATAGTGCTGGCAGTTGTGCCGTTAACAGTACTGCAGCATCAAAAGTAGGGTGAACTGTGATTCCCTCACACCCTACTCTGAACAAGACTAGTGGCACCAGTGGCTTCTCACTTGCCGGCTACAGCGATGACTGCAGGTCCACCTGTATGCTCCAGGAGTTGTGCTGGAGTTGGACAGCAGGAAACCGTTGGGAACTCAGGTGTATGACCTTGACAAGTAAAACCGTTAGCTGAACAATAGAATTTGACAATCTTATTGTGATCAATGGGGAAGACACAACTTGAAATTATCCCAAACAACCTGAAAGTTTAATGAGCCACATATATAGGAAGCTCAACAGGGTCCCTTATTTGCGCTCTCACTGATCATAACAGATTTGAGGCACTGTGATTGTGTTAAAGAGGGTTTACTTTTAAGTCAGATTGGGATCCTACTCTTCATCCACAATGTGGGCATGGAAACCATCAATGAGACAGATTCAGGCTCGATTCTGATGCCCTCTGTGATCAAAGAGTTTACCAACCTATACCCAGACTCTCGCTTAGGATGAAGCAAGAGGGCAAGTCACCTGCCAGCACAGAATCAACTTCTGGGAACGAGATTGGGGAGAAAGGAGATTAAAAAAAAATCAAAGGATCCCAGAAGTGCTTGGTTTGATTTTATTTCTTTATTATGGGAAAGCTAATGGCTTTAAGCAAGCCCGACGACAATGACATTGCTGGCTTGCATCTACCTACCTTGATATTTCTTCCATTATCCACATGTCAAAAATAATTGTTGCATTAACATTTAAGTGCCCTTTCATTAAGATAGTTGGCATTACTCTATCAGAACTAAGCACCCCATTGACATGGGACCACAGAGGGCACCGTAAAGAATCAGGGGCATGTGAGGAAAAATATTTTTTTAAATACAGAAATTGCCTATGAGCCAGAACTCTGCATGCAAGGACAGTCAGCCACAGCTTTGAGAAGGGAACTGGATGAGCACTTGAGGGATAGCTATTTGCGGGGCTACAGGGAAAAAGCAGATGGCCTCCATCTGTGCCATTCTGAATCTACCGTTCCAGGAAGGATGGGAAATCCAGTTTAAAACTTAAACTATAAGCAGAGATAAGACACAGTGTGTCACATATTAGCATTCCACTATGACTATTTGTTCTAAATCCAGGTCATTCTGGGGGATCCTGGCTCATAGGCAAAACTGCCCTAATGTAGCACTGTACAGCATAAGTTGTCAACTTTGCCCAGAGTATTACCTTGGTTTCAACTGTCTGCAAGCTGGGCATTTTGAGAAGCACAAAATTCATGCAAGAAACGGATGAGGTAACTTGTTGGGAGGCAAAGAGAAAGAAAGAAAGAAGGAAAGAAAAAGTACACAACAGAACCAGAAAACCTCAATCTCACTTTAAAAACTCCCTTCAAGAAACTTGTAAACCATTAGGAGATCAGATTGTCACACAACATGCTCTTACCTCCATCACTGCGCTGTAGATCTTGGTCTCGGATCAGACCCTGGAAGGCAAGAATCAAATATTAGCCATCCCATCACACTGACTTGCACTGCTAAGAACTGGTTGCAGTTGGATTACTGAAAAAGATGCATTTCTGTCGCAACTGGGGGGTTCACCGGAGGGGCAGGTTTAAGAGAGTTCAAGGGGCAGCATGGTTAACCACTATCAGCACCTCCTTCCCAGGAGAGTTTTACATACAGCATGCACCAACTCTGTTCCAAAGACTGATAAGCGCAAGGTTTAGAGTAAACAAGCTATGGAAATCAGAAAAGTTTCAGACTCCAACATCTGTACCAATTTAGATGACCTCAGCCAAGTGCATCTGGCATTTGGGCAGGCTTGGGGGAAGACAACCAGCCATGGTTCTCATTCTGTAAAACAAAAACACCCATTTAGGGCTCAGGAACCAACATCAGGCTTCTGTTATGTTGCCAAGGTGAATTGGCCTCCCCATTTTCACTGCTTTGGCTTCCAGGTGTACAGTGCTTTGACAACGGTAATAACTGCCAAGACCACCAAGGAGACAAAGCCTCCAGGTGTAGTGGGTGAAAGGTTTTCACAGGATTCTCAACCTGTGAGACCTCCAAATGAATAGAGCAAGAAAGATGCATGACACAATGTCATTATGTACCACATGGTTAAATCACTATTTCCCCATCTACTGATCAGATATTGTAAAGAGCTATCTCAAAAGTTTTCACACTCAGTGACATACTTTTGAACAGCAGGTTGCCAACTTCCAATAAAAGCAGAAAGATCAGCCATCTTGCCAATTGTTTAGGAGCATTGTTTGAGGAATAAGTATTAGCCCGAACAATAGGAAAAAACTCCCTTGTTCTTGGGACCGTCAGAGGCTACCTCAATGCAGATGGATTTTTCTTAACAACTCATCTGAAAGACAACATAGTACCGTGCTGGCGTGTCTCAATTATGGGCTCTAGTGTTTCAGCTTAAGTTCTTCTGACCTAATGAAGAACGATATCATTGAGCATAGTCAACACTGCAGAATACTTATCCCATTGAACACTCAATGGCAAACATCTGATGCGAGAGATACTTACATCAATGTTGACCTGCTCGATTGTGTTGAGATGTACATTTGGAGCGGAGGATGATCTGTCCCTCTGTCCAAACTGATTCCGTTGGTCTTCTTCCCCGGGTCTGAAAGGCTGTGGAATTGGGATGGATTTTGTTGGGGAGGCGACGGGGTGAGAAAGGGACCTGTAAACACAAAAATATCCATTCTATTCATGCTCTCAGCAGCAGGTCGGGTTTCCACTTGTCTTCTTGCTGTTTGTCCTCCCAACCCAAGCTGCAGTACAGTACCACAGGCAACAGCTCCCTCTCACACTATGATACTTGAGGAACTTCAGCATTTCAACAAAGCTGTTATGCCGGACAGGAAGAGAATTCAACCATGGAAAGTGGCTATTATGAAGTACTGAACAAGGTGAGACCAGGAATTACTCCTGGGATCAGTGTAGTACACCTACATGGCAAATGATTTAATGCTCAGAGTGCTATGTGCATTGCTTCCAAGATAGTTCCTGAACAGCAAATTATTTTGTCTGTGGGAAGAGCAGGCATTGCTGGTAGTAAATGATTCCAAATGTACTTGTCCCCTTGGCCCACTTCAACCTCTATTTCTACCCTTCAGTCTCATCCCTCATTATCGCCTCAATCTTTCTTCCTCCTCTCCAATATCATAGAACATAGAACAATCACAGCACAATTCAGGCCCTTTGGCCCACAAAGCTGTGCCGAACATGTCCCTACCCTAAAAATTACTAGGCTTACCCATAGCCCTCTATTTTACTCAGCTCCATATACCTACCTAACAGTCCCTTGAAAGGCCCTATTGTATCAGCCTCCACCACCGTTTCCAGCAGCCCATTCCAAGCACTCACCATTCTCTGAGTAAAAAACTTACCCCTGACATCTCATCTATATCTACTCCCCAGCACCTTAAACCTATGTCCTCTGGTGGCCATCAATTCAGCCCTGGGGAAAAGCCTCTGACTATCTACCCTATCAATACCTCTCATCATCTTATACACCTCAATCAGGTCCCCCCTCATCCTCCGTCTCTCCAAGGAGAAAAGGCCGAGTTCCCTCAACCTGCTTTCATAAGGCATGCTCCATATTCCAGGCAGCATCCTTGTAAATCTCCTCTGCACCCTCTCTATGGATTCCACATTTTTCCTGTAGTGAGGCGAACAGAACTGAGCACAATACTCCAAGTGGGGTCTGACCAGGGACCTATATAGCTGCAATAGTACCTCACGGCTCCTAAATTCAATTCCCCGATTGATGAAGGACAATACACCATATGCCTTCTTAACCACAGAGTCAACCTGCGCAGCCGCTTTGAGCGTCCTATGGACTCGGACCCCAAGATCCCTCTGATCCTCCACACTGCCAAGAGTCCTACCATTAAGACTATATTCTGCCAACATATTTGACCTATCAAAATGAACCACTTCACACTTATCTGGATTGAATTGCATCTGCCACTTCTCAGCCCAACTCTGCATCCTATCTATGTCCCTCTGTAACCTCTGACAGCCCTCCAAACTATCCACAACACCCCCAACCTTCATGTCATCCACAAAATAGTAAGGGTCCCAGTACAGATCCCTGAGGTACACCACTGGTCACCGACCTCCACTCAGAATGCAACCCTTCAAAAACCACTCTTTGCCTTCTGTGGGCCAGCCAGTTCTGGATCCATACTGCAATGTCCCCTTGGATCCCATGTCTCCTCACCTTCTCCATAAGCCTCGCATGGGGTACCTTATCAAACACCTTGCTGAAATCTATATACACTACATCTACTGCTCTCCCTTCATTGATGTGCTTAGTCACATCCTCAAAAAATTCAATCAGGCTCGTAAGGCAGGACCTGCCCTTAACAAAGCCATGCTGACTATTCCTAAACATATTATACCTCTCCAAATGTTCATAAATCCTGCCCCTCAGGATCTTCTCCATCAGCTTACCAACCCCTGAGGTAAGACTCACTGGTCTATAATTTCCTGGGCTATCCCTACTCCCCTTCTTGAATAAGGGAACAACATCCGCAACCCTCCAATCTTCCGGAACCTCTCCCGTCTCCATGGACGACACAAAGATCATCGTCAGAGGTTCCGCAATCTCCTCCCTCGCCTCCCACAGCAACCTGGGGTACATCTCATCCAGTCCCGGCGACTTATCTAATGATGCTTTCCAAAAGTTTCAGCACCACCTCTTTTCTAATATCTACATGCTCAAGCTTTTCAGGGCACTGCAAGTCCCCACTACGATCCCCCAGATCTTTTCCCGTGGTGAATACTGACGTAAAGTATTCATTAAGTACCTCCGCTATTTCTTCCGGATCCATACGCACTTTCCCACTGCTGCACTTGATAGGCCCTATCCTTTCTCATTTCATCCTCTTGCTCTTCACATACTTGTAGAACGCCTTGGGGTTTTCCTTAATCCTGCCCGCCAAGGCCTTCTCATGTCCCCTTCTGGCTCTCCTAATCTCTTTCTTAAGTTCCTTTTAGCCTTGTACTCCTCCAGATCTCTAACATTACCTAGCTCTCTGTACCTTTTGTATGCTTTTCTTTTCCTTTTGACTAGATTTATTATAGCCTTCATACACCACGGTTCCTGTATCCTATCATGACTCCCCTGTCTCATCGGAACATGTCTGTTCAGAGCCCCACACAAATACCCCCTGAATATTTGCCACATATCTTCCATACTTTTCCCAGAGAACATCTGTTCCCAATTTAATCTTCCAATTTCCTGCCTGAGAGCCTCATAATTCCCTTTACTCCAAGTAAACACCTTTTTAGTCTGTCTGTTCCTATCCCTCTCCAGTGCTAACGTAAAGGAGATAGAATTATGATCACTATCACCAAAATGTTCACCCACTGAGAGAGCTGACACCTGACCAGGTTCATTACCCAATATCAAATCAAGCACAGCCTCTCTTCTTGTAGGTCTATCCACATACTGTGTCAAGAACCCTTCCTGAACACACCTAACAAACTCCACCCCATCCAAACCCCTCACTGTCTGGAGATGCCAATCGATGTTTGGGAAATTAAAATCCCCCATCACACCTTTCTAGGATCTGCCTCTCTATCTGCTCTTCAATAACCCTGTCACTATTGGGCAGCCTATAAAAAACACCCAGCACCGTTATCGACCCCTTCCTGTTCCTAACCTCCACCCACAGAGACTCCGTAGACAATCCCTCCACAACGTCCACCTTTTCCGCAGCCGTGACACTATCTCTGTCATAGAGTAATACATCATGGAAACAGGCCCGTCGGCCCAACTGGTCCATGCTGACTGGGATGCCCCATCCAAACTAGTCCCATTTGACAGTGTTTGGCCCATAATCTTAAACCCGTCCATCTCTTAAAAGTTGTTGTCGTACCTGCCTCAACCAATTCCTATTGTAGTTGATTCCACATAGATACCACCCTTCGTGTTTTTAAAAAAAAGTTGCCCCTCAAGTTCCTCTTAAATCTTTCCCCTTTCACCAATGCCCTCTAGTTCTTGAGTTCCCAACTCTTGGAAAAAGACCGAGTGCATTCACCTTATCTATGCCCCTCATGATTTTATACGCCTCTATAAGATCACCTCTCAGTCTCCTCTGCTCTAAGGAATAAAGTCCTAGCCTGTCAAACCTCTCCGTATAACTCATTCCTCAAGTCCTGGCAGCCTCCTTGTGAATCTTTTCTGCACTCTTTCCAGTTTAATAACATCTTTCCTATAGCAAAGTAATCAAAACTGAACACAATACAAGTGAGGCCTCACCAGCATCCTGTACAACTGCACCATGACCTCCCAACTCTTATACTTAGTGTCCTGACTTATGAAGGCCAGCAGGCCAAAAGCCTTCTTCACCACCCTGTCTATCTTTGACTCCACTTTTAGTGAACCATGTACATGTACTCCAAGGTCCCTCTGTTCTACAACACTCCCCAGGGCCCTACTGTTCACTGTGAAAGTTCACCTGGATTTGACTTTCCAAAATGTAACACCTCACACACCTGAATTAAACTCCATTTGCCATTCCTTGGCCCACTTACTCAGCTGATGAAGATACCCCTGTAATTTTTGATAAACTTCTTCATTGTCTACTATGCTACCTAGTTTAGTATCACCTGCAAACTGACTAACCATGTCTTGTACATTCTTATCCAAATCATTGATATAGATGACAAACAACAGTGGGCCCAGCACCAACCCCTGAAGCACACCACTGGTCACGGGCCTCCAGTCTGAGAAACAACTTCTGCTTTCTACCATCAAGCTAATTGTGTATCCAATTAGCCAGTTCTCCCTGGATTCCAGAGCAGCCTACCATGTGGGATCTTAGCAAAGACCTTACTGAAGTCATGTGGTTTATACAACCCTGCGCTCATTGACTTTCTTGGTCACCTCCTCAAAAAAAACTCAATCAAGTTCACTAGACATGATCTCCCATGCACAAAGCCATGCTGGATACCCCTAAACAACCCGTCTTTCCAGATATATACATTATCCCTCAGAAATCTCTCCAGAATTCCAGAATGGTCTGTCCTTGCCACTCATGATAATAAACTTAAAGACGTAAGAAAAGAAAGTAGGCAATAGATTACAAATAGCCAGGTCCCCAGTGTCGATTCTTGTGACACACCACAAGAAACAGCCGGTCAATCTGAAATGGCCCATTTATCAATAATCTTTCTGCATTTGAGCCAATCCTCGATCCTAGCCAATATATTACCTTTAACCCTGTGAGCTATTAATTTCAATGGCACCTTATCGAATACCTTTTGAAAATTCAAATATGCTTTTATCGGCTCCACTTGATCTGCCTTAATGTATTGGGCTGAGCACAGAATCAGGCCCTTCAGCCCTGGGGAAAAGCCTCTGACTATCTACCTGATCAATGCTTCTCATCATCTTATACACTTCTATCAGGTACCCCCTCATCCTCCGTCGCTCCAAGGAGAAAAGGCCGAGTTCCCTCAACCTGCTTTCATAAGGCATGCTCCGCATTCCAGGCAGCATCCTTGTAAATCTCCTCTGCACCCTCTCTATGGCTTCCACATCCTTCCTGTAGTGAGGTGACCAGAACTGAGCACAGTACTCCAAGATGAGAAAAAATGTTGCGCAACCACTTCCTTAACAATGATTTCGAGCATTTACCTGTGATGAATGACGTGCTAACTGGCAATATTGTTCTCCTATCTGGCCATTTTATTAATCAGTGATGTTACATTTGCTACTGTCTAACCAACTGGGATTGATCCAGTGTCTAGGGAATTTATAAAGGCCAGTATTGCGTTAACAATCTCTGCAGCCAATTCTCTTAGAAAGGTCAGCATTTCCTCACCAACTTCTCTCTCCCCACACTCAATCCTACACGTTCTCTCACTCTACTTTCTTGTCTCACCTCCCACTTCACATCTTCATTATTCATCTCCACCACTTCCTCCTCTTACTTCTCTTCCCAATCCCCTCTCCTCCCCCACCACCACCACCACCCCTATGACAAGGGCCCTCACCACAAAATCTCACCTGGGAGGCCCTCCCTCCATGTTCTTCATCCAGAATTGGATTCAAGGAAGGGTTAAATCTCAGTAATGTTAACACTGATGTGTTGACAGATTATAAATTGTACTGAATCCAATGAATAGCTAAGGAGGATCTATACTCAGTTCCTTCTGTTAGAGCCTCAATGTTGTGGATCACATTGAACATTTTCAATACGAAAAAACATACTGAAAGAAATAAAAGAGCTCCCCAAACTAATCCCACCTTCTCCACTTGGCCTGCAGTTCTACAGGTCACATCACTTCAAGTACTATTTAAACACGACAAGGGTAAATGTCTCTACCACCCTTTTCAGCAGTGAGTTCCAGGCACCTATTTTCTTTTTTTCCTCCATTTCTTTTCTAAATCTTCTTGGATTTTGACCTTTCTGCTCTGGAGAATAATCCTTTCTATTTACCTTTGTCCCTCATAACCGTATGACACCTCAATTACATCTCTGCTCAGCCACCTCTGTTCCAAAGAAAACACTCCCAGTCCATCTGACTTTTGCTCACTGCTACAGTCTTCCAGTACTGGGAACATCCTCACAAATCTCCTTTCCACTCCTGCCAGTGCAACAACATCTTTCCTCTAACACGGTGACCAGAACTGTACGCAGTGCTCAAGCTGTAGTCTAACTGGTGTTGTACACAGTTCCAGCAATATCCCCCCTCTTCCTGTATTCTGTGTTTCCCAAAGCAAAGCATCCCACATGCCTATTTAACCACTATATCTACCTGCACTGTTACCATTACGAATCTGTGGACAAACACGGCAACTTTCCTCCTTTCCCCCACACTTCTCAGTACCCTTTGTCTGTGGCAATACTGCTACAGGATTGAATTTCATTCATTATTTTTCTGCCCAGCTGACCAGGCCATTTATATCTTCCTGCAGTCTAAAGGCTTCCTTTTCAGTCAACCACGTGGCCTTCTGTGAGAGGTGGTAACATCCTCAGGACCATTCACTATGCTGCCATCACTTACTCCAAACAGCGATGGTCATTCACTGATTTTATATTTTGTTACAACACAGGAAGAGGCCATTTAGGGCACTGAGTCTATGCCAGCTCTCAGAGCAATCCCATTGATCCCATTCCCCTACCAGTGTCTATGCAACCCATGCTCTCTGTCACCACTTCAATTTTCCTGTCAACCACCAACACTAACCAGTAACTCTACCAGCAATCCTTTGGGATGTGGGAAGAAACTGGAGCACCTAAGAGAAACCCACGCGGTCACAGGCAGAACGTGGAAACTCCATACAGGTGGCACCCGAGGTCAGGACTGAACTCAGGTCACTGGAATTGCAAGGCAGCAGCACTATCTGCTGTGCCGTCCATGGCATGATGCATGGGGGAGCTACTCACCGAGTCCTGGACAATACACAACGGAAGAGGTGCGAGACCCAGAGAGGGAATGGAAGGACCACAGTCGAGGGAAGGGGTGAGTGCACCAGAGAGCAACTGGAAGTGAGTGAGCGTCCTGAGAATGACTTACCCTGTGGAGTCGGAGGGTGGGACCGATGGATACAGCCCTGAGCCAGTTGGTGTTCCTATGGATGATACATCCTCTTGGGTAATTGGATGGTTCTCATAGATTCGTGAAAGAATTAGCAAACTGGAAAAAGATTGGAAAATAACTAACAAGGTAGCGTAAGTGAGGGAATGGGAAAAGATTTCACAAATCTCAACAATATTGCTCCAATTATTTTTGGTTAACAAACTGAAAACACTCTGTTGAGAAGCAAGGATAACTTCACTTTATATTGTACATTGTGCCAATTAAGTGCGGTGCCTATTGTAACAGAGGAAATGCAACATCTATGAACAGTAAGCTTCCACCAGTAGGGATGTGATAATGACCAGATAATGTATTTTCACAATGTTGACTGGGGAGTAAGTATTGGTCAGGAAACCAATTATAGTTTCCCTTTTATTTTCATACCAGTGCCATGAGCTCTTTCACGTCAACCTGACAGGACAGGTAAGGCACTGGTTTAATGTTTCATTCGAAAGACAGTAATGAATTTTACTGGCAGTCTGGATATTTTTGCTTAATTCCCTGGAGTTGAACCCATGAACCTTTAAACCATGAAATAAGAGTGCTACCCAATGTTCTATGGTTTATATTATGTAATAAAACATCCCATAAATATGCTTGGTGAAAAACTATACCATAATCAGCAGAGGGGGACCACGTTATCTTCAAGGACTAAGTACAATTACCATGATTTGAAGTCTCAGGGGTGCAATTCCCAGATCAAATTCTTGAGCAAATTACGTTGACATCCATCTGAGATGAGTCTATGACCTTTTCTGCTATTTTATATATGCATCTGTTCCAAGCTATGCTGGTACATTTGTCATAGCTACATCTAATGTAACTGAACTGTGTAATGAATTGACCTGTACGATCGGTTTGTAAGACAAGCTTTTCACTGTACCTCGGTACAAGTGACAATAATAAACCAATACGAATACCGTGCCTAATCATTCCAGCTGGCACAGAACTCCAGTGAATCAAACAAGGGGTAATAGATGTAAACCTAGACTGGGCATGGGCACGAGGTTCCCTTCACTGAAGGAAACTGGGTATCTACAACAATCCTTAGTCATTTCTGGTGCCAGCCCACAAATGGCCACAATGATTGAGTTGACTTTGAATACAACCTCTGGGTCTCCTGTCAAGGACCAAGACCACCAAGCTTTTTCTTTTTAGCTTTTCACTGAGCTTTTAAGCTTATCAGATGAAAGTAATGGAAAGGCATTGACTGCTCCTGTTGGCCTGTGCTTGAACCTATTTAATTACAAGGGTTCATCTGAATGCAGATCCCTTTTAACTCCCGTCCAACCTCAATCAAAGGCTTTAAATAATAATCGTTCCCAAAACAATAGACCCCACCGTCTCCTTTGCAGTGCCAATGTACTTACTCTAGCTGGTCGATATTCACACACATGAGGGGGACCTCTGTGCTACAGCGTTGGTGGAACTTGTACCCACATGTCTGACAACGGAAACCCTGGAACAGCAGTTTACGGCAAAAATCGCAGAACGCCAGTGTGAAAAAGGTCTTTCGAACCTGGAAGGGAAAGAAGTGAAAGTCAGAGCCCAACAGGAGGAATCTAACACTGTAGTCACAACAGCAGCCAACAGATAGATGACATTCCCACTGTTCTGCAGATAGTAGAGACTCGTTCAAAACGGGTCATAACCATCACCTTTTTAGATAAGTGCGATCAGACATCATTTCAGTGTCATCATGGTGATTTCAGCAAAGATTAATGCAGATGTGACTATTACTATAAAGAGTGCCCGACAATACAACAAACAACATGTTGCATTTATATAGCGACATTTATATAGTGACTTTAATATCACAATTCAGACCACGGCACTTCAAAGAAATACAAGGTGAAAACAATTGATACTGGGCCAAAGGAGGGGAAATTCAGATAGACAAATGATTTTAAGGGCAGACTTGGCACTGATGTTTAAAGAGGGAACTTCAGAGTTTAGGGGAAAGATGGTTAAAGCTTTGGCCACCAATGACGGGAGCAATGAAAATCAGGGATACACGTGGCATTAAAGTTGATGGGCTTTTTGTTTATTCCAGACTCAAGGCTTGCTTTCTTTATCATTTTTGAAGAGAACATCCACTCTCATCCCACCTACATTCATGACTTTTCTGACTGCCCCTGCCACTTTAACAGTATCCTGCTCTGAGCCCATGGATGTCCAGTCCCTCTGCACCTTCATCCCACATCAGAACCTCATGAGTGCCTTTCACTTCCTCCTCAAACAGAGAATTGGCCAGCTCATCCATTATCAACCTCCTCTGCCTGGCAGAGCTCACTTGGGTCTGAGATACACTCGTCTCTACAAGGGACATGTGGAACATTCCTCCTTTCAGGCCTGCTCCCTCATCTTTTTTCTTCCCCCAGTACACTGCTGATTCTATTGGTGCTGCTCCCTGATGGTCTGCAGAACTCAAAAGCTTCATGATTTTTGTTGCCAATTCCCACCAATCTCAATTGGTTCACATTCAACTCTTCCCTTCTCTTTCTCCGTTTCAGGTTAACAACCAGTATCCACAACCTCCGTGGACTCCCGGACCTCCTCCTCCTACCCTTCAGGACAATTCAATTCTCTCACGTCCTGTCTCCACTGCTTCTCTTCTGACAATGCCACCTTCCATCCAGTGCTTCTGATAGCTCATTTTTCCACAGCCATGGTCTCCTTTTCACCGTAGCTGACGATGCTTTAAGTGCATCAGTTCCATTTCCCGCCCCTGTCCTCAAACTCTCTGCTCTTACCCGGAACATTGCTAAGACTCCCAGTGTCCTCACCTGCCACCCCACCAAATTCCACATACAATGGATCATTTGCTATGATTTCCAATACCTCTCACTTTATGCCCCAACCACTGACTTTATGCTCCTCCCTCTTCAGCAGCCTAAAGCCATATTTCTCCCTCCGCAACATTTGGGTCCACATTTCCATTCCTCTTCTTATGGCACCTTCACATGCAATCACAAGAGGGGCAATAGCTGCCCATTTACCCCTTTCCTTCCCACAATCCCAACAGTCCTTCCCAATGAAGCAGTGATATACTTGTACCTCTTGCAATTTTGTGTGCTGCAGTCAGTGTTCACCACGTAGCCTCTTCTAGATTTGGGAAACCAAATGATTGAATGACCGAATTGCAGAACACTATTGTTCAGAGGAAGGCCAGCTTTGAGCTTCCAATTATCTGTCAACTAAATTTTCTGTCCCACTCCCCCTTTCATGTCTTTGGCCATTTGCATTGTTCCAGCAAAATTGAGGAATAGCAGCTCCTGTTTACAGTTGGCACATCACAGCATTCGGGACCCCAAAATTAATTCAACAACTTCAGATAACCAGCAACTCCAGTCATGTGTCTCATATTTTCAGTGCTTTTTCTCCCCCCTTCACCTCCTCAGTATTTCAAATTTCATCTCTTATTTACATCACCTTTCCACCCTTTCTCAGCTGATATCACCACCACTTTGTCATTCAGTTTCTTCAGGTCCCCACCCAGTCACAGATCTTATTGCCCCCTCCACTTCCATTGCAACCTAAAATCTACTTCAGTCCTAACTTTTCCCATTTCTGATAGGTGAAACCTGAAACGTTAAGTCTGTTTCTCTCTCTGCAGATGCTGGCTGACCTGCTGAGTATTTCCAGCATTTTATGACCATGTTTCAGATTTCCAGTATCAGCAGTACTTTGCTTTTGGATAACTTTCACCTGGTCAGTTGCATAGTCCTCCCACTGTTACCCCTAGTCATGCAGGAGCATGTCATAGTACCGCTGGTGGTACCCAGAAACTAAAGTTGGCACAGAATTTGGGCATTTCAACAAGACGACTAGCGATGGGGAAGTCAAGGTACCAAGCACTCCCATATCCAGCTGGCAACATTCAATCTGCACCAGAGATTCCTTGTAGAATGAAGAGTGACACCTAGACAATCTATCAGTGGCACTGAGGGCTGATGTCCTCTCCCCAACACAGCTATGCCTCCCCATTAGACCATAGCGGATGCTAGCCCATCAGATGGCAGCATGGCCCAAGAATACTGTGCCACAGGTAAACAGTGCAAGTATTCTAAACCAAGTAGACTACTTTGTTAAAGGCTTACCTAAAAAACTCCAACTATTTATATATCATAAGTAACCTGCTGAGAGTCGCAGACACTCACAAAGTTGTGTGTGGTTAGTGGAACGTGCTCCAGCACCTCCACCTGCAGCTCCTCTCCTGTTAACCAGGACATATCCGTGTCCCAACCGATCGGCTTCTTCTCCCTGAAAGCAACACAAAACTCAGTTGGCACTGATTAGAAACTGGATGGAGGCTTCTGGCATTCTACAAAAACATAAACCAGGCTAAACCAAATGGTGCTTTCCTTAAATCAAAAGCGCTGCACGGAAAAGCATGCTGCAATTTCCTAACATCTAGCAAGATAAATATGATCAGGGCGAGCATTTCAATTACGGAGAAGACCAATGCAATCAGCACTTAACCCTAAATTCAGCTGGTGACAGCAGCTTGCTCTCTGCCAGTACTCCTGCTGTCCCCTTGTCCAGGACCCACACATACTATGGACCCAGATCCAATGGAAAAAACCATGGTTATCCACAGGTACAAAATGACCCAGCACCACAGTGTCAAGGAGAGGGGAAAAAAAATGAACCGAGAGCACAACCAGAGACCACAGCTTTTGTGCCAAGCTTCTAATGTAACCTTCAACATCAGATTACGTCCCCAGGATTACAGTCAGTATGGAGCTAGGCTATGTGCTGTTTCTTAGATTTTCTGTTTCTAATTAGGTTTTGTTCTGCCACCAACTTGGACACTGGTGTTCAATGAATCCGGTGCTTTTGGTGTGCGAGAGGACGCATGCTGGTAGATAAGCACAAGGCAGCAGCCAGGTTTGATGGAAACAAAATAATTGAATTTAATAAATTGGTCTCTTTTCATGGTGCATATGCCCACACTATGGGTACTTATAACTAAATAGTGCAATTTGATACATTGGCAAGGGTTACCAAATGGATCTGTACTTAGATATACCTGGCAAAACAAAGTAAAAACACCATAACCTTTTCTTTACTTGATTTATTGCAAAGTTCAACATGCAGGCTTGCCCTCTGAGGACCCAAGGGCACTGACTCCAGTTGTAAGGGTATGAAATTCACCCGTCGTGTAGTGGGCCTTTTAGCCTTCTAGAAGAGAAAACCTGGAATGGTGAGCTTGCAATTCACCATCCCCAAGCTTCCAACCAATCCTGTCCCCTCGCTAATTAAAAAAAACTGGATGGACCAAAAATTTATTTGCACCACAGGCGAGCATGAACTGAAAGGAGTGGAAGGTTTAATGCTGTTACACAAGTGCCTGAGATCTGATAACCCACTCAAAGCCCCTTTACTTTGGTAGCTTAAGAATTACACAACTATAGCTACTATTATGACTAGTTGCTATAAAGAATAGTCAAGATTAGATATAGCACTGTTCACTTGAATGACTAAAAATGTGAACTCTATTCATTCCATCAGTTGCATCTTAAAAAGGAATCAGAATGAAAACTACAAATATGTGTTGACAATGCACCTCAGCAGAAAAGCTTAGCACTGTGACAGAACAAACAAACAGAGCCAGTTATTTTCATTTTAAGCAGTTTAGTTCCTCTTGTTAGTGGTTACAGAAAAGTCCTCTGAATAAGTAAGTCATCTGAGCACACAACAATTTCTAGACAAATCGTAATAAATCAATGCCAGCAACCAGTTTAAAGTATAATAGAACAACTTCCAAAGTGCCCAAAATACCAACATATATTCCAGTGCAAACAATGTAATGTAAAGAATGACCCAAACATTAACAAGAAAGGAAAAATTTAGGGCACGAATCAGAGCTAGCTAGCAATATAAAGGACACAGGAAGGGTTAAAACAGATAGTTAAAAAAGAAAAGTTAACAAAGTGAGCATTAGTCCTTTAGAAAGTGAGTCTGAGAAATTAAAAATGGAAAATAGATGTCAGATGAATTAAACAGGTTTTCACTAAAGGGGATACAAGGACCATCCCAAATATAGCTGTTAAATTGGGAATTGGAAGAGAAAAGGAACTCAGGAAAATTACAATCACCAAGGAAATGGTTCTGAGCAAACTGTTGGAGCTGTGGTCTGGCAGGTCTCTGGGTACTGATGGACTTCATCCTAGGGTCATAGAAGCGGCTAGTGAGATAAAATACTGAAAGTAACTCCTTTATTCAAAAGGGAGGGAGAAACTACAGGCTAATTAGCTTAACACCAGTCTTGAAGAATATAAAGTCAAAGTCGAGTTTATTGTCATATGCACAAGTACATGTATGCACAGGTGCAATGAAAAACTTACAGCAGCATCACTGGCACATAGCATCAGATACGCAACATTCATAAGAAATTCACAAGAATGTTTGAAGCCATTATTAATGATGTTATAACAGGGCACTTAAAAAAAATTCAAATGTAATCAGGCGAAAGGGGAATCATGTTTGATTAAGTTACTGGAGTTCTTTAGAAGTAACATATCTGTGGATAAAGGGAAATCAGTGAGGGTATAAGATAAAGTGCCACATTAAAAGTTATTGCGGAAAAGAAGGCTCATGGCATAGAGGTTTCCTATCAGTTTGGGTGGAAGTCAGGCTGTCTAACAGGAAACAGCAAGCAAAAAATGGGTCAATTTTTTGGGTTGGCGAGTTGTAACAAGTAGAGTGCCACAGGGATCAGTGCTGCAGCTTCAACATTTTACAATCTATATAAATGACTTGGATGAAAGCACTGAAAATACATTTGATAAATTTGTTGATGACAAAGGCAGGAAAGTTAGTTATGAAGAGGGCATAGGGAGGCTACAGAGGAATATAGATAAGTTCAGTTAGGTGAATGGGTAAAGATCCAGCAAATGAAGTATAATGCAGAAAATGTGAAATTATCTGTTTGGCATTAAAGATAAAAAGGATATTATATAAATGGTATGAGATTTCATTGCTTTGTAATGCAGAGGGATCTGGATGTCCCCGTACATAATTCGCAATAGGATAGTATGCAGGTACACCAAGTAATTGGGAACATTTAACAGAATGTTATAGTATAAACATTGAATTTTTAAATTCAGGTAACCCACACTCCCTACGCTCCCTTCTCTCTCCATCTGGTTCTCCCCACCCCCCAACACATCACCCAGTTTCATTCACCTCCTCCTCCTGGTTCCATCTGCCCATCATCCACACGCACCTTCTGGTTCTCCTAGCCTCTGGTTCCATCCCTTATCTGGTTCCACATCACCGTCCTAACTTACCAGATTCCAGCATCTGCAGCCTCTTGTTTCCACACATCACCTTCTAGCCACTGTACCTACCTCCACCCTTTCCTTCCCCCCACCTGGCTCCATCTGCCGCCTTCCTTCTCTGTCTCTACCTATCACCTACCAGCCACTGTCTCATGTATCAACTGCTCACTGTCACCTACCTGGATACATCTGCCCATCCTCTCCCCCCTCACCCGGTTCCACCCATCACCTGCCAGCTCCTGCCCTTCCCCTCCCCTCCTTATACTGGCTATCTCCCCTCCACTCTCAGTCCTGTTGCAGGATCTTGACTCAACATGTCAACTATCCCTTTGGCTCCTCAGATGCTCCTTGACCCACTGAGTTCCTCTATCAGTTTGTTTTTTTTTGCTCTAGAATGTTACCATTTATTGTTAGGGGAATTGAAGACAGAAGTAGGGACATTATGGTCCAGTTATGTAGGGCATTAGTGAGAGCACATCTGGGGTACTGTGCACAAGTCTCCTTATTTAAGGCTGTAGATGCACTGAAAGCAGGCCGGAGAACGTTAACCAGACTGATCCAGGAAGGGCTGGGTGTCTTAGGATGAACAGTTGGACAGGCTAAGCCTATATCCGGTTGGGTGAAAGTCAACTTTATTTAAACATACAAGATCCTGAGGGGTCTTGAGAGGCTGGAGGAGAAAGTTGAGGTAGAAAGGATGCTCCCTCTTGTGGGAGACTCCAGACAAGCAGTCACTATTTAAAGACAAAGTGATGCGCCTTTAATACAGACATGAGGCAATATTTCTTTTCTCAGTGTCCTGGCCTTTGGAACTTTCTTCCTCAGAGGGCAGTGGAAAAGCAATCTTTGGTTATTTTTCAAAGCAGAGGTAGATAGACTCTTCATAAGCACAGAAGATAAAGATTACCAAGGGCAGGCAAGGCGGCAAAACTGCATTCACTATCAGATCACTCATGATCTTATTAAATGGCAGATCAGGCTCAAGGAACTGAGTAGCCTATGCCTGCTCCTAAATCATACATACAGTGCCATGCAAAAGTTTGGGCACCCCTGGTCAAAATTTCTGTTACTGTGAATAGCTAAGCGAGTAAAAGATGACCTGATTTCCAAAAGGCATAAAGTTAAAGATGACACATTTCTTTAATAATTTAAGAAAGATTACTTTTTTATTTCCATCTTTTACAGTTTCAAAATAACAAAAAAGGAAAAGGGCCCGAAGCAAAAGTTTGGGCACCCTGCATGGTCAGTACTTAGTAACACCCCCTTTGGTAAGTATCACCTCTTGTAAATGCTTTCTGCAGCCAGCTAAGAGTCTTTCAATTCTTGTTTGGGGGATTTTCGCCCATTCTGCCTTGCAAAAGGCTTCTAGTTCTGTGAGATTCTTGGGCTGTCTTGCATGCACTGCTCTTTTGGGGTCTATCCACAGATTTTCGATGATGCTTAGGTCAGGGGACTGTGAGGGCCATGGCAAAACCTTCAGCCTGTGCCTCTTGAGGTAGTCCATTGTGGATTTTGAGGTGTGTTTAGGATGGTTATCCTGTTGTAGAAGCCATCCTCTTTTCACCTTCAGCTTTTTTACAGACGGTGTGATGTTTGCTTCCAGAATTTGCTGGTATTTAATTGAATTCATTCTTCCCTCTACCAGTGAAATATTCCCTGTGCCACTGTCTACAACACAAACCCAAAGCATGATCGATCCACCCCCGTGCTTAACAGTTGGAGAGGTGTTCTTTTCATGAAATTCTGCACCCTTTTTTCTACAAACATACCTTTGCTCATTGCCAAAAAGTTCTATTTTAACTTCATCAGTCCACAGGACTTGTTTCCAAAATGCATCAGGCTTATTTAGATGTTCTTTTGCAAACTCCTGATGCTGAATTTTGTGGTGAGGATGCAGGAAAGTTTGGAGAAAAAAGGGTGCAGAATTTCTTGTAAAGAACACCTCTCCAATTGTTAAGCACAGGGGTGGATCCATCATGTGCCAGTGGCATGGGGAACATTTCACTGGTAGAGGGAAGAATGAATTCAATTAAATACCAGCAAATTCTGGAAGCAAACATCACACCGTCTGTAAAAAAAAAGCTGAAGATGAAAAGAGGATGGCTCCTACAACAGGATAACCATCCTAAACACACCTCAAAATCCACAATGGACTACCTCAAGAGGCACAAGCTGAAGGTTTTGCCATGGCCTTCACAGTTCCCTGACCTAAACATCATCGAAAATCTGTGGATAGACCTCAAAAGAGCAGTGCATGCAAGACAGCCCAAGAATCTCACAGAACTAGAAGCCTTTTGCAAGGAAGAATGGGCGAAAATCCCCCAAACAAGAATTGAAAGACTCTTAGCTGGCTACAGAAAGCATTTACAAGCTGTGATACTTGCCAAAGGGGGTGTTACTAAGTACTGACCATGCAGGGTGCCCAAACTTTTGCTTCGGGCCCTTTTCCTTTTTTGTTATTTTGAAACTGTAAAAGATGGAAATAAAAAAGTAATCTTTCTTAAATTATTAAAGAAATGTGTCATCTTTAACTTTATGCCTTTTGGAAATCAGGTCATCTTTTACTCGCTTAGCTATTCACAGTAACAGAAATTTTGACCAGGGGTGCCCAAACTTTTGCATGCCACTGTATGTCCGTTTCAACCGCTGCTTGGATTCATCATCAAGCTTTCTAAGTAGATGAGAAAGGAACTTGGTAAACATCGTCCACGTCAGTCAGACAACAGAGAAGACACTGAAAGGGATTAACTGCACTGAAGGCTGAAGATAGGTTGAGTAGAACAAGCAATGACAGGAGCTTTTGCAGTCACAACAGGAGTTATGACATTTTCAACTCTGATAGCTGAGAAATCACTAATCCTACCAACAACAAACAGAGATCACTGACAACAAACTGACGAATCCTACGATAGTGCAGTGGTTCAGTTACTGGACTAGCAGTCAAAGTTCTGGACCAGAGGCACAAGATCAAATTCCACCTTGGTAGCTGGAAAATTTAAATTCAAATAATCGAATAAAAGTAGAATTTAAAAAAAACACTAGTCTCAGTAATGGTAACCGTGAAACGACTGAATTATCAAAAAATCCCATCTAATTCAGGGAAAGAACTCTGTCATCCTTTCCTACTCTGGCACTCTGTGACTCCAGAGACACAGTCAGCTGAAGCTGCATGTAGTGACACCAACACTGCTAGGCTGAATGGAGGTGTTTCAATAATTCCTCCATCAGTCTCGTTTGGAGACCACAATGAATCTTAATTACCTGCTCAGTTCTGGAGTTACAGACAGACAGTAACACGCCAGCGTTGCCAGCAATGTCCACATCCCATGAATAAATGATGAAATAAATGACAACAAACTGAGTAACTAGTCGGTTCATTTTTGGGACCTGGACATTGCTCACAAGGCTAGCGTTTATAGCCCATGTGTAATTGCCGCCGAGAAGGTGCTGCTGAGCCGGCTTCTTGAACCACTTCTGATGCTGCTGGGAAGAGAGTTCCAGGATTTAGGACCAGCAATGTATTTCTAAATCAGGATGACATTGCGAATTGGAGGGAACCCTGTCGGTGATGCCGTTCCCATATGCCTGCTGGCCCAAGCTGCCTTGGTCATGGAGATCATGGGTTTAGGCGGAGCTATCTGAATAGCTTGGGCAAGCAACTGGAGTGCATTTTTACATAGTACAGAATGCAGCCACTGTGGAAGGAATAAATGTTTAAAGTAACAGATGGCAATTGTGCCAGCAGCTTTGTCCTGGACGGTGTTAGAGGCTTCTTGTTTGGAGCACTTATCCTGGCATGTAGAGAGTACTGCATCATGCTCCCATCTTGTGCCTTGTAGATAATGGAGAGGCCTTTATTTTCAAGAGGATGCCTGACAACAGGCCTGATTCTGTTAGGGACACTGGCAAACAAAATTGGATAGTGGGTAGCATCAAGCATTACACTGTAGCATTACAATGATATTAGACTGTATTCTGAGGTGAAGAATGACTTGCTTCCTTTCCAGTTCTGTGGGGTTTCAGGTAACTGTGGCCAATGTGAGATTTGCCAGCTGTGATAAGTGGGTGAGTAGTTTGGGAGGTCAGGAGTGTCAGGAGGTGAGCCGCCTGTCACAAGATACCCATCATGTGACCAACTCCTGCAGCCTATTTATGTGGCTGGATGAGCTGAGTTTCTGGTCAATGGTGACGCCCATGATGTTGATGGTGAGGGGTCTGATGACGATAATGCCATTGAGTGTTAAAGGTAGGTGGTTAGAAAGTCTCTGAATGGAAATGAGCATTGCCTGGCACTTCTGTGGTAAGAATGTTACCTGCCACTTATCAGCCCACGCCTGAATGTGGACTACTGCTGCTGACAACAAACCAAAGGGTGGTGGTACATAGTGGTGCACCGATCCTGGTCCCTACCAGACTGGAGCAACAGCATCTGTCTCCAAAGGGAAATAACCTCGCACCTGCACAACTTGGCAAAACATTTTAAGGTTAATGGGCAACAGCTATTCAGGGGTCACAACCGCTCATTCCTATAGTGGCAATCACCTCCTGAAGCCTCCCCTCCCCACAGCGCAGTGCCCTCACTTGCTAGACCACTCACCCATCCTGTGTTCTGTAGACTGCACAGCAGTCTGTCGTCAGTCCCCTCATCATCAGAGCTTTCTTTAGGCTGTCTCGCACCGTCACCCCGCATCGTGCTGGGACCTAGAAAAGACAACTGAAGTTTAATATGTGGCATATACCATTGCTGCCATTTCTCTCACACTGTCTGCTGACGCCGTTGAGCCAGCCAAAGCTGCAAACAATGACAGCAAAAATCTGGAGTCAGAATGGAGATGATGCGGTAATTCCTCCATCAATTATTTCTAGTGACCCTGCTGCTGTGGAGTTCCTAAATGACCGTTGCAGACTCCACTGACACCACAGTGCCAGCCAAGAACTTGAAAGTTGGACAACAGGAGACTATATTTTAGAGCAAACAAAATTTACAGAGGCTGTTTATAAGGAGTCTGTAGCAAACAGAATATTAAAACTTCAGCGATTTCCCTATAAAATTGGTGCAATTTCTCCAGAAAATACAGTTATTGGAGAATAATTCCATAATACAAATTGTGTATAAAATAAATCTCAGTGATTTTCAGCAATGTGGGCATTACCAACAGGGAATCATCTCTATTCTGATGACAGCATCACTACAGAGCAGACACAAAATTATAGCTGACCCTTGATCACTGACACACAGCAAAAAGAACTGTAGCCAGGAATTCAACTGCTCCTTTGGCTGTTTTATTTTATTCCCATCCATTTGTTTTAATCTAATAATCCCACAATTAAGTTCCTTTCACTTTAACATAAAGCATGACATTTAAACAGTATTGTTTGCAATACACACAAAACAACGCATCAGGCTGAAGATTTATTGTTTGAAGTCGTAACATGTTACACGTGGAATATCAGCAACTGTTTTTCTGTAAATCACTATAAATTCTGGTATATTTCAACCATGAAACATCCCACACAATCAAAACTTTTCTGCAACATCAGAAATAGGAATTGCTGATGCTCAGAAATAATTCAATACTTGGATATTGATATACGTTTGATTACCGCTCCATAATATTTTTTATTTTTTATTTTTATTTTATTTATATGCAAAGTCATTACTGATCTCCCCCTTAAATGAAATTTGCCCGTTAACATATTGGCCAGAAGTGAACACAGATAAATGTAGAGGACATGCCCTAGTACATGTAGGATGAACTGACACCCATGCAGGCAATGGGGGTGGGCAGGTTCCTGGGAAGGGCACAGGCTCCAGTTTATGTAAGGTAGGCAAGTACATGCTCTTGCACATGAAGAGCTGTCATGCACTGCAATACATGCAGGGGACTGCACCAGTGGTGGTGCACCCTCCACTATGGGCCAGTTTTGTCCAGTGCGCCCACTTTACACAGACTGTGACATGGCCACTCTGGACTTAGTCCAGGATCTTCCAAGACTGATGTCCTCTAGTAAGTCTGGAGTGGTCATATGTAAAATTGACACATTGGCAAATCTGTGACAAACTCATACTAGAGTACAGGTTAGCTGGTATATATTGGCTGGACCTGCACACCAGGCTGGGATACAGTCCAGTAATGGGGAATGACTTCTCTTTTCTGCACGAGATTACATCCTAACTGCAACTCCCTTTGGGTCAGAAAACAGCAGGAATTTAATCCATGCCATCCCAGCACTTCCACTAAGGGAAGCCATGCTGGTGCAGCAGAGACTTATGAGGATGTTGCCAGAACTCAAGGGATTGAGTTATGGAGAGAGGTTGAGCAGGCTGGGACATTTTTCACTGGAGCATAGGAGAATGACGGGTGATCTTATGGAGTATAAACTCATGAGGGGTATAGACAGGGTCAATGTGCACATTTTTCCCCAGTGTTGGGGAATCAAGAAATAGACGGCATAGGTTTAAGATGAGGGGAGAGATTTAATAGGAACCCAGAGGAAGTGGTTAAGGCAGGTACATCAACAATAGTTACAAGGTACTTGGACAGTTCTATGGATAAAAAGGTTTAGAGGAATATGGGCCAAACACGGTCAAACGGGACTAGCTGAGACAGGGAATCTTGATCGGTATGGACCAGTTTGGCTGAAGGGCCTGATTCCGTGCTGTGTGACTCTATGTAATATTATCTCCAAACATGAGAATTACTGAATCGTATACTGCCATCTTTCCCCGCTTATTCTCCAATAGGAGAGCCACTCATTTGTATGATGTCATCCTTTCACAATCTGGTCTAAATGTAACTCCAGATCCACAATTGGCTGACTTCTAATTTCCCCCTGAAATGGCTCAGCAACCCACATTATTGCAAGACACCATATTAAATCAGAAAAAAAAAGAATAAAACCTGATGTCATGTGGACACAGCAAAGTTGCACCCAGCCCAGTCAACCTTTCAAACTTCATCTCCTAAACAGCTGAGGACTAGCATCTGATTGGGAGAGCTGTCCCACAAATTAGTCAACCAACAGCCTGACATAATTATACTCAGATTCAGGAAGCTCAAAACTGGGCATCCACAAGACTCCGTGGATGTTTGGCAGCATAAATATACATGATCATTACAGTATAATCCATAACCCCATGGCCTGGCATATCCCTTTCTCTACCCTGGTTACGTCCTAACAAGGCATCCCGCCAAAGGGGCAAGCCTTGTGGTACACGTGGCAAGAAGTGTTCCTGGAAGTCCTCACTTCAGATCCCATGAGGATAGTCACCACAACATCTCATGGCATTATGTGCAACACAATCCCCATCTTATTATCACACCACCCACTCAATGCTACTCCTCCATGCTACACTTAGAAAAAGCACTGCAAATAGAAAGGGCACAGAATGTACTGCAAGTCGGGGATTTCATTGTCCGTCACTAAGAGTGGCTTGGTAACAGCACTACCGACCAAGGTGACCAAGCCCTGTAGGATATAGCTGCCAAATTTTGTCCACAGTAAGTAGTGAGTGAGCCAACATGAGGGATAATCTTACTTGACCTTGTCCTCATTGTAGAATGCAAAATGCTACAATGGAAAGGATCGGAAGAGGCTGCAGAGGGTTGTAGACTCAGCTAGCTCCATCACTGGCACAACCGCCGACCCACCCACCTCCCCTCCATTGTGGACATCTTCATGAGGTGGTGCCTCAAGGTAGCAGCATCCATCACTAAGGACCCTCACCATCTGGGACATGCCCTCTTCTCGTTACTGCCATCGCAGATGTGGTAAAGGAGCCTGAAGACCCACACTCAACGTTTCAGGAACAGCTTCTTCCCCTCCGCCATCAGATTTCTGAACGGTCCATGAACCTATGAACACTACCTCATTGTTCCCTTTTTTGCACTATTTATTTTGTAATTTATACTTTGTCTTTGTGCTGTACTGCTGCCACAAAACAACATGTTTCACAACACACAAGTCAGTGATAATAAACCTGATTCTGAGAAGTGACCACTGCACAATCCTTGTGGAGACAGAATCTCATCTTCACACCAAAGACGCTCTCCATCATGTGTCAAACTGCAATTATGCTAAATAGGCTAATCTCAGAACTGACCTGGCAGCTCAGAACTAGGCATTCATGAGACACTATGGAAGTTCAGCAGCTTAAATGTACACCACCAAAAGCTTCATGGCCCAGCATCTCTCTTTCTCTACCATCAAAACCAAGCTAGGGAATCAACTCTGGTTCAACAAGGATTGTGAAGGATACATAGATATCCTGTTAAGGTTTATCAATGGGGCAATTAGTGAAAGGGAAATAAGATCATAGCAGTGAAAAGCAGTGTTTAAAAAAAACTGGTGAATAAAGCAGAAAGGTGAGAATAAAATATGTGAAACAGCCCAACAGAACCATGCAAGCATTCTCTTTCACTTCTAGGCAACAAATGGTCTAGAGCAATGACTTGCATTTACTTTTAATATAAAATATCACTAAATAACAGCAATGATGTATTTCTTTAGCATTCTTAATGTCTCAAGGTGCTTCACAGGAGCATTCTAAAAAATTCAACCACCAAGATGCAGGAGGTACGAAGCCAAATGATAAAAAGCTTGCATTGAGGGAGAGAGTGTCTCAGAGAATGGTGCTTTTGGAGAACGTACAGGGGGAGATAGAAAAGATATGACGGAAAAAATGCAACGTCAGGCCAAGGCAGAACCACTTTGGGTTAGAGGGAGGAAAAGGAGGAAGAATCGGCTAATCAAATATTTGCAGAAGAGAAAGGTTTGCGTTTATCTCAAGTCAGGCCGATGCTACAATAATACACCACTTTTGGCAGAAAATTACAAGGCCCCTGTAGCATTTTGTGTGTTCCAGTCAGATCGGTCTGTGAATGAAATATCTTTCAAGCCTGCTTCCTTTGGATACAGGAGGTGAGTTGAGGCCCATACCTGGGAAAAGCCAGGGTGACAGGGACTAATCGTTTTCATAGAACCGTAGTTGTAAAGCACAGAAACAGGCCCTTTCAGCCCACCTCGGCCATGCCAACCATGATGCCTATGAATACTAAGCCCATTTGCCTGCATTCGGCCTGTATCCCTCCACATCTGTCCTATCCAAGTCTCTATTCAAACAGCTTTTAAACGTTGTAATTGCATCTGCCTCCATTGCCTCCTCTGGTAGCTCATTCCGGATATTCACCACCCTCAGATCTCCTTTAAGTTTCTCCCCACTCACCTTACACCTGTGCCCTCTAGTTCTAGACTCCCCTGCCCTAGGAAAAAGACACTGACCATCTATCCTATCTATGCCCCTCAATTTTATAAACGTCTATAAGGTCGCCCTGCGTTCTAGTGAGAATAAATCCAACCAATCCACCCTCTTGTTACAAAGTAAAGCCCACCATTCCAGACAACATCCCAGTGAGTCTCTCCTGCATTGCTACCACATCCTTCCTGTAGTGTGGCAAGCAGAAGTGTACACCATATTCTAAGTGAGGTCTAACCAATGTTTTGTACTATTGGTGTTGTGGACCATGGCAGAGGCAGAAATGAAAACTTGGTTGAGGAGACTGGTAGCAGTACAAGTCATAGAACATTACAGCACAGTACAGGCCCTTTGGCCCACAATGTTGTGCCAACATTTTATCCTGCTCTAAGGTCTATCTAACCCTTCCCTCCCACATAGCCCTCCATTTCTCTATCATTCATGTGGCTATCTAAGAGTCTCTTAAATGTCCCTAATGTATCTGCCCCCACAACCTCTGCCGGCAGTGTGTTCCACGCACCCACCACTCTCTGTGTAAAAAAACTTACCTCTGACATCCCCCTTATATCTTCCTCCAATCACCTTAAAATTATGTCCCCTTATGTTAGCCATTGTCGCCCTGGGAAAAAGTCTCTGACTGTCCACTCGATCTATGCTTCTTGTCATCTTGTACACCTCTATCAAGTTACTTTGGATCCACCTTCTCTCCAAAGAGAAAAGCCCTAGCTCACTCAACCTATCCGCATAAGACATACTCTCCAATCCAGGCAGCATCCTGGTAAATCTCCTCTGCACCCTCTCTAAAGCTTCCACATCCTTCCTACAAAGAGGCGACCAGAACTTAAACACAATCGTAAGACCCAAAGCTAGACTACATAGACTTTCAAAGTGTACATAAATTGGACCATTTCTCCCACAACACCCATACAAAGGAACACAGCAGGTAGCAAGATTGGAAGGATTCATAAAACCATAATCAAAATTTGTCACCGAACTGCCTAAGAAGATCAAAGAGAGAGGTTTGCTGGTGGTCTTGAAGGTGGTGAGAGATATAGATTTCAAGAGGAACAAAACACTTAATGCTCAGGCTCAACTATGTATCTGTGATTTGATTAATAAATCAGTGAAGCAATTACTCTTCCAGATCAGTTGGGGACTGCCTAATGATCTAAGGAAAAATCATGATTTATCCTATGAAACATCAACAGCCTTGATGCAATGATTAACAGCAACCTGCTTTTGGAGACTTAGCACCAAGCCTTTTGTCAAACTGTTTCATTAGGCTGGATTCTGTAAAATGAAATCACCAGTGACTATTAACGTCCTTACCCATAACTGGGCCAGGATCCACAAGTGCACATTCTCTCTGCCCTTCATCTTATCAACCACCAGAAATTCAGCTGTTTCCAATCCTCCCCAGCCCACCTCAACAGCTCCAGTACAGTGAAGCATTACTGTGTGCCAGTAGCAAGCGCCAGGGCCAGGGATAAATGTTACAATGCTGGGTGAGCTGGGACAACAGCTGGCGTGAAGTGAAGGACTTGCTGCATTAGCAGAACGGCTTTGCTAGGATGAAAACACCAGAGAGAAGGTAGCCTGTGCATAAGACACGTCTACTTGTCAGGTTTGTCTAGCATTAAAATTTGCAATATACAGTGCATTCCAAGAATGTGTAAATTATCGTCGAGCAATAATGAACAAACATGGATCTCAGGGAGCAAACCATCAGGCCACAGCTTCTTTTCATCTATTTTCCATTGAACTTTAATGGCAACAGACCAGCAAATTGAAGCTCACTTTATGTGGAGTAGATTGTGTAGTCAATTGGAGAGCAAATTTTAATAGGGTTCATGAGTAAGGGGGTGGAGTGGAGACATCTTTAATAGGGCATGTGAAAAGGGAATGCATTTAATGGAGGAACATTGGGCATATAAAACAGGAGACCAGACAGGTGAAAGGGAGGGGGGCACAATTAACGGTTACACCAAGCATGTAACAGTGGGGACATACTGAATGGGATTGAGTAGCACATGAATGGGTGGACCATGAATGCAAGGTTTGTTTAGGGAACACATCAGAAACACAAACTGAAAATACTATTAACAAGATGAACACAGGAAACAACATCCAAAACAAAAAAGAAATCTGCCTGTGGTTAGGAGTTATAGGTGCATATAGGCGATGTTAAGGAAATACATTTGTATTATGTCCATGAAGGTCCACAATACAAATTACCTTATTGTTTTTCCGTCTTCATGAACTTAGGACCACTTGTTGGCCTGTAGTTGTTCCTCAGAATCTCATGTCACTCCCTTCACTGTATTTACTCACCACTGTCCTCTGTTTGTTGGGCAGGAAGACTCGAACAATGGGTTTCTGAGGCGATTTGGGGTTGGCCCGCGAACTGTCATGTGGGTTCTGTAACAGGCTTGGAGAGTTCCGAGTGACAGAAAGGTGAGTGCAGGGCTCCATCAAGTCAGTGTTGGTGGGGTTAGTGTTTGTGAACTCCGTGCCATTGCCGATGGACTCCAACAGTTGCTGTTCACGCTGCTGCAATGCATCCAGCTTGCTTGTATACTCTTCATATGCCTGGAACACAATTCAGAATGGGAATTAATCAGCAACTGAAGAATAGTAATCACTTGTTGCAGTGCTCCATAGAGAAAACAGGCCCCTTGGCCCATCAAGCACCCATTACACCAATCCTATACTGACCCCTTTCTATTTTCTGCATGTTGCCATGAACTCTTCCCAGATTCTGCCACCCATCTACAATTTACAATAGCCAATTAACCTACCAGTCCAGCACATCTTTGGGATGTAGGAAGAAACCTCATATCACAGATGATACAAACATTGGTGAGGAGTTTACAGAAAGATATTTTCCAACTGGTAAGTTGCACAAAGGAATGGCAGGTGGAATTTAATCCTGATAAGTGTGAAGTGATGCATGTTAGGAGGTTAAAATAAGAATAGTGTATAGATAATAATGGTTGGGCCCTTGGGGAGTACTGAGGAATAGAGGGACGTTGGTGTACAAGTCCAAAGATCCTTTACCATGGTAGCACAGGTAAAGGCGGCACACAGGATGCTAGCCTTCGTTAGCTGGGGCACAGAATACAAAAGCAGGGAAGTTATGGCGCAGCTTTATTTCAGATTGGCGCGGCCATAACTGTAATATTGTGTAGTTCCGGTCACACACTCTAGAAAGAACAGGAATGTGCTGGAGAGTGCAGAGGAAATTCACCAGGACAGTGCCTGGGATAAAGTGCCTCTGTTATAAGGAGATACTGAATGGGCTGGATTTGTTTTCCTTGGTGTGGAGAAGGCCAGCAAGGGACCCAATAGTGGCATACAAAATTATGAGGGACATCGATCAGGTGTTGGAATCTGAAACACACTGGCTGGGAGGGTGGTAGAGGCAGAAACTCTCAGAACATTTAACAATTATCTAGACGAGCACTTGCATCACCAATACTTGAAGGCTGTGGACCAAGTGCTGGTAAGTGGAAGGAATACTGATGGTTGGGTGAAAGGCCTGTTCCTGTGTAGTATGACTCTAGGAAATCAGAACACCCAGGGAAAACCATAGCAGTCAGAGGGAGAATGTGCAAACTTTATACTGACAGCACCCAAGGTCAGGATTGGACCGGGTCAGATCTGTGAGGCAGCAGCTCTACTTAACTGCGCTACTGCGTTGTCCAGTTTGCAATAGTATTAATATAGAGTAGGCGAGATAAGTCAAAACAAGTTATTTCAGACATGTGCAATTTAGCCAGTTAACAATTTACACGCACAAATATCAATAATATATCCATATACCGTGTGAAACATTATTTTGAATAATCTTCAATTGAAACCATCACTTTAAACCTGTGAAAATTACTCTAAAGCTCAGTACCAATTATTTGGGAAATCAGTTAACAATTGCAGAATTATACAATGGATCAAACGATCTTCTGATGCGTCGAACCTGCGCCTGCTCTTCACAAGAGCTTTCCAATTTGTTCAAACTCCCTGCCCTTTCCCCCCCAGAGTCCTGAAACTTTTCCTCTTCAGGTATTTATTGAATTCTCTTTTTACAGATATTGTTGAATCTGCTTACAGGCATATCCGGATCAGGTCCCTTTTGTTTTTAAAACTTTAAACTTTACTTTAAACTTTATTTATGTAGCACAGTAACAGGACCTTCCAGCCCAACGAGCCCATGCCACCCAATTACACCCATGTTAACCTACTAACCCGTATGTCTTTGGAATGTGGGAGGAAACCCACGCAGGCACAGGGAGAATGTACAAACTCTTCACAGACAGCGGCAGGAATTGAACCCCGATTGCTGGCGCTGTAATAGCGTTACGCTAACCGCTACGCTACCGTGCCGCCTTCTTTGCTAATTTCCTTGAACTTATATTCCCTGGTTATAAAGCTTCCAGCCAGTAGAAAGCAGTCTTCCTTATTCGCTCAAATCCTTTTTTTAAAATTGACCACATCTCTTTTATTGTGTCCCCACGGCCTTCTCTGCTTTAAGAACATTCCTGGATTCTCAAGTCTCTCCATGTATTCAAAATACCTCAAAGCAGTAAAGACGTGGCTCCGGTCACATACATTAACTCTCTCAGTGACAGTCAGAAGCTTACTAAGTCTGCGTGTATAATTTATGAAATCGGAGATAACTGCTTGAGCATAACACCAGTTCCTTCGGAGCCTTGGCTGATAAGATGAAGTACGAAAGGGTTGGAGTGGTGGTAGAGAAAGAAAATTTGAATTTCATCACTGAAAAGATGGCAAGGACACACCTGGATGCTGGTAGACAAAACTGGTTGCAGTGATCCCCATGGTCAAAGTGCCCACCAACATTCAGAGGACAGGATTGAAGTGGGGCGTGAGAGGAGAAAAACAATGTTTTAGAAATTCTGAAATCACATCTGTAAATGCCTGGGTTTTAAAATTGGCCACGATAGGATGTCCAACCTCTAATTCAAACCTGTACCTCCCCCAAACTGATGGCATTCCCTGCACATTCTAGCAGTAAACTGGGGAATGGTATAAAAAAGGAAATCTTGATTCAGCTGCCCTTCCTGCATCTTCACATTTCATTCACATCCACTTTGGTTTATTCATTCAATCCTGTTCCAGTGGAGCACATTGGGTTTAATTTTGCAAAGGTACCAAGAGGGTGGTCTGAATGGACAGTGAGATAAACTTTGTCAGGAAGTAGTTAGTGCACACAGTAGGAAGTGTGCACTGAGAACATGATCGTAATAGATTAGTAATAGTTATAGTTATCGTAATAATCGTACTATTGTAGCGACTCACCGCACCGGCATCGAACCGGCTCCCGACATCGCGAACGTCGTCGGAGGCCCCGATCCAAGATGGCGTGGGGCCCTCCTTCTTCCCCATCGTTGGGCTAGGAAAGCCCGCGCGCGGGAAGGTCAGGTGACCTGTGCGTGACGTCAGCGTGGGAACTGTAGCACGGGAAGTTTTGGGATATTAAAGGCACACCGCACCCCTGTCGTTCATTCAACTTCTGATTTCAATCCAGATTTGTGTCTTTCATTTTGTAGTGTGAAGCTAGTCGCTACATTGGTGACCCCGACGGGCCCAAACGTTTTTGGACCCACGATGTCTGAACGGCAAGAGGTACAGGCAGTAGCTCTTAAACTGCCCACCTTCTGGACCCTCCAGCCCAGTGTCTGGTTCGACCAGGCCGAGGCCCAGTTCCAGATTCGCCAGATCACCAGGGATGACACCAAGTGCTATTACATGGTGAGCGCCCTCGACCGAGACACCGCAGCCCAGGTCAAGGACTTCATCCAGGTGCCCCCGGAGGAGGAGAAGTACAATAAGTTCAAGACCCTCCTTCTCGAGACTTTCAGCCTTTCCCGACGCGAATGGGCCTCCTGCCTCCTTCACCTCGATGGGTTGGGCAACAGACCCCCTCCCCCCCCCCGCGCTCATGAACAAGATGTTGGCCCTGGCAGACAGGCATAAACCCTGCCTGCTGTTTGAGCAGATCTTCCCGGAGCAGTTACCCGACGACATCCACTTGCTCCTGGTGGATGCCGATTTCAGCGAGCTCCGGAAGGTGGCTGCCCGGGCGGATGTCCTTTGGCGGGCAAAAAAGGAGAGCGGGGCATCCATCGAGCGTGTTGCCACGCCACATACCCAGCGGCCCAGCAGGCCAGACCTGGCAACCGAACGCACCCCACCCGCCACCAGGCCTGAGACACCGACCAATGGTGTTTCTACCACCAGCGGTGGAGCGTTGACGCCCACAGATGCCGGCTACCATGCACGTTTCCGGGAAATGCCAGAGTCAGCCGCCGCTGATGGCTACGGCAGCTGGCCACTCGGATAGCCTCTTGCATGTGTGGGACGGGCGTTCCGGACATCGGTTCCTAGTGGACACCAGAGCCGAAGTCAGTGTCATGCCTCCCAACAGCTGCGAGACTCGCAACTGCTCACCAGGACCCGCCCTCAGAACCGCCAACGGCAGTGCCATTTGGACCTTTGGCACACCAGTTCGGCGCCTGCAACTTTACTTGGAGGTTCATCCTGGCCGCTGTCGCGCAACCATTCCTCGGGGCAGACTTCCTTCGCGCTAACAGTCTGCTGGTTGACCTGCAGGGTAAGCGTTTGGTACATGCCAGGACCTTCCAAATGTTGGGTGAGGCCAAGCTGCCGGCTCCACACCTCGACTCTGTCACCACGTCGACCAACGGGTTTGCCAGGGTCCTGGCAGAGTTCCTGTCCGTACTAACGCCCCAGTTCTCCACCACCTTGCCCAAGCACGGTGTCCAGCATCACATCCCCACCCAGGACCCTCCCCTCCACGCCCGCGCCCAGCGGCTACCCCCAGACAAGCTCCGCCTCGCGAAAGAAGAATTCAAAAAAATGGAGGAGCTGGGGATCATCCGCAGGTCGGACAGCCCATGGGCCTCTCTGCTACACATGGTCCCCAAGGCAGCCGGAGGCTGGCAACCCTGTGGCGATTACTGACGCCTCAACGACATTACTACCCCGGACCAGTACCCCGTGCTGCACATTCAGGACTTTGCTGCCAACCTGCACGGGCAGTCCATTTTTTCCAAGGTCGACCTCATCCACGGGTATCACCAGATCCCGGTACATCCGGACAACATTCCCAAGACGGCGCTGATCACACCTTTCGGCCTCTTTGAATTCGTCCGGATGCCCTTTGGTCTCAAGAACGCTGCTCAGTCCTTCCAACGACACATGGACGCGGTCGGGCGTGACCTTGACTTCACCTTCATATACCTCGACGACATCTTGATTGCCAGCAACAGCTGCCAGGAACATTTCACGCGCCTCCACCAACTCCCTTCTCGCCTGAGGGATTTCGGCCTGACCGTCAACCCAGCCAAATGCCAATTCGGGCTGGAGACAATCGATTTCCTGGGCCACCGGATCAACAAACACGGCGCCACGCCCCTGCCTGCGAAGGTCGACGCCACCCACCATTTCGCCAGACCCACCTCCATCAAGGGCCTGCAGGAATTCCTCGGTGTGGTAAACTTTAATCACCGGTTCATACCATCCGCGGCCCGCATCACTCGCCCATTGTTTGCTCTCCTGTCGGGCAGAAGCAAGGACATTGTTTGGTCAGAAGAGGCTCACACCGCGTTCGTCGAAACCAAGCAGGCCTTGGCGGATGCGGTCATGTTGGTGCATCCTTGTACGGACGTCCCGACTGCACTCACGGTCGACGCCTCCAGCACAGCGGTCGGAGGCATTCTAGAGCAGCTTATCGAAGGGCGTTGGCAACAGCTGGCGTTCTTCAGCAGGCACCTTCGACCACCAGAGCTCAAATATAACGCCTTCGACCGCGAGCTGTTGGCGTTGTACCTGGCCATCAGACACCTCCGATACTTCTTGGAGGGCAGGCCATTTACAGCTTTCACCGACCACAAGCCGTTGACTTTCGCCTTCAACAAGGTCTCAGATCCCTGGTCATCATGGCAGCAGTGGCACTTGTCGTACATCTCAGAGTTCACCACTGATGTCCGCCATCTGTCTGGGAAAGAGAACGTGGTTGCGGATGCACTGTCACGGCCCGCCATCCAAGTTTGTCCCAGGGGGTGGATTTCGGCATTTGGCGGAGGCACAGCGAACGGACATGGAGATGCCCAGCTATCGCACCGCAGTCTCGGGCCTGCAACTGCAAGACCTACTGGTAGGCCCCAGCGAGCGCACCCTGCTCTGCGATATCTCCACAGGTAGACCCCACCCCATCGTCCCAGCTGCCTGGTGCCGACGGGTGTTTGATGCCGTTCACGGCCTTGCACACCCATCCATCCGGAAAACTGTCCGGGTGGTGTCAGACAAGTTCGCCTGGCATGGCCTGCGTAAACAGGTTTCTGAATGGGCCCGGTCCTGCACTCACTGCCAAACCTCGAAAGTACAGCAGCACATCAAGGCCCCCCTGCAGGATTTTCAACCTACCCGCCGGAGGTTCAACCATATCCATGTTGACCTGGTCGGCCCCCTCCCAGTCTCCCGAGGAGCGTGGTACCTCCTCACGATTGTCGACCGTTTTACCCGCTGGCCTGAAGCCATTCCCCTCGCAGACGCCTCCACCCAGTCCTGCGTACGGGCCCTTTTGTTAACTTGGGTGGCCTGTTTCGGTGTCCCGGCACATATCACCTCAGACAGGGGAGCTCAATTCACCTCCGGCCTGTGGTCTGCCGTCGCCGACCTGTGGGGTTCCTGGATCCACCTCACCACCGCCTATCACCCCAATCCAATGGGCTGGTGGAGAGGTTCCATCGCCACCTGAAGTCAGCGCTCATGGCCCGCCGTAAGGGGCCCAACTGGGTAGATGAACTGCCCTGGGTCCTGCTGGGGATACGCACCACGCCAAAAGAGGACCTGCATGCCTTGTCCGCGGAGATGGTCTACGGAATGCCCTTAGTCGTCCTGGGTGAGTTCCTACCAGCCCCTCGGGGGCCAGAGGAAAAACCTGCCGCAGCGTTCGACCAGCTGCATGAGCGGCTTGGAAACCTGGCCCCGATTCCCACCTCGCGACACGGACAGGCCCCGACCCGTATGCCGACTTCCCTCCAAGTTTGTCTTCGTCAGGAGGGGCGTGCACCGATCACTGCTGCAACGGCCATACGAAGGGCCATTCCGGGTCATCGGAAACAATGGGTCTACGTTCGTGCTGGACATTGGGGGGCGCGAGGAGGTGTTTACGATTGGCAGGTTGAAGCTGGCTCATTTAGACTTGGACCAACCCATGGGGGTCCAGCGAGCGCGGCGCAGGGGCAGGCCACCCAAGTCATAGTTTATTTAATTCTGGTTTTCGTGACAGTATTGCCGGTTCTGGGGGGGGGTTATGTAGCGACTCACCGCACCAGCATCGAACCGGCTCCCAACATCGCAAATGTCGTCAGAGGCCCCGATCCAAGATGGCACGGGGCCCTCCTTGTTCCCCAGTGCGCGGGAAGGTCAAGTGACCCACGCGTGACGTCAGCACAGGAACTGTAGCGCGGGAAGTTTTGGGATATTAAAGGCGCACCGCGCCCCTGTCGTTCATTCGACTTCTGATTTCGAACCAGCGACTCTGTGTCTTCATTTTGTAGTGTGTAGCTAGTCACTACACTATTGTAATAGTTATCGTAACCCGTGAACAAATGATGACCTGACTCTTGCAGCAATTGATAAACTTGCATGCAAATATCTGTCTTTAGTCAGCATAAAATCCCTCCAATCCAATATTAATTTCACGTGCCCAAGCCCTAGGGATCATATAGCAGAGGAAGAGTTGGGGATGGGCGCTAGAGTAGGTATGGAACAAGGACTGTACCATGTAACCAACAAAAAGACAGGCATAGCTGGGGACCACACGACTGCCTGTGGCTACATCCTTGATTAGTAGAATGTGGGAGGAATCAAAAAAGAAGAACAAAAAGTTCTGCCAGGCAGATGAGTGTGTTGGGGGAAGAGAACGGGTTGAGTCTTTGTTTCAGAAGGAAATGGAGGGCCCTAAGACCTTCCTGATGGGATAGGAACTGGATGTCCATGGTAAAGATGAGGCAGTTGGGTCTGGGGAATTGGAAGTATGAAGGAAGTGAATTGAATTGTGTCTCCATAATCTAAACCACACTAGCAATTAGTGAATATTATGGGAGGTTCAATCTACATTAAGCCAAGCTGTATTTGTACATGGTGAATGCTAATAATGGGGGCTTGACAAGAAAAGTGCTTTATTTTCCCTTACAAATATTTCCCACTTTCCTGGTGCAGATGAAGCAGGATTGTACAAAGTTTAAAACAAAAAGCTTTGACATTCAAAGGAATTCAGATAAAAGCAGCAAGCATCTGTTTACATGTGGGACTTTCCCTCCAAGTTAATCAGAGTATCTTACCATGTCTAATATTTGATACTGCAGTATAACTGCAGGCATTTAGCTGGAACTATGAATGTAACCAGAGCTTTTGGTTCATAGAGAACAGATTAAAAGCACACAGTACTTCACATCACTATTGGAAGCATCCAAAAGGACATAAACACCTTCTCTCTTCACGAGTTGTAGATAAAGTGACTGCAACAACAACACAAATCAAACCCTTGCACTTCAATCTGTCGCAAGAATCAGACATTCAAGCCCTTGCATAAGGATGGCTTGTGGCCTTTGATTTAGCTTTAATGATTTATTCACTTTTTTGGAATCTGGGCACCAATGGCGAGGGCAGCATTTATTGTTCATCTCCACCTGCCCTAAGGAGGTCACGAAGAGCCATGTCCTGATCTGCTGAAATCCTTCAGGCAAAGGAACTCTCACAGTGCTATTGGGCAGGGAGATGGAGAATTCAGACCCAGCGATGATGAAAGGCCAACAACATATTTCCAAGTCAGGACCATGCAACTCAGAGGGGAACCTGCAATTGGTGTTCCCATGCACCTAGTGCCCTCCTGCTTCTTAGTAGTAGCGGTCACAGGTTTGTAAGGTTCTGTCAGCGTAGCCGAGGAGAGAAGAGCAGTGCATTTTGTAGATTGCACAGTGGGAGGAATGAATGTTTAGAGTGGTGGGTGTAGTATCAGTTAAACAGCCTACTTTGTCCTGGGTAATGTGGAGTTTCTCAGCATTTGTGGGCACCGCACTCATTCAGTCAAATGGAGAATATCCCATCACACTCCTGACACAGGGCTTGTGGATGGTGAAAAGGCCTTGGGGTGTTAGGAGGTGGGTCACTCACCACAGGATACCCAGCCACTGACCTGTTCATCTGGTCAATAGTAACCCCCAGGATGTAAATAGTGGCAAATTCAGCAATGGCAATGCCATTGAGTATCAAGGGTAGATGATTAGACTCCCTCTCCTTTGCACTTTTATGGCAAGAATATTAACTGGCTATTCATCAGCCCCTGCTTGAATGTTACCTAGTATGCACTGGGACACGTTCTACACCTCTCCTCTATACACAGTCTAGAAGAGCAGCATTGAAGGGGTCAGGATAGGAGGTGGACATTCAGCCTAACTAAATGCTTTTGCTCCATACGAGTTCCTCTAAATCTACTTCATCTCAACCCATTTGAATTAACCTCCTAAAGCCTTTCTGCTTCCAGATACTTACTTCCCTTTCTCTAAATGCATTTACTGTGTGCAATTTGCCTTCACCATGCCATGTGATAGCAAGTTCCACATTCTCACTTTCTGTACAGTTTCTATCTGAACTCCTTACTGCCTTAATTAGTGACATCCTTTTAGGACCTTTTCTCAGGCCAACTGTTAGCTGACCTTTTTCTAGATAAAAGGTGTCCCAGTTGATACTTACTAGTTCTCAGCACTGGGAGCATCCTCGTGATCACTTTCGTGCCTCTCCAATGCATTTATTATAATATGGATAATGGATCGATCCATCATAGTCCAACAAAGTTCATTCAAAATGCACTGCAACACTGCATCTTGGAATCTATGACAATTCCTCCTAAACTGTGAGGTCCACCATCTTGAAGGATCACGGCAGCAGGTGCGTGGAAACAGCATCATCTGCAATTTCCTCCCCAAAATATACATCTACATGACCAAAGTATGTTGCTCTTCCTCCATGTCATCGCATCAAAATCCTGGAACTCCCTACCCAAGAACATAGTGGGAGTACCTACTCTACAATCTACTCCCAATAAAGGACTATAATGGCTTAAGGAGGCAGCTCAGCACTACCCTCTCAATGAGAGATAAAGATGGGCATTCAATGGGTCTTGCCAGGGCACCTACATCATCTGTCTGAATAAAACTACACAGTCTAACAAATTTTGTTTTTCAATTCCATTCCTCCATAGATGAAAATCAAAACAATTGCTGGTGTTGGAAATTGAAGTAGAAACAGAAAACGCTGAAAAATTTAGGTCAGGCAGCATCTGTGGAGAGAGAAACAACTGACGTTTCAGGTCTGAGACCCTTCATCAGAACTCAGCGAAAGGGATGCAGACCTGAAACAGTCATTGCTTCTCTTTCCTTGGATGCTCTCTGACCTGCTACATTTTTCCAACACTTTCTATCCTTCACAGATGAACCCTAGTATAGGTTTGTTATTTTTGATTTTTTTTTTAAAACCTGCATCATTCCTTAGCCATCTTTGACACACATGCACAATATCCACTCCATAATGTTTCTTTCTGGCCCAGCTTGGGAAATTGGATATGATTGTAAGTTGTGAAGAGGAAATAAGGAGGCTGCAGAGGATTACGGACAAGGATCTAGTATATGGAGTACATGTTGAAAAATGTGAAACTGTCCTCTTTGGCAGAAGAGTGAAAAAGAAGCATACCATCTGGATGGCAAGAGATTTTAAGAGCTCTGAGATGCAATGGGAAGGTGCATGATTCACAAAAGGTTAAAATTCAGGTACAAGTAATCAGAAAAGCCAACTGAGTGATATTGTTTATTGCTAGGGGAATTAAATATAATAGGGATATAATGCCTCAGTTGAATAGGGCTTTGGTGCAACCACATCTGGAATACAGTGTGCAGTCTTGGTCTTACTTCAGGAAAGGTGCTAATGCATTAGTAGAGGGTTGTCTAATGAGAGGTTGGACAGGCTAGGATTTTGGTTGCTGGAGCTTTGAACAGAGGGGACTTGATTGAAACATTCAAGATCAGGAAGAGGCTTGACAGTGGGGAGGAAGTTTCCTCTTGAAGAATCTAGAAGTAGGGGGTCACTGTTCAAAAATAAAGAGCCACCAATTTAAGGCAGAAATGAGGCAATATTTTTTTTCTGTCAGAAGGTTGTTCATCATTGAAAGTCTCTTCCTCAAAGGGCTGGTAAAAGGGAGCCCTTGCATGTTTTTAAGTCAGAGACACAGATGTTTAATAAGCAAGGAGGTAATACGTTACTAGGGGTAGAGGGGAACATGAAGTTGAGGTTACAATCAAATTAGTCATAATCTTACTGAATGGTGGGCAGGTTTGGGGGCTGAATTGGGTGCCTACTTCTGCACCTAATTCATACATTTGTATGTTCAGTGGAGCAAAGAAATAGATTTAGTTATTTCTAGATACAGTGCTGCTGGCAGCCTTGTGAAGCAGAACGTTTTGTCAGCTTTTGCTGGTTTTTCTTCATAGCTCTCATTTATTGGGCTGCCGTTGCTTTCTCCTGGAAAGTAAAGTAACACTTGTATTATTCAACAGTGCTTTTCTTTTTGTGGCCCATGTGTGATTTGCTGCAGGAAGTGTAGAAGCAATTGCATGCAGGAGGCCCTCGCTTTCTTTCAAATCAGTACAGAGATTGATGGGAGGGAAGCCATCAGTTTTTAATTTCCTGAAATATGGTGTTGTTCCCTTGCTCATAGCTCTTCCAGCTAAAAAGAATTCATTAGCAACACACCTTGAGAAACCCTTTTACAAAAATGTCTCGGTGAGATAATTAAAGTGTGTGTGGAGATATAGAGTGGAAATTGTTGCCTTTAGTTTAGACAAAACTTTTGCAGGAGCATGTTTTCCAGTCTTAACAATAGGCTAGTCCGTGACTTTGGAGTATCTGATTTTAATTGGAGTCCGATAATTTATAAAGGAGAGGTAAACAGAGGCCGAGGTGCTCATGGTTGTCAGCAGGATGCCTCCAGTCTTCAGTTACCACTTTAAGTTGTTCTGTGTGCTGCCTCTCGTTTTAGTCCTGACTGATACTCGATTGCAGAGTTGTGAATGTGCCTGAGAATTTAGCCACCTAAATGGCTGCTTCAGCCAGCATTACTCAGACTTCCAAGGAAAAGATGCCAGCTACCAGTCCAAGTCAAACAAACACAGGGCTCATCTGCAATGAAAGACTTGGAACAAAACTAAGGATGCAATTGCTGGTGCAGTTGTACAATAAATTTCACAATAACTAAGAGGATACAAAGACATGTACTTAATTGGTTTGCTGTCATAATTCTCAGATACAGTACTTCTCACAGTACAATTAAATTTATGCTATATCCAACAGCCATGATTTTAATTTGAAATGCAATGAGGTCTTCATAACCTATAATTCAAGTTACTGATCCAGAATCACCAACAGCACTATCCGAGGAGGCATCTGGCTCTGTTGGCCAGCCCCACTGCTGTATGATCAAATCTAGTGCTTTGTGGTTTGCTCCTGATTCTGGAGTTGATATGCTCTCAGCCCTACTCATAACACATGAAGGTGCAAGGCTTAGTTTTGTGTCACCAATTTCCTGGTTTACTTGTATGAAAAGCGCTTACTGGTATACCTTTTGCCCCAATATACAAAAAAACCTGTATCAGGTGTAACAGCAGGTTAAGTAATAGCAAACACACAATTCTATTTTCATGTTAATTATTCATGTTTTTTCCATCATGGGCATGGATGTTAGATATTGTGAAATGATGATTATGAAACACTGGTGACAAGTTGGAATATTTTATTCTAACATTGTGAAGCTACATCCTTGTAGTTGGCCTACATCCAGGTCTGTTTCCCAGACATATGGGTTTGAGAGTGGGAAATCTGCATAAACATTAGTATAGGCATTTGTGAACACAGCAACAAGGCAAGGGCTTTAACAACAGATGGGCTGAGGTTGGGCAAAGAGGACAGTGTTTTTGCTTGGCAAAGCCATTAGAGGTTGTGGAACCAAGGCAGATAAATGAAATTGAGATACAGATGAACTACCATAGAAGAGAAGGGTGGAACAGGCTTAAGGAATGAAGGCCCACTCTTGCTCCTGTGCTAGTGAGGTGGAATTATGAAATACCTGAAGCTTAGTTCAGGGTTGAATAAGATGCCAAGATTGTGAAGAGTCTGGTTCAGTCTGGAACACTGGTGAAGGAAGAGAACTAAATGAGTGATAAGATTCCAACGCTTGTACTAGGAGCCAAAGACCATTGGAGCTCATCCAAAGCAGTTCTGTCTTGACAGCAGAGCACTTGATATGGAAAAGTTTCTGAAACTGTGAAGGAGAGGTGAGATGTTTGCTTGTCTTCTTGGTGGTATATTCATTTGTTAGCATGCTTTCTCTTGAGTCTCAACAAATCAGATCAGCACAATAGGGTCACAGGATGACAATCTTGAAGCAGCAATACACTGGGCAATGTCGGCAATAGAGCCTGACTTCTCTAAATGCTCTCTCCCAGAAACACTGCAGCATGTTACCTTAATCCTGCAAAAGCATGTTTGAACTGTTTTAACAGTTAAAATTCAATTTAATTTGCAAAACAGTATTTTATGAAATACTAATGGACCAAAAAACCCAGACTGAATGACTCTCTTCAGCTGCTAAGGATTTAGAAACACCAGTTACAAAAAGAAATCAAAATATAAAAACATGTTATAATTCTCCACATTTTAAAGAAAGGAAACGGAGCATATGGAGGAAGTTAAAATGGAGGGATTTGTGGGGGGAAGGGTTTAGATAGTTTTTAGGCGAGGTTTAAAGGTCGGCATAACACTGTGGGCGAAGGGCCCTGTATTGTGCTGTACTTTCTATGATCTATGAAACCATTATTAGCTTGTTTTATGCTGTATCATTGTAGTCACAAGTATAAAGACACAAGTGCACAAGTATCTGGTTGTTAAAATAAATCACATCTGATTTAACATGCCTTCAGACTGTCAATCTGGAACTCCCAAAAGATAAATTATACACCACTATTTTAGATGTTCCATGTAAAAAGTACCAAGCAAATACAAGTCCGTTGATACAACCTGATCTCCAACAGCATAAAGGTCATTAGATAAGGTAGTGCTCTGCTATGCCAAGGGGATGTACAACTGCCACACACACACACACACCTGCCTGCACTGGGATATTAAAAATTCCTCTTGTATCACACAAGAATACCCGTGTCACAGTGTTTCTCCTTCCAAATACTAGGATAGATTTCCCCTTTTCCCTCAGTCTCTTTCTTTCTTTCTCAATCTTTTTATTAGTTTTCAAATTAATACAGATTAATATATCAATATTTATACATGTAATACAAGAGATCAGGAGAACAATCATGACATGGATAATCATAAAGAACAATAAGAGTATAAAAAAAATCTGTAGATCCAACGATCTGTTAGTGAATGAGTATAATATAAAGAAAAGATTTATTATAAAATATAAAAGAAAGAAAAAAATACCAAAACAATAAGAAAAATTATAAACAACATATCAAACCAAACTAAGCTAAAGAAAAACATTTAAAAAAAACAAAAAAAAAACTGGACTAAAATTTCTGAGTAGAAACAGAGCAATATTATGTCGTCAACTCCGTTCCTCTAAATTGAAAGGTTTATTATAAGGGGATCTATATCATGTGAAAATATTGAATAAAAGGACTCCAAACTTCCTCAAATTTAAGCAAAGGATCAACAGTACCACTCCTAATTTTTTCCAAGTTTAACATGATACAGTTTGAGAGAACCATTGAAAAGTAGTCGGGGTATTGGATCCTTCCATTTAAGCAAAATGGATCGTTTGGCCATTAATGTAACAAAGGCAATCATATGGTTAGCGGAGGCAGATAGATGGCCAGATTCTATCCTTGGTAAACCAAAATTGCAGTGATAGGAGGAGGCTGTAAATCAATCTTCAATACATTTGAAATAATGTTAAAAATATCTTTCCAATATTTTTCCAAAAGAGGACAGGACCAAACATATGTGTCAAAGAAGCCACATTCGATTTACATGTGTCACATATAGGATTTATATGTTGATAAAATGAGCTAGCTTATCTTTTGACGTATGGGTCCTGTGAACTACCTTAAACTGTATTAAAGAATGTCTGGCACACATTGAAGATGTATTAACTAAAGGAAGAATTTTCTTCCATGTCTCTGTAGGTAAAGATGTCTGGAGTTCACTTTCCCAATCATTCTTAATTTTGTCCAGTGGTTCTGAACGAATTTTCATAATTAAATCATAAATTATTGCTATCAAGCCCTTCTGACAAGGATTAAAATCTAAAATTTTTTCCGTAATTTCAGTTTTGTAATGGTGTGGAAAAGAGGGTTATAGTAGCTTTTAAAAAATTTCTAATTTGCAAATATCGAAAACTCAGTCTCTATATTTAGAAGGACACACCTCTTCTAAAGGAGCCATCCCCCCCTCAGGCACTCTGGTTCACTCATTCCCAACCAATACTCAACACCCCCGTTCCTTGTTGCCTTCGCAGAGAACTGCATTTCTGTCATTCACCCTTCCTACTACCAAGAACATCCAACACCCTTTCAGAGTGAAATAGCAAGTAATTGTAATTCTTTTAATTTAATATACTGTAATAGCTGACCTGATACAGTTCCTTCATCGAGGGGAAGCAATTGTTTTTGTTCAATTATGACCCTGAGCTTCTGGTCAACTGTCACTTTAAATCTGCATCCCACTCGCACTCTGATCTATCTGTCTTTAGTCACTTGCACTATACCAGTGAAGCTTGAAGAACAGTACCTCATCTTCTGACTGGTCATCTGATAACCATTATAGCGCTGCTAAACTGTAGTGAATAGGGGTTGTGCTGGTTGGTTCAAGAACAGAATGTTGAAGGGAAGTAGCTGTTCTTGAACCCAATGGCTTGATCAAAATCCATGAAATGAAACTCCTACATTACAATGTGCATCTGGCCAAAGTGTTTTGGGGCACCCAAAGGCCATGAATGACACTGTATACATGCAGGACTTCCTTCAATTTTCCTGACAGACCTCAATTGTAATTGCAGGTTCTAGCCACTAGGTGGTCCCATAAGGTGAATTTCTGACCCATTTCTCCCAACTTGGTCACTATTTTCCATACACAACAGAAAACCCAGTCAGCAACCAATTGCAGAAAATTCCCCTAAAGGAAATGACCTTGGTTAAAAATTATCTGCACTCACCTCTAGGTAGATAGAAGGTGGATTATGATCCCCTCCAAACTTGTCCAACAGGGCTTCAATGTGCCTCCTGAGTTAGTTTGATCATCTGCTTGATGTTCCAGACCTGTGCAAGAGAAAATGCCAAAGCAAATTAATTTCAAACCTACAGAGTTGCTTTAGAAAGCGAGTGAGAAAGAGGGGGAAAGTACAGCCTCAAAGGGAGCACAGATTCATTTCTCTCACCCCACCATTAGGGATATCAGCCTGTTGTGAGTGAGAAAACAGATTTCAATAGGTCTCAAAAGCAAGGACTCTGAACACAGTCTGGCAGTAAATGATTTTATTTACAAAAGACTATCATGGGAAAATGGTAATGGGAATAAAATACACACACACAACAAACTAGGTACATACAATCAAGGTAAAACAATACGATACCCGCCACCCCTTGACTCAGTGCAGGCATGGCTCTATGCTACTAGGGACACTAACTAAAACGCTCCCAACCCTTTAACAGTGCAAACTTCACCAACAATTCTCCAGCACTGTTCCACAGTACTCGGCCTGGAGTGAAGCAGGGTCAGTCCCTTGAAGATGGCAAAGAGAGCGAGCTGAGCACACGTGGCGCCCTTTATAGTGCTGGAGGGCAGGGGGGTCCAGCCCAGGTAATTTACAGGGGGCCAATAGCTTGGTGCAAGGGCTAATCAATTGCAAAGGCCAATGGCCCCGAGGCCAAGTACAAAGGGGCTTAAAGAGGCCAACGGTCAGGTGTGCGCTGATGGGTAGGGCAGAGCCAAACCTTGATTGGCAGTGGAGTGTCTTCCGACCAGGTAGTGGGCAGTGCTGTCACGTGACAGCCACGACCCTCCACAATACACAGCCTCTGCCAGCAACCATTCCCTTCAGTGTTACACTCCTGCAGGAACTTCACTTCCCTAGCAGTTTCCCCCGCAACCACAGGAGGTGCAACACTCATTCCGACACCTCCTCCCTCACCGCCATCCAGGGACCTAAATAGCCCTTCCAGGTGAGGAAAGGATTCACACGCACCTCCTCCAACCTCATCTACTGCATTGGGTGCTCCCCTACACCGGAGAGACCAAGTGTCGACTAAGCAACTGGTTTGATGAGCACCTGCGCTCTGTCGCAATGACCACCTTGAGCTCCAGGATGCATGCCATTTCAAACTCCCCTTCCCATTCTCACCGCCACCTGTCCGTCTTCTGCCTTCTCCACTGCCAGGGTGAGGCACAACGCAAACTAGGAAAAGAACATCTCACATCCAGTCTGGCTAGTCTACAACCCAATTTCAGGTACCTTACCTCCTACCTGCCCCTCTCTCTCTCTCCAATCCACCTCCAGTTCTCCAATTTTTGTTCCCTTCTCCGTACCCACCTCCAACCCACCACCATAACCATTCTCGTCCCCCTCCGCGTCCTGATTCCGTCCACCTAGGACCCACACACTTCACCCATCGTATCCCCTCTCGTGTCTTGGTTCCACCTGCCCTTCACCTCTGCCTTAATGGCATCAGATTCTAGCACGTGTGGTCCCTGTTTATCCCCCTCCAGTCTCTGCCTCCACCTTCACCCTCTCCTCCCCCACCTGGTTCCATCTGCCTCTTCTTCTTCCATCTATCACCCATCTCCACCCCCCCCCCCCCCATCTCCCAACTCCACAAGCCCCTCCCCTACCTGACTCCTGTCCGTCATCCCTCACCCTGCTTCGGTCAACCCATCACCTCCTGGCCCAACTCACCCCTCTCCCTCTTTATACTGGCTGTCTTCCCTCTCCACTCTCAGTCCTGAGGCAGGGTGTCAACCTGAAACATCAACAATTCCTCCCCCCAACACCCCGACCCTGCTCAACCCACTGAGTTCCTCCAGCAATTTGTTTTTTTTTTGCTCCAGATTCCAGCATCTGCAGCCTCTAGTGCCTGCAGGAACTTCAGTACTACAACACTAAGAATGCAAAGTCCATACTTCAGATACTGAAACCTCTTCCAGACTTGCAACCCTTCACTACTGTGATCCTTGTACATCCCAGACTTCTTAATCACCACCACTGCCAACAGTGTCTTCATCTGCTGAAGGCCATACGCTCTAGAATTCCTCTCCCTAACCCCTTCAACCTTCTTTCCTACATTATGACAGCTCTTTAATCACACTATGGCCAAATGTTTGGCCATCTAGCTAATAGGTTCTCAATGGCTCATTGTCAAGTTTTATGCACTTAGGCCTCTTTGAAGCTCCTTGTGACAGTTTATGAAAATATATTCACCAGTGCCTGTGGTGTATCCACTATCTGTACTTTACTGTATCCAGTTATTTTATATCTGATGTTGTGGTAAATTAAGAGTTCAAAGATTTGCTTTCCCACAATATTTGTGGTGCGCACTTACCCACAACTGCAAAGGGACGGCAATCTGGCGTTCTGCCATTAAAACCGCAATGCTAAACGTACCCTGGAATCCAAGCAATCTCAACAGCTAGACTTCAAACAAAGGCTTAGAATATCTCCCTGTGGAATGACTTGGGGCATTTTGCCAACAGACCAGAGGCGGCTTTAGACATCAGACTAGACTTGACTTTGAAGCATTTTGGCAACTTGCCAGCAACTCTGTCAGGACGCCAACACTGTCCAAATAAATCCAAGGTGGGTAAATGGTCGATTTATATATTAGACTGGATCTAGCTGAACAGTGGAATATATTTGAGGGGTGAATGGACAACTTCCGTTCTACATCTCATATTCACTGAGAATGGACACAAAGTTTGATGCAAGCCTTGACAGTGTTGGACAACTTCTCATTCAAAGTATAAATTTATCTAACGCAACTCAGATTGGATACATATGCATATGTATTTGATTACAGATAGAAATGAATTGCAGAATGAACCATATCTAACCACTGGAGACACAAGGGACTGCAGGTATCTAACCACTGCTGGACCAGCCCTGGCAGACTTTAATAGGAAGATCCCGACTAACCACACTGCCCTAGTGTTATACAACAACAGTACTGTAACACTCATTACATAAAAGTGGACCTGCAAACACAAGTACTGTTATATGGTGAAAAGATATATCTTTATTAGTCACATGAAACACACATGTAATTGAAATACATCTTTTGCGTAGAGTGTTCTGGGGGCAGCCCGCAAGTGTTGCCACGCTTCCGGCACCAACGTAGCATGCCCACAACTTCCTAACCTGTACGTCTTTGGAAAAGTGGGAAGATGATAATGTGGTAAATTGGATCAGCAAGTTACTGATGACACTAAGATTGGAGGCATAGTGGACAGCGAGGAAGGCTTTCAAAGCTTGCAGAGGGATCTGAACCAACTGGAAGAATGGGCCAGAAAATGGCAGATGGAATTTAATGCAGACAAGTGTGAGGTGTTGCATTTTGGAAGGACAAATCAAGGCAGGACATACACAGTAAACGGTAGGGCACTGAGGAGTGCGGAGGAACAAAGGGATCTGGGAGTTCAGATACATAATTCCCTGAAAGTGGCGTCACAGGTAGACAGGGTTGTAAAAAAAAGGCTTTTGGCATCATGGCATTCATAAATCAAAGTACTGAGTATAGGAGTTAGGATGTTATGGTGAGGTTGTATAAGTCACTGGTGAGGCCAAATTTGGAGTATTGTGTGCAGTTCTGGTCACCTAACTATGGGAAGGATATCAGTAAGATTGAAAGAGTGCAGAGGAGATTTACTAGAATGTTGCTGGATCTTCAGGAGTTGAGTTACAGGGAAAGATTGAACAGGTTAGGACTTTATTCCTTGAGCATAGAAGAATGAGGAGAGATTTGATAGAGGTTTACAAAATTATGAAGGGCATAGACAGAGTTAATGCAAGTAGGCTCTTTCCATCCTAGATTAGGAGAGATAAGTACGAGAGGACATGGCTTTAGGGTGAAAGGGGAAAGGTTTAGGGGGAACATTAGGGGAACATTAGGGGGAACTTCTTCACTCAGAGAGTGGTGGGAGTGTAGAACGGGCTGCCATCTGATGTAGTAAATGCAGGCTCAAGCTTTAAGAATATATTGGATAGATACATGGACGGGAGAGGTCTGGAGGGTTATGGACTGGGTGCAGGTAAGTGGGACTAGCGGAATAACATTTCGGCACAGACTAGACGGGTCGAATGGCCTGTTTTCTGTGCTGTAGTGTTCTATGGTTCTATGGTTCACCCAGAGGAAACCCACAGACACGGGGAGAACGTATGAACTCCTTACAGACAGCGGCAGGAATTGAACCCAGGTCACTGGCACTGTAAAGCATTACGCTAACCGCTACACCACCATGCCTGCCCATAATCCATACCCAATAATCCTGTATGTCAGGGAATGGATGGTGCCCATTTGACCACAGTAGCATTGCAGAGTCAAACAAGTTTCTACCAGTACTATATGTCAGTATCACACCGTGACCCACCTGCTCCATACATCCAGTACAATGACAGACCTGCACCCACAAGTATTGTATCCCCATGCATTTTAGTAGCATCTCTGTACCCATGTCACAGAGTAGGAAAGCCAGTACCATAGCAATACAACGTACTTACATTATACACTGTCTCATCTGCACCCATCAGTTCTGTACTTAGTGCTCTATAGTGATGGTTCTGTATCTACCAGTATTTACGCCTGGTCTACAGTGCCAATCTAGAACTTCAGTATTGTAGCCCATTGTTCAGTACTGACAGAGACAGGAGACCGCAGATGCTAGAATATAGAGCAACAGATAAACTCAGCAGGTCAAGCAGCATCTGTGGAGGCAAAGGAATAATCAATGTTTCAGGTCAAGATCCTGCATCAGGACCAAGGGTTGATGGTCAGTATATTGAAGTGAGAGGGAATGTTGAGACAGTGGTTGGTAGGTGATAGGTGAAATATAAGAAAGGGAAAAAAAATACCAGATAGAGCTCAGCAGGGGAGGGGAAGGGAGAGAAGGGTAGAGACAGAGGCTGGTAGGTGGTGTGTGGAATCAGGTAAGGGAGGGACAATGGACAGATGGAACCAGGTGGAGAGGGAATAGGAAAGGTGAACTAAGGGAGAAAAAACCCAGGTGGAGAGGTATGTGGGTGATGGGTAGATGGAACTAGGGGAGTGGGTGGTGAGTCTGGCTTACACCAGATTGGGGGAGGTGCACGTGAATCTCTGCCTTACCTGGAAGGGCTGTTCAGGTCCCTGGGTGGTGGCGACAGAGGAGGTGTAGGATAGGTTGCGCCTCCTATGGTTGTAGGGCAAAGTGCGGGGGACAGACATGGAGGGTGGTGGGATCATTGGAGCTGGCAACAATGGCGATATGTTGGATGCAGAGGCTAGTGGAGTGAAAGGAGAGGGCTGGGTACCCTCTGTGAGGGGGGGGGGTGGGTGGTACAAATGCGAGAGCAGGTGTGAGGGAAATGGAGAAAATGCAAATGACGGCTCAATCAATTAAATCAGGGAGTCCATGTTCTATGAAGGAGGAGGACATTTCAGGAGCCTTTGAGTGGAAAGCCTCACCTTGACAGCAGATGCAGCAGAGACAGAGAAACTTAAGAGGCACAGGTGGAAGGAGGTGTAGTTGAGGTAGCTGGGGGAGTCAGTGGGTTTACCGTAGATATTGAAGGTTAGTTTGTCTCCTGAGATGGCGACACAGATCCAGAAAAGGAAGAGAAGTGTCAGAAATCAGTCAGGTGAATTTGAGGGCAGGGTGGAATTGATGAGTTCCACATGAGTGCAGGAAGCAGCATCACTGCAGTCATTGATGTAGCTGAGAAAAGAGGGGTAAGGGTGGCAGAGTAAGTTTTAAAACAAAATCTGTTCCATGTAGCCAACAAAGGCCAACATAGCTGGGGCCCATGGCTACACCTTTGTTTTGTAGAAAGTGGGAGGAATCAGAAGGGAAGCTATTGTGGGAAATAGCAAGTTCTGAAAGGCAGATGAGTGCTGGTGGAGGGGAACTGGTTGGGTCTTCCCTCCAGAAAGAAACAGAGGGCCCCCAAGACCTCCTGATGGGGGACGGAGATGGTAAAGATGAGGCAATTGGGACCAGAAGTTGTCAAAATGGTGGAGGGCATGAGAGGTGTCCCAGATGTACGTGGGAAGGGAATGCAAGGGGAGATCAGATAGAGTCAAGGTATGGAGAGATGAGTTCTGTGGGGCAAGAGCGGGCAGAAGAAACAATGGGTTTACTAGGGCAGTCCTTTTTTATGATTCTTGGGTAAGAAATAGAAGCTGGCTGTGCGGGGTTGGGGCAATATCAGGTTGTGGAGAGGAGATCAGTAATGATCAGGGAGAGGGTGGCCTGGTGTTCGTTAGTGGGGTCATGGTCCAGAGAAAGACATGAGGTGGAATCCGAGAATCTGGCCTCTGCAAAGTAGAGGTCAGTGTACCAGACCACAACAGCATCACCTTCATCTGCGGGTTTAATGACGAGGGTGGGATTAGTGCAAAGTGAGCAGAGGGTTGCACATTCAGAGAGGATTGACAGTGGAACGGCGAGAGAAGCAGAGAATTCAAGGCGGTCAATGTTGCATTGGCAATTGGAAATGAAAAGTCAAGAGACAGAATGTCAAAGGGAGGAGAGTGCTGGAGACATGAGAAAGGGTTGTCCATGGGGAGGTGATGATTTCTCACTGAAGAAATAAACATGGAGGTGAGGGTATATACCGGTACTTCATCCTGTTATAGCACAAGTAGTTCAAGTCTTGTACCCACAAGTATCTGTTGTCTCAATACTAGTGACAGATTTTGTATCCCAGTGCTGAACCATGAACTATGCTCACTGGTACCGTATTCCAGTGTATCAACCTGGACTCTCTATTTCAATACCCTTACCTTTTCCAGTCTAGGAACACAAGGACAGGGATTAAACAATACACCCCTCAAGCTTGCTCCACCATGCAAGGGCATCACTAATGACGTGATCCAACTCATCTCATCAATACCTTTCATAATCAAAATCTCATCAACCACTGATTTAAAATAACAAGTCACCAGAATCAATTGCACTTTGTAGATGAGTACTTCCCCACTTTCAACACTCTTTATACATAGAAGCATTATCCAACCACTCCTGAAAGGCTCAGCTCATTACTAAACCGTGCCCACTAGTCCTCTACTCCCCCACCTCCAGAAATAGGTGCATTGAGGAAAACCTCAGTTCCCTAATATGAAAACATCAATTACCTTCTAAGTTCTGAACTCCAGAAAATACAAACTATTTTCTGCAAATTATGAGAATTTAACTTTTGGAACCCAGTGCAATATCTGATAATCCGGCACTCTGGAGACTTTTCGCGGTGCCAGACGAGCAGATTTTCGAGACTATTGAATGCAACTCGTATCATCCTCCAAGGTGAAACATTCAAGGGCACCTCACCCTGGGCCTTGGTTCCAGCCTCGCACACAAACCAGGTTCCTGACCACCCACTCCTCCCCCCCTCCCACCAGCTCAACCACACACCTGGCCCACGCAGTCAGTAATACACAGCCAACCTCACAAGTACACGGATAACGAGGACTTATAGTGTACTTATGGGCGACCCAGATGCAGAACTACTGGGATTTCTGAACGATTAAATACCAGATGATTGGAGTTTTATTGTACAATTGTGAAAAATCTATGTTGCAATCCTCCGATCCTGCATTTAAACTAATACTATACCCCACTATAACATGGCAACAGATCTATATCAACCGGTTACTAAATCCAAGTGACACATGATCTCTCATAAAGTACCTCAGTATTATGCAGTAAATCAGTATTCATTACGCTGTGACAGCTCTGTGATCCAGCAATACTGGAATGATAACATGGTTGTTAGATGACTGGAGAAGTAACAAAGATGTGGACCGAAGATCCCAAAGCAATAGTTCAACTCCCAGCATGGCAGATGTAGAATTTAAAATTCAGTGACATGAGAAATATTCTTTCCATTTACAGTACCATAATACTACTGAACTGTCATTGAAAACCAATCCAGTTACAGACATGGAGACACAATAAATTCTGCAGATTCTGGAATCTGGAGCAAGAGACAAAATGTGCTGGAGGAACTCAGCAGGTCAGGCAGCATCCGTGGAGGGAAATAAACAGTCGACGTTTCAGGCCGAGACCCTTCATCAGGACTAACATTCTGTCCTTATCAAGTCTAAGTCACGCGCCTCCTAAATCATAGCAACTACTCAACAGTGATTTTGTTTTAAAGCATTTCTTGATTTTTTTGGTAAATTTATTTTTCAGTATGTGAACATCACCAGCAAGGCCAGCAGTTATCGCCCATCGCTAACTGTCCTTGAGGTGGTGGTGGTGGTGGTGAACTGCTTTTTTGAACTGCTACAGTTGTTCTGGTGAAGGTACTCTCGCACTGTTGTTGGGAGTTACAGGATTTAACCCAAACAACAATGAAGGAATGGCAATATTTTCCAAGCCAGGATAGTGAGTGACAAGGGGAAGTGGGGTGGGTGGGGGAGCCGGAGTTGGGGGGGGGGGGGGGTGGTGGGTGCGCAGGAGGGAGGGCACCCGCAATGGTAGCTGAAAATCAAAAGCCTTCAACTGAAATGTTAACTTTCTCCTTCCACAGATGCTACCTGACTTGCCTAAATATTACCAGCATTTCTGTAGGGTCTTCCCTGAACATACCAGCCTTGCCCTTCTTTGTGGTAGTGGTTTCTGGTTTGGGAAGTGCTGTTAGAGTAGCCCAGGTAATTGCAGTGTATTTTTCAGATGGAACACAGCGCAGCTTACTGTGTACTGGTTGTGGAAGGAATGAGGTGGATGAGATGCCAACCATGTGGGTTGCTTTGTCCTAGATGACGTCGCACTTCTTGAGTATTCTTGAAGCTACACCATCAGGTAAATAACAATATTCCATTATACTCTTGATATGGCCTGTAGATAAAGGAAAGGATTTGGGGTGTTGGGAGACGAGTCACTCGCTTCAGGATATCCAACCACTGACCTGCCCAGTAGTCACAGGCTTCATTTTTGAGGAGTTGTGTTTAGACATGAATACTGTGCAATCATCAAATTCCCAACTTCTGACCATGATGGAAGAGCGGTCATTGATGAAGTTGAAATTAGTTGGGCCTCAGATTCTGCTGTCAGGAAGCCCTGCAGTGGTATGGTTCAGACCAGCAGAGTGCTTCCACCTGATGTCCATTTACATGTGTTTTACCAGGGCTCCGTGTCAAATACTGCCTTGACATCGGGGTCAATCGTACACCTATGAAATTCAGCTCCTTAGCCTATGCCTGAACCAAGGTTGTGATGAGGTAGAACCAAAGGGTTCTTTGCAAAATCCAAACTAAATTCTGGTGAACAGGTTATTAGCAAGTGTTGCTTGATAGCACTTCAACACTTTGCTGTCGACTGAGAGTAGACTGATTGTGTGGTAATTAGTCAGTTTAAATTTTACCCTCTGTTTTGTGGTCAGGCTATGCTCGAGCAATTTTCCACATAGATGGCAAGTAGCTGCCAGTGTTGTAATTGGTTTGGAACAGCTTGACTAAAGACACGTCTGATCTCAAGTGCAAATCCTTGGTAGTACAGCTGGAATGTTGTCAGACACTGTATACTGTAGCCTATACTGTATCTAAATTTCTTCGCTGTTTCTTGACATCATGTGGAGTGAATCAAACTGGCTGGAGACTGGCTTCTTTGACGATAGGGAGGTCCATTATCCACTTCATACCTTTGGCTAAACATAGTTGCAAGTGCCTCAGCCTCACTGTCAGCATTCATATGTTGTTCCATTATATACAAGTTGACATGAGATTAATCTCTCACTGTGCAAGGCCTGGGAAACACAGACCCCAGAGTGGGGCAACCACGAGGGAAAGGAGAAGGGAGGGGGGGTCAATGAGGGAGGAGAGGGCCAAGATGGGGTGAGGAGGGGTGAAGAGGCTGATGATTAAGTACCAAGGAAGGGGTGCTGCCGGAGGTAGGACCAGAGGGGGGAAAAAATCACGAGTCTGTATCCATGAGTGTGGGGTCAGAAAACATCTTAGTATTTCCTTGCCTCCATCTGTGCCAGAGCCTTGTCTCCAATTGTCTTACAACTGCTTGCCACCAGAGCAAAACCTCACTCTGTCGAGGACCCCAATGGTAGCAGTGGCAATGGCAGCCCTGGCAAAAGGAGTGGAAGCAAGTCACCCTTCATTCCAAAGGAATGCCCAAGACCACAGAAGGGTGACAACTGTGGTGGTCACAGTCAAAGGTGCAAACCTTCAGGTCAGTACAGAACAGGGTAATTGAGAAGATTATCAACTCCGTACTGAAGAAGAGGGAACTGCGAGAAGTGCACAAAAGTAATACATCTATAGGGCTTCTAAAGAAACCTGATAGCTTATGGGAATTAACAATTATAATGTTAATACTCTGTTTCCTTGGACAGCAGCCCCTCATCCTGATGTTACTTGCATTGCAGGGTCGAAATCAATTCAATTTTGGTCATTTCAAATTTCTGGAGTAGTCCAATACATTTTGACAAGCAGGAGAAATTAACATTTACCTTCAGGGACAGCAGTATACTTGGGTAGGATTAATCCTGAGGTTTAACAATGTCTCCACCCTGTTATATCGATATATTGCAAACATTCTGGAGCAGCACACTGGCACAGCTCATAACAGCTTCTGCCTCACAGTTTCCAGTGACCCAGTTTCAATCCTGACCTCGGGTATTGTCTATGAGAGTTTGCACGTTCTCCCTGCGACCACGTGGGTTTCCTCTCGCATCCCAAAAACGTAGGGTTTGCAGGTTGATTGGCCACCACGAATTGTCCTTATGGTTGAGTGGTAAGTGGTAGAGTCTGGGAGGGTGATATTGATAGAAATGTGGGGAGAATAAAATTGTTAAAATGAGTGTAAGAATGGATGCTTATTCGTCAGTGAGGGCAGTGGGCCAAAGGGTATGGTTATTATTGTCACATACTGAAATACAGTGGAAAAACAGTTTTGCAAGACATCCTCACAGATCATTTCAAAACGCAAGTACTTTGTATTAGTACAAGGGAAAAGCCACAACAGAATCCAGAATAGTGTTACAGTTACAGAGAAAAGTGCAGTCAGATGATAAGGCACAAAGGCCATGACAAAGTAGATTGAGAAGACGAGTTCATCTTTAACATGAGGTCCATTCAATAGTCTTATAACAGCAGGACTGAGCTGTCCTTGAAACTGGTGGTACATGTTTTCAAGCTTTTGTATCTTCTGGCCGATGGAAGAAAAGAGAATGTCTGGGGTGGGAAGAGTCTTTGATTATACTAGTTGCTTTTCTGAGGCAGCGAGAAATGTAGACAGAGTCCACGGAGGGGAGGCTGGTTTTCGTGATGGAGTGAGCTGTGTCCACAACTCTGCAATTTCATGCGGTCTTGGGCCCTCTTTCTGTGCTGTAACTTCTCTGACTGGACATATTGAGATCATGTTCTTGACCCACAATTGATCACCAATTCAATGGAACAAAGCTACCCTCTCTCAGAGAAGGTCTGGACTTTACACAAGGGGCAGGATTCAAGAGTTGTCACCTTTAAAATCAAACCAAAGAGAGAGAAATCCTCAGTCCAGTCAAAAAAAAATTGTAAAGGGCAGAAAGTACAGCTCCTTGGTCATTTCTCTGTTGAGCTTGAGGATACAGTGACATAATATATCTCCTATATTCCCAGCTGCAGATTAATCCTGGTTAAACAAGATATCACAGAAAGAGAAAAATCTATTCATTCCATTCAGCCCTTTCCATCCCTTCCCCCCCCCCCCCAACCATTTTTCATAGCCCAACATTTCACTTTCCATCCCTCCTATGAGAAATTTTTGGTTTACTAAGTAATAATTAGTTGGCTACCACAGGGACCACTGCTGGAGACTCAACTATATACAACCTATATTACTCTCTTAAATGAAGGGACCGAGTGTATTGTGGTCGAACTTGTTAGCAATGCAAAGATGGATGGGAAAGCAAGTTGCAAGGAGTAATTTAAGAAACAGCAGAAGACCATTCAGCCCCTTGTGCACAATTCAATAAGACCATGGCTGATCTTTTACTTCAGTGCCATTTTCCTGCACGAAGCCCATATCTTTGATTATGTTAATATCAAAAACACCATTAATAGTTCAACACAAAAGCCAGATACAAGCCGAACATAAATCACAGATTCATTACAGCGTCTAAATCAATAACCCGACGAATCCAAACCTCCCAGAAACAAGGAGGTGGAGGCAAACAGAAATAATCTTAAGAGGGATCAGAGCATTGGAAGAATATGAATGGTGGGATGTCACTATTGATGGAACTACACCTGTAGGTCAGGTTATTTCACATGGAGTTGGAGATTACACAGACTGTAATTTGATCGAGGTCACTGCATTGTGTTGCATCAGTAGATCAATACTGGCTAAAATCATACACCAGATAAAAAACAAAAATTCCATTCTGAGGAATTAAAATGAAAAGTAGGCATGAGGAAGATGCAAGCTACATAAGGTTGCTTTAGTGAAATCTTTGGCATTAGGTAGTTGGGCTAGTGAAGCGTTAATAGAACAACGAGTTGATAATCCATGGAAAATTAGCAGAGATGGAGGAAAGATAACCAGTCACAGACACAAACGCAATAAGATGCACTGCTGTAATAAAAACAAGGTTGGCTTGGTCATAAATGAGAAAGATGTCCCAAAACTCTGGTGGAGCACTCTGGTTACAGATTGCTAATGAACAGAACCACAGTAATTTCTTGTCACACAGACATACCATCTGGGGAACTGTAATGTCTGATAAACTATTCTAAAGGTGGAGAAAATGATGCAGTGGATCTAGGGACCTACACAGGCAGCCAGGATACAATACATGTGATAGCTACAAAACTGGATAATGGGGTTAGTTGTCAACGTGTGGTGTATTCAGTAAAAATTGGTGGTTTCTGATCTGGGGTAAAAAAAATAGCACAAAGGGTGATATTGTGTGAGACAGTGAAAATGGGCAAGGGAAGAAATGGGAAAAAGGTGGGCAAGTAGTGGAGACTGGCTATCCACCCTTTCCCACTCCCACCAATCCACTCAGGTTCTCTGTTCATCCCTTTTATCCCTCTGCACCACCCAGCGCGCCCCCCCCCCCCCACCATTGCCAAGTCTAGTTACCCTCCCCTGCCTCGTTCCATCTACCCAGCACCTGTATCCCTATCTACCTGGGTTTTTTCCTCCCTTAGTTCACACATCCTATCCCCTCTCCCACCTGTCCATCATCCCTCCCTTATCTGGTTTCACCTATCACCTACTAGCCTCTGTTCACCCCTCCCTCTCACCTCTTTACACTGGTGATCTTCCCTCTACACATCACAATCTTGATGCAGGATCTCAATCCGAAATGACAATCATCCCTTTGCCTCCACAGATGCTGCTTGACCTGCTGAGATCTTCTAGTAGTTTTTTTTTGCTGGTGGAGACTGGTTGGTCAGTCAGTCAAGAGAGGAAGACTGGTTGGTTCACCGGGGAAGGGAGGCAGGGAGGGTGGAGCAGATGGATGGAGCAGCCACTGGGTAAGGGTGAGGGAGGGAGGCCTGGGCTAGCAAGACAGGGAGGAAGCACAGGCAGGCAAAGAAGGGAGAGATGGAAATAGGCAGATAGAGGAGCAGTGGAAGGGTGAGAGGGGGAATAGTGAGAGGAGAATGGGACAAGTGGCAGAGCAAGGGCAAAAAGTGCAAGTGGACAATGCATGAAAGGGTCTGAGAGAGTGCACGTCTTCTAATTTATGCACATATCTTTGTAGACTATACAAGATTCTGTCTCCTGATGAATAAAATCCATCCTTGAACCAACAATTTGACTGTTGATCTGAAATGTTGACTGTTTCTCTTTCTACCGAAGCTGGCTGACCTGCTGGGCATTTTCTGTTTTTATTTCAGATTTCAAGTATCTGAAATTTTTTGATTTTCAGTTAGACTTTTATTTATTTATTCAAGGGATGTGGGCTTCGCAGGCTAAGCCAGCATTTAATTGCCCATCCCTAGTTGCCCTTGGGGAGAAGGTCATGAACTGCTTTAGTATATAGGTGTGGTTATACCAACAATGCTGTTACTGAGGGAGTTCCGGGATTTTGACCCAGCTACAGTGAAGGAACAATGATATATTTGCAAGACAGGACGGTGTGTGGCTTGGAGGGCAATTTCCACGTGATGGTGTTCCCCATGCTTTTGCTGCCTTTGTCCTTCTAGCTGGTAGAGGTGGTGGGTTTGGAAGGTGGTGTCTAAGGAGTCTTGGTGAGTTGCTGCAGTGCCTCCTGTAGATGGTACAAACTGCTGCTACTACTGTGCATTGGTGATGGAGTGAGTGAATAATTGTGGATGGGGTGCCTATCAAGTAGGTTGCTATGTCCTAGATTGTGCCAAGCTTCTTGAGCATTATTGAAGCTGCACTCATCCAGGCAAGTGGGGAGTATTCCAGCACACCCCCGACTCAAGTCTTGATGACTGTGAGAAACTGAGTCAATATCACAGATGGACTGGCCAGTTCTGATACAGCTGGATAAAGCATCTTGCCTGAACTTGCAGAATTCAATATTGAGTTTAAAAGCCTGCAACATACCCAGATGGAAGACAAGGTACTGTTCCTCAAGCTTGTGTTGGGGATTATTGTAACAGTTCAGAAGGTCACAGACCAATAGGTCAGAGTGGGAGTGGGATGGAGAATTAAAGTAGCAAGCAACAGGAAGCTCAGGGTTGTCCCCACCAACTGAATGCAGATGATCTGTAAAGCGGTCACCCAGTCTGTGCTTGGTTTCTCCAGAGTTGTGAATAATAAATGCAGTACACCAGTTTAGAGAAAGTGCAAGTGAATCACTACTTCACCTGGAAGGACTGTCTGGATCTCTGGATGGTGAGAAGGGAAGAGATAAAAAGGCAACTGCTCCATAGTGGAATGTACCGTAAGACGGGGAGTGTTTGGTGGACCAGGAAGTCGCAAAGGAAGTGGTCCCTTTGGAAGGTTAAAAGGGGAGGGGAGGGGAGGGAAAGATGTGTCTGGGGTTGGGATCACGTTGAAGGTGGTGGTATTAAAAAGGATGACCTGTTCAACACAAAGGCCGGTGGGTGGAAGATGAGGGCCAGGGAAACTCTAACCTTGCTACGTCCAGGAGAGGAGTTGAGAGTAGAGAAATTGATGCAACCATCAGCACTGTGTACTAACAACCAAATTCACCATCACCTTCAATGTACCAGCATAGCCTTTGCTTGATTGAGTTAGTAGTTGGAGTTGAGAAGGCAAGTGCAATGTTAGCATTCATTTCGAGGGGACTAGAATATAAAAGAAAGGGTGTGTTGAGGCTTTATAAGGCATTGGTCAGACTGCATTTGGAATATTGTGAGCGAATTTGGGCAAGGATAAGCAAGGATGGATGTGCTGCCCCTGGAGAGGGTCCAGGGGAGGTTCATAAGAATGATCCCAGGAATGAACAGCTTAACATATAAGGAACATTTGATGTCTCTGGGCCTATACTCGATGAAGTTCAGAAGGATGGAAGGGGATCTCATTGAAATCCACCGGATACTGAAAGGCCTAGATAGAGTGGATGTGGAGAGGATGCTTCCGTTAGTAAGAGAGTCTCGGATCCGAGGGCACAACCTCAGTAAGGGAACGTCCCTTTAAAACTAAGATGAGGAGGAATTTCTTCAGCCAGAGGGTGGTGAATCTGTGGAATTCATTGCCACAGAGAGATGTGAAGGCCAAGTCATTGGGTGTATTTAAGGCAGAGATTGCTAGGTTCTTGATTGGTGAGGGGGTTGGTTGTGAGAAGGAAGAAAAATGGGATTTAAAAAAAATTCAGCCACGATTGAATGGCAGAGCAAACTCAATGGGCCGAATGGAGGAAAAGGATATTTGAAGATCAAAACCTCATATCTGACATTAAATCATGCTTCTGAGACCTGGACTAACTATAGCAGTCACCTCAAGGCATTGGAAAAATATCATCAATATTGTCTCTGCAAAATTCTCCAAATTCACTGGAAGGATGAGCATATCTACATCAGCCTCCTCTCCCAGGCCAATGTCCCCAGCACCAAGGCCCTAGTTACATTCAGCCGGCTATAATGGGCAGACCATATCATTCACAACCTGAAATTAGACTCCTGAAACAGACACTTCATTCTTTGCTGTGTTGTGGGAGGAGATTACCAGGTGAACAAAGAAAACAAGTGGAGTATTTGCTCAAAGCTTCTTTGTGAATGATATGGTCTGCCCATTATGACTGCTTAGAGTGGGGGGCGGGGGGGGGGGGGGAGATTTGGGATGGTACAGAGAATCTCAAGGCCGTGCCAAGGGAGCTCAAAGAAACTTGCGTATGCACATAAAAAAACTACCCCACCCATCTCCTACCCCATCTGTGAAAGAGTCTGCAGTTCCCACATTGAGCTCATCAGCCACTTTAGAACCCACAAATCTGGAGTATAAGCAAGCCAGCGACTATCTAAGAAGAGGAAGATACCAACAGGTACAGCGATAGGCTTGTACAACAGTAGTTTACTTCCGTTACTCAGCAGAAAGTCCCAATGTTATATCGTGGCCCATCAATACTGTATGCCAGTGTTCTACCACAAAAGTGTATAATCATGTACAGCTCCCTATTCCAGATGATACCAAATCCCAAAATTGTCCAGTGAGAGACCTCTGCCATCATTGATCTAACTCAGTAATATGCAGTGTAATCCTATACTGACCAATATTACACCTGTGTTACGCAGTGATTGATCTGTACCCACCAGTAAAGTAGCTCAGCATTAAACAATGATAGTTCTGTACCCAGTGCTGAACACAGGCAATTCTGCGTTTGCCAGTCTGGAGCTCAGCTTGGTACAATGAAAGATATGTTCACACCACAAGTGTACCCAGTATTATGCAATGACAGTTCCTTCCCTGCTGGTACAGTACTCCATTGCTGCACAGTGAGAGACACAAACCCACCAGCATTGTACTCCACTGTATTCACCTCCTTATTAACCGTCAACACAGGTGTACTTCAGGGTTCCACGTTTAGCCCCTGCTCTACTCTTTCTATAGCTATGACTGTGGGGCTAAGCATACCTGCAGCGCCACCTACAAATTCACCGATGACACTACCGTTGTCGGCAGAATCACAGATAGCAATGTCAGCTGGTTGAGTGGTGTCGTAACAACAACCTTGCGCTAAATGTCAACAAAACCGAGGAAATGATTGTGGACTTTAAAAAGGGGAAGTCAGACAAACATGCACCAGTCCTCATTGAAAGGTCTGCAGTGGAAAGGTGAGCAGCTTCGAGTTCATAGGTGTCAACATCTCGGAGAATCTATCCTGGGCCCAGCACATAGATGCAACCATGAGGAAGGTGCACCAGCATCTCTACTTTCTTAGAAGTTTAAGGAGGTTTGGCATGTCATCGAAGATTCTGACAAACTTCTATACATGTACAGTGGAAAGCATTTTGACTGGTTGCATCAAGGCCTCATATAGAAACTCCAATGCACAGGAACGCAAGAGGCTACAGTGAGTGGTGGACTCAGCCAGTTCCATCATGGGTACAGCTCCCTCCACCACTGAGGACATCTACAAGAGGCGCCGTCTCAGGAAGGCGACATCCATCATCAGGGACCCCCACCGTCTGAGCTATGCCCTCTTCTCGATGCTGCCATCAGGCAGGAGGTACAGGAGCCTGAAGACCCACACCTCAAGGTTCAACAACAGCTTCTTCCCCACTGCCGTCAGGTTCTTGAACAAACCCTAACACTACCTCAGATTACATTTCATTTTTTCTCTCTCTCAACTTGCACTAATGTAGTTACGTTTTTCTTGTCATGCATGTATAATTTATGCTAACTTAGTTTTATGCTAATTTATGTTGTACTGTACTACTACTGCAAAAACTTAATTTTCATGGCATTTATGTATAACTGCCTAGGTTATCTACAGGGCATGCACTTAAGGTGAGGGGAGGCAAGTTCAAAGGAGATGTGCGGGGCAAGTTTTCTCGTTTTACACATTTTTTCTTGTAAAAATGGTGTTTGATTTATGATTTTCTTGTGAGTGCTGCTTATCTGATACTATGTGCCTGTGATGCTGCTGCAAGTAAGTTCTTCATTGCACCTCTGCGTACATATACTTGTGCATGTGACAATAAACTCAACTTTAGCAGGTGCCTGGAATACACTGCCAGGTGCATTAGTGGAGGCAAATACTATAAAGGTTCTTAGATAGGCATGTGAATGTAAAGAAAATGGCAGGATAGGGACATATTGTAGGCAGAAGGGATTAGTTTAGTTAGGCATTTAATTACTAGTTTAACTAGTTCAGCACAACATCATGGTCCAAAAGGGCCTGTTCCTGTGGCACACTGTTCAGAGTTCTACAGTGATTGATCAGTCCCAAAATGATGTTCCCCTCTATTACCCAACAAGATATCCACCAGTACCATCTTCACAGTGACTGACACAACACCTGTAAGCATCGTATCTATCACTATGAAATGGAATGAGTTTTGTACTCCAATGTTACAGTGAACAATTTCTATCCACCTGTATAGTACCCTCATTTTATACACTGACGTACCTGTATCCAAATTTCATAAACTATACTCAAGTCCATTGGTACTGTATCTCAGCACTAAACTATTATAGACTGCATCTACCAGTAGTAGTCATGCTCTACAGTGATGATCAGTACTTGCTGGTATAAAATAACACACTATTATCAGAATAAAGATCAGGTTTATCATCACTGACGTGTCATAAAATTTGTTGTTTTGCTGCAGCAGCATAGTGCAAGACATAAAAATTACAATAAGTTACAAAAATAAATAGTGCAAAAGAGGAATAACGAGGTAGTGTTCATGGACTGTTCAGAAATCTGATGGCAGAGGGGAAGAAACTGTTCCTAAAACATTGGGTGTGGGTCTTCAGGCTCCTGTACCTCCTCCCCGATCGTAGTAATGCAAAGAGGGCATGTCCCAGATGGTGAGGGCCCTTAATGATGGATGCTGCCTTCTTGAGCCATTGCCTCTTGAAGATGTCCTCGCTGGTGGGGAGGGTTGTACCGTGATGTAGCTGGCTGAGTCCACAACCTTCTGCAGCCTCTTTCGATCCTGCGCATTGGAGCCTCCATACCAGGCGGTGATGCAAGCAGTCAGAATGCTCTCCACCGTACATCTGTAGAGATTTGCAAGAGTCTTTGGTGACATACCGAATCTCCTCAAACTCCTAATGAAGTAGAGCCGCTGGCGTGCCTTCTTCATTATTGTATCAATGTGTTGCACCCAAGATAGATCCTCTGAGATGTTGATGCCCAGGAACTTGAACCTGCTCACCCCTTCTACCACTGACCCCTCAATAAGGACTGGTGTGTGTTCTCCCGACTTCCCCTTCCTGCAGTCCACAATCAATTCCTTGGTCTTGCTGACGTTAAGTACGAGGTTGTTGTTGTGACACCACTCAACCAGCCAATCTATCTCACTCCTGTATGCTTCCTCATCACCATCTGAGATTCTGCCAACAACAGTGGTGTCATCGGCAAATTTACAGATGGCGTTTGAGCTGTGCCGAGCCACACAGTCATGAGTGTAGAGAGAGTAGATCAGTGAGCTAAGCATGCATCTTTGAGGTGTGCCTGTGTTGATTGTCAGTGAGGAGGAGATGTTATTACCGATCCTCACTGACTGTGGTCTCCTGATGAGGAAGTTGAGGATCCAGTTGCAGAGAGAGGTACAGAGGCCCAGGTTTTGAAGCTTGTTCATTGGTACTGAGGGGATGGTGGTGTTGAATGCCGAGCTGTATTCGATAAACAACAGCCTGACATACGTTTTGCTGTTGTCTAAGTGCTCCAGAGCCAAGTGGAGAGTCAGTGAGACGGCATCCGCTGTAGACCTGTTGTGGCAGTAGGCAAATTGCAGCAGGTCCAAGTCCTTGCTCAGGCAGGAGTTAATTCTAGCCATGACCAACCTCTCAAAGCACTTCATCACAGTAGGTGTGAGTGCTACCGGGTGATAGTCATTGAGGCAGCTCACCCTGCTCTTGGGCACCAGTATGACTGATGTCCTTTTGAAGCAGGTGGGAACCTCAGTCTGCAGCAGTGAGAGGTTGAAGATGTCCTTGAACCCTCCAGCCAGTTGGTCGGCACAGGTTTTCAGTACCCTGCCAGGTACGCTTAAGGTTGCTCAATATTCAAAAATAAAAGCAGAAAATGCTAGAAATACTAAGGAGATACAGCAGCTCTGTGCAGATAGAGATAAGATTGATGATTTTGTCATCGGAACTGGATGTAACAGATTCTATTCAGGTAGACAAGAAGAACAAGAAAATGTGTACATTAAAGGTAGGAGGCAAAAGAGATTAGATAATAAAAAGGGACTGGGGTTCACAACAAAGGGGCATGGTAAAGAAACAAATGATAGGTTGAAAGGAAGTATAATGGCAACATAATCATAACCAGCAGCTGCTGATAGTTATGTTGTCATAACCAGCAGCTGGTTTACATCAAGTTGTTGAATTCAATGTTCAGTGTAGGAATAGAAAAGTATATAGTAATAGAAAAGGTGGTGGTAGTAAAGGGGCAGGTGTCACATCCCCTGGGACTTAACAGGTATGTGTAACTGGAAAGAGAGGGATGATTGAAGAGTGGACCAGGATATTTCAGCGAGGATTGCTGCTTGTGAATGGTGAAGGGATGTGTTTGGTAATGGTATCGTAGTGGAGGAGTCGTAAATGGTGGAGGATAAATATGGTGGAATAAGAGGCAATAACAAGGGAAATCCTTGGGGGCTCTGTTGAACACTGCTGAGGAAACACATCGGAAATGACCCATCAGAAATGGTGTGGCAGAGATGTTAAAACTGAGAAAATAGAATGGATTCCTTACAGGAAGTGGGGTCTCGGGAAATATAGGCTGTGCGGCAATTATTGGGCTTTGGAGAATATTGGTCAACACCCCATTTCCGGAAGTGAAGATCAAGGAAGAAAAGGATGAAGTCAAGAGATTTACCTTGTGAAGTCAGGAGAACAGTTGGAAAGTTTTCCAGTTTAGGGCAGGAGCAGAAAATGATATGCAAATATTATACAATGTTTCCACCTATACTGTACTGTGATATTACACTGTCACAAGCCTGTATCAGTCGATAACATTTTAAAGTGCACCTGTACCCACCGTTAATACACTACTGTGTATTAACTAATACACTAATACACTACCATATAGAAATATTTTGTTAGCGAAATACATCCATATCCCCCATACTATTCACTAGTGTTATACCACACCAGTAAATATATGGACTGATATACATATTGGCAGACCAATATCATTACATTATTATAAAATGGCAAACCTAGATCATCAAGTACTATACACAAGGTTTATGCAATGATAGATGCGAACCCTCCATGACAACGTTGGCACAACACCGTGGGCCAAAGGGCCTGTACTATGCTGTAATGTTCTATATTCTAATACTAAAGTGGTATACTGCAATAAAAACAAAAATGCTTGAAATACTCAAGATGTCAGGTGGCATCTGTGGGAAGAGAAACCGAGCTAATATTTCAAGTCTAAGACCCATTGTCAGAATTGGAAAATAGGAAAGTGAAGCTCGTTAAGCTGCAGGGGGAGGGGGTGGAGGAGGAGGAGGAGGAATGTCCCTGAAGGGGTAAAACTGGGGGGTGACCATTGGGACAAACTGTAAACAAAGTTATCTAGTCAATAAGTGAATGGGAGCAGTTAGGCTGGGCACGTCCTTCAGTCACAGAGATAGAAAAATAAAAAAACAAAAAGCTGAGCCAGTACCACGGATGGATGACTGATACAGACAAACAAGTTATCTGAAGTTGTAGAATTCAATATCAAGTCCAGAAGGCTGCAATGTGCCCAGACAGATGAGGTATCGTTCCTCAAGCTTGCATTGGGGCTTATCATAATGGTACAGGAGGCCACAGACCAATAGGTCAGAGTGGGAGCGCGACGGAGAATTAAAGCGGCAGACAAGAGAAAGTTCAGGGTCGTCCCTGCGGACTAAATGCAGGTGCTCCACAAAGTTATCACCCGGTCTGCGTTTAGTTTGGAGACCACGTTGTGAACATCGAACGCAGTACACTAGGATGCAAATGAATCACTGCATCCTCTAGAAAGACTGTCTGGGTCCCTGGATAGTGGGAAGTCATAAAGGGAACAGTCCCTGCCAAATACTGAAAGGAGAGGAGAGGGGATGACGTTTCTGGTGGTGGAATTTCTTTGTAGGTGGTGGAAATTGTCAAGAATGATCTGTTGAATGTGGACACTGTTGGGGTGGAAGGTGAGGTCCAGGGGTATGCAACACCTAGGAATATCCTAATATCAATGACTGCATATATCAGACAAGTATAAAAAATTCTACATGAGATACAGTAGCAAGTCTGTACCTGCTAATACCATATTCCAGTGCTATAATTTCAGTACATTCTGAAGAAAAATCGTCAACCTAAACCATCGTTTGCATTGCTCCATCCATTCTGACCTGCTAGCAGTTCCATTTCTTTTTTCATCGTATCGACAAGCCATACCCATGATGACAGTACCCCCTTTCATATATAGCAAAGTATCTGTACCACTAAATACTGTGACCCAAAATATAATAAACTTTTATAAAATGTAGTTTACGTCACCAATATATAGAATATCCACCAGTGCTATAACCCTATATAAGAGTAACGGACTAGTACCAAGCCCCACTGTCAAAAACAGACATGCACTTTTTGTTATTTTGACCACTACCCAACAGTACAAGTTATACTGTACAAGTAACTGCAAGGTTATACAATAACACATTTCCACAAACATTCTCAATGACATGATGGTACTGCACCCCAATGTTATGGTAACCAACATGCATCAGTCAGTAATGCACCCCCACTGTTCTATTGACAGCTCTGCATGGCCAAGTGCAGTACCCCATTGGTACACAGAGCTGTATCCAGTAGTGCAACACTCCATGTTTAAAGTAAGAGCCCAGTCCTTTGTCCCAGTGTTTTGCTCTGGTCGAGCAGCACCTGCCACTATTGAAGTCCAAAATTATAGAATAATATAACTGTAACCACCAGTAAAGTATCCCATGTAATAGTCACAGACATGCATCTCCCCCCCCCCCCCCACCGATGATGTAGCCCAGTCTCTCTCTGTCACACACAAAAACACCTATAATCTCACATAATGAAAACCTTATACCCTCCTGCACTGTACCTTGGCACTATACTGACAGATCTCATGCATCAGCACTGTGTCACAGTGTCAACATCGCGGCAAATGCGTGCCCCTAGTACTGCAGGCCGGTATTTATAGACAGTGACATCTGTCTCCCCCCCCCCACCCCCCCCCACCCCCAGCTCCGTACACAGCTGTAACCGTTGGCCACATCGGGGAGTAGTGCTGGGGGTTTCTACAGCTGAAGTGCCGCCCCGGCACCGTGCGACAGCCCGGGCCGCCGCCGCGTCTCCACGACAACCTGCCGCCTGATCCCTGCCGAGTTTGAAAGTCCCGCTGCCGGAGTTGATGCCGGGACCGGGAATCCGGTCGCTGTCCCGCAGCCGCCGAGTGACAGTGCGGGGCCGCGGGCAGCGGGGGTGCTCCCCCCCGCCCGCCGACCACTCCGGGCCCCGGACCCCGTTCCCCGCCCGGAGCCGGGCTGCAGCCTCTCACCCGGGGGCCCGCTCTCCAAGGCCCGGGGGGGGGGGGGGGGGAGACAAGCGGAGCCGCCGCTCACCAAGCGCCGCGCCCCTCCCTCCCCGCCGCCCGGCACTCGCCTCCTCCGACACGCTGAGAGTCTCCGCCTCGTCCCCCGCCGGGTCCATCAACTCCTCCGGCCCGTTCAGCGTCGGTGGGTCGGGGCTGGCGGCCGCCATCTTACAGCGCAGAGACAGGGCCGGACGTGACGTCAGGGCTCGCCGCCGGTGACGTCATGCAGTCTCGGTGACGCGCCCCCCGCTGGGAAAGGGAACCCTGCCAGTCAGCCCGGGACACAGGTCATGGCAGGGAAAAGGGAGGCGGGGGGGGGGGGGGCCAGGTCATGGCAGGGTGATGGGCAGATCAACGGGTCGTTGCAGGGGTTGGGAGGAGAGAGAGAGATAAAGAGGGAGAGAGAGAAGGGAGGAGAAACAGGTTGTTGCAGGAGAGAGCAGGGTCATCGCAGGGGGAGAGGGAGAGAAGGGTCATCGCAGGGGGAGAGAAGGGTCATCGCAGGGGGAGAGAGAGAGAAGGGTCATCACAGGGGGAGAGGGAGAAGGGTCATCGCAGGGGGAGAGAGAGAGAAGGGTGATCGCAGGGGGAGAGAGAGAAGGGTGATCGCAGGGGGAGAGAGAGAGAAGGGTGATCGCAGGGGGGGAGAGAAGGGTCATCGCAGGGGGAGAGAGAGAAGGGTCATCGCAGGGGAGAGAGAGAGAAGGGTCATCGCAGGGGGAGAGAGAGAGAAGGGTCATCGCAGGGGGAGAGAGAGAGAAGGGTCATCGCAGGGGGAGAGGGAGAGAAGGGTCATCGCAGGGGGAGAGAGAGTAGAAGGGTTATTGCTGGGGGAGAGAGGAGAGACAGAGACAAGTTATTGCAGGAGGAAACAGAGAAGAGAGACTGTTCATTGCGGGGGGGGGGGTGCGCGGGTTGTTGCGGGGGAGACAAGGGGGGCAGCTCATTGCATAGATAACATTGATTTAAACAAATGTGAGACTGAAAAGCAATTTATTCCCAGTACTTGATGGTCTGCATCCCAAGGCTTCAAATGCGTTGGCCGTGGATATAATGGATGCACCATTTGTCAGCTTCCAAATTTCCATATGTTCTGGAATAGTTCCCACAGGTTGGAGGGTAACAAATGTATCACCACTATTTAAGAGAAAGTGAAGGCTGTCAACTGCAGACATTTTAGCCTGATAACAGTAGGAGGGAAGATCCAAGAACTGATTATTCAGGAAGTAAAAGGATAATCTGAAAGTAATATTTGGACTGGACAGAATTAGGTTGGATTTATTACGGGGAAATCACGTTTGACAAATCTGTTACAGATTTTCGAGGTTCTAACTGAAAGAAAAGATGAAGGGGAACCAAATGATGTGTATTTTACTTCCATAAGGCCTTTGATAAGATGCCACACAAGAGATTATTGAACAAAATTCGAGCAATGTGTTTGGGTGTCATATCCAGGGTGGATTGAGTATTAGATGACGGACAGAAAACAGAGAGTAGGAATAGATAGATCATTCTGGGCTGAGAAGTTGTGTCTAGAGGAGTGCTGCGGGGATCAGTGCTGGTGCCCCAACTGTTCACAATTCTTATCAATGCTTTTATGATGAGGGGACAAAGTGTAATATATCGAAATCTGCTGATGATATAAAGCCTGGCGGCAGTGTGCATTGTGGGGAGAATGCGGAATAGCTTCAGGAAGAAATAGACATGTTAAGAGAATGGTTGATGTCATGGCAGATCGAATATAGTGTGGAAATATGTGAGATCATCCACTTTGGTAGAAATGTGGAGTATTTTCTAAATGATGAGAGTTTGAAAGGTGTCCTTGTGTACAGATCAGTGAAGGTTAACATGTCAGTTCTAGCACTTTCTCAAGAATATGATTATGGATTCAAACATGGGCATTAAAGGACACCAAGTTCAAGTTTGTAGTTAATCAAATTCCAAGCACGCTATTGAAAAACTAGAATGCTCCCAAAAGCATTGAAATCTCAGATAGAAGAAGAACTAAACCAGCCGGAGGAGGACGAGGTGTTGGTAAAGGTGTCACAGAGTGATTGGGTGCCACTCATTGTTGTGGTAACCGCGGGCACATCAGAACATCCAGCTCTTCAGGGATTATAATGTGGCCTGTAATTGAGCAGTGGATGATGACCAATACCCTCTGGCCACATTTCAAGATCTGTACACCGAATTAGCAGGGCAAAGGTCTTCACTAAATTAGAACTGTCTCACACCTATGCTAGCGTAATGTTCACATGCATTCCTTTCCGTGATGGAGCAGACTTCATCTTTGTCAACATTACTTGATTACTAATCTTTAATTTCAGATTCCAGCCCTTCATGTTCCTGCTTATCTCCCTCCAGAAGCCATCTCCAACCTTCACTGTTCCCTCCTCCACTCCACTCCATCTGTCTCCTCTTTTTTTTTCCTCTATGTCCATCCATCATTCACCTGCCTCTGTCTCCCAACTCCACCCATCTCCTCCCCCCTATCTCGCGCCATCTGCCTGTCATCCTTCACCCCTCCTCAATCACCTTGGGCTCCTGCCTCACCGCTCCCCCTCTCCTGTACGCCGCCCATCTCCCCTCTCCACTCTCAGCCCTGACGCAGGGTCTCAGCCCGAAACACCGACAGTTCCTTTCCCCACCACAGATGCTGCTCGACCCTCTGTTCCTTCAGCAGTTTGTTTGTTGCTCCAGATCCCAGCACCTGCCGTCTCTTGTGTCTCCGTCTTAATTTTGGAATTTTTTTTTAACCAATACCAGTGTTACATAACCCCCAATTCCTGTGATTTCCTACTGTAATGATTCCCCATTCCCCTCTGTCTGCAGAGCTAAAGTAGCAAACCAAAGCCAGCTCTGTATGCAGGGGTTATGTGCCCTTGCTTTCTACAGTTTAAACATCTTGCTGCTCTCAAGAGGAACTAGGGGTGAATGTTCATGATTCATTGGAAGTGACAGAGCAGGGTGAGAACTAGAATTTTATAAATAGAGGCATGGAGTACAAGAGCAAGGAAGGCAATGTGTACCTATATAACTGCGTTTTGCTCATCGAATGTCTCTGTTACCTCATGAAAAACTCAATAGTTAAATTTTAAATTTACCTTTAACAATTCAATGCTGGCTTTCCCCAGTCATATTTTATACTTCCTCGCAACTTTGAAGAGAGCCATTTGGTCTATTGAATTTATGCTGGTCCCTCACTTCTGTCCATTAACATTCACACTGCTCACCTGATTTTCCACACCCACCAGCTACTCGGGGCCAACTTACAGTGGTCAACATGTCTTTGGGGTGTGGGAGGAAACCGGAGCACCCGGGGGGGGGGGGGGGAACCCACATGGTCACAGGGTCTATGTGTGAACTCTACACAGACAGTAGCGGAGGTCAGAATCGAACCCTGGTCACTGGAGCTCTGGGACAGTTGTACGAACTGCAGCATCGCTGTGCTGCCATTTGTCTGATTGACTGCTGATTCTGATCATCGTATCCCCACCATCAAGGTTAAGCCGACTGGTCTGCAGTCACTGGGCTTACCATTGCACCCTTTTTTGAACAAAGGTGTAATGTTTGAAATTTTCCAGTACTCAGGTTTCACCCGTCAAATGGCAACTGCTCGGCCCAAGACCGCAAGAAGCTGCAGGGAGTTGTGGACACAGCTCAGCGCAATACGGACACCAGCCTCCCCTCCTTGGACTCTGTCTTTGTCTTGGTGTAGCAGCCAGCATAATCAAAGACCCCACCCACCCGAGTCATTCTCTCTTCTCTCCTCTTCCATCGGGTAGAAGATACAGGAGCCTGAGGGCACGTACCACCAGACTTAAGGACAGCTTCTACCCCACTGTGATAAGACTATTGAACGGTTCCCTTGTATGATGAGATGGACTCTGACCTCACGATCTACCTTGTGTGACCTTGCACCTTATTGCACTGCACTTTCTCTGCAGCTGTGACACTTTATACTGTTATCGTTTTTACCTGTACTACATCAATGCACTCTGTACTAACTCAATGTAACTGCACTGTGTAATAAATTGACCTCTAAGATCGGTTTGTAAGAGAAGTTTTTCACTGTACCTCGGTACAAGTGACAATAATAAACCAATAAACCATAAACCAATATAGACCTCAGATTATTACAGCCAGGGTCCCCACAATTTCCTCTCCCAATATGTATCCCATCTGGACTTCCCACCATCTTTTGAATGAAGTGTCATCAATCTGAAACATTGGCATTTTTCTCTCTCCACAAATGTTGCCTGACCTGCTGAGAATGTCCAGCATTTTCTGTTCATATTCCAACCTTTGCGACATTTTGCTTTTAATCAATTGTCTGGAGACTCCAGCCCATTAATGTCTACGCTAGCTAATTTCATGTAACCATGGTCTTCTAACAGTGATCACTAGCAGAGATTGTCAAAGCAATTTGAGGTGAGATTACTGACGTCTTATGCTGATTGCATGTTCTTCAGACTGTACCCATTTAGAACAGAAATGAGAAGAAATATCTTTAGCCAGAGGTTTGTGGATTTGTGGAATTCGTTGCCACGTACAGCTGTGGAGGCCCGATCATTGGGGGTGTTTAAGGAGGAGATTGATAGGTATCTAATTAGTCAGGGTATCAAGGTATATGGGGAAAAGGCCGGGAATTGGGGCTAGATGGGAATAGTTTAGCTCATGGTGAGGTAGCAGAGCAGACTCGATGGGCCGAATGGCCTTCTTCTGCTCCTTTGTCTCATGATCTTCTCAAGGTCATTTTGGACTGTAGTATGAAATCACTGGACGTTGCACTATTGCTGGAAGGTGTAATATTTAAATGGAACAGGCAGATTTCATGACAGACATTGTCATTGGCCCTGCCATGTCTAATACAGCAGCCATCAAGATCTCCAGAATATCTTGAAACTATGCGGGAGATTCAACAGATCCCCGAGTCCGGTAGTTTGCAGTGGTGAAGATCAACACATCAGCCACCTGGTTTAGGATTGCCATTGTATCTGAGGGTGCAAGGCGGTCATAGTGATATGCCATGGTCCAGGAACAGCAGAGTATCGTAGTCTGAAGCTCATTCCGAGAAGAGACCCCAGAACTCAATGCTGCATTCTTAAAACAAGACAACACACCTTGTCATCTATTGAGTCTGTCATGATTGAGTAGAAAGAGTCACAGGATGACCCTCCCCACTGAGATGGTCGACTCTGAGAGCCAAATGTGTAGATGGTACCCAGTTGTAGAAACTTTGATCATGTTTTGGAATAAGGATCCTCATGAAACTAGCTGATTGGATTCAATAATTCCTTGGGGTATGGTGAGAAATGAGAACAAATGTTGCTAATAAAGCCATCAGCACAGTGGTGCAACGGGTAGGACCACCACCTCACACCACCAGAGACCTGGGTTCAATCCTGACCTTGGGTGCTGTCTGTGTGGAGTTTGCACATTCTCCCTGTGACTGCATGGGTTTCCTCTGGGTGCTCCAGTCTCCTCCCACGTCTCAAGAACATGTAGGTTGGGCCACTGTAAATTGCCACTGGTGTATAGCTGGGTGGTAGAACCTGGATAAAGTTGATGGGAATGCGAGAAGAGTAAAATTGAAGACCTCAGCCTCCAGCATCATCGTGTTTTTCATCTAGATTCCAGTATCTGCAGTCCTTTGTTTCTCAAGAATAAAATGGTATTAGTGTAAATGGCTGTTTGATGGTCAGTGCGGACTTGGTGGGCCAAAGGGCCTATTTCTATGCTGTATGGATCAATGACTCTATGGTTCTATGACTATTGGAACTGTTTGTCTGTTTAACAGAAACAATCCTACTGAGCACCAAAGTCATGTGGCATAATGGCAGGATATGCTTGCCCCAGCTATTACTTACTTGTTTGGGTTCTCAGTGGAAAGGGTCCTCGAGAGAACTTCCAGACAACAAGGTGTACTCATGCAATGAGATCAGAGGGTCACTCTTTGACACAACTTACTGACATCCTCCTCTTATCTTGTCCTTATAACCACGCAGGAGGCCATCAGTGAAGAAAGAAAGACAGTTAATGTTCGGTATGGATGAACTTTCTTCAGAACTAGGAAAGGTTGCCTGGTTTTCTGTAGGCAATAGACTGCCCGTTTTTGAGGTCCTGTGAGAGGCGATTCACACTGACAGTCCGTCAGTGATCATTGTTGATGCATTCTTGGGAAAGCATAGTCCAGAAAGGAGCCTGCAAGATCTCACTAACTTAATAGTAAAATGTCTTTTTATTGTGCAACTAATGGCTTTAGCTTTGCTAAACAGAGGGAATCATTTGATAATGGACAATGAAACTGGCAAATAAATCGGTAAATTGGTTTATTGTTGTCACATGTACCGAGGTACAGAGAAAATCTTTGTTTTGCATGCCATCCATACAGATCATTTCATCACATCAGTGCATTGAGGTAGTACAAGGGAAAAGCAATAACAGAATGCAGAATAAGGTGTTACAGTTACAGAGAAAGTGCAGGGCAGGCAGACAACAAGGTGCAAGGCCATGGTGAGGTAGATTGGGAGGTCAAGACACCACCTTATCGTACAAGGGGACTGTTCAATAGTCTTATATCAGCGGGATATAAGCTGTCCTTGAGCCTGGTGGTACGTGCTTTCAGGCTTTTGTATCTTCTGCCTGATAGGAGGGGGGAGAAGAGAGAGTGATCAAGGTGGATGGGGTCTTTGGTTATGCTGGCTGCTTTACTGAGGCAGTGGAAATGTAGACAGAATTCATGGAGGGGAGGCTGGTTTCCATGATGTGCTGGGCTGTGTCCACAACTCTCTGAAGTTTCTTGTGGTCTTGGGCAGAGCACTTGCCATACCAAGCTGCGATGCATCCAGATAGGATGCTTTCTATGGTGCATCTTTAAAAATTGGTGAGGGTCAACAGGGACATGCCAGATTTCTTTAGAGGAGGTAGAGGTGCTAATTCAATGATTCAAACATTTCAGTTATGTGCATGTGTCCAAGGCAGACCTCAGAGTTGTTGCTGTGGGATGCTGCTTTAGGACTCACTGCCCTGGAGCCTGTGCATAAAGTGACTAGCTTTGCTGTGGTCAACAAATGCCTGTGCAAAGTGTTCTCCCTGCTCATGGACAATGCAATCTCTTGTTTCTCAAGACCTAACCCTTTGCTGAGGACTTGGCCATCTCTCGCCCTGCAGAGTATTACTGTTTGTACATGGTTTCCTACAAAATCTCACTAACTGCGCCAGTCCTGGGGAAGGTCGCTCCAGATGGGAACCAAATAACTCTCTCCAAAAAGAAGAAAGTTCAGCAAGTTCCATCAATTCAGCTAATGCTACATTACTCCTGATTACATGAAATCACATTTACCTGAAACATCATCTTGGCCCATGCACCAGAAGAACTCCAAAGGCCTCCTGTAGGTATTGCATAGACAAGCCATCTCTGTAACAGGCCTACTTGGCTCGCTGGCCTCACTACTGCTGTGCAGAGCCATTCCCTGGGATGCAGTCAGGATGGTGGAAGGATTCTCCTTTTCAGTGGTTGTGGTATGAGACGATGGATGAATACAAGCTGCTCTAAACCTTGGTACAACATATCCATGATGTGTCTAGACTTAAAGAGGCACCAGCTGATACCAAGCAGAATCATTCTAAGAGCGTAAATACTATTCCAAACAAAGCCTATTACCAAGAAAAAGCATACTTTATGTTGAAATACGGGTAAATGGGATTAGCATAGGTAAATACAATGGTCAGCATGGACAAGGTGGGCCAAAGGGCCTGATTCTGTGCTGTACAACTCTATGAAAGTTGGTTTATGGATTGGTTGGAAAGGTTGACTTAATCGTTGCATAAAAATATTAACTACACAATTAGATATAGGTACTGTGTTCAGGGAGGAAATGATACAAGGCAAGAGGTAAACAGAGGGATGTTGAGACAGCGTTCACTAACTTAATAGTTGTCAGCAAAGATCCAAAGATAACTAAGTGCCTGGAGGGCTGTGGACAGGGTCAGGATTCATTCCTTTGGAATAATATGGTCATACCACACTAGCTGCAATACAGAAAAGACCCTGATACCAAATACCTTTAGACAAATAGGACAGTCAAACCAATTACCTTAATGGTAGATCTTGATACCAGATTGTAAGAGGAATGGGAAAGGGAGCAACCATTTTCACAATGTCCTGGCTAATACCAAACACAGCCCTACTGAGAACCCAGGCACTAGTGCAAACCAAGTCTATAAACCACTAGACAAGAACTAGACAAGTCAACCCAGGCCAGACTAATTTAACTTAAAATGGAACCTGATGTTGGCACCATTGATACAGTAAAAGGAATCTATATTCAGTTTCTGTATGTTTGCCTCAGTATTTCCCTTCCTCAAAGGGATGGAACTGGAGTGTGTGCAAGGTGAATTTTGGGGAAAGTGATCAGGTAAGGAGGTAATATCGAAGGGTAATAACCTCCCTCCTTGGCTTTGGTATTCTAGAATGTAGGTACCATAGGTATCATAATGAGGGCACACTCTGTCATTAGAGTGTAGTGGACTTCACAGACAGTTACTTCTCCAAGCTGTGATCCTTGAGTAGACACTGCACTCATGGGAGTCAGATGCATTCTGATCAAAGACAACAATTGCTCCTACGGCTAGGGAACAGTGAAAATGCAGTGGCAAAGCTTGTTAATCGATCTCATTGAGAAGCCATGTGGTACTGGATTAATAGAAGTTAGTAAGGAGACAGAATTATCAACAGTAACTGGCCTCAAAGTCTCACAGAAGAATCACTATGCCCACACTTCACCAAGGTTCCTTTGTCTTCAGGAAGATTAGTGAAGATTAACAAAGCTTTAAACTTTTGGCAAAAAATACCCATCAACACTATTGGCTCTCAAATGTCGGTCACAGCAGGAGCAGTTAGAAGTGACTAATTCAGGCCCACCACTACAGACTCTGCAGGGCATGCCAGGTTAACTGCTCTGTCAGTCATTCACTGAGGAGTTTCTTCTCCGAGTGAGCACCAGTCAGTGACCTGATCAGGCAAACCTACGTCCCAGTGAGCCAATCATAACTGGCGGCACAATGAGTATGCCTGACCAAATCATGGAGCTCAAGATGACTTTAAACCAATGGAACTCCTTCAGGGACATAGATTCTTCTACTGGAGATTGGCTGGAGAATGTGGCTGTACCTGCATCAGTAGACAGCAGTGCTTCTGTAGGTGTTCGTCATCCTAGAGTCACAGTGATCTCATAGTGCCTGCTGAAATGGCCCCCAGAACACACTGGGATGATCGTCTGGAGATGTGTGTTCCTCCGAATATGAGAGACCAACCTCTCCAACACACTAAACCGGCAATTTCTGCTCATGTTAATCCAGCTTGTGACCCTCCAGTAAAATTACAAGGATACAGCCATAGCAGGAACCTATTTAGGTATGGTGATCATCGAAATACTTCATACCACAATATTCCCACTCACCTAAGTACTCCCACTATGGTACACCTGCAGAAATATGTCATGGAGGCATACATCAAGGAAAAAGGTCCTTCAGCCCAATGTATCCATGCCAACCATCAAGCACCCATCTGCACCGATCCTATTTTGCCTCTCACATACATGTCAATGGTTCTGACAAAGGGTTACAGATATGAAACACTGTCGGCTTCTCCTTCCACAGACGCTGCCTGACCTACTGAGTTTCTCAAGCATTTTCTGTTTTTGTTTCAGACTCTTGGTATCTGTGGGGTTCTTTTGATTCCCATCAACCCCCCCCCCTCCCCAATTCTCCTGCCACCCACCTCCACTGGAGGCAATTGCACATCTTTGAGATGTGGGAAGAAACCACGGAGCTCTGTAAATGGTCCCTAGTGGGCGGTAAGAATCTGGTGTAGTTGATCGGAATGAGATCAGGGTAAATGGGTGAATTGATGGGCTGAAGGGTCTATTTCTGTGATATCTCCCCCTGTATGATTCTATGACTCTAGGATATCTGTAAGGAAGGTCTGAGGTAATATAAAAAGGTAATGACCTCCCTCATTGGCACCATTCAGAGCACCAACATGGGTCAGAAAGGATGGTACGACCTCGTTCCCAAAGAGTCAGCCTGCCATGCGCGTAGTAGCTGAAGTATAGCTGACACAACAGATTGCCTGAGAATGAGTACTGCCTGAGTGGCCCCTGACAATAAGTACTCCTGTTTGAGTACTGTTGGGGGAGTACATGGCACTAACACCAGGGATAAGTTTGTTGGTATTATCCAATAAGATCCGATATCCAAACCTTCCACACCTACAGGACTGGGACTCGGCCAGGTTTTTAGATTTCTACAGATTTTGGACAACGTTAAAAAAAAATTGAAACAAAGTTAAATATTTCATTTGGAACTAATCAAGTATTTTCCCTATTGTCCTCTTTCAGAATAAAGTTAGACACCTCAGGCCGATCAGGCTGACTCAGAGTGTCTGGTCCAGAGGATGCACCTCCACATTACAGGAAAGATGTGGAGGCTTTGGAGAGGGTGCAGTAGAGGTTCACCAGGATGTTGCCTGGATTAGAGAGTAATAGCTATAAGGAGAGGTTGGACAAGCTTTTCTCTAGAGGACCCAATAGAAGGCAGAGAACTAACAGCTAGCTGGACTTCCAGAAATGTCCATTTATCAGAGAACCATTCCTATAGCTGCATTTTAAACCACTTATGGTCTTTTCTCCTCGACAACAAACAGCCAGAGTAATCTGTGTTTATGGAGCACCTCTCTTATACGGAAATATCCCAGGGCCATTATCAAACAGAAAATTGGTACTGGGCCAGAGAGAGAGATATCAGGCAGTGAAGGTTTTGCCAAAGGGTGCAGAAAGGAGATGGGTGAGGCAGTGAGTTTGAGGAATGTCAGAGTTTTGAGCCAAGTATTGGTATTGGTATTGGTTTATTATTGTCACTTGTACTGAGATACAGTGAAAAACTTGTCTTGCATACTGATCGTACAGGTCAATTCATTACACAGTGCAGTTACATTGGGTTAGTACAGAGTGCATTGATGTAGTACAGGTAAAAACAATAACAGTGCAGAGTAAAGTGTCACAGCTACAGAGAAAGTGCAGTGCAATAAGGTGCAAGGTCACAACAAGGTAGATCGTGAGGTCAGAGTCCATCTCATTGTATAAGGGAACCGTTCAATAGTCTTATCACAGTGTGGTAGAAGCTGTCCTTAAATCTGGTGGTACGTGCCCTCAGGCACCTGTATCTTCTACCTGATGGAAGAGGAGAGAAGAAAGAATGTCCCGGGTGGATGGGGTCTTTGATTATGCTGGCTGAGAGGTAAAGAGAGAGTCCAAGGAGGGGAGGCTGGTGTCCATGATGCGCTGGGCTGTGTCCACAACTCTCTGCAGCTTCTTGCGGTCCTGGGCAGAGCAGTTGCCGTACCAAGCCGTGATACATCCAGATAGGATGTTTTCTATGATGCATCGGTAAAAGTTGGTGAGAGTCAAAGGGGACAAACCAAATTTCTTTAGCCTCCTGAGGAAGTAGAGGCGCTGGTGAGATTTCTTGGCCGTGGCATCCACGTGATTGGACCAGGACAGGCTGTTGGTGATGTTCACTCCCAGGAACTTGAAGCTCTCAACCCTCTCGACCTCAGCACCGTTGATGTAGATGGGTGCATGTACACTGCCCCCTCTCCTGAAGTCAATGACCAGCTCTTTCGTTTGGTTGACATTGAGGGAAAGGTTGTTGTCATGACACCATTCCTGTACTCCGCCTCATTGCTGTTTGAGATATGGCCTACAACGGTGGTATCATCTGCAAACTTGTAGATGGAGTTAGAGCAGAATCTGACCACACAATCATGAGTGTATAGGGAGTAGAGTAGAGGGCTGAGGACGCAGCCTTGTGGGGCACCACTGTTGAGAATAATCGTGCTGGAGGTATTGCTGCCTATCCTCACTGATTGTGGTCTGTTGGTTAGAAAGTCAAGGATCCAGTTACAGAGGGAGGTTTTGAGTCCTTGGTCTCAGAGTTTGGTGACAAGCTTGCTTGGGATTATTGTACTGAAGGCAGAGCTGTAGTCAATAAACAATAGTCTAACGTATGTGTCCTTACTGTTCAGATGCTCCAGAGCTGAGTGTAGGGCCAGGGAGATGGCATCCGCTGTAGACCTGTTTCAATGATAGGCAAATTGCAGTGGGTCAAGATTGTCTGGGAGGCTGGAGTTGATGTGTGCCACGACCAACCTCTCAGAGCACTTCATGATGGTGGATGTCAGAGCCACTGGTCGGTAGTCATTGAGGCATGTTACCTTGCTTTTCTTTGGTACCGGGATGATAGTGGTCTTCTTAAAACAGGTGGGAACCTGAGAGTGAAGCAGGGAGAGGTTGAATATGTCTGCAAATACTTCTGCCAGCTGATCAGCACAAGATCTGAGCACACGGTCAGGGACACCATCTGGGCCGGGTGCTTTCCTCGTGTTCACCCTCTGGAAGACTGATCTTACGTCCTCAACTGTGATCACAGGTTCAGCTGCATTGGAGGCTGTCAGGGTGGTGGTGACAATCCACTTCCCTTCTGTTCAAAACGCGCATAGAATGTGTTAAGCTCATCAGGAAGGGATGCGCTGTTGTCAACTATGCAGCCCGACTTCATTTTATAGCCTGTTATGGCATGCAAGCCCCGCCATAACTGACGGCTGGTCTGGGACTCTATTTTGAGTCGGTATTGTCTCTTGGCATCCCTGATAGCTTTCCGAAGGTCATACCTTGATTTCTTCTACAGATCAGGTTCACCAGATTTGTGTGCAGCAGTCCTCGCCTTCAGTCGGGAGTGGATCTCCCGGTTCATCCATGGTTTCCGGTTTGGGAACACCCGTATTGTCCTCTTTGGTACACAGTCCTCCATACACTTGCTGATAAAGTCTGTGATGGTGGTGGCATACTCATCTAGGCTGGCAGCTGAGTCTTTGAACATGGAGCAGTCCACTGTCTCAAAGCAGTCACGTAGGAGCTCATCTGTTTCCTCAGACCAGCACTGCACGACTCTCCGTACCGGATCCTCCCGTTCCAGTTTCTGTTTGTATGCAGGGAGGAGGAGCACAGCCTGGTGGTCTGATTTCCCAAGGTGAGGATGAGGGGTGGCTCGGAAGGCATCTTTGATGGGTGTGTAGCAGTGGTCAAGGGTGTTAGTGCCCCTGGTGGAGCAGGAGGTGTGCTAGTAGTATTTTGGTAACACACTCTAGAGGTTGGCCTGATTGAAGTCCCCTGTGATGATGAAGAGGGTCTCAGGGTATCCTGTCTCAAGGTTGTTGACCATGGAGTATAGCTTATTGAGTGCAGGCTTCATGTCCGTCTGTGGTGGGATGTAGACTGCCATCAGGGTAGCTGAAGTGAACTCCCTTGGCAGATAGAATGGTCGACACTTTACCGTTAGATATTCCAAGCTGGGTGAGCATGAGCTCGCCAGGACCGTCACGTCCGAGTACCATAAGTTATTGATTAAGAAGCAGACCCCTCTGCCTTTAACTTTGCCTGAGGATGCCATACGGTCCATTCGATGAATTGAGGAGCCTTCAGGTTGAATAGCACAGTCAGGTAAGGCAGGTGTGAGCCATGTTTCAGTGAGACATAGCACACAACAGTCCCTCAGCTCTCTTTGGTAGGTCAGTCTTGCCCTTAGTTCATCAACTTTGTTCTCAATGGACTGGATGTTAGCTAGTAGTAAGCTGGGGAGAGGGGCCTTGTAACCACGTTGTTTCAGCCTCGCCTGCAGCCCAGCCCTCTTGCCACGTTTCCGAGATACTCAACGGCGACTCCTCAGTCCTGAAGTGGAGCCAGCAGGTAAATATAGTTAAGGGTCAGACCTGTAAGACCTGGGGAGGTGGAACACATACAGTTCTGAAAATGGAAGAGGCCAGAATCAAAGATTTTAAAAGGACAATCCCAGTCATAAAATTATATTAAAAGTTTGGATATTCAGGGGGATATAAACTCCAAGTGCCACAATTTCTCTTTATAACTATGGAAACACTGTTAGTCTGTGGTGCTGAAACCTCTCTTTGTCTCCTTCTGCTGTGATGGAAATGAATTGTACAAGTGTCCTGAATGGGGCCTTGTTACTTTCTCGATGCAATGGTAAGCAGTTGCTCAATAAACATGGGGAAGGTCACCCAAGATCTCCTGGACGCTCCAGAGACATCGGTGAGGTATAGGTAAGACTTTCTTGGATTGTAGGTCTGATGGGTGGGGACGAACATGTTGGAAGAACAAATTATCCTCTGTGATGATGCAGTTTAGCCTCTTCCTTTCTCTCTTCATTGAACAAAGTAAAGGAACTGCCATTGGGAAACCAATGTCACTCCTGTAAAGCAGGACATCGAGCAGTGTTGCGTCAGCCATAAAAAACATTCTGAGCCTCCAGCACCCTGAAGAGGAACAAACCTGAGACAGCCATCAGGAGTAACACCAGGGATAGTTTCCTTAATGTGGCATCTGCTTCAGGTATACACAATTACACCTCACTTTGTACAGTGGCAGTAATTACTTAGGGCAGATCTGAGGCAGACAAGTTAATCACACCCTTTGACAAGATTTCCAGTCTCCTGGTGACTTTCTTTCAGGATAATTGAGATGCAGATTTTAGCAGCAAAGTTGAGACGACTGTGATGTAAGCACCGCTTTATGCCAACCAGTGCTCAAATCTCTCCCAAAATCTTCAGTGATTCAGGGGAAATTCTAGGGTGAACAATAACACGAGCTTTATCACAGATAATTGTCAAGGACCATACCCAAAAAGAAAAGGCAGAACCTCTTCAGGATGAATATGCATCGACAATACAGTTTCAACAAAACCAGCAGAATGACGAACTACGTAATCAAGGCAGTAGAATAAAAGTCAGTGGGAGTTGTGATTGTACAATGCACCTTTGATCAGATGTCAGTTCAATTTTCCTCATTAGGACATGGAAGAGGTTCAGATGCTGGAGATAGTGCCGATAGTAGCATTGGAGACAGTTCAAAAGAGATTCTCCAAGCTAATTCCTGGGATGAGAGGGTTGTCCTATCAAGAGAGGCTGGACAGTTTGGGTTTGTATGTCCAGGAGTTTAGAAGAATGAGTGGTGACCTTATTCAAATATATAAGATCCTAAGGGGGCTCGACTGGGTAGATGTTGAGATATTTTCATGAGTGGGAGAGTCACGGACAAGGGGACATAACTGCAAGATAAGGGGCTGGTCATTTAAAACTGAGGTTCCTAGAAACTTCTTTCAGAGGCTAGTGAACCTCTGGAATTGAAAATAGATAAATAGTTGAATAATTGAGGAATAGAAGGTAGTGGGGTACTGGCACAGGAGTGGAGGCCAGCATAGATTGGACATGATCATGTTGGGTGGTGGGGCAGGATTGAGGGGCTGATTGGCCTACTCCTACTCCTGTTTTCTTGGGTTCTTGAGAAGAGCTCTGAGGCTGATTCCCAGTGTCAAGGGTCTAGGATGTGAGTTGTTGCACTTTGGGAGGTCAAATGTAAGGGGAGAGTACAAAGTTAATCGCAGGGCCCTTAACAGCATTGATGCACAGGGGGATGTTGGGGTCCAAGTCCATAGCTCCCCGAAAGTCACCACACAAGTAGATAGGGCGGTAAAGAAGGTGTATGCATACTTGCCTTCATTAGTCTGGGCATTGAGTAAGGAAGTCACTTGCAGCTGTGTAAAACTTTAGTTAGGCCACACTTAGGAGTATTGTGTGCAATTCTGGTCACCCCATTACAGGAAGGATGTGGAGGCTTTGGAAAAGGTACAGAAGATGCTGCCTGGATTAGAGGATATGAACTGTAAGGAGAGGTCGGACACACTTGGGTTGTTTTCTCTGGAGCATCGGAGGCTGAGGGGAGACCTGATAGAAGTTTATAAAATTATGAGAGGCAGTTAGAATTTTTATCCTATAGTAGAAATATCAAACACTAGAGGGCATGCATTTACGAGGAGGCGGGGGAGGGGAAGTTGAGGGAGATATGTGGGGCAAGTTTTTTACACAGAGAGTGGTACGTGCCTGGAATGGGCTGACAAGGGTGATAGTGGAAACTGATGCAATAGTGATGTTTAAAAGGCCTTTAGATAGACACATGAGAATGAGAGAATGGAGGGATGTGGATCATGTGCTGGGAGAAGAGGTTTAGTTAAATTTGGCATGGTGTTCAGCACAGACATCGCGGGCCAAAGGGCCTGATCCCTGCTGTACTGTTCTATGTTTCCATAAGATATGGAAAGCTTTAAGAAGCAGGCTTAAATTGAGAAATACACAGAGATAGTAAACATGGCGACCGGGATGTTTAACCATCAGTGAGAACTAAATTGATTCTGGGCCATTCTAAACCAAGGAATAGTTTGGTGCTGACACTTGAGACAAAATCTGTGAAAGGGATACATTTAAGAGTTTATATTGCGCATCTAGTCCAGGTTATATGAAGGGGTAGAGGAATTTTTAAGAAAGGACAAGGCAATTAAATAATTAAATACTTGAAGGATAAAGGCAAAGGTAAACATCAGTGCAGCTGAGCTTGAGGTTCCAATAGCTGCAATGAGTGCAGTCATGAAGAGGGATGGTCAGACCAGAAAGAAATTTGCAGGAGTCTCCAAATGACATAATGATGTAGGAGAATCCGTGTTGGTGGCAATGGGCTGCCTTCCTGAACCCCTAGAGTTTGTGCGGTGAAGGTGATCTCACAATAGTGCCCGCTGCAGAGTACCAGCATGTTGGCCTCACATCAAAATTGCTTTCTTATCACCATTGTCGGAGCTATAAAGAGTGAGGAAGAGCACTCCCATGCAATTCTCAACAAACCGATGAGTAAATGGTTGAGCCGGATGACAGCTGCGTCAAAATTACAACCCAATGATCTAAGGTCTGGCTGACTAATTGAAAGAGCAGGTGACTCGGAGAGGATCAAATCCATACACAATTACTTACAGAAAGTGGGGGTGCAATCCTTTCCGTATTCTTTCTCTGTCCTATTTAATATGGAGTAGGGAATCGCACAAACATATGAATTAGGAGAGGGGGAAGGCCAATCAGCCCTTCAAGCATGCCCCATCATCCTTCTAAACTCCAGCATGCAAGCCTAACCAGTAAAACCTCTCCTCATAACACAACCTACCCATTCCATGTGTTAGTCTAGTGAGCCTCTGCACTGCTTCCAACGAGTAACGCCCTTCCTCATTTAAGGAGGACCAATACTGCACACAGTGTTCCAGATATAATTGCATCAGAGCTGCACACATCCTAAGTATCACCTCTCCCTTTTGTATTTAATTCCTCTAACAATAAATGACAACATTCTGTTAACTTGTCAAAGTCGAGTTTATTGTCATACGCACGAGTACACGTATGCACAGGTGCAATGAAAACCTTGCTTGCAGCAGCATCACAGGCACAGAGCATCAGATAAGCAGCATTCACAAGGAAAACATAAACTAAAGATAAATTATACACAGTTTTTACAAGAAAGAACACGATTTAACTTGCCTACTTACTTGCTGTACCTGCATACTAGCCCTTTGCCAGTCATACACTAGGACACCCAGATCTCTCTTTCACCCCTCGTCATTTGAATAACACGCTTCTTCTTTAGTTTTCCTGCCAAAATGGACAATTTCACATTTTCGACATTATACTCCTTTGCCACGACTCTACCCGTTCACTTAACCTACTGATATCCCTCTGCGGAATCCTTATATTCTCCCCACACTCTGTCTTGGTGTCATCAGAAAATTTAGCAACCATAGCTACGGTACCTCCATCCAAGTTATTAATATAACCCGGGAAAAGTTGAGGCCCCAGAACTGATCCCTGTGGCATTCCACTTGGTTCATCTTGCCAAACAGAGAAAGGTCTATTTTTGCCTACTGTTTCCTGTTAGCTGGCCAATCTCCTATCCACCTCAATATATCACTCCATAGACCACACTCCATACACCACAAGCTTTTAATTTCCACAATGACTTTCAATGTGCCACCTTATCAAATGCCTTCTGGAAATCTGTATTGTACATCCACTGGTTCTCCTTTATCTACAACATATTACTTCTCCAATAAATTGTTCAAGAATTATTTCCCTTTCCCTGGCTTTGCCTGACTGCCTTGAATCCTTCTAAGTACTTTATGTCTTTAACAACAGCTTCTATCTTTCCAAAAAGGAAACAGGAGTGACTATTACAATTGGACAACTGGAGTGGCTTTCTGAGAGGAACATGCTGAATTTTTCCAGAATAGATCATTAAAAATATTTAAGGCAGAGGTAGATACATTTTTGAAAGATCATGGAATTGAGGGTTATGGGGATTTTTCACAGAAGAGGAGATGAGACCTGGGGCAGTTCACCCATGATCATATTGAAAGACAGAGCAGGCCTGAGGGCCCTGGTGACCTACTTCTGCTCCTATTTTCTAGTGTTTTTGTGTTCCTGTATTGTGTCATTCACCAAAGGAAAAAGGGCATCACCATCATTTAAGATCCTGCATCATGATGTACACGGTACCGTGAGCACAAGCAATGAGCTCAGTGACCGGTTTGATGTAACAGCTAGTGTCAGGCAAAGTTCCATGTGATGTCCTACACATTTTTAGCATTGTGATTCATTTGTGATAGGACTTGCACCCAGCATCAAATCAAGAACGGGCCAGCAAAGGACTTGAGGGCCTATAAATATATCAATGTTCTTTGATTGCCAAAATCCTGGAATTCCTTGGTAACAACCATGTGAGACTACCTTCACCACATTGCCTGCAATGGTTCAAGGACAGGATCCATTAGCATTTTCTCAAGGGCAAATAGGAATTGAGAATGAATGTCAACAATGCCCGCATCCTGTCCTCAAAGAAGGTGTTCCAGCTGGTGTCTGGTTTATCAATAAAAATATTAAAAACATGGAATTTCCTTCAGACACAGCCCAGAGAATTTGGGTTCTACACAAAAGGTTAAAAGCCATAGTTGATTATAATCACTTCTGACACCGGGACAAAAATGTACGGGCAAGCTTGGAACTTCCGCAGCTGATCCTTTGCCATAATTTTTCCTACCTTCCTATCTTCTAAGGACTGAAAAATCTATTCATTTCAGCCTTGAATCTGCTCAGCCCTACAAAATAAAAGTGGAAAGTGCATCTGTAGAGAGAGAAACAGTTAATATTTCAGTTCAATAACCTGTCATCAAATATTTCACACAAATTCCAATTATGCAATGTACAAAGACTGATATTTGATGACGAGGTTCATCTTAGAGAAGTTAATGTAGCATTTCACAACCCATCCACCATTTGAATTTCAAAGGTAATTGCAGAACAAAAGCTGGGAATAGTTAGGAACTATCTACTGGCTGTGTTCTTATCTGGGTCTGGAATGTGGTGATCCAACAAATGCACAGAAACAGGCCCTTCGGCCCAACTCGTCCATGCCGACCAAGTTGCCTACCTGAGCTAGTCCCATTTGCCTGCATTTGACCCATATCCTTTCCTATCCATGTACTTGGCTAAATGTCTTTTAAACATTGTAATTGTACCCGCCTCTACAGCTTCCTGTGGCAGCTCATTCCATATACCCACCATCCAGGGGAAAAATTTGCCCCCCAGGTCCCCTTTAAATTTTGCCCCTCTCACCTTAAACCTATGCCCTCTAGTTTTAGACTCCCTGACCCTGGGGAAAAGACTGTGATCATTCACTTTATCTATTCCCCTCAGGATTTTATATACTTCTATACTATCACCCTGAGCCTCCTACGCTCTAGGAAAAAAATAGCCCCAGCCTATCCAGTCTCTCCTTATAACTCAGGTCCTCCAGTCCTGGTAGCATTCTCGTGAACCTTCTCTGCATGCTTTCCAGCTTAATGGCCAGAACCACACACATGACTCCAGGTGCGGTCTCACCAACATCTCGTACGGCTGTAACATGACATCCCAGCTCTTGTACTCAGTGCCCTGACCGATGAAGGCAAGATTGCCATCCACATGAAGCTCAGCAGTGTCCAGTGTAGCACAGGTGCCTCTAAGCTACGTTGGCATATCCTGAGGATGTCTGATACAGGGATCCCTAAGCAAATGTGAGGTTGTTGCTCGTGAAAAAAATGACCGGAGGTCACCCAAATATATCAATACAATACAATAACAAAGTTAAAATTCAAATTAAACCACAGATGCTGGAAATCTGAAATAGAAACAGAAAATGCTAGGAACACTCAGGAGGTTAGGCAGCGCCTATGAAGAGAGAAACAGAATTAATTTTTCAGGTCCCAAACCCTACATCAGAATGATAGTTCTGTTTTAGCGCCTGACCTGCTGAGTATTTCCGGCACTGTCTGTTTTTACCTAATAACAAACTGCATTAAGGTGCAAGAGGAAATCCAAAACAATGCATCTCAATGCAATGTGAGATCTACAGAGATGAGAGAGATGTGCTTAGACCTATTAGGGGTAAATTTAGGACTGCTCAGGGTGATGAACCTTAAAACATTACAGAGCAAGTAAGTTGAGAAATGGAAAGTGCAGGATCTTTAGCAAGCAGGACAAATCTTCTTGTTCACTTTATACAATATGCACAAAAAGCTGGAGGAACTCAGCAGGTCAGGCAGCATCTATGGAGGGAAATGAACAGTCGACGTTTTGGGCCGAGATGCTTCATCAGGACTGGAAAGGAAGAGGACAGAAGCCAGAATAAAAGGGTGGGAGGAGGGGGAGGAGCAGGAGCTGGGGGTGATAGGTGAGTCCAGGTGAGGGGGGAAGGTAGGTAGGTGTGGGGGGAAGTGGGACTGATGTGAGGAGCTGGGAGGTGACGGGTGGAAGAGGCAAAGGGCTGATGAAGATGGAATCTGATAGGAGAGGACAGTGGACCATGGAATAAAGGGAGGGAGGCGGGGAAGCAGGGAGGAAGGTGTGGGTGAGGGGCAGGTTGTAAGGGAGGGGGAAGGGAAAGAGAACGGGTAATGGGGCCAGAAGGATAAGGGAACACAGAGAGGTGGCGACAGAGGGGAGTAGTTACTGGAAGTTAGAGAAATCGATGTTGATGCCGTCAGGTTGGAGACCACCAAGATGAAGGGTCTCGGCCTGAAACGTCGACTGTCCATTTCCCTCCGTGGACGCTGCCCGACCCGCTGAGTTCCTCCAGCGTTTGGTGTGTGTTGCTCCAGATTTCCAGCATCTGCAGTCTCTCTTGTGTCTCTGTCTTGTTCATCTATAATTAGTGTGTGAGAGCCGCCGGTACGGGGAAGAAGAGAGGAAGTTCACTTTGGGGAGACAGGGAGGGAGAGAAGGGCAGATTATCAGAGGAAAGAAAAATTAATGAGGGGAAAGAATCACAAACGATTGTGAGAGGAAGATAGACACAGATGGAGCCACAGGCTAGTGTGGAGGGAGCGGTCACTGCAGGGAGTGGATGATACAGTGACCCACCCAGAAGAGCTACTGCCTGACGGCTCCAGCAACCCTGGGTTCAATCCTGACCTCCGGTGCTGTCTCTGTGGAGTTTGCAGATTCTCCCTGTAACCACGCAGTTCCTTTCGGGTGCACTGGTCTCCTCCCACATCCCAAAAACGTGCAGGTTGATAGGTAATTGGCTCCTGTAAATTGCCCTTAGTGTGTAGGTGAGTGGGAGAATCAGGGGGAGAGCCAGGAGGAATAAAATGGGGTTGGTGTAAGTGGATGCTTGATGGTTGGTGTAGACGTAATGAGTTAAAGGGCCTGTTTCCGTGCCGTATCTCTCTATGTTCTCGATCTGTGAAAGAAATTCATTGTATTCCTTTACCAACCACATGGAACTCCTTGCAGTGACCTCACTGAGAGTGAGACAGGCCATTGTAGAGAAAATATATCAGATGTCATCAAGAGGGAGGAAGGTGGGTTATTTCAGAAAATAGAAAGGGAGGGAGAAACAGAGAACCCACCCACCTCACCCCTCACCCCCCACCCCCCTATCCCAGAGGCAGAGGCAAAAGGATTGTTATAAAGAGGGAGAAAACATTACAGAAATTGAAAGTGATGGATCATCGCGGTGAAGGAGCAAGGTCACCGCTGGGAGGATGGGGGATAGGAAGGTGTTGCTTGAGAGAGAAGCAGAGAGGGGAAGACATAAGTGTCATCACATAGAGTCTAAGAAGTTACTACACACAGAGAAACAAAGGTCATTGCAGAAGTATGATTAAGTCATCAGAGGAAGAGAGAGATAGATCATTGTACAGAAAGAAAAATCATTGTAGAGACAGCATAGGTCATTCGAGAAAGAGAGATAGGTCAATGTAGAGTTAGCGATCATCAAAGAGAGGGCTAGATTAGTCCCGATGAAAGTCCAGATGAAGGGTCTCGACCTGAAACGCTGACTGCCCAGATGAGACACTGCAACAGAGAGGGAGGGGGAGAGAAAGAGAGAGAGAGAGAGAGAGAGAGAAAGAGTGAGTGAAACAGAGAGAAAGAGAGTGAAAGAGAGAGAAAGAGATTGAGAGAGATCGATCATCAGGCTGACAGAAAACTTCAGAGTAGATGATGGCAGAGACAAACTGAGACAAATAGGTGCCCATGGGAAAAGGGAGAAAGAAACAGACTTCATTACAGGAGGTAACAGGCAGGTTATGAGAAAGAGAAAGACCATGGTGGAGAATCATATAAACCATCGCAGAGAGGAGGGAGAGAGAGAGATTCTTAAAAACATCTACAGACGTTGAGATTGGAAGGATAAAGAGAAGTTAGTGTTACAGAAAGTATTGGAGGAACAGAGTGAACGTTCAGTGCAGAGTGATACTCATCACAACAAAGGATGGCCAGGTCAATGAAAGTTGAGATATGCACACATGGATCATGATGCGGGGAGAGAATAACTTCATCACAAAGAGATAATTCCAAAGTAAAAGACGGCATTGCAGGGTGAGTGACGCATTGTCAGAAGGAAGGTCAGTGGAGGGAGATGGCTCAGGGCCAAAGAGGGGAGATTAGTGCTGCTGATGGCTTTGCAAGTGAGAAACAAATCATTTCCACAGAAGTTGCGAAGTGGTCTTAGGTCACTGCAAGAAGACTGTAAGAAAGAGGGTGCTCACTGCTGAGAGTGACAGAAGGATTGATCATTGCAGGGAGAGAAGGGTAGATCATTCCAAACAGAGTGGGATAGATCATTGTAGAGAGAGGTACTACATCACAATAGATTGGGAGAGAGCAACATGTCACTATAGGGATAGCAATGATTAAGGATAGATCATTGTACAGAAAGAGCTATAAATCATTGTAGAAGCAGCACAGGTCATTCGAGAGAGAGAGAGAGAGAGATAGATCAATGTAGACTTAGAGATCATCAAAGAGAGGGCTAGATCACAGTCCAGATGTAAGGTCCAGATGAAGGGTCTCGACCTGAAATGCTGACTGCCCATTTCCCTCCACAGATGCTGCCTGACCCCACTGAGTCCCTCCAGCAGTATGCTTTTTGCTTATAGAGCACAATAGGTTGGAGGAAGAGGTGATCATTGCTGAGGAGTTGTCCATGGAAGGGAGAATAGAGTAAATCACGAAACGGAGTGATAACATTGTGGCGAGGCTAGGTACTTACACACGGGGGGGGGGGGGGGGATACATCATTCAATCCCTCATACGAAGTCTTATCTACTAATGTTTGTTGTAGTTGTAATAATAGCTGAAAGCCATCTGGTGAGATACTCCAAATGGCAGCAGCGAGTCACTAGGGTTTGAGTGGACCCTTTATTTTAGAAAATTAAGATTTGTCGCTGTATTTTAATCAATTAGCTAAAAATCTCATGGCTAAACAATTTGTGAAGCAGCAAGAATGCAGCCATTGGAGTTATTTCTTAAACCTCATTCACTCTTATGTTGGAAGTGGCTGTTCCTTTTCTGGTAAGGCTTACGTTCTGAAAACTGTTCAGACTAATCAAGTCCATAAGATGTAACATTTCATGCGAAATTCCCATCCTCAGTGGAATGTTGAAGACATGAGTCTGCTAGCAAGAAATTTCCAGAGGTGCATCATAGTTGGAGAAGAATGGCTTGGTCCCTACTTGACTAGTACTCGAAGAAAATATCTTTATTATAGTGGCTTTCACAACCTTAGCATGTCCTAAACAGCTTCACAACCAACTACACACTTCGTTTAGCACTATTGAGATTTAGGAAAACCCGAAGGCAATTTGTCTGACAAACAACAGTTCAGTAATGACCAGATAGTCTGTTTGGTGAAATAAAAAAATCTGGAAACACTTAGCAGGTCAGGCTGTGGAATGAGAAGCAAAGTTAACATTTCGGGTTGAAGGTCCTTCACCAGAACCGGGAAGGAGAGTAGACATTTCAAAGTGATGGTCCTTAAAACATTACTGAAGCAAGTAAGTAGAGCAATGGAAAGTGCAGGACCTTCAGCAAGCAAGATAAGTATCCTTGTTCATCTATAACTAGTTTGCGAGGGTGGCCATTGCAGGGAAGAAGAGAGGAAGGTCATTTTGGGGAGACAGAGAAGAGCCGATAATCATAGGGAAGAAAGAACGTTGGGAGGAAAAAGCATTAGAAGAGATTGCAGGAGAAAGATAGGCACAGATGGAGCTACAGGTTATTGCAGAGAGAGAGGTCACTGCAGGGAGAAAGAGAGAATGGATGGTATGGTGACACAGCCGGTAGAGTTGCTGTCTCACAGCTCCAGCAACCCTGGGAACGAGAGCAAACGGGTTAATTTTAAGATGCAGAGATGGTGCGGGAGAGATGGATAGGATTAAGAGAATACTCTGATCGTGTGAAGGCAGGGCTGCCGGAGAGATAGGTCATAGAAATCATCCAGTCGATGGGCTAATGGGGCAGTTAGAGAGTGAGAATACACACAAAGGAACATAAAGGGGGGTGAAATCTAGGGCTGTATGTCATGCTTGGCAGCTCAGACTATACTAATGCAGAGAGAAAAACTGAGCCAATATTACAGATGGAAGACTTACAGCAGAAAAGGCCAGTTCTAATACATAGAGACAGAGTGAGTTACCAGAAATTACAGGATTTGATATGGAGTCCAGAAGACTGCAACATGCCCAGACAGATGGTGCTGTTCCTCCTACTTATAAAATGCTTAGAACCATATAAAATTATGAAAGGGATAGATAAGATAGAGGCAGGAAGGTTGTTTCCACTGGTAGGTGAGACTAGAACTAGGGGACATAACCTCAAGATTCAGGGGAGTAGATCTAGGATGGAGATGAGGAGAAACTGCTTTTCCCAGAGAGTAGTGAATCTGTGGAATTGTCTGCCCGGGGAAGCAGTAGCGGCTACCTCATTAAATATATTTAAGACACAGTTAGTTTTTTGCATAGTAGGGGGATTAAGGGTTATGGGGAAAAGGCAGGTAGGTGGACCTGAGTCCACGGCCAGATCTTACTGAATGGCGGAGCAGGCTCAACGGGCCAGTTGGCCTCCTCCTGCTCCTATTTCTTATGTTTGGCCTTGTTGTAACGGTACAGGAGGCCACAGGCAGATAGGTCAGAGTGGGATGGAGGATTAAAGTGGCTCCTCTGAACTGAGTGCAGGTGCTCTGCAGAGCAGTCACTCAATCTGTGCTTGGTTTCTCCAGCATAGAGGAGACCACACTCTGAACTGCCCTCACTCGCAGAAACTGTTTGGGTCCCTGGATGGTGGGACGGGAAGAGGTGAAAAGTCAGGCGTTGCAAACCCTTCAGATGCATGGGAGACTGCTGAAAGAAAGGGAGTGGCTGGTGGGGATGGAAGGAGCGGACCAGGGAGTCACGTAGGAAATGGACCCTTTGGAATGCTGGAAGGTGTAGGGGGCAGAGATGTCGTCTGGTGGTGGAATCTTGTTGAAGCTCAGAATCAGGTTTAAACGTTGATTAACTAAAAGCTCTACAAAAACGGACAACCAGTGTCAATACACGACATCTAAAACAGAAGAGAAGAAACAACTAAGCAACTACATAGCTACAGTAAAATAATGTGAACGAATACACACGAAACACACGCAACACTACACCCGCTAACGCAACACGCAACATTTCAAATAAGAACCGCATTCATACCATCCACGACACACGCGATCCCCTGAGGGGTCAGAATCAGGTTTATTATTACTGACTTACATGTTGTGAAATTTATTGTTCTGCAGCAGCAGTAACTGTGCAAAGAAATAAAAAACTATAAATCATGAAAAAAAATAGTGCACAAAAAGGAATAACGAGGTGGTGTTCATGGGTTCATGGACCATTCAGAAATCTGATGGCGGAGGAGAAGAAGCTGTTCCTAAATCATTGAGTGTGGGTCTTCAGGCTCCCGTATCTCCCCCCTGATGGTAGTAACAAGAAAAGGGCATGTCCCAGATGGTGAGGGCCCTTAGTGGTAGATGCCACCTTCTTGAGGCATCACCTCTTGAAGAGTTCCTCGATGGTGGGGAGGGTTGTGCCTGTGACGGAGCTGGCTGAGTCTACAACCCTCTGCAGCATCTTGAGATCCTGTGCATTGGAGCCTCCATTGAGGAGCCACATACCTCTGCCTTTGCTCTGTCCAGGAGGGAAGGACATGAGATCAGAGGTGCGGGAAATAAAGTCAACCCCTCTGCAGCATCTTGAGATCCTGTGCATTGGAGCCTCCATTGAGGAGCCGCATACCTCTGCCTTTGCTCTGTCCAGGAGGGAAGGACATGAGATCAGAGGTGCGGGAAATAAAGTCAACCCCTCTGCAGCATCTTGAGATCCTGTGCATTGGAGCCTCCATTGAGGAGCCGCATACCTCTGCCTTTGCTCTGTCCAGGAGGGAAGGACATGAGATCAGAGGTGCGGGAAATAAAGTCAACCCCTCTGCAGCATCTTGAGATCCTGTGCATTGGAGCCTCCATTGAGGAGCCGCATACCTCTGCCTTTGCTCTGTCCAGGAGGGAAGGACATGAGATCAGAGGTGCGGGAAATAAAGTCAACCTCTCTGCAGCATCTTGAGATCCTGTGCATTGGAGCCTCCATTGAGGAGCCGCATACCTCTGCCTTTGCTCTGTCCAGGAGGGAAGGACATGAGATCAGAGGTGCGGGAAATACAGTCAAGAGCTCTGTCAACTGTGGCAGAGGGGAAGCCAGTTCTGGAAGTAGGAAGACAGCTTAGAGGCAAGTGTGTGGAAATCTTGTCATCAGAACAAATTCATCCAGGCAGGGAGTTGGGAGAAACAAGTGGAGTTGTTAATGTAGATTTGTGGGGCACCTACCCCCAGAAAAGGAGACAGTGGGATCCAGGAAGTGAAGGGAAGAGTCAGAGATGGACCATGTGAAGGTGAGAACAGGAGGGAAATTAAGCAAAAGTGATGAAGATGTTGAGTTCTGTATGATTGCAGGCAGCACCAACATGTTGGCGATATACTGGAAAAACAGTTGAGGGGCCTGAGAAGGATTGTTCCACGTAATGCAAAAAAGACAGGCACAGCCTGGGCCCATATGAGCTTCCACTGTAGAAACTCAGGAAAATAGGATTCATTGTACACTAGTGTTCTCATACTTTTTCTCCACATGTTATAGATCCCAACTGGTGTTTCCATTCTAGCAGAGGCATGGTTGTGACTTCTTCCTGCTGTCGGATACCCAATTCTATGTACAGTTAATGAAAATCAAATCAACCACATGTAGACTGCGGTCCGATTTTAACTCTGTTTCACTTTCCACGGATGCTGCCTGACCTATTTCCAGCATTTCTGTTTTTATTTTAAGTACAATTAGTACATTTTTCAACTTCTTCCCCTCCAGTCCTTCTCCCTTACTCTTCTGAGCCAGTGACCCTTGTAAGGGATACAACTCCAGAAACACCAGCGACTGCCTGGTACCTCACTGTGACAGGAATTTATTGCCTGGCTGGTGTTGATTTTTTTAAGATTTACTAGTGCTATTATTGGAAACAACTCACACGGGGATTAATTATGGTTTTCTGAGAGTTAGGTGTCTGCATTGCACAGAAAGTAGACGTTACATTATCACAGATGAAGGTCAATTAACCTGCTGTGGAAGAATAGCTGCCACAAAACACGGGTGTTCTTGAGTTAATGCAGGACGTGGAGGGACAAAAATGATGAACTATCTGCTGAGGGGAAGCACAAGAGTGTTAATTATTTCGTATTAAGAGAAGATGGGCTATACCTGTTCAGCTGAAGGGACTGATCATAATTGATCTGTGCTGTCACTGACCGTTGAAAACCGTGCAGGGAAATGGAGAGTCCACTGGGTCCCCCCCCCCACTGTTCCCATCTGCCCCCCCCACCTCCTTCACTTGGTTCCAGGCTCCACCTTCCTCTCCGATCAGAGTCCACCATCTGCAGCCCTGGGTCACCTCCACCTCTCACCTCCCGGCCTCCTTCGCTATCTCCACTCTCCCCTCCCCCATCCGCCTATCACCCCTCCTCACCTGGATCCACCTATTGAACATAGAACATAGAACACGACAGCACAGTACAGGCCCTTTGGCCCACAATGTTGTGCCAACATTTTATCCTGCTCTAAGATCTATCTAACCCTTCCCTCCCACATAGCCCCCTATTTTTCTATCATTCGTGTGTCTATCTAAGAGTCTCTTCAATGTCCCTAATGTATCTGCCCCCACAACCTCTGCAGGCACCCACCACTCTCTGTGTAAAAGACTTACCCCTGACATCCCCCTTATACCTTCCTCCAATCACCTTAAGATTATGCCCCCTTGTGTTAGCCATTGTCGCCCTGGAGAAAAAGTCTCTGACTGTCCACTCGATCTATGCCTCTTATCATCTTGTGCACCTCTATCAAGTCACCTCTCCTCCTCCTCCGCTCCAAAGAGAAAAGCCCTAGCTCGCTCAACCTGTCCTCATAAGACATGCTCTCCAATCCAGGCGGCATCCTGGTAAATCTCCTCTGCACCCTCTCTAAAGCTTCCACATCCTTCCTATAATAAGGCGACCAGAACTGAACACGGTACTCCGTGTGGTCTGACCAGAGTTCTATAGAGCTGCAACATCACCTCGCAGCTCTTGAACTCAATACCCCAACTAGTGAAGGCCAACACTCCATACGCTTTCTTAACAACCCTATCGACCTGCGTGGCAACCTTGAGGGATCTATGGACGTGGAACTCAAGATCCTCCACACAGCTAAGAGTCCTGCCATTAACCTTGTATTCTGCCTTCAAATTCGATCTCCCGAAGTGTATCACTTCACACTTTTCTGGGTTGAACTCCATCTGCCACTTCTCAGCCCAGCTCTGCATTCTATCAATATCCTGTTGTAATCTACAGCAACCTTCTACACTATCCACAACACCACCAACATTTGCATCATCAGCAAACTTACCAACCCACCCTTCCACATCCTCATCCAAGTCATCTATAAAAATCACAAAGAGCAGGGGTCCCAGAACAGATCCGTACAGAACACCACTGGTCACTGACCTCCAGGCAGAGTACACTCCATCTACCACCACCCTCTGTCTTCTATGGGCGAGCCAGTTCTGAATCCACACAGCCAAGTTTCCCTGGATCCCATGCCTCCTGACTTTCTGAATAAGCCTTCCATTTGGAACCTTATTAAGCGCCTTACTAAAATCCATGTACACCACATCCACTGCTCTACCTTCATCAACGTGCCTTGTCACATCCTCAAAGAATTCAATCAGGCTCGTGAGGCACGACCTGCCCCTCACAAAGCCATGCTGACTGTCCCTAATCAGCCTGGGCTTCTCCAAATGCCCATAAATCCTGTCCCTAAGAATCTTCTCCAATAATTTGCCCACCACTGAAGTAAGACTCACTGGTCTGTAATTCCCAGGGTTATCTCCACTCCCTTTCTTAAACAAAGGAACAACATTTGCCACCCTCCAATCATCTGGCACTACTCCTGTGGCCAGTGAGGATGCAAAGATCATCGCCAAAGGCACAGCAATCTCTTCCCTCACTTCCTGTAATAACCCTGGATAGATCCCATCCGGCCCCAGTGCTTGCCAGCTCTTGTCCCACACTTTCCCCTCACCTCTTTACACTGGCCACCTCCCCTCTTCCGGTCCAGATGAAGGGTCTCAACCCGAAAGCTGGACCATCCACTTCCCTCCACAGATGCTGCCTGACCAACTGAGTTCCTCTAGCAATTTGCTTTTAGAACATAAGAACATGAGAAATAGGAGCAGGAAGAGGCCATCTGGTCTGTCGAGCCTGCTCCGCCATTCAGTAAGATCATGGCTGATCTGGCTGTGGACTCAGATCCACCTGCCTGCCCTTTCCCCATAACCCTTAATTCCCCTAGGATGCAAAAATATAACTGTGTCTTAAATATATTTAATGAGGTAGTCTGTACTACTTTCCTGGGCAGAGAATTCCACAGATTCACTACTCTCTGGGAAAAGCAGTTTCTCCTCATCTCTGTCCTAAATCTATTCCCCCGAATCTTGAGGCCATGTCCCCTAGTTCTAGTCTCACCTACCAGTGGAAACAACCTTCCTGCCTCTACCCCTTTCATAATTTTTCTATAAGATCCCCTTTCATTCTTCTGAATTCCAGCGAGTATAGACCCAGGCGACTCTCTCTCTCCTCATAAGCTAACCCCCTCATCTTCGGAATCAACCTGGTGAACCTTCTCTGCACCGCCTCCAAAGACAGTATATCTTTCCTCAAGTAAGGAGACCAGAACTGCACGCAGTACTCCAGGTGCGGCCTCACCAGTGCCCTGTACAGTTGCAGCATATCCTCCCTGCTCTTAAATTCGATCCCTCCAGCAATGAAGGCCAACGTTCCATTTGCCTTCTTGATAACCTGTTGCACCTGCAAACCAACCTTTTGCGATTCATGCACAAGCACTCCCAAGTCCCTCTGCGCAACAGCACGCTGCAATCTTTCATGCTCAGCCCAGACTATCATGACTACCGGAAAGCAGCCAATATAATCAATATAATCAAAGACCCCACCCACTCCAGTCATCCTCTCTTCTTCCCCCTTCACGCAGGAGATACAAAAGCTTGAGAACACACACCACTAGGCTCAAGGACAGCTTCTATCCCGCTGTTATAAGATGCTTGAATGGACCTCTTGTACGATAAAAATGAACTCTGTATCTCTCAATCTACCTCATCATGGCCCTTGCACCTTATTTGTCCACCTACACTGCACTCTCTGTGTAACACTATATTCTGCACACTACTCTTGCTTTTCCTTTTGTACTACCTTGATGTACTAATATACGGAATGATCTGTATGGACGGCGTGCAAAGTATCTCGGTACTTGACAATAATGAACAAATTACCAATTACAATTACAGACGTGTGAGCTGACTCTACAACATAATGGGTGGAAAGCCCACTTCCCAAATGACCAATGCCAATACTAGGTAGATATCCAAGGCATGGTCTCTGAGTGACTATGCCTCAACATCTCTGCTCAACCTTCTGAGTCTCAATCGTCATTCTCTCCTTTACCAGTCGGCCTCTGTGGTCACCCCCACGGGTATACCCGCCTCCGCAGAAAATTAGAGTAGGGCTAGATGCCAGACGAGCATATTTATTCTTGAGGTGTGAACATTGTTGGCCAGATTAGAATTTATTTCTCATCCCTACTTGTCCTAAGAGAGTTGTGATGGACGTTCTGCTTTAACGGCTGACAGCTGAGTGGTTTGCTAGGTCACTTCAGAGTGTTCTTCACTTAAGAACAACATGGGAACGATGTCAAACAGGCCTGACGGGTAAGAACTGCAGGCTTCCTTTCCAAGAGGATGTTTCTGAACCGGGTGATATTCGGCAACTTGCACTCACGTTTCAACAGTCCATGGTTACTCATACAGATACCGGTTATTTATTCCCAAGCCATTTTTTAAACTGAATTCCAATTGCTAAACTAGCACCATGAGCACATGTTCTCTGGACTTTCAGTCCAGTCCTCCAGTGCTGGTCCAGTAACACAAACGCAATATTTCAATGCTCCTTTGATGATGAAGATTAGCATGAATTGGTTAAATATAATTGGGCAAGTTGAGGAAATGAGGCTAGCTTAATGAAGTTCTGAGGCACTTTGGCCAACAGAGCTTGGACAATTGCCTGAAGGGATTAGAAGCTTCTAGGAAAGGCAAGTTTCTCCTGACCTGTTGGTCTACTGGATAATGGTGGTTGGGATAAGAAGGCATTGGTTTACAGCTGACTGAATGAGGAAGCTTGACTTTCTCTCTCTTCGCCCATCTTTTCACAAATTAGTCCAAGTGATCGGTTCAACTCTGGTATGGTGGTCACACCCAGTCATTGAGGAAAAGCTGAGATAGAACTTAAAGCGTAGAATGTGTCAACACCTAATAATCCAAAGACATTTCATACTTCAATAAAAGTGCAGATAACAAATGGGCAGAGTGTGTGCCAACCATTCACTAAGCACATTTAGTGTGGCACTCTGGACTTTCACTTTCTTGGTCTATCTGGGCCAAATTAGTTGACATCATCTTGAGTAACAGATGAAACACTAGAACAGGTCTTGACCTCAAAGCCTTACACTGGCTGGATGACGGAGAACCCGTCGCTCTTCCTGAAGGAGGTTTTGAGTAATGGTAGTATTGTCCTTGGCTGGGATACTTAGATAAGCCACCACTTGGTCTAGGTTCACAGAACATTCACTTGAGTGAAGAGCTCCTGGTCTTTGAGGTGCCAGATCCTAGGGGTGAGGTGTAAAGGGGAAACTGAATGCTTCTGTCTTGTGCACTTCCGTGGCCTTACCTGGCTCCTCCACATTGTATCAAGGTTACCTTCCCCAGCTTAATCAGATTTTACATTCAGTAGATCTTCAAATTTCCAGCCAACAGAGAGAAAAATACAAGACAACTCCAACACATTTCACCATTTATTACAACAGCAGAGTTACCTGCTGTACTCGCATCACATTCCAGTGAAATTAGATGTCCCACATCAGAATCCACTAATCCGTTACACTCACACCTGGTTACAAGCCAGTTACAAACTGCCATGAATCGCAGGCCAATGTGCAAATGTAACACTCAGAACCATTCCAGATAGTTAAGCAAGTTGCCTGGTGTTATATATCAGTTCAAAAGACTGCAGCGGAGTCCACAATGCTCCCTGAGCATATTAAAGTTGTCACACACTCTCCCTCTCGTGCACTCAGTAGTAAATATCGATGTGGCTGTCGTTCAGGAACTGAACCAATATCGTGTTGAAGGGACAGACAGTGGAAGAGGTAGTGGGGTGGGGTGGAAGGGGTTGGTGAGATTCATGCTGCTACCCACAGCCACACAACTGAAACTGGTACTGCAGTGTCAGATGAGGACAGTTATAGCTGTGGTATTGTTAATCAGTGCTCCCTCATCCAGCATTCTTTCTCTGTTGCTCTGGGTAGCACATTGGTCAACTACTGCTGTGGCAGTGGCTGAGACCTTTCTCTTTAATCCTAATCCCAAAGCCTCTGGTTTAAACTGGTCCCATGGGCGTCACTGGTCCCCAGTGCTTTCCCTTATGGGCTGTGAATACTCTTGGGCTATTCCACCACAGGCAGGCACCACCCCAATAATAACTCCATCCCAATACCCATTTCTGGCTCACTGATTAGCAACCAAATCTTTGGCAGATTTGAGGTCCCATGCCAGCAGCCCTTAATTTTAGCAACCAGATTGAGGTTGTCCTAAAAGCACAGATCAGGAATTGAACCTGACAGCTTCCTCATTCTGTGGTTTAATTAACCCATCCAACCAGACCACCAGGGGCATGGGCAATTTGGCTTAGATTTGCTCCTTACATCCAAACTTTGCTGCTTTGAGAACCAGACACACAACACTCCCCACAGCACGAGAGAGGGAAATAAAGGAAGGAAGGTGACGAAGCAAAATTCGCTGTTTTAAAAGCAACAAAAAGGGACTGTGCAGCGAGAGACAGACAGGCAGATGTGACTGGTCAAAGAGGGCGAGCCAGTAGTCTGACCAGACCTGGCCCCTACTTCTTCTTCGTGGCTCGCTTCCCTTCTCCTTTCTTCGGCTTCCCTTTGCCTCGCAACTTCCTGAGCCGTTTCATTTCATCTTTGAAATCCTCATGCTCGTCTCTGCAGAGACAAAAAGACCGGACATTGTCAAAGCCTGCCTGGTGGCTGCAACTGATCGTTCTAATCTCACACCGTGACCCTGTGGTGCAGAACCCCTGGTCAGAACTCCAGACTCAATCCCCAAACACTTTGGATTTAGTAACCGTTATTACATTCTAACCTCTCGTCACCTCTCACTCTTCTGAACTCCAATGAGTATAGGCCCAACCTCTTCAACCTCTCTTCATCCATCAAACCCTTTACCCCAGGAATCAATATGCAGTGTTCCAAGTGCAGTCTTACCAGCAACCTGTACTGTTGCATCCTAACTTGATACTCACCTGGTTGCATCGTGGTCTGGTACGGCATTTCGAATGCGCAGGAATGTAAGAAGCTGCAGAGAGCAGTGGACTCAGCCCAATACATCACGGGCACATCCCTCCCCACCATCGGGAGTATCTAGAGGAGGTGCTGCCTCAAGAAGGCAACATCCATCATCAAAGATCCCCACTATCCAGCCCATGCCATCTTCTCGCAGCTACCATCAGGCAGGAGGTAGAGAAGCCTGAAGTCCCACACCACCAGGCTCAAGAACAGCTACTTCCCTTCAACCATTCGGTTCTTGAACCAACCTATATAACCCTAATCACTGCCTCAGTATAGCAACACTAGGACCACTTTGCACTATGATGGATTTCTTTTGTTCTAATTGTGTTCTTTATCGTAAAGATTGTGCAGAATTTATGTTTAATGTGTGTTTTTCTTGTGAATGCTGCTTATCTGATACTATGTGTCTGTGATGCTGCCAGAAGTTTTTCATTGCACCTGTGCACACACGTACTTGTGCATGTGACAATGAACTCGACTTTGACTTCCTTACAATAAAGACCAACATTCCATTAATTACTTAATTACTTGCTGAACTGGCATGCCAACCCTTTGTGTTTCATGTACTAGGATCACAGATCCCTTTGTGCACAACATTTTCAGATCAGATTACATTTAAATAATAATTTGCCTTTTCATTCTTTCTTCTGGAGTGAGTCATGTCACATCTATATTCCATCTGCCAACTTCCTGCCCACTTACTTAACCTATCTCTTACCCTCTGCAGGCTCTTTGTATCCTCCTCACAACCTGCTAACCCACCTATCTTTGCATCATCAGCAGATCTGTTCACAGATCCTTCATCCAAATTTATGATAAATAGAACACTAAAAATACCCGGCAGATCAGACAGCATCTGTGTAGACAGGAAAAACCTGTGTTAATGTTACAGGTGGATGATCCTACATCACAACTGGCCAGTTCTGACACATGCAGGAAAGACTGGTTATCTGAAACTGCCCATGAACAGAGGACTAAAGAGCAGAACAAAATGCTTAAGTTCAGGAGCCATCATTTCACAATGGACTGATTAATCATCTCCATGATGGACCTGAAAAAAAAAAACAGGCTGTTAACTTAGTTTAAACTCAGAGATGGAAGGACCGTGTGCTAAACTTCTGCATTCCTTGTCTAAACAGCCCATGATTTCACACGTGGACCTGCTTCACTGTGATCCTGGCACATCATCTTGAATAGTGATCACCAAGAAAGCAATGCAACAAAGGACAAGAGGGAAACAGGCAACTTTACCTGTACAAACCCAGGAATCGCAGCCTCTGCATCAGGGTGTAGTAGTGGTTATGTTGTGGGTACCAATCATACACCTCTTTCCTCAGCGCCAGCGGCTGCTCACTGAAAAGCTTCACCACCTTCATCGAGCGGTCATCAGTAGGCCGAACAACCTCCTGAAAGATCTGTGCACTTAGGCGCATCATACGTCGCCCATAATTGGACAGCGTGGACATCACAGCTTCTCAGGAACAACAGAAGACAGTCCCTGCAAAGCAGAACAGCAAACTAAAGTGCTAAAACTGCGAGCAGGCTTCAGTATTGACCAATGTCTCTATGCAGAAAACAAACTCCAAAAGCTTTCCTTTCCATTCTCAAAAGAGATGTTTTACCACCTACGATAGACCTGTATCCATCAGTAACGTAGCTTACAGAAATGCAGTACCGATCAAATGTCTTCCAAGTACATTACCCATGGTATATGATGACATGCCCCCTGTACTGTGTCCCAGTGTTGTAGTGATAGATACGTTCCCAGTACTGTATCCATGTTATACAGTGACAGCCTAACCCCCACCCCCCATCTCTCCCCCCAAGGTTGTGGACTCATTATAGTGACAGACCTATGGTGTTTCAGTGGCAGACCTGTCCTCACTGGTAACATTTCTGGTGTTGTACAGTGACAGACTTGCCAGCTAGTATTAAATCCATGATAGTGACAGTCCTGCTCCATGGCACTGTATTGCTCCACAGTACAATTAAATAGTTATAGACCTGTATTCACCAGGATCATGCCTCCATTATTGTACTTCAATATTACTTATTGCCACACTTACCCCTCAACAAGTTCTACAGTGACAAACATACCCACTGTACTGTACCCATGCTATACAGTGAAAGACCTGTTCAACCATATGATATTGGTGTTATACCTCTGTGTTAGACAGGGATTGACTCAGTACTGTATTCCAGTATTAAAGACAAATTTGTACCTGCAATCCTTGATACCAATACACAACGACAGAACTGCACCCTCCAGTACAGTAATCATTGACCATCCCCTTTGTATAATACAGGTGATCCCTGTGTTATAGGTGTGGACATTCCTTGAAAATGCTCCGTATCGTAATTTTCCAGAATACTAAGCTGCATCATCTGCGCATGTGTCAAGAAACATGAACTGAAAAAATAAGTTTCCCTTTATTGATTTACTTTTCTCCCCCAGATAAATTCCAGGAGAATTTTATTTTGTATCTCAAATTTCTAGGTAATGATTTGTGAATGCTGTAAGGGTGAACTTACAGCACTTGAACTGCTGGAACACAGGAGTTGCCTGTACCTATGTTATAGCGTGAGAGGAGTACCCACTACTGTACACACGTTAAAGAGAGTCAGATCTGCGGTCAGTACTGTACCCCAAAGTTATAATAAAAAACTTGTGTTCCCCTCCCAGTATTGTACCCCAAATATACAGTGACACGTCCTTGACCCAAATGCACAACTACAAAATGGTATTGTCTTCCAAAATTACACAGTGACAGAAGGACCACCCGTAGATTAGCGTCTTACAACAACATACCTGATTACAAGTCCTGTAACCCAGTGTTATAAAGTGAGCAAACATCCAGTACAAAAAAGTGACGGACCTGCAGCCCAATTCTGTAATCCAGAATTGTACAGTGATAAAACAATCCCAAAATGCTATCCCAGTGTCACACTATGATTGATGTACACACAGAACTGCAGCAATGTGATGCAGAGGCAGCCCTGTCACTACTGGCAAATCCCTGAGCCTCAGTGGTTGTTCTGTCCCATCACTGGATCCAGTGTGACTGAACCACATCCACCACAGCACTGGATCCAGTGAGACAGACCTCACTTCCCCAGCACAGGATCCAGTGTAACAGGACCACATCTGCCCCAGCACTGGATCGTCTGCCCTCACTGCCCCAGCACTGGATCCAGAGTAACAGACCTCACTGCCCCAGCACCTCATCTGGCCTCTCACCTTGCGCTCCCCTCTTGCGCCCTCCGCCTGTAGCTTCCGCCGGAAGCCGGTCCGTCAACAGCCTCCCCCGACCGCCTGCCTCCCTCCCAGGCAGGAGTTCCAGCAGGGTATGTTCCCCCGACCTCCCCCGACTACACCCCGCCCTCCCCCCCTCCCCGCCCCCCCTCCCCCCCTCCCCCCCTCCCCCCCCCACCCCAGCCCAGCCCCGCCCCGTGTCCCGGGCGGTCGCGGCCCCCAGAAGCTCCGAGCGAGCAGACAGCGGCGGTGCGAGGGTTTCCTCTGCCCGGCCCAGGCAGCCTCCGGACCGCGGCCCCTCCGTCTCTGTTATTCCTGAAGGTCCGCGGGTGTCCACCCCCAGCCCAGCCCCCCTCCCCCAGCCCCGACAGCCCCCCTCCCCCAGCCCCGACAGCCCCCCTCCCCCAGCCCCGACAGCCCCCCTCCCCCAGCCCCGACAGCCCCCGTCCCCGTCCCCCCCTCCCCGGGGAGCCGGGACTCCCCACCCTCCGGGCCGTAGCGCGGAGCAGAGCCCGACCTCTCTCCCCGACCCGCGGCTGCCCACCGCAGCACCACTCCGGCCCCCGTCCCCCCCAACCCCTCCCTCCCCCTCCCCCCCCAACCCCTCCCTCTCCCTCCCCTCCCCCTCCCTCCCTCCCTTCCCCCTCCCTCCCTCCCCCCTCCCCCTCCCTCTCCCTCCCTCCCTCCCTCCCCCCCTCCCCCTCCCTCCCCCCCCTCCCCCCCCTCCCCCTCCCTCCCTCCCTCCCCCTCCCCCTCCCTCCCTCCCTCCCCCCTCCCCCTCCCTCCCCCCTCCCTCCCCCCTCCCCCTCTCCCTCCCTCCCCCCCTCCCCCTCCCTCCCTCACCCCTCCCCCCCTCCCCCTCCCTCCCTCACCCCTCCCCCTCCCCCTCCCTCCCTCACCCCTCCCCCTCCCCCTCCCTCCCTCCCCCCCTCCCCTCCCCCTCCCCCCTCCCCTCCCCCCCTCCCCTCCCCCTCCCCCCTCCCCTCCCCCCTCCCCTCCCCCTCCCTCCCTCCCCTCCCCCTCCCTCCCTCCCCCTGCCTCGCCCACCCTCCCCCTCCCCCCCTCCCCCCCCTCCCCCTTCCCCTCCCCCCCCTCCCCCTTCCCCTCCCCCCCTCCCCCTTCCCCTCCCCCCATCCGCCACTCTCCCTCCCTCCTCCCCCTCTCCCTCCTCCCCTCCCCTCTCCCCTGCCCCTCCCCACTCCCCTCCCCCTCCCCTCCCCCCTCCCCTCCCCCCCCTCCCCCCCTCCCCTCCACGCCCGCCCTCCCCGTCCCGCCCTCCCGCCCTCCCCTCCCCTCCCCGTCCCGCCCGCCCTCCCGCCCTCCCCTCCCCTCCCCGTCCCGCCCTCCCGCCCTCCCCTCCCCTCCCCGTCCCGCCCCTCCCCTCCCCGTCCCGCCCTCCCGCCCTCCCCTCCCCTCCCCGTCCCGCCCGCCCGCCCTCCCCTCCCCTCCCCTCCCCTCCCCGTCCCGCCCGCCCGCCCTCCCCTCCCCTCCCCGTCCCGCCCGCCCGCCCTCCCCTCCCCTCCCCGTCCCGCCCGCCCGCCCTCCCCTCCCCTCCCCGTCCCGCCCTCCCCTCCCCGTCCCGCCCTCCCCTCCCCTCCCCGTCCCGCCCTCCCCTCCCCTCCCCGTCCCGCCCTCCCCTCCCCTCCCCTCCCCGTCCCGCCCGCCCGCCCGCCCTCCCCTCCCCGTCCCGCCCGCCCGCCCTCCCCTCCCCTCCCCGTCCCGCCCGCCCGCCCTCCCCTCCCCTCCCCGTCCCGCCCGCCCGCCCGCCCTCGCCCTCCCCTCCCCGTCCCGCCCGCCCGCCCTCCCCTCCCCTCCCCGTCCCGCCCGCCCGCCCTCCCCTCCCCTCCCCGTCCCGCCCGCCCGCCCTCCCCTCCCCTCCCCGTCCCGCCCGCCCTCCCGCCCTCCCCTCCCCTCCCCGTCCCGCCGGCCCTCCCGCCCTCCCCTCCCCTCCCCGTCCCGCCCGCCCTCCCTCCCTCCCCTCCCCGTCCGCCCTCCCCTCCCCTCCCCTCCCCGTCCCGCCCTCCCCTCCCCTCCCCGTCCCGCCCGCCCTCCCCTCCCCTCCCCGTCCCGCCCGCCCTCCCCTCCCCTCCCCGTCCCGCCCGCCCTCCCCTCCCCGTCCCGCCCGCCCTCCCCTCCCCTCCCATCCCGCCCTCCCCTCCCCGCCCGCCCTCCCCTCCCCTCCCCTCCCCTCCCGCCCTCCCCTCCCCTCCCCTCCCGCCCTCCCCTCCCCTCCCCTCCCCGTCCCGCCCGCCCTCCCCTCCCCGTCCCGCCCGCCCTCCCCTCCCCGTCCCGCCCGCCCTCCCCTCCCCTCCCCGTCCCGCCCGCCCTCCCCTCCCCTCCCCGTCCCTCCCCTCCCCTCCCCGTCCCTCTCCTCCCCTCCCCGTCCCGCCCGCCCTCCCCTCCCCTCCCCGTCCCGCCCGCCCTCCCCTCCCCTCCCCGTCCCGCCCGCCCTCCCCTCCCCTCCCCGTCCCGCCCTCCCCTCCCCTCCCCGTCCCGCCCTCCCCTCCCCTCCCCGTCCCGCCCTCCCCTCCCCTCCCCTCCCCGTCCCGCCCTCCCCTCCCCTCCCCTCCCCGTCCCGCCCTCCCCTCCCCTCCCCGCCCCGCCCTCCCCTCCCCTCCCCGCCCCGCCCTCCCCTCCCCTCCCCGCCCCGCCCTCCCCTCCCCTCCCCTCCCCTCCCCGTCCCGCCCGCCCTCCCCTCCCCGTCCCGCCCGCCCTCCCCTCCCCGTCCCGCCCGCCCTCCCCTCCCCTCCCCGTCCCGCCCTCCCCTCCCCTCCCCGTCCCGCCCTCCCCTCCCCTCCCCTCCCCGTCCCGCCCTCCCCTCCCCTCCCCTCCCCGTCCCGCCCGCCCTCCCCTCCCCTCCCCGTCCCGCCCGCCCTCCCCTCCCCTCCCCGTCCCGCCCTCCCCTCCCCTCCCCGTCCCGCCCTCCCCTCCCCGTCCCGCCCTCCCCTCCCCTCCCCGTCCCGCCCGCCCTCCACTCCCCGTCCCGCCCGCCCTCCCCTCCCCTCCCCGTCCCGCCCGCCCTCCCCTCCCCTCCCCGTCCCGCCCGCCCTCCCCTCCCCTCCCCGTCCCGCCCGCCCTCCCCTCCCCGTCCCGCCCGCCCTCCCCTCCCCTCCCCGTCCCGCCCGCCCTCCCTCCCCGTCCCGCCCGCCCTCCCCTCCCCTCCCCGTCCCGCCCGCCCTCCCCTCCCCGTCCCGCCCGCCCCTCCCCTCCCCGTCCCGCCCGCCCTCCCCTCCCCGTCCCGCCCGCCCTCCCCTCCCCTCCCCTCCTCCCCTCCCCTCCCCCTCCCGCCCTCCCCTCCCCTCCCTCCCGCCCGCCCTCCCCTCCCGCCCGCCCTCCCCTCCCCTCCCCTCCCGCCCTCCCCCTCCCCCCCTCCCCTCCCCTCCCGCCCGCCCTCCCCTCCCCTCCCCTCCCCCTCCCGCCCTCCCCTCCCCTCCCCCTCCCGCCCGCCCTCCCCTCCCCCTCCCGCCCGCCCTCCCCTCCCCGTCCCGCCCGCCCTCCCCTCCCCGTCCCGCCCGCCCGCCCTCCCCTCCCCTCCCCGTCCCGCCCGCCCGCACTCCCCTCCCCTCCCCGTCCCGCCCGCCCGCCCTCCCCTCCCCTCCCCGTCCCGCCCGCCCGCCCTCCCCTCCCCTCCCCGTCCCGCCCGCCCGCCCTCCCCTCCCCTCCCCGTCCCGCCCGCCCTCCCCTCCCCGTCCCGCCCGCCCTCCCCTCCCGTCCCGCCCGCCCGCCCTCCCCGTCCCGCCCGCCCTCCCCTCCCTTTCCCCTCCCCGTCCCGCCCGCCCTCCCCTCCCCTCCCCGTCCCGCCCGCCTCTCCCTCCCCTCCCCGTCCCGCCCGCCCTCCCCTCCCCTCCCCGTCCCGCCCGCCCTCTCCCTCCCCTCCCCGTCCCGCCCGCCCTCCCCTCCCCTCCCCGTCCCGCCCGCCCTCCCCCTCCCCTCCCCGTCCCGCCCGCCCTCCCCTCCCCGTCCCGCCCGCCCTCCCCTCCCCTCCCCGTCCCGCCCGCCCTCCCCTCCCCTCCCCGTCCCGCCCGCCCTCCCCTCGCCTCCCCGTCCCGCCCGCCCTCCCCTCGCCTCCCCGTCCCGCCCGCCCTCCCCTCCCCTCCCCGTCCCGCCCGCCCTCCCCTCCCCTCCCCCTCCCGCCCGCCCTCCCCTCCCCTCCCCGTCCCGCCCGCCCTCCCCCTCCCTCCCCGTCCCGCCCGCCCTCCCCTCCCCTCCCCGTCCCGCCCGCCCTCCCCTCCCCTCCCCGTCCCGCCCGCCCTCCCCTCCCCTCCCCGTCCCGCCCGCCCTCCCCGTCCCGTCCCCTCCCTCCCCGTCCCGCCCGCCCTCCCCTCCCCTCCCCGTCCCGCCCGCCCTCCCCTCCCCTCCCCGTCCCGCCCGCCCCTCCCCTCCCCTCCCCTCCCCGTCCCGCCCGCCCTCCCCTCCCCTCCCCTCCCCGTCCCGCCCGCCCTCCCCTCCCCTCCCCGTCCCGCCCGCCCTCCCCCCCCTCCCCCTTCCCCTCCCCCCCTCCCCCTTCCCCTCCCCCCATCCGCCACTCTCCCTCCCTCCTCCCCCTCTCCCTCCTCCCCTCCCATCTCCCCTGCCCCTCCCCACTCCCCTCCCCCTCCCCTCCCCCCTCCCCTCCCCCCCTCCCCCCCTCCCCTCCACGCCCGCCCTCCCGCCCTCCCCTCCCTCCCCGTCCCGCCCGCCCTCCCGCCCTCACCCTCCCCTCCCCGTCCCGCCCTCCCGCCCTCCCCTCCCCTCCCCGTCCCGCCCTCCCGCCCTCCCCTCCCCTCCCCTCCCCGTCCCGCCCGCCCGCCCTCACCCTCCCCTCCCCTCCCCGTCCCGCCCCGCCCGCCCTCCCCTCCCCTCCCCGTCCCGCCCGCCCGCCCTCCCCTCCCCTCCCCGTCCCGCCCTCCCCTCCCCTCCCCGTCCCGCCCCTCCCTCCCCTCCCCGTCCCGCCCTCCCCTCCCCTCCCCTCCCCGTCCCGCCCGCCCTCCCCTCCCCGTCCCGCCCGCCCGCCCGCCCTCCCCTCCCCTCCCCTCCCCGTCCCGCCCGCCCGCCCGCCCTCCCCTCCCCTCCCCGTCCCGCCCGCCCGCCCTCCCCTCCCCTCCCCGTCCCGCCCGCCCGCCCTCCCCTCCCCTCCCCGTCCCGCCCGCCCTCCCGCCCTCACCCTCCCCTCCCCGTCCCGCCGGCCCTCCCGCCCTCCCCTCCCCTCCCCGTCCCGCCCGCCCTCCCTCCCCTCCCCGTCCCGCCCGCCCTCCCTCCCTCCCCTCCCCGTCCCGCCCTCCCCTCCCCTCCCCTCCCCGTCCCGCCCTCGCCCTCCCCTCCCCGTCCCGCCCGCCCTCCCCTCCCCTCCCCGTCCCGCCCGCCCTCCCCTCCCCTCCCCGTCCCGCCCGCCCTCCCCTCCCCGTCCCGCCCGCCCTCCCCTCCCCTCCCCTCCCGCCCTCCCCTCCCCTCCCCTCCCCGTCCCGCCCGCCCTCCCTCCCCGTCCCGCCCGCCCTCCCCTCCCCTCCCCGTCCCGCCCGCCCTCCCCTCCCCTCCCCGTCCCTCCCCTCCCCTCCCCGTCCCTCCCCTCCCTCCCCTCCCCCGTCCCGCCCGCCCTCCCCTCCCCTCCCCGTCCCGCCCGCCCTCCCCTCCCCTCCCCGTCCCGCCCGCCCTCCCCTCCCCTCCCCGTCCCGCCCTCCCCTCCCCTCCCCGTCCCGCCCTCCCCTCCCCTCCCCTCCCCGTCCCGCCCTCCCTCCCCTCCCCGTCCCGCCCTCCCCTCCCCTCCCCGTCCCGCCCTCCCCTCCCCTCCCCTCCCCTCCCCTCCCCTCCCCGTCCCGCCCGCCCTCCCCTCCCCGTCCCGCCCGCCCTCCCCTCCCCTCCCCGTCCCGTCCCTCCCCTCCCCTCCCCGTCCCGTCCCTCCCCTCCCCTCCCCTCCCCTCCCCGTCCCGCCCTCCCCTCCCCTCCCCTCCCCGTCCCGCCCGCCCTCCCCTCCCCTCCCCGTCCCGCCCGCCCTCCCTCCCCTCCCCGTCCCGCCCTCCCCTCCCCGTCCCGCCCTCCCCTCCCCTCCCCGTCCCGCCCACGCCCTCCCCTCCCCGTCCCGCCCGCCCTCCCCTCCCCTCCCCGTCCCGCCCGCCCTCCCCTCCCCTCCCCGTCCCGCCCGCCCTCCCCTCCCTCCCCGTCCCGCCCGCCCTCCCCTCCCCTCCCCGTCCCGCCCGCCCTCCCTCCCTCCCCGTCCCCGCCCTCCCTCCCCTCCCCGTCCCGCCCGCCCTCCCCTCCCCTCCCCGTCCCGCCCGCCCTCCCCTCCCCGTCCCGCCCGCCCTCCCCTCCCCGTCCCGCCCGCCCCTCCCCTCCCCGTCCCGCCCGCCCTCCCCTCCCCGTCCCGCCCGCCCTCCCCTCCCCTCCCCTCCTCCCTCCCCTCCCCCTCCCGCCCGCCCCTCACCCTCCCCTCCCCTCCCGCCCGCCCTCCCCTCCCGCCCGCCCTCCCCTCCCCTCCCCTCCCGCCCTCCCCTCCCCCCCTCCCCTCCCCTCCCGCCCGCCCTCCCCTCCCCCTCCCGCCCTCCCCTCCCCTCCCCCTCCCGCCCGCCCTCCCCCTCCCCCTCCCGCCCGCCCTCCCCTCCCCCTCCCGCCCGCCCTCCCCTCCCCGTCCCGCCCGCCCTCCCCTCCCCGTCCCGCCCGCCCGCCCTCCCCTCCCCTCCCCGTCCCGCCCGCCCGCACTCCCCTCCCCTCCCCGTCCCGCCCGCCCGCCCTCCCCTCCCCTCCCCGTCCCGCCCGCCCGCCCTGCCCCTCCCCTCCCCGTCCCGCCGCCCGCCCTCCCCTCCCCTCCCCGTCCCGCCGCCCTCCCTCCCCGTCCCGCCCGCCCTCCCCTCCCCGTCCCGCCCGCCCTCCCTCCCCGTCCCGCCCGCCCGCCCCCTCCCCGTCCCGCCCGCCCTCCCCTCCCTTTCCCCTCCCGTCCCGCCCGCCCTCCCCTCCCTCCCCGTCCCGCCCGCCCTCCCCTCCCCTCCCCGTCCCGCCCGCCCTCCCATCCCACTCCCCGTCCCGCCCGCCCTCCCCTCCCCTCCCCGTCCCGCCCGCCCTCCCCTCCCCTCCCGTCCACGCCCGCCCCTCCCCTCCCCGTCCCGCCCGCCCTCCCCTCCCCTCCCCGTCCCGCCGCCCTCCCCTCCCCTCCCCGTCCCGCCCGCCCTCCCCTCGCCTCCCCGTCCCGCACGCCCTCGCCCTCGCCTCCCCGTCCCGCCCGCCCTCCCCTCCCCTCCCCTCCCCTCCCCGTCCCGCCCGCCCTCCCCTCCCCTCCCCGTCCCGCCCGCCCTCCCCTCCCCTCCCCGTCCCGCCCGCCCTCCCCTCCCCTCCCCGTCCCGCCGCCCTCCCCTCCCCTCCCCTCCCCTCCCCGTCCGCCCGCCCTCCCCTCCCCTCCCCGTCCCGCCCGCCCTCCCCTCCCCTCCCCGTCCCGCCCGCCCTCCCCTCCCCTCCCCTCCCCGTCCCGCCCGCCCTCCCCTCCCTCCCCGTCCCGCCCGCCCTCCCCTCCCCTCCCCGTCCCGCCCCGCCCGCCCTCCCCTCCCTCCCCTCCCCGTCCCGCCCGCCCTCCCTCCCCTCCCTCCCCTCCCCGTCCCGCCCCGCCCTCCCCTCCCCTCCCCTCCCCGTCCCGCCCCGCCCTCCCCTCCCCTCCCCTCCCCTCCCCTCCCCTCCCCGTCCCGCCCGCCCTCCCCTCCCCGTCCCGCCCGCCCTCCCCTCCCCGTCCCGCCCTCCCCTCCCCTCCCCTCCCCTCCCCGCCCCGCCCTCCCCTCCCCTCCCCTCCCCTCCCCTCCCCGACCCGCCCGCCCTCCCCTCCCCTCCCCGTCCCGCCCGCCCTCCCCTCCCCTCCCCGTCCCGCCCGCCCCATCGTCCCCTCCCCGTCCCGCCCCGCCCTCCCCTCCCCTCCCCGTCCCGCCCGCCCTCCCCTCCCGTCCCCGTCCCGCCCGCCCTCCCTTCCCCTCCCCTCCCCGTCCCGCCCGCCCTCCCTCCCCCCCCCCGACCCATCGCCCTCCCCTCCCCCTCCCGCCCTCGCCCACTGCTTCCCCCCCCCTCCCCCCACGGCGGGGATTCATCGGCTCCTTCCCCTCCTCCTGTGGGGACTGGCGGTGCACTGCCCTGAGCAGCTTGAGCACACTGCTCCTCGCTTGAAGCTGGCAACGGAGGCGAAAGGCCGAGCATTTCTTGTATCTGCAGTGCGGGCACACTGCAGCTCACCCCTGTTGGGGAAATAAATTGCTTTCAAATTCTGAAGCTAATTTTGCCCATGAGGAAAGAGTCACACAGCAGCAAATCGGGCCCCTCGGCTCCCCCACTGTTATGGGTGTTACCCCCTGTGCCGACCAATAAACACCCATTAAAGCTAAAGGTCTCTGATTTCCATCATGATAAACCCTGCTCTGCTTTGGAAACTTTGCAACCAAATGACAGTGTGGGAGAAATTTGACTTTGATCACCAGGACTAACCATGTCTGAGAATATTGGCTGCCACTTATACTATTCAGTTCAATAAATCAATCCAATTTCTATTTTCTTTATAATATAAGATTTATCATATAGTTTTAACTCTGGAAGAATAATTAAACTACCATACAGTAAAGAGAATTTTGTTTTCCCAAGATTTCCTGGGTTCTACTACACTCACTGTAAATATTGTGAGACATACAGGCTGTCACCGGAATACGGACACTGGACTTATGGACACCCCTATATACAAACAAGTCCCCATAATGTTATTAAATTCAAAAGTCTATGGCACATACTCATGTTCATTCCTCTGAGGGGCAGAACTAGTTTCCTCTCTGTTCACTCTTAGTGGTTGTTTCTTATCAGTCTTATGTGCCTCTGATGCCATTCATCACAATACTGTGGTATGGTTACCATATCGAGTGACTTCTGTGCATTTTCTGACAAAACCTACTTATGGATGTCTATAAAAACAGAACTTGTTTGTTACCAGGGGACAACTTGTATGCTCGAAACAAGGGAAAGGGCCATAGTAGGGTGATAACGCACAACAGATGAGAATTATGATGATAATGGGAGAATCTTGAAAACTGTGACAATTGATATTAAGTTATTGAAGGATAAAGATCACACACAAGCCAAGATTTAAGTCAGAAAATGCTGGAAACACTAAGCAGGCTCAAACAGTAACCGTAGAAAGAGAAACAGAGTTAACTTTTCATGTCCAGTGCTGCCTGACCTGCCGAGTGTTTCCATCATTTTATGTTTTTATTTCAGATTTCCAGCATTTGCAGCTTTTTATTGTTAATCAAGATTTAAGTTGGACTGACTTTGAAGCAAAATACTCGATGTAAAAATTGTGTATAAGTTATGTTTAATTTATGTTTTTCTTGTGAATGCTGCTTATCTGATGCTCTGTGCCTGTGATGCTGCTGCAAGCAAGTTTTTCATTGCACCTGTGCACACATGTACTTGTGCAGATGACAATAAACTCGACTTTGACACAAATGGAACATATTGCACTGAAATAGGCTTTTTAAAAGTAAAACTGTAGAAAAAATGAGTCATTCAAAGTGTTTAGTACAATGCACATCATCATGTACCCCTTCATAAAGATAAATAAATATTTGATTGATGGGATGTGACAGAATGTTGCCTGGGTATCTATCCCGGGGCCTCAGATTGTTCACTACATTAATAATGAGTGAAAGAAAAGTCAGTCTTGTCTTCACGTTTGCCAGAGAGAAGGCTCAGTAAGTGGTGGAGATGGGAACAGCTATGCTTCAGTTGCACAGATTCTGGGTCAAACCATATTGATATATTGTGGTCAGATTTAAGCATGACACCAGGAGGAATTTATTGGCCTTGGAGAGATTGCAGTATATATTTATAAGATTTAATGCACTGTTGCAGTATAGATAGTTAAGTTACAAGGGCCAATTGGATAGAATTAGCCTGTATTCCCTGAGTTTACTTTTTATTCATTTACAAGTGAACATGCATGGTGTTCCTATGTATCTTCAGTCCCTGTTGGTAGGATGTGCTTATGGAGAAGCCTAGGTGAGTAATGGCAGCAGATCTTGTAAGTGGTACAGACTACATCTAAGGTCTGCTGGTGATGGGGAGTGAAGGTTTAGAATGCCAGATAGGGTTCCAATAAAGTGGGCTGCTTTGTCGTAGATGGGGTTGAACTATCCAGACAAGAGAAGAGTATTCCGACACACTCTGCACTTGTGCCTTGAAGATTATGGAAGAGCTTTGGGGTGGAGAGAGGTGAGTCACTTGAGGCAGGGTCTCTGCCCTTATCTTGGAGCCTGGAACTGAAGATGTTTTGCATCCACAGTTGGATGAAGCCTACCTTCATTGGCTTGAATTAAGAACTTATGATCTGGAAGTTCTTGATGTGCAGGCATCTCCAATGACCTGGCTTGGATGCAGTTCCAAGTACCCAAAGCACATTGGTTATCTGGCACTGGCCTAACCTTTTGCTCATCTGTTGCTTTTTAATCCAAGGTACGCTCATGGAAGAGATGGTGGCACCCAGTTACAGCAGGTCGTTGGTACTCAGTCACACACCCATTGAGAGCTGATCACTGCTACACACAGCAACAAAGGAAAATCATGGTACTGTAGCGGCTAGCTACTCTACTATAAAATAAAGACACGGAGTCGGTTGCTTGGAGTCAGAAGTCGATTGCTCGACAGGGGCGCTAACTCTTCCTGCGCTTCAATTCCCGCGCTGATGTCAGCGCGGGTCACCTGACCTTCCCGCGCGCGGGCTTTCCTAGCCCAACGATGGAGAAGAAGGAGGGCCCCGCGCCATCTTGGGTCGGGGCCTCCGACGACGCTCGCGATCTCGGGAGCCGATTCGATACCGGTAAGGTGAGTCGCCACAGTACAAGAAAATTAATATTTGGAATGTTTTTTAAGTGTTTCTGTTTACATTTCAAACTTTGGGTGTGGGGGCAACATAAGAGCAAAAGGATTAGAAGTATCCCCTATGCCTCCTCCACCATTCAACAAGGTCATGGATTTAGAGTCATTCGGCCCAATTGGTCCTTGCCAACCAAGATGCCCATCCAAGCTGGTGTCATTTGCCAGTGTTTGGCCCATAACCTTCTAAACCTTTCCTATCCATGTCCCTGTCTAGCTGTCTTTTAAAAGTTGTTATTGTACTTCCTCTGGCAGCTCATTCCACATACTGACCACCCTCTGTGTAAAAGTAGTTGCCCCTCAGGTTCCCATTAAATCTTTCCCCTCTCACCTATGCCCTCTAGTTCTCAATTCCCCAACCCTGGGGAAAAGACCGTGGCAGCATCCATAGAGGGAATGATGAAGGGTCTCGGCCCGAAACGTCGTTTATTTCCCTCCATGGATGCTGCCTGACCTGCTGAGTTCCTCCAGCATTTTTTAATGTATTGCTAGCCTGTCCAACCTCACCCTAAAACTCAGTCCCTCAAGTCCTGGCAACATAACATCTTTCCTATAGCAGGGTGACCAAAACCGTGCAGCCTCACCAGCGTCATGTACAACTGCACCATGACCTCTCAACCTCTATACTCAATGCCCCGAATGATGAAGTCCAGCATGTGAAAAGCCTTTTTCACCACCCTGTCTACCTGTGACTCCTCTTTCACAAGAAATCATAATTGTCTAATCTACTGGAGTTCTTTAAACGTGTGGCTAGTGGTACAGATGAGGGGAACCAGTGGATGTGATATACAGTATTTGGATTTGCAGATGGTTGCCGAACACATGTAATTGGAGAACTGGTTAACAGATAGAGAAGATCTCTTTATTAGTCACATGTACATTGAAACACAGTGAAATGCATCTTTTGTGTAGAGTGTTCTGGGGGCAGCCCGCAAGTGTCGCCACGCTTCCGGCGCCAATATAGCATGCCCACAACTTCCTAACCCGTACGTCTTTGGAACGTGGGAGGAAACCGGAGCACCCGGAGGAAACCCACGCAGACATGGGGAGAACGTACAAACTCCTTACAGACCGTGGCCGGAATTGAACCCGGGTCTCTGGCACTGTAATAGCGTTACGCTAACCGTTACACTACTGTGCCTGCCCCTACACTATCGTGGGAAACTAGAGTGGGAATAAATGGTCCTCAGGTCAACAGGTTGTGACTGGATGGGTACCACAGGGAGTGGTACTTGGTCCCCAACTATTCACAAGCTATATCAATCATCAATCGGGGAATTGAATTTAGGAGCCGAGAGGTACTGTTGCAACTATATAGGTCCCTGGTCAGACCCCACTTGGAGTACTGTGCTCAGTTCTGGTCACCTCACTACAGGAAAGATGTGGAAGCCATAGAGAGGGTGCAGAGGAGATTTACAAGGATGCTGCCTGGAATGCGGAGCATGCCTCATGAAAGCAGGTTGAGGGAACTCGGCCTTTTCTCCTTGGAGAGATGGAGGATGAGGGGGGACCTGATAGAGGTGTATAAGATGATGAGAGGTATTGATAGGGTAGATAGTCAGAGGATTTTCCCCAGGGTTGAATTAGTGGCCACAAGAGGACATAGGTTTAAGGTGCTGGGGAGTAGATATAGAGGAGATGTCAGGGGTAAGTTTTTTACTCAAAGAGTGGTGAGTGCATGGAATGGGCTGCCGGAAACGGTGGTGGAGGCTGATACGATAGGGTCCTTCAAGAGACTGTTAGATAGGTACATGGAGCTGAGTAAAATAGAAGGCTATGGGTAAGCCTAGTAATTTCTAGGGTAAGGACATGTTCGGCACAGCTTTGTGGGCCGAAGGGCCTGAATTGTGCTGTGATTGTTCTTTATCAATGATTTGGCAGACATGACCAAATAAAATGTTGCTGATCACACAAAAATGAGTGGGGATGTGAGCAGTGATCGGGACACAAAGAGGCTTCAAAGTGGTATAGACAAGCTGAGTAAGTTGGCAACAATATAGCACACAGAGTACAATGGGAGGTGATCTTTTTCGGCAGAAATAACACATAATCTGCTCTTTGTTATCTAGTGGGAGATCGGGAGATGTTGATGTTCAAAGGGACCTAGGTGTTCTTTCATATACATCACTGAATGTTAACGTACAGGTGTCACAGGGGATTAGGAAGGCAAAAAGCATGTAAGCCTTTATTGCCACGGGTTTTGAGTACCAGAGTAAGGATGCCTTACTCCAATTATACGGGAACATCTGGAATATTGTTTTCAACCTTGGTCTTCTTACCTAAAAACAAGGATCTAGTTTTTACAGAGGGAGTGCTGTGAAAATTCACCGGACTGGTTCTTGAGTGGCAGGTCTGTCGTAAGAGGAGGTATTAAAAGGCCAAGACTCTATTCTCTGGAGTTTAGAAGAATGAGTGGAGATCTCATTAATAATTGGTAATTGGTTTATTATTGTCACATGTACCGAGATACAGTGAAAAGCTTTGTTTTGCATGCTATCCATACAGATTATTCCAAAACATAAGTACATCAAGGTAGTACAAAGGGAAAAGAAATAAGAGAATGCAGAATATAATACTACGAAGAATGTGCAGTGCGTATAGACAATAAGGTGCAAGGGCCATGACTTTTGGTATTGGTATTGGTTTATTATTGTCACTTGTACTGAGGTACAGTGAAAAACTTGTCTTGCATACCGATCGTACAGGTCAATTCACTACGCTGTGCAGTTACATTGAGTCAGTACAGAGTGCATTGATGTAGTACAGGTAAAAACAGTAACAGTACAGAGTAAAGTGTCACAGCTACAGAGAAAGTGCAGTGCAATAAGGTGCAAGGTCACAACAAGGTAGATCATGAGGTCATAGTCCATCTCATTGTATAAGGGAACTGTTCAATAGTCTTATCACAGTGGGGTAGAAGCTGACTTAAGCCTGGTGGTACGTGCCCTCAGGCTCCTGTATCTCCTACCCGATGGAAGAGGAGAGAAGAGAGAATGTCCCGGGTGGGTGGGGTCTTTGATTATGCTGGCTGCTTCGCCAAGACAACGAGAGGTAAAGACAGAGTCCAAGGAGGGGAGGCTGGTGTCCGTGATACGCTGAGCTGTGTCAACAACTCTCTGCAGCTTCTTGCGGTCCTGGGCAGAGCAGTTGCCATTCCAAGCCGTGATGCATCCAGATAGGATGCTTTCTATGGTGCATTGGTAAAAGTTGGTGAGAGTCAAAGGGGACAAACCAAATTTCTTTAGCCTCCTGAGGAAGGAGAAGCGCTGGTGAGCTTTCTTGGCCATGGCACCTACGTGATTTGATTTGGACAGGCTGTTGGTGATGTTCACTCCCAGGAACTTGAAGCTCTCAACCCTCTCAACCACAGCACCATTGATGTAGACAGGTGCATGTACACCACCCCCTTTCCTGAAGTCAATGACCAGCTCTTTTGTTTTGTTGACACTGAGGGAAAGGTTGTTGTCATGACACCATTCCACTAAGCTCTCTATCTCCTTCCTGTACTCCGACTCATTGCCGTTTGAGATATGGCCTACAACGGTGGAGGTAGTTTGTTCAAGTTCAAGTGAGAAATCAAGAGTTCATCTTTGATAAGTACAAAACTCTAGGAGGGCTTGACAGGCTGGATGCAGGGAGGATGCTTCCCCTGACAGAGGAGTCTAGCACCAGAAATAAATGCCAGGTCATTCGGGCCTGAGATGAGGATAGAGGGTGGTGAATCTTTGGAATTTTTTCCAGGGGACCGTGGAGGCTCAGTCATTGAATTCATTTGGGAATTGATAGATTTCTGAATACTAAGGTATATGGGGACAGGGCAGGAAAATGTTGTGGAGTTAGTACAGCAGCCATGTCCTGATGAACGGCAGAGTAACTTTGAGAGGCCAGTTAGCCTACTCCTGCTCCTATTTCCTATATTTTTTATGTCCATATTTCTTAAAGGGACACTCTGCTGACCTGACTGACCCTGTTCCAGGGCTCACCACAGACTGCTCAAACATCTCTCCAAAGCCCACTGGGTCCTGATCTGTCACAGGAGGAGAGATTAAAAGGCTCGGCCTCTGTTCTCCAGAGTTTAGAAGTATGCGAGGTCTCCTCATTAAAACATACATGAGGGCTCTACTGAGTAGATGCCTGTAGGATGTTTCCTTTGACGGAGGGATCGGGGACCAGGAGCAGTTTTGAAGGGCCTAATCCTGCTCCTTCAGTGCCAATTCCCTGCATGAACGTTTAATATCCAAAAATATACCAACCTCTGCCTTAAATATACTCATGGACTGAGTTTCCACAGCTTTTAAAGAATTCCAAAATTTCTTCATATTAAATTTTCTTCTCATCTCTATTCCAAACAGCCAACCCCCTAGTTGGAGGCTGTGACCCTTCTGAGATCATTACTCATTCTTCTGAATTCAGGTTCTTCTTAATTTTTCCCCACATAAACAAATCCTCCATTCCAGGGATCAATCCAGTGAACTTCTGTTGCAGTTCCTCAATCACAGGCGTATCCTCCCTCGGATAGTGAAGCCAGACCCACACACAATCTTCCAGGTGTGATCTCACCATTACCCTGTGTAATTTAGATCATCTGGGAGAGTGGGCAAAGGAAAGACCGATGGAATTTAACTCAGACAAGTGTGAAGTGATGCATTTTTGGAAGTTAAACCAGGGCAGGATTTGGAGCATTGTGTTCAGTTTTGGTCACCCTGCTATAGGAAAGATGTTATTAAACTGGAAAGAGTACAGAAAAGATTTACAAGAACGTTGCCTGGACTCAAGAGGGACTGAGTTATAGGCAGAGGTTGGACAGGCTAGGACCTTTTTCCTTGGAGCGTAGGAGACCGAGGGGTAACTTTAGAGAGGTGTATAAAATCGTTAGAGGCATAGAGAGGGTGAATGCACTCAGTTTTTTTCCCAGGGTTGGGGAATCAAAAATTGAATGGAAAGATTTAATGGGAACTTGACGGGCAACTTTTCTTACACAGATTGGTACATAAATGGAATGAGCTGCAGAGGAAGTGGTTGAGGTGGTTACAACAACAACGTTTCAGAGAGAGTTGGACAGGTACACGGATAGGAAAGGTTCGGAAGGATTTGGGCCAAATGCAGGCAAATGGGACTAGCTTGGATGGGCATCTTGGTTGGCATGGGCCTGTTGGGCCAAAAGGTCTGTCTCCGTGTTATACGACTCTATAGCTTATACAGTGAATGACAGCACCCTGGGGAATGTTGTGGTGGTGACACAGGTAGACAAGATGGTGAAGAGGGTGTAAGGCATGCATGTCTTCATCGGGCAGGGCATTGAGTACAGGAGTTGGGACATCATGTTACAGCTCTACAAGATGTTGGTGAGACCACACCTGGAATATTGTGTGAACTTCTGTTGCATTTCCTCAATCGCAGGTATATCCTCCCTTGGATATTGAAGCACGAGCAGCATAGATAAGTTGGACGGCCACAATCTTTTTCTCAGGGTAGAGGAGTCTAAAACCGGAGGGCATAGGTTTAAGCTGAGAGGGGAAAGATTTAAAGGGGACATGAGGGGCACGTTTTATTACACAGAGGGTGGTGGGTATATGGAACGAGCTGCCAGAGGAAGTGGTAGACACGGGGTACAATTACAACATTTAAAAAAAACATTTGAACAGGTACATGGATAAAGGTTCAGAGGGATATAGGCCAAATGCAGACAAATGGGACTGGCTCAGGGAGGCATCTTGGTTGGCATGGACAAGTTGGGCCAAAGGGCCTGAATCTGTGTTATATAACTCTTTGACTTTAATTTACCAGGAGCACAGGGGAAATGATTCAAAGATGTTCTGAAAGCTTCCTTGAAAGTATGTAACATCCCAGTGTGTCCTGGGAATCCCTGGGCTGTGATCGGTTCAAAGGGAGGAAGGAACACTGGGACTGGCAGTGAAAGCCCCCGAGTCCTTGCGTCAGGTCACAAGGAAGCACCATGAGGATCGCAGAAGGAGTGTGCCAAACTATCCAGCTGGGTGCCCCGCCAAGCACCTCCTGCCCCACTTACGGCAGAGTTTGTGGGTCCCAATACAGCCTCATCAGTCACCTCAGAACCCATTGAACCGGAACTAAGGCAAGTTATCCTCAACCCTGAGGCACTGCTATGAAATATAATTTCTTTTTACTCTTGAACTCAAATTCTCTTTCAATAGAGACCAATATACATGTAGCTTTCCCTAATTGCTTACTGTACCTGGATGTTACCTTTCAGTGATTCATGTACAAGGATACTGAGGTCTCTGTGAACACCAACACCTTTCCATCACTCATCATTTTAAAAATGCTCTGCTTTTCTGTTTTTCCACTAAAGTGGATGACCTCATGTTTTTCTGCATTATATTTAATCTGCCACATCCTCCCCAATTCACTTAGCTTATCCATATCCCTCTGAGTTCTCGCTGCATCCTCTTTACAACTCACGGCTAGTTTTATAGGTTTAGAGGGACATGGGCCAAATGCAGGCAGATGGGACTACCTCAGGTAGGCAACTTGGTCAGCACGGACGAGTTGGGCCGAAGGGCTTGCTGCCGTGTTGTATGACTCTGTGACTCCATAACTGCACACTGGACGGTTCCTTCACCCAAACTATTGACGGAGATTGTGAACAGGCAGGGTCCCAGCACTGATTTCCACAAGTCACAGCTTGCTGGTCTGAAAACGATCCATTTATTCCCCAGTCTGTGTTTTCTGTCCATCTACCTATCCTCGATCCATGCCAGTATATAACGCCCGATACCATGCATCTACTTCCTAACTTTTGTGTAGCACCTTATGCAAGGTCTTCTAAAGGTCCAAGCACACCATATCCACTGGTCACCCTTATCTGTTCTACTGGCTGTCATCTCAAAAGCTCTAATAAATTTTTTATAAGTTCATGTTGACTCTGCCCAAATCTACTTTTATTTCCTAAGTACCTTGTTACCACTTCCTCGATAATAGATCTGAGCATTTTTCCTACTACTGATATCAGGCCAGGCATCTGGAGGTAGGAAGCCTTGTAACACATCCAGGAGGGTGGCCACCCCCCCCCCCCCCCCCCCAGACTTGGAAACCTGGTGCCCGGTGTCACACTTATGGGTTGGTTCCAGGTCACACTCAGCTGTTGGGGAGTTCTGCAATGCTCCTGCTGGCCAATAGGTGGAGAAGGAGGCCTCAGAATAGGAGACTGGGTCTGGCTCTGCTTGACTTCCATGGGCAAGAAGGGCGAGTTTCTTTGGTGGAACCTTTTCACATGAGACTTCCATGTCCCGGTAGCAGAGTGGCACCTACCCCTACCCCCGATAGCACAGTGTCCGAGAGCACGCCTCTTGTGATAATGCTGGCAAATGGCTTTGTGCAAAACATGCTAAAACCCCTTCTTAAACATTAAATTTCTTTCAATGAGATGGATCAGAAATGCACCTGAGAGATTGAGCTAAAGATTTGAGCTTTCTATGTTTTCAAGTATGAAGAAACCACAACTTTAACCACCAGAGTCCTGATCTTTGCCTTCGGGTTCCTAGATCCCATCCTTCAATGTATTTTGTGGCATTGAATAAAACAATTCGGGAATTCTGTTCCCCTTAAAACTTATCTAACGTATCACCTCACCAGCGGCGTGCAGATGTGCCTTTAGTGTCTTGTGGCCCTGTGTGGGTCTTGGTGATGGTGGACGGTATGCATTTTCCACGGTTAGTTGCTAACTCTAATCCCTAACTTAATTCCACAATATTGACCATCATTTGATAAAAGGACTCCATTGGTAGTAGAATACTTTGGAATGTCTGGAGGTCAAGCAAGGTGCTATAGAAATGTAATTTGTTTCTTTTACTGTAATCATAACACTATACCTGTTCCTAATCCCAAAATCTCTAACTCATAGCCTCACTTTGGGATTGTATTGGTTTATTATTGTCACATGTGCCAAGATGCAGTGAAAATTCTTTTGTGTGCCATCCAGACAAATCATGCCATACATAATCACACTGAGGTAGTAAAAAGAAAACAGAATGCAGAATAGTGTCACAGTTACAGAGAAAGTGCAGTGCAGGTAGACAAATGAAGCGCAAGGGCCACGGCGAGGTAGATTGGGAGATCAAGAGTTCATCCTTTAGCGTATGAGAGGTCCGTTCAAGAGTCCGAACTTTGTCCTTAATTCTAACTACAACTCTTTCCCTAACCCCAGCCCAAACATATAACTGTTCCTTCAACAACATCTTTTAAACAAAGTGATATTTTGCCCGAACTCTCTCTGGTGTGACCCCTAAAGGCAAGTGCATAGAGGCAGGTGGAATTGGACCAAGGGAATGAAGATGCGGGCCAAATCAAAGTGACAGCAGTGGGGCTAATAATCTCAAGTAATGAGGAGAACAAACACGTGGGGCAATTGCCCTGTTGTCTGTAAACTAACACCCTGACAGACATGTGAACAAGCAGGGAACAGAGGGACATAGACAATATGCAGGCAGATGGGATTAGTTAGCTTGGCATCACGGTCAGTGCAGACATCTTGTGCCAAAGGGCCTGTCCCTGTGCTGTACTGTTCTATGTTCCATGGCTCCAAACCCTATACCTGATTCTGAAACTAACCCAATCTTATATGCAACCCCATGCGTGTGACCCCACTGGAAGTCCCACCAGCTAGCTTGGGGAGTGAAGCAGTCTTGATTGCGGAACTGACCCTTGCTCTGTCTCCATCATTTATTGTAAACATCATTGTGATTAATATTTGCTTTAAGCTTTAAGCATTGCTTTTTTCATGCCCTTCTTTTGGTGAGCTATTGAAATCGATAGCTCATTCATCATCCAATTCTTCAAGATTCATTTTGCAATTTTAATAAGAATCAGTCTTGTTTTCTTCACCCACTTTTGGCTAAATTTCTGTGAGAAGCTTTGGCTGTTTTATGAAAATGAACTAACTCAATTATTTCGAGGATGTGACCGAAGTAAATATATCACGGTGCAGGTTGAGTTATCGGACTAGCAGTCCATAGCTGGACTAATGGTCCAGAGACATGTTTAAATCCTATCACAGCTGATGATAAGTTTAAATGCAATTAATTAAATAAACCAGGAATATAAAAGTAAGATCAGCATTGATGACCACAAGGCTGCTGGATTGTTGTTAAAAGCCCATTTGCCTCACTAATATCTCTCTAGGAGGGAATTCTGCAGATGCTGGAATCTAGATGGAAAAATTCTAGAAGGCAGCTGAATCCTGCCTTCCTTAGCTATGTGTCCCATTATGTTTGTGACCGACGGCGATATGTTGGCTTTTGACTTTGGAATGGCCCCCTCACTTAAGGGCTGGTGAAAACCATGCTTTTTTTGCAGGATTAAAATAAAAGAGTTTTTATGGGTGTTCCGAAGGCATTCAACAAGATCCTGCGTGGAACTGAGGGCAAACTACCGACCTGGTTAGAAGACTACATATAAACACATGAATAAGCAGCAGGAGTAGCCTCCTCAACATTTCTCCACCACTTAATAAGACCGTGACAGATCTGATTACGACCTTAACTTTGCATTCCTATCTCCCTATGGTTACTTATGGTTACCTCCTTGCTTATGAAGGATCAATACCTCAACTTTAAAAATATCCAAAGCCCCTGCACCCTCCGCTCTTAAAGGAAGAGAGTTTCACCTTGTCACTGAACATCAGGCCATCGTCTCCCCGACAGATTCTCCCTCCTCAGCCTCCAACCTCACGGCCACCCAAGTGTGCACAGCCCACCTCTACTTCCTCAAGATTCACAAGCAGAGCCATCCTGGTAGATTGACTGTTCCAACCTGTTCTTGTCCCACAGAACTTATTTCTTCCTATTTTGACTCCACCCTTTCCCCCTTGGCCCTAGTCCCCTCCCTCTCACATCTTGTGACACCTCCGATGCCCTCTGCCACTTTGACCGTTTCTTGGTCCCAACTGGCTCATCTTTGTTGTGGACGTCCATGTCTCCGCCCTACACCAGGATGGTCCAAGGGCCCTTTGATTCTTCCTTGAACAGAACCCCAACCACTCTCCGTCCATCTACCACTCCCACCCTCCTTTGTCAGGCTGAACTCGTTCTTACATTGTACAGCTTCCCCTCCAACTCCATTCACTTTCTCCAATCAAAGGCGTAGGCATGGCCCCAGCTATGCCTGTCTTTTAGTGGGGATAATTGGAATTGTTTCAATCCCTATCAAGACCTCCCTCAACTTACTTTCTGTTACATTGGTGATGGTATTGGTGCTGCTTCCTGCACTCACACAGAACTCAAAAACACGATTACGCTGGAGGAACCCTGCAGGCCAGGCAGCATCCGTGGAGAAAAGTAGGCGGTCAACGTTTCGGGTCAGGACCCTGCATCTAGTTTCCAGCATCTGCAGCCCTTTGTTTCTCAATATTTTTGCTGCCAGTTTCCACCCTGCTCTCGCTCTTACGTGATCATCATTGACTCTTCCCTTTCCTGACACCACTATCTCCATCTCATGTAGTGGTTTAGCTACCAATGTTATAAGCCCATCAACTCCCATAACTATCTCGACCACACTGTCTCCCACTCTGTTTCCTATAAGGACTCCAGTCCATTCTCCCATCTTCTCCACCTCAATCATCTGTGGTTTGATGATGAGCCTTTCCACACCAGTGCCCTTAAGAAGTGTTCCATTTTTTTCAAAAAATGTCTTCCCCTCTACCATAGTTGACTCATTTCCTAACCACGTCTCCCGTAGTTCCCACATTTCTGCCTTCACCTCCTCTTCTACCAGAACATGCCTTGTCCTCATCTTCCATCCCACCAGCCTCCACGTTCAACGGATCATCCACCATCATTTCCACCACCTCCAACAGGATCCCCCCACCACCGCATGCATCTTCCCCTCCACTCCAAAGGGATCATTCCCTCTGAAGCTCCCTGGTCTGCTCTTCCCTCTCCACCAAGCACTCCCCTTGCCACTTTCCACTGCAGTGGCAGGAGAAGCACTTTTACCTCTTTACCCAATCAGCCAGGGACCTAAACATTTCTTCCAGACGAAGTAGCAAAGCAGCTGCACTTCCTTCAACTCTGTAGGTTGCCTCTGCTACATCGGAGAAACCAAATGCAAACCGAGTGACCACTTTGCAGAACATGTCCATTCAACTCTAGAAGGGCTACCCTGAGTTTCTTTTTTCTCTTTAATTCTCTGTCTCACTTCCACTCTGTCTTCAGCCTCCTACATTGCTCCAACGAAGCCCACTGCAAGCTCAAAGAACCACACCTCATCTTCCAGCAGGACACATTACAACCTACAGGATTCTACACTGAGTTCAACAATTGCAGGTAAACTTTTATTGCCACAGATGTGGCTGTGTCTTCCCATTCCAATATTTTTTCTTGTTTTCTCAAACCAGTGATTCTTAAACTAATTGTTACCTTGACAACATTGGTGAGCATCCTTTCACGGACAATGTCTTTGTTCTCTCTACACCACCCCCTCTCTGTAATTTAAGATGTTTGCTTCCTCACTTTTGCAGTTCTGACAAAGGGACCTCAACCCGAAAGGTTGACTCTGCTTCTCTCCCCACTGATGTTGCGTGACCTGTTGAGTGCTTCCAGCACTTTAGATTTTTGTTTAAGACCAGTTGAGGGCTGCCCAAGAATCCCTCATGCGTTGAATCTTTTAGGGCTTTAGTTATGTAGAACAACCGTGGTACAATACGTCATCCGGTTCTGTGTTTACACTGTTGACATAAACTTGGTGAGGTTAGAGTTATAGTCATAGAGACATAGAGATACAGCATGGGATCAGGCCCTTTGGCTCATCAAGTCCGTATCACCCATTTTTACATGAATCCGACTTTAATCCCATTTTTTATTCTCCCCACATTCTCTTCAACTCCCCCCAGATTCTATCACTCACCTTCACACTAGGGGCAATTTACAGTGGCCAATTAGCCTGCTAACTTGCACGTCTTTGGTTTGTGGGAGGAAACCCACGTGATCACTGGAAGAACATGCAAACTCAAGACACCACCCAAGGTCAGGATTGGACAGGGGTCTCTGGCGTTGTGAAGCAGTGGTTCTACTAGCTGTGCCCTTAGCTCTGATCACTTGTACAACTGTTTGATGTGTTAGATTGTTTGTTACTCTCTGGACATCTGATACAAATACTCTTTAGTTCCCTGCAACATTGAGACCTACTCTTCCCAGTACATCTATGACACAACCCATGTTCACTTCAGTATTGTTTCTTGCCTTCTCATTGACTGACTCACAATTTATCAACCACATTTCTTATCTAACAGACAGTTGAGACTATGTCTTCCAGACATCTGGCCTGCTTTTAACAAGCCACTGCATAACGTGCATTAACAGGACAATATATATTTTAGAAGCTTGCTGTGACTATTTTATCAGGAATACTCTTCAAATAACGCTGTGTTTTGTGCCCTTGACTGTCCTTTGGTGTGAACGGATAGAGGAGGAAGAATATGAGGAGGAAGAATATAAGGAGGATGACACCAGCTCTGACTTCACATTCCTCTGCCTTATACACCCGCTTTCTTACATTCTGTTATATCCAGCTCAATGGGAATCAGGGGCTTGAAAATGCTTGTTTCTCCCAAGAAGGTTTGTCTCTAGTGTTACTTGGTACCTTGATTTACAAGCAGAATATGTTACAAGTTTGAGGACTGTCCACATTACCACTCAATTCACAGCATCATACAGCACAGAATTGGCCTGTCGAACATGGTGCCTATCTTCATCAATCCCACTTGTCTGCATTAGGCCTGAATCCCTCTACGCCTTTCCTGTCTACCTTACCTGTCCAAGTGCCTCTTAAATACCTGTTCAAATGCCCATTCATTCCATCAGAGGTTGGGTTATAATCCAGTGCGAATGTTGGAACTGTGCTAAATAATGCTGGTTTTGTTACTCATGCCCTTGCATTACTGTATTCCTTGGATACCTTGTGCCTCTGTGGTGAGCTGTGGCTGAGGAACTTCAGGTGAGGGACATTTAAGAGTCCACTTTCCCAAATGTTGTAACAAAATGGGAAAAAGCTAGAATTTTATTAAATTCATTTGGCCTGGACTCTTAGGTCCATTTTTACAGCGGCAAGACAAGGCGATGCAATTCCTCCCACCAGTTCAGGATTGGTGAGGAAAGGAGGGGGCAGTCTGCTCCAAGAACCCCTGACAAACTGGGGAGACAATAGAGACGGGGGGGGGGGTGTGGGGAGGGGGGACTTTCAAACAGGGGCTCTCATAAATACTAAAGAGCACAGAAAATGGTTGCTAGGAGGAGAATTCCTGATTAAATTAAATCTTGACAATGAATAGGAAGATCGGCCACAGAGGAAAGGAAGGGAGAAAGGCAACGGAGGCAATGAAGTATCAGGAAGGCAATGCAATGAAGGATTTTATAAATAACTTACCTTTGGATCTGTATTCATTGGAGTTTAGGAGAATGAATGGTGATCTTATTGAGACATAAGATTCCGAAGGGGCATGACAAGGTTGAGGTATTTTCACTGGTGGGGAAGTCTTAAACGAGGTGATATAGTTGAAAGATAAAGGGCTGGTCATTTAAAACTGAGCTGTGTAGAAATTTACTTGTGCAGAGGGTGGCAAATCTCTCGTATTCTCTACCGCAGAGCCCAGGTCATCAGAAGTATTTAAAGTGAAGGCAGATAAATTTTTCAAAGATCGGGGTATTGAGGGCTACGGGGAACTGGCACAGAGAAGGAGTTGCAGCCAGCATAGATCAGCCATGATCGGATTGGATGGCGGGGAAGGCTGGAGGGGCCTGGTGACCTACTCCTGCTCCTATTTTCAGGTGTTCTTGAATGAAATGAAATGCTGCAAGTGAGGAGCATAATCAGAAAAAAAATACTGAAATAAGTTGAAGAAGAGATTGGGGCATAAAACAGAAAATGCTGGAAAACACTTAGTAGGTCAGCCAGCATCTGTGGAGTGGGAAACAGAGTTGATGTTTCAGGTTTTCTGGTTTCATTTCAGATCTCCAGCATCTGCAGTAGTTTGCTTGCAGCTATCAAGGCAGGTGACCAAACACTTGGTCAAAGACAGAGGCTTTGAGAGCAGTCTTAGGGGATAAAGAGAGATAGAGAGTTGGATATGTTATTAGCTAAAGGCAGTGCCTCCATTGTGGATCAGGGATTCATGAGGGACTAGAATCCGAGGAGCTCCTATATCTTGGAGACTGGTGGTAGGAAGAGACAAGGGTACAGAGGGATACAAAAAGAGGAACTGATGAAGGAGAAGGCTTTTAATCTAAAATAAAAGAGGAAACATTGGAAACGGAGAGGTTCGGAATGAAATCTTTTCACAGTAAGCTGAGCGAGTAGGAAAGGAAATGCACAAGAGGAGGAGATTTCAGAGCTTAGATGTGGTAGCTACAGATTATAGTGCTGGAAATATTTTAACAAATTCAATACAGAAAAGACCCTGACCCAGAAGGCATCTGAATTAGAAAATTGAGGGAAGTCAGAATGAGGATTGTACAAGTTGTAAGAATAATCCTTTGAATATATTTGGTTATGGGATATGTACCAGAGGGATGACAAAAGGGTGAAAGATATAAAACTTAAGTCCGACATTGATTGTTGGCAGGTTTCTATTAAACGCTCAGCCAGCATTGATTTTGCATTGTGTTGACAATAGAAATGCACTGGTTGCATTTTGCTCTTTGATAATCTGCAGCACAGAAAGCATAGGGTATCCGAGATAATGGAACTGCATGCACAGAAAGCTGTCTAAAACATCAGTGAACAGTGATTGACAAATGTTTTCAGACTGCAGTGATGTAAACTGCTGTATCCTATAAATAGGGGTGTGGAACTCAAAAGCAAAGAGGGAAATTTGTTGACGTCACTGGTTCAGCGGAAGTGAAGGCAATATCAAGTGGGGGAGTTTTGTGAGGAACCACTAGAGAAATTGGGATTGTAACAAAAATGTTAAGAGGAGGTGTGGAAAGCCCCTCAAATACTGAGGGGTTTTGATAGAGTAAATGAAGAATAATGATCGTCATAGATCACTGATCAGTAAGCAGTGGGAATCAAGTTCAGATCATTGAAAGAAGAGGAAAGGGTTCGATAATTACTTATGTACTGCAGGTTATTTGGACATGGCGTAAAAGTGGTCTAGAATCCAGAGTAACTTACAGAAGGTAAGGATCAATTTGATAAGTAAACATTTAAAAAAAATGTAGGGAAGGGAGCGGCCCTGAATGAAGTAAATCCATCACAGGCACAACCCTCCCCGCCACTGAGGACATCTTCAAGAGGCGGTGCCTCAAGAAGGCGGCATCCATCATTGAGGACCCTCACCACCTATGACATGCCCTCTTCTCATTACTACCATTGGGGAGGAGGTACAGGAGCCTGAAGACCCACACTCAACGATTCAGGAACAGCTTCTTCCCCTCCACCATCAGATTTCTGAATGGTACATGAACACTACCTCGTTATTCCTCTTTTGCACTATTTATTTACTTTTTGTAACTTATAGTAATTTTCACGTCCTTATGTCTTGCACTGTACTGTTGCCGCAAAACAACAAATTTCATGACATGTAAGTGATAATAAACCTGATTCTGATTCTGGAAATGGCTCCTCCAAAGAGCAGGCATAGAGGCCTGTTCCTCCTGCGCCACGAGGTTCGACAATTCCATGCCTCTAACACTTTAAAAACAAGCTGTGTTTGTTACATAGGCCAAATGTTGCAAATGGTGCTATAAAAACAGCAAATGCTGGAAACTCTCAGCAGGTCAGGCAGTTCTGAGGAAGGGTCTTCGACCTGAAACATTAACTCTGTTTCTCTTCCCACAGATACAGCCTGACCTGCTCGGTGTTCCCAGCAGTTTCTGATTTTACTTCAGGATCGCAGCATCTGCAGTCTTTTTTTAAAAACAATATATTCCCCAGCACTTTGCATCTTTCAGGATTTTCTGCATTGCCGCTCTCCCTCCCTCTCTGCTATTCTGTGTTTCTCTCCTAACGGATCTCAAAGTCTGGAATCTGGAATTTTTGCTACTCACTCTAGGAGATGAATGGAGCGGTAGAACCAGAGTGATTTAAGCAAGTACCAGCCTCAGCAGAAGGAAGAAGCAGGGATAATGCGACAGAATATCCGGCATGAAACTGACCAGGGGTATGTGCGGTCATAGTCCTGAATCACGGGCAATGCTTGTAAACCAGGGAACTGAGCCTAATAGTATAATTGAGGAGCAGAGATCTGGGAACAGCAAGCCAAAACACAGTAATAGGGAGGTGGGCTTGAAACCACTTCCAGCCTGTCTGTCACAGAGAACCCCAGCCCTATGTTACATGTTGACAGCTTGACACGAGCACCATATACCATTGCTAATGCGGAGGGGATGGATCATAGATGGTGTGGGAGCAGCACAATCAAATCCACCTGCCTTCACCAAATATTTGGATGCCGGTTGTCTTCTTCTGACCTGGCACTAGGAATATACAAGCAGCTGCTGATCAAACTGAAATCTTCCACATGCAGCATTATTCCATAACTGGCCTCAGTACGTCTCTATTTACAGTAATTCAACTTTGCTTTTTAAAGGGATGTCAGGTTAAGACATGTTCCCCTTATGGTACATTATTTAACATGATGGTCCAGCTAGTGTAACATTCTCCTGTTATAATGTTGTATATCCCAGGTTATAATCAGCAGTAGTGCAAGATATCAGGAAGTATTGGCATATTATAAGTGAAAAAGACATCATGATGATGCCTCCCAATGCCGTGCATGGAGAAAATGGCCAATGTGGCATCAGGGTTTGGGAGGTGATTCTTCCAGTTAGTTGCAGTCAGCTGTGTTATTCATTCAGAAGCAAACAGGAATGGATTATACCACCACTCTCTCCCCCAAGCAGACTACACACAGCTAATCATCTCCCTGGTTGGCCCAGACCATTCTGGGCTTCATTAGCATTTATAGCATGTAAAGATTGTGTGGCACTATTTCAGACTTGAGCATGCGGGTTCTCCCGGTGATGTGGCTAACATTCTTCCCCCAACCAACTTCACCATAATGAACTGCTCATTCATCTTATTGCTGTTTGTGGAATCCCCTCAGTGGAAATCTGTACGCAACATTTCCCATCCTGTGACTGTGACTCCTTCCAAAAGTACTTCATTGACTATAAAAAGCTTTGGGACATCCTGAAGAAGTGAAAGGGGCTACAGAAATGCAAGATCTTTCATTCTTTATGTGAGAATGGCTGTGAGGATACATTTTCTCCGGGTTTGGTCAGTGCATGCTATCTGTTGTAAGATGGTTAACTGTCAACATGTAACGTAAGGCTGGGGTTCTCTGTGACAGACAGGCTGGAAGTGGTTTCAAGCCCACCTCCCTATTACTGTGTTTTGGCTTGTTGTTCCCAGATCTCTGTTCCTCAATTATACTATTAGGCTCAGTTCCCTGGTTTACACTATGTCACTATCACACCACAGGCATGTGCTGCCAACATATACCATGTGTATTTTCTCCACAGTATACCTGTGCCTATTCATTCTTGCAATAAAAACAGTGTCTTTTTCTTTTCAAAAGAATGGCTTTTCTGACATTTTTCTTAAAGCCTAACATGGATGCTCGATCTTTAAACTTAAACCCCATGTTCACTTGTCATGTTTCTTAACACATCACCCATGATATTTCAGGGGAGGTAAGATATTGCATATCCATTTCATGGACTTGAATGTGGCCATCCCTCTCTGCGATGTGGATGCACTGGGCTAGTGATGTGGTGCCTATCACTCCTGATGTAGAAGTTATCCTTGATGTTGCTGGGTATCTTTCTTCATCATTTCTGATGTAGACTGGGGGCAGATTCTGTTCCATCTCTTCTGAGGACATGTCTCCGTTATGATGAATAACTTGGGGGTAGTAACATCACTGATATCTTTAGCTGGGTTCCAGGTTTTCACAACTAGATTTTGTACGTGAGTTAGTTCCCCACTCGAGAAATGATGTATGGTTATTGTAGTGTTGGCTTCTTTTACCTTATACATCAGTCAGTCATTGTCTTAGTTTTGTGGAGGATAAAGTTTGCTTGGTAAAGTTCTCTTTTACTTTCTGCCATTCAGTCTGTGGGCAGATGAGTTCCATCAACCCGAAGACCTGTAGCCAAGAATGACAATAAGGCAAGGGTCAGATCTTCCCCTGTCTCTCTGATTTGTTCTCTTAACTGGTTGTACCGTTCTCTCCATGGCATGTGTTTTCTTGGATAGTGTGGGGACAAGGTTATGATGGTGACCCCATATCACTCTGAAAACTCTCTAAGTTCTCAAGACGTGTATTACGAGGAATCTCTTGTTCTATTAACAGGATTTGAACTGCTGTAACAAACAAGACCCTGGAGGAACTCAGTGGGTCAGGCAGCGTCTGTGGAGAGAAATGGACAGTCGATATTTTGGGTCGAGACCATTCATCTGGAACTGCTGTGGTGGTTGTTGTAGCTCTCAGTTTTACATCTTCATGGTGGTCTACAGCTATGAGGAGACCTCCTTGATTGTGTGTAAACCAATTAGCTTCCATGGTATGCCAATCTTGGTGACATCTCAGTAGCCACAACCTCCTCTATTTCATGTACTTCGATATTTCAGGAATACACAGCATGTTGACATTATTCTCTCTGTACCTTTGTAGGTATCAAACCAATAGGTAGTTGAAACGTCTCTCAAGTCTCATATAGAGTCATAGAGTCATATAGCACAGAGATGGGCCCTTTGGCCCACGACACTACGCTAACCTTTTTGCCATCCTGTATTAATCCCACTTGTCCACATAAGAACTGTACCCTCGTATGCCTTGCTTAAATAAGTGCCTGTCTAAATGCCTCTTAAACGCAGTGATTGTATCTGATTCCACCACTTCCTTTGGCAGCGCATTCCAAGTAGCTATAAAAAACTCTATCTATAAAAAAAACTTACCCCTCAGATCCCCTTTAAATCTCCTACCTCTTACTTTAAACCCATACCTTCTTGTTTTTGATAAATCAGGAAAAGGTCCTTTATACCCACCAGGTCTTCATGAATCTCATGGAGCTATTCTCCAGGCACCTTTTTGGTTCTGATGATCCTGCACCCAGCACTGGGACAGCATCTTCCAGGAAGGTGTCTCCTCTGATATTGATATTGATATTGATATTGATATTGATCATCGGCAATATTTTTTATGTCTTTTCGGGGACGACTCATCGGTCACTTGTTGAGAAGGCATATGCAACTCCTCCTCGTTGTTGGTTTTGTCTCTGATCTTATTCATTTGAGACATGAACATCTAGACCTACATCTCTCACCTCAGCTCCCAATGTGGTAATGGATAAGGCAGTGCTTCCATTTGCAAGCATTATTTCTGTTCCTGGTTTCTTAATCACTGTTAAAGCCTTGAGAATAATTTTTGAAGTCTTTCTGGTGCTCTACACACTTTTCTTCTTCTGGATTTACTCAAGGGTTTGTTGAACACTTTCTTCTATGAGTTTTCATTCCTAGGGATAGATATGGAACTTCCTTCCATCTGCTCATTGTTTCCATTCTGTGTTGACAAACCTCATTTCTGCTGATGTGAGTGATTTTGTTGTAAATGGTATTGACTTATTCTCTTGTATTGGAGCTGCTCTCAGGCATAAAATGATGTTTTTTTTCCTGTTCTGTTCTGACAGAATCACGTCAGTACACACCTCCTCCTTAAGTCTGTTAAAACATGTTCCATGGATTATGGCCTCTGTTACTCAGCAACTTTCATCATTTGTTCACTCAGGTTTGTCCTATGTTCTGTCATGAGAGGAGTGAAAGAATTCATGTATTGGAATAGGCCTAGAAAGCTTCTCTTTCTAGTTCTTGGTGTTTTTATCTCCTTTGTAGCCGTGACTTTTTCTAGGCTTGGTTTAACTCTGTTTGGCATGGATAATATTTCCAGGGACAGCTAATCTTTCTTTTTTATGATGCATTTCTCAGCATTTAGTTCGAGTTCTGCCTTTTCTGGTTCTTTCTATTGCTTCATGGAGATGCCAGTAAAAGACCTTGTCATCCACTCCTTGAACCTAGATCTCATCTGCTATGCCTACTGCTGCCTTGCATCCTTTGTAGATCTTGTCCACTTCCAGCTGAAACATATCATGGCTTTTTTGAAGGCCTAAAGGTAGATGTTGGAGCTTGTATCAGAAGGTGCAAAGGAATATTGGCATAGTAGATGAGACTTAGATTAAAGGAATTGGTGACAAGTGGTGTTATGTACTGCCAACAGTGAAGATTGCTCATCAACCTTCTCATTCTAGTTCCCATTTATGGTACCAGGTCTGTTGAAAATTTAACCAATGCTACAGTGAATTGTTGGGTAGTGTTTCCACACGATGACCTGATTAAAGTCATTTGGGTCTAGGTAACACCCCAGCCGTCAAAGGGGTTCTCTCTCTTCACAATGGAGTTCTCCTGGTAAATAGATTTAGTGAGCTTGTCTATAACCCCTTCTGACCCATCCCTTGCAACTTCTTTAGAAGCTTTCTATTTAATGTGATTGACCCACTTTCCCTATAAAGTATCACTGGCTTCACTTGGAGGTCAATGGTGATGTGATCTTCAAAACCTTCAAAACTTCCAACTGTGACATCAAAAGCTTCTGAAACATCTGCGTTTGATCTGTTTTGTCAAAGTCAAAGTCAAAGTCAAAATCTAAGTCAAGTTTATTGACATATGCACAAGTGCATGTGTGCACAGGTGCAATGAAAAGCTTACAGCAGCATCACAGGCACATAGCATCATACAAGCAACATTCACAATATAAACATAAATTAAACATAAATTGTACACAATTTTTACAAGAATGAACACAATTAGAACAAAAAGTTTATTTTATTATTATCATATTATTAGTTTTTATTATTATATTGCTTTTTGTTGAAGATAGCCCTTTTCCACTCTATTTACTTTATCTATCTATCTATTTATTTCTGATCTATTTATTTGTTTTTGGTAACATTGTAATTTTCATGTCTTGCACTGTACTGCTGCTGCAAAACAACACATTTCACGACAGAGAGAAACAAAGGACTGCAGATGCTGGAATCCAGATGAAAAACACGATGATGCTGGAGGAACTCAGCAGGCCGGGCAGCATCTGTGGAGAAAAGCAGGTGGTCGACATTTCGGGTCAGGACCCTTCTTCAGGACTGAAGATGGGTAAAGGGGAAGCCCAATATATGGTGGGGGGGTGGGGGAACCAGAGCAGTGATAGGTGGACAAAAGATGGGAGGCGGGGTGGGCACAGGGTGGTGATAGGTAGATGCAGGTAAGAGATAGTGATAGGCAGGTGTGGGGGAGGAGGGGAGAGCAGATCCACCGGGATTTCACAACAAATGTCAGTGACAAAAAGACCTGATTCTGGTTGGCATTCAATTATCAGTGCCACCTCCTCCACCTCCTGGTTTAACTGAAACCCACTGTACTTCCTCACATCTCCTCTGACCCAAGGAGGCAGGTCCTTCCATCTTTGAGGTACAGACATGCAGCTAACAGCCAAACTCTGGACCCATCCTGGCAACAATTTCTGCATCCCTTTCTGCATCCCTTTGATTTGGGTCATTCCAAGTTCTGGAAATTTGCCCTTTGGATATCCATAATCTTTTAGGTTTCTCAGGAAGACCTTTCGGGATAACCTGATTTGTATAATGTTACTTTCTGCTCTTGTATCCAGGCTTAGCTTGTTGTCAATGGGTGTGGATTTATCCTTTTTCTGATCTGGACAGTTGTGTGGATTTCATTCCTCTTCTTTAGCCAGAGGGTGGTGAATTCGTGGAATTCCTTGCCAGGTACAGCAGTGGAGGCCAGATCATTGGAGGCGTTTAAGGAAGAGATAAATAGATATCTAAATAGTCGGGGTATCAAGGGATATGGGGATGAGGTCGGAAATTGGCGTTAGGTTTTATTTTGCCCCCCCCCCTCAATTTCTCATTTCTTTTTCTTTTTTCCTTTTCTTTGGAGTAGACTCGATGGGCCGAATGGCCTACTTCTGCTCCCTTGTCTTGTGATCTTGTGATCTCTGGGAGACCCCTCCCCCGAAGATTTCAGTATCTGCTGTGTCCTCACACTCTCTGCCAATTTTCATGGTCTGCGTGACCTGGTTCCCTCCCTCTGCTATCGGTCCCTGTATTCTTTTGGCATTTTCTCTGGAGATTTACACTTTAGTATGCACGTCTTCTCCCTTCGGTTGAGTTTTACACATGATGGGCACGCCTGGTATTTTCTTCCTGTCTGAAGTCATCATCCTGCACTGCCTTCTTGCAGTCTGGGTTGTATTCTGTTGTCTAAGCTGCATCGACTTTGCATTCTCTCCCAGGATGGATCCAGATTTTGGCTGTTTGAGAAGAAAGAGCCTTTATCTGCTTGCTTGTGCTCTTGACTGTTTCTGTAGCTTGTACACCAGGAAGCTCCTCTTCCTCCATCAAGACTTTCTACACATCTGGGTGTGCTGAATCCCCAATGAGTTTGTCCAAGAATATTTGATCCATTTCCTTGAGCTTGTACCTGTGTTTCCAAGCCTTGTAAGAAAACCATGAAGTGGCTCAACTTGTTCCTGCCTCAGGCTCTGGAGCTCCTATCTGTAGATCCATTGATTCAATTTTGGCTCAGTGCTGAATCTTTCAAAGATCTTGTCAAGACGTTTAGTCCCTGACTCACTTAATTCCCAACTGTTGAAAATATCCAGGCCTTTCTCTCCCATCTGCAAGAGAATGTAGCTGACCTTCATGCCTTCCAGAAAACCATTCATTGTCAGTTTACCTTTTCGCTTAAATTTCCCAAATGCCTCCATAAATTCACCAGTCTCCCAGCTAATCAAGGGCTGCCAATGTGCAATCATTGCCAATCATTGCATCTCTGTCTGTCTGTCTGTCTCTTTCTCTCTCACACACACACATAAACACACACACACTCATCACAGGTTACCATTAGATTTTTTTCTAAAGCCAAATCCAGCTTTCACATTATTCATGTGATATGGAATTTTCCTCGCCAGACAACTGCTACCATGTCAAATTTGTCTTCCCAAAACTCTCTTAATTTTACTTTAAGATTCAAATTTGTGGTTAACGTTGTTCAGTTTCAGACCACAGGTCATGTATTGCCTGTAGAATGTTTTCTACACCAGTAGCTGGTGGGTACAGTGACGCCAAACTATATTCTGTACCCGCTGGGAGTGCAGATTCCTGCTCATTCTTGCAAAGACATAACGCTGCACCTACCTCGGCCTCTCTTTTTATTCCTTTGCCTTTCAGCCCTGTCAATAATGGTTGATACGGTGCCTTTCTGAAGGATGAAAGAGTTCATTTCTTTAACTCCCCTCGCACCTTTTGCCCCGGGCGGAATTTCCCTCCGGTGCGAGTACCCCCGACCAGTAGGGCAACTGAGCTTTTCCTCGGACGTTTATCAGCGAGTAACATGCACAATATGCTGGAGGAACTCAGCGGGTCGGGCAGCATCTATGGTGGGAAGTGAACAGTTGACGTCTCGGCCCTGATGAAGGGGCCTCGGCCCGAAATATCTACTGTTCATTTCACACCCTGTATGCTGCCCGATTCGCTTGAGTTCCTCCAGCTTTGTGTGTGTGTGTGTGTGTGTTGCTCCAGATTTCTAACATCTGCAGCCTCTCCTTTGTGTCTCCACGTTTATAAGCGAGGCAGGGTCGGGATTCCCCTCGCTATGGTGGCCGTGGGGTCACCCCCAACCCCAAGCCCTTCCCAAAGCGGGCTCCGTATTAACACAGAGATGGTATTCCCACCGCTGAGAGCGGGACGGTCCGGAAATATAACGGTCTAATGGACTGATAACTTCAAGCCATTTAGGGGTGCACATGACATAATCCCAGTGAGAACCCCGGTGTGAAAGGACTAACCCACAGCAGACTGAGGACAGGCCCCCCAGGGTAAAACGCGGGTCCCAACTTCGTTAACAGTGTCCCCCTCCCCCCGATCCACGCATTCCCAGCGTGGTACTGAACCTTAAAGGCGATTGATTTTTACCTGAACAATATATCTGAAAGTAAGCAACTGATAAAAAAAAAGCACATTTGAAAGAAAATGAATCCTTGACCATCTTTTGTAGATTATCCCCCCCTTTCGAGGTTATCTGACAGGTGTATTATACTATGAAAACTGATTCGCAAAATAAAACTCTCCCTTCACCCTCCACCCCAACGTCTTAACCCTTCACCGTTCAGTAGGTCCAGCGCCGCTTTAATGCCAGCCTGCTCCACAACAAAGCGCGTTTTAATTAAACGGCCATAAACCAAAATAAATCCGGACTTTCAACGGATGCCAGTGTTCATTTTACAAACTAAAAAAGCGATTACCTGAGCATCAAACGCGTTTTAAAATACTGACACGTTTCATTGTGGATGTAACATTTCGCTAAGGCGTGGCTTGCCCGGTCTGTTATAACCTGGGGGTTGAACAAAAAGGGACTTTCATTTTATCTTCCCTTGAGCACAATGCAAAACATTGAAACCGGGGCATTGTTCTCGGTGGCCGGAGCCGGGATCTCCACGGCTGGAAGGAGGCGCTTTGCAGCACGCACATCCGACGCCCTCGCTTTAAGGAGGCGGATAAATAAAATATGATCCAGCCTTCGGCTGAATTACATCAGTTCTCTTCCCCCCCCCCCCCTCCCCTCCCCTCCCTCCCTCCCTCCCTCCTCTCCGGCTGACTGTTGTATTTCATTCCTGGGGATCTTCATTCCGGGGCTGCACGGTTGCTTGTGACTGCAGATCATTATCTGTTTTAAAGCAGGAGGCTTTTGTTTTGTTTTGTTTTGTTTTTTTTTGTTTAGACTGCCACTGTGCACACACCCGCCCACCCCAGTCTGCTTGTCCCGGAGACCGGCGAGGGAGTCCGGCGGGCGGGCTGAGGGGGAATGGTGGAGAGCTCCTGACGTGAGGCGAGGCAGATGCCAGTACTCGGGGCTGCAGCCCGTTGACGCGGGGACCACCTTCTCCTCCCGCGCCGAGGTTGGCGGCGAATGACCACCCCCCTCCTCCCCTTCCCCACCACCCCCCTCCTCTCGCTGCTCCCCGTTTGTGTTTCCCCAGCCTCTCAATCTCACCCCCCACCTTCCCCCCCCCCCCCCCCCCCCCGTGCTTTCCCCACCCCCCCTCCCGCTGCTAGGATGCTGAAGGCTGTGGCGTGAATGAGATGGCAGCCGGGCGGCTCTTGCTGTACGCCGGCCTCTCCATGGCCCTGTGCGCCCTGGGCATGTTGGCCGTGGCCATCTGCTCCGACCACTGGTACCAGACAGACGCCAGGAGGCACCGGGAGAGGTGCAGGAACTACGCCAGCCGCACCAACCACCCGGGCTTCATCTACACCTCCAACAACCTGCCCCTGCGCGCCAGCCGCCGCCGGCTCGACCGCTGGGAGGAGAGGCTGCTCGGCGCCCGCAACCGGCGCCAGCTCTTCGCCATGAGCGCGGCCGACGAGTGCGGCAGGATGTACAACTCCACCAATACCGGCCTGTGGAGGACTTGCCACCGGCTCGGCTTCGACCAGGACATCGCCGAGCTCATCGCCAAAGGTACGTGGGGCTTCTGAGGGAAGGGGGGGGGGGGTGGATGATTGGGTTGTTTGTGGTCCACCACAGGCCCTTCGGCCCTTCCCGCCTGTCCTATTCCACCCAGGCTGCCCTCTGCCCAGCTACATTTACCCAACCCCCCCGCCCAGCAAAGCAAAAGTCCTGGCGTTGAAATTGTGAGTTGACCGCTAACTCCACACAGCTTTTGGAAGAGGGAGCTCTACATTACTCCAGCACCCTGTGTCCAGGAGAGCTCCCTGGTCATTGCCATCCTCCCCTTTTTCCTAGATTTCCCTCGCCCAGCCAAATAGTTTCCTTCCCTCTTGCCTATAATCACCCCCAAAGTCTCCAACTAGCTACCCAAACACTCGTGGAAGGTGGGGGTGGGGGTGGTTGGGGGGGGGGGAACGGTGGATATAAACCCGTGCAATGGAACCTGTGCTCGTAGTTTAACCCCCAAATGGGGTCATTCTGAATTTCTGGTAATTACCTTCTACTTTAGCAGGGGAACTGTGAGTGACTGTGGATAATTAATTGGGGGCAAGGGTCAGATTGGACGGGCCTTGAATGTTTTTTCATTGCAAATGCTTCAGCGAAGTTATGTACGTCCACCCTCCAGGTTCAACACTCACTGTATCCTAGCTACAGTGAAGTCAGAGGCTAGATGCTCAGGAACCATGTGAAATTTTCTGAACTCTTCACGTTTCCCCTTTACCCACCTCAGTCAGACGGGATGACATAAATATCCTGCAGGGGACTGTTCTACCCTGGTCTGTCCTCCCACAGGCATTCTGTCACCAGTGGCAGTTCTATAGGTGATGTCCGAGCATTGGCTGCCCGTTCGACTGTGGCATCAGCTTGTGCTTGGTTCTTCCTTCAACTAATGCCCAACTGCGTGATTGGGTAGCAATCAGGAGCGGAATCCTGGCCTTGATCTCTACCTACCCTGTACCCTGGTCTCTGATCGCCTAACCCAGCACCAACTGAGTGGGTGACGGGAAGGAATTAAAAGCAGATGCATCCGAATAGCATAGGAACATAGAAGGAGGAGTAGACCATCTGGCCTCACGTTCCTGCTCCATCATAACAATAAGACCAGGGGTAATCTTTTTTTTACCTCCGTGCTACTTTCCTGCACTAACCCCAGATTCCTTGATCTCCTTAATACTTGAGAAGCAAATTTCTGGGTAACACAACAGAGCAAACATTTGCATCTAGACCCAGATTTTCCAAAATAAGGTGGCATCGGTACCCAGTGGCCGTCTGGGATTTTGAGTACTGGTTGACATGGTCTTTGCATGGTCTTTAGGTGGGCCTAAAGACCATGCTTCCTGTGGAATAAAATGAAGCTGATGTGTGGTGACTGAAAGTTTAAGGTTTTCCGCTTTAGACCGCTGGATGTCAACCTCACCAGGCCGATGCAGGCAAAGGGTTCACTTCTTGTTGTTGAAAACCAGAGCCTGGGATCAAGAGGCCTCCGAGGTATGAAAAGGGTAGGAGGGAAGAAGAATTCTCGTAAGGTCTCACCGTGTGTTTGCAGGTGGCAGGAGGAGGGAATCTGTGAGCGAGGGGAGGAGTCCCATGGGCTTGAAGTGAAGTGGAAGGGATGGAGTTGGAGAGTTGGTGAAGGGTACATGTGACCAGCGTAGATTCCAGTATACTGAGATTACAGAGAGGATGGGAGATGGCACAGTTCGCAGTTTCAAAGGGACGAATGGAATTCCGTCATATGTGTCTTTCTCATTATGTTCCCTGGTTGGAGGTGGGTGGCTGTGTTTGTGCAGCTCTGTAACTGAGACTGCTACCAGCTGGCGTACACCTACGTGGGTGGAGAACAGTTAATTGCTTCTTGAATTTTCAAAGCTTTTCAGAAGTGTTACAATTAAACAAAAATTTAGAGCTGCGAATCCTGTAGGATGCTGGTACTGGTAACAATGTGAGACTCAGGCTTTGGGACCCGTCCAACCCCGTCAAATCGGCATCATGAGGACTAGTCAGTGACACTGCATTAGAAACACTTGCCTGAGACATTGAACTAGAAGAGGCACTGATCACTTACAATAAAGTGGTAGCAACACTTAGTTACGTTGGATGGGAATTATTGGCTTGTGATATTGGATGTTAATCAGTTGCTGAAATTAAAGTATTGTCACTGATCACTGACGTTAGGTAATAGTACTGGTTAGCAATATCGATATAACTGTATTCTTTACTGAGATTAGACAGAAGGAAGTTAAACCACCAACAGTAACATTGGATTGGCAGCATCTTTCATTAACATTAGACTGTTTGCACTAGTCAGTGATATTAAATTGCTCCCGTTGTGTAATAAAATGAGATTGCCAGCACGCTTAATCATATTTTAATACAGTAACTGGTTAGAGACAATAGACTCCTCTTGCTGTTTGGTGAAATGACACTGCTCACATCAGTGAGAGATGATAGACTGCTATGCTGGTTGGTAGCATTAGACTACAAGCACTAGTTGATGACATTGGATTATCAGCACTAGTTAGTGAAGTTAGTTTACTCACAATCATCAGAGATGCTTAATTGCTAGCAATAGTTATCAATGTTGGACTGCTGACAATAATTAGCGATATTAGGGTTCTAGCATAGGATTTTGATATTTAACCAATGGTACTTATTGGTGACATTAGACTGTTGGAGTCTGTTGCTGACATCTAGCACTAGCCGAGTGACATTGACCATCACATTAGTACAAGTTGAGGCACGATCAGTGATAGCTAATTGATGGTGGTAATTAATAAAACATTTTGAAATGAGGACATCATCATTGTTTTATCACTGTTTTATCAACAGTGGATGGTGTTGCTATCCTTGCAGTGCTATTTAGTGATACCAGATTGGTAATTCTCATCAGTGGTATCAGACTGTGTAATATCATTATCATCTGTTAATGATAACAGAACTGCTGGTGCTGGTAGTCATGCAAGTCTGGTGGTACCAGTTCTTGATGTTAGGCACTGGTGATTGGTTGGCAGTGATCAGTGGTTAGTGATATTGAATAGTTAGCTCCAGTGAGTATTGTTAGGCCCTAAGCATTGGTCTGTGAAATTTTGCCCCATCTCTAATTAATGACATTAGACTAGAACTCAGCAGAAATAATGAGGAGGTTACCAGATTTAAAGAACTTTGCTCAGGAAGAAATATTGGCTGGTCTGGGGTGATTTATGTTTAATGGAGATACAGAAGGGAGATTCAATTGAGCTGTATAAAGTTATGAGACACTATGACGAAGAACTATTATCCTTAACAAAGAAGTCCACATCTAAGGGTGTAGATTAATGGATGAAAAAGGATTACAGCCAATTTGAGGGAAGGGCTATTCAGTCAAAGAGTGGTAGGGACCTGAAACTCCCCGGCTGAAAGTGATATTTCAAATACTTCTGGTTCAGCACCTGCTATGATATAACTTACAGGGCTAAGGACCGAGTGTTGGAAATGGGATTCGTCTTACTATTTCTTTTTTGGTCTGTGTGAATGTGATGAGCTGAGTGTCCTCATTCTGTGCTGTAAATTTCTATGATTTAGAACTATCAGTTAAGCACTGTTAACTGGTTCCAAAAGTTACTCTATCTTTGCTACCAGTAGAATATTTTTACCTGGTTTGTGATAAGGAATTGTTAGCACTGCTTTGTGAGGATATATTACGAACAGTTCTGTTGAACTGTTGGCATCAGTAAATCCCAGCACATATTGGTGACGTTAATTTGTTGCGATACGAGATCGCAAATGCAAGATAGTAGTTTGTTACAGAACTTGGTCTGCTAATGCTGGTTAGTGTTATTTGACTGCTGGTGTCATCTGGCACTGAGTTGACAACACTAGTTAATAAGACTGGTGGATAAGGCTTCCAGTAAGGAGCAGCACAATTGTTAATCATTCTCAATAGTTCAGGAGCAGTGGAAGGGATCCCATTTATTTCAGGAGTTCATTGTTAAGGCTACATTGAAATATTCGGAGAGGATGACATTAGATCTTAAGGAGGAGGAAACATGGGAAGATGATGAGCTAAACGATTAATTTGTCACAGTGGGAGCGTGTATTCACAGAGGAGAATGGCTGGCCTGTTATCTAATATAGAAAAGGCAGAGGTTTGTGGAAAGTATCCTATCAGCATGAAGCTGGTATTGGACAACATTTTCAGGAGTTATGATTAAATCATCAAAGAGATTAGTTCATTCTGTGCAGGTCAAAACAAGACCACATTTAGCATGTTGCCTGTGGCTTTGTCTGGGCTACTGTGGTTGAGGAGAAAAAAAAAACAAAGAATGCTCTGGGACTTCAGGACTTAATAAGAATGAGCAAGCTGAATTAAAACTCGGGAGCGGGTGTTGATGCAGATCCACACACTGCAGCTTGGCTCCTTGGTGTACGACAAGAGGACACCAGTATTTCGGTTAAACGGATCTTGCTCAGTCACAAGGTGGACCAGACACCAAAGAATAGATCATAGAGTCTTGTAGAGATACAGCTGGTACAGCCCACGAGGTCTGCAACAGCCACCAAACATCCATCCACACTAACTCTACATTTTATTCTATCCAGATTCCCATCAACTCCCTCCCACCCCCCCCCCCCCAGATTCCACCACCAACTTACCCCAGGGGCCAATTACCTTACCAATCTGCACATCTTGGGGATGTGGGAAGAAAGTGGAGCACCCAATATAAACCCACACGGCCACAGGGAGAACGCGCAAACTCTACACAGACAGCACCCGAGGTCAGGACTGAACCCCGATGGCGGGAGCTGGGAGGCAGTGGCTCTACTGTGCCACTCTTCTGCCTTGTAATTTCGTCGTGCCTCGCAAAATGTCCCACTGTTTTGCGGGGAGATTTCACTTGCATTTTCAACAAACCATCTGCGTTGAATGGTTTTCTAATTTAATTGGCTATCAACCATGCCTCAGTGGTTGCACTGAGTCGGAAGGCTGTGAGTTCAATCCCCACTCCAGAGATTTGAGCACATGTTGTTTTTGTATCTTCACCCACTTGCCTTGGGAAGTGGTGTGAAGTAGTGGAAGAATTGTTAAACTAGTTAATAGTCTGACAGGTGGCAATGCTGTTGTTTTCCTATCTTCTCTCTTTCCTTAGAGATTATTGTTAACCTGTGGAAATATTTGCAGCCTTATTTAAATATGACGGGTCTGAATGCAAACACTTCTTCCCCTGGCAGACCTAATGATGGTCATATACGATGGAAAGTTTTATGGATAAGGGGATATTCAGACACAGAGTTGCAGTCTTCATTTGTATGGGATTAACACTGTGTTTCATTGCTAGAGATGTTGGTTTTGTGGATGAGTTGCTATTGGTGGTTCAATAAACAGGTTTATTTGAAGAAGAGTATTACATTTTGGTACCCAGATCTTCCTTGACTAACAACACTCAGAATTTTGTTGTTCCTTTGTTGTTCATGGGATCATGGCATGTACAATGTTTAAAAGGCTTTGGTATTCAAAATTATTCCCTTCTTTAAAGTGGAAGCAATGAGACTGGATCTGCCCAGGTTAGGAATTGAACCTAAGACTTTTTGGTCTGCGCGCCTCACTATTAGGTAGTTATAGTCCAATCACTATGAGGCAACATATCTTCGTTTATTGTGAAATGACCAATCCATGAACTTCTTAAGGGACATTGGAGTGTAATACACAGTTAATAAAACCAATATCTAGCTTCTCTTAAGCACAAAAATCAGACTCCAATTTTGTACCTTATTACAATGCAAGAATATTATGCCACTGCTTTAGATCTGATCTGTCACCAGTAGGTCACTGATACCACAGTTAGTGAACAAATAGTCTTGTCACAGTGTAGTCACCTTATTTGACAACAGTAGGCTCACCCCACTGTCATCATCCAAATGTCAATGATGGTGTCACTCCACTGGTAATGATAGTGTCAACCTTCTGTAACTATTGCACTGTCAAAGGCAGTGTCACTCCATCGTGAATAATAGTATCACCTTATTACCACAGCCCTGATGTCACTACACAATGGTCAAGTGCAATGGCATCCATCTATCACTACTGTCAGAGGTCGTGTCACCAGACTGTCATAACCCCACTATCACCACACCACTGACAAGAACAGTGTAATCCCAGTGTCACAGAATAGATGGTAATGCCTTCACCTTTCTGACCACTCCATTCTGAATGTAATCTCACAGCCTGATCATGGCACTCTCATTTTACAATGAGTGGTCACCTTGCCATTGATTGTCATCCACGCCGTCGCTGGTAATTGATCCCCCCCTGCTGTTAACTTCCTCTGTCAGTTGTAGCCAGATCTCTCTGTGTTAGTATCACCCATTGCTAGTGGTAGTCCTACCAACAACCAATGGTAGTACCATCCTTTTGGTTGCCAGTCCTACCCTAAAGGCAATGGTAGGTCTACCCTATTTCCATCGGTAACATCAGCTCATGGTCAATGGTACTTTCAAACCATTGTCAATGCTAGGTCCACTTCATTGTCAACTGTAGTGCCATCCCAGTGTCAGCAGCAGTCTCAGCACCCTGTTCAGGGTAGTCCCACCAACAGTCACTGATGCACTACTATCAAGGATGTGTTATCCTTGCTACTCTCAATAGAAGATCTATCCAACTGTCAATCATAGTCCCACACCTGGTGTCCCTAGTAGTCTTATTTATTGTCAGTTTTAATGTTAACCATTTTAAAAGGTTACCTTACCCCATTATTAATGCTAGTTCCAAACTAATGCCATTGGTAGTTTCAATGGGAGTGCAACACCACAGTGGATGGTAGTTTTACCCCACAGTCAATGACAGTTCTACTCATTTGTCACTGGTAGTCTTACTCTGGCAGTCAATGGCTGTCTCACACCCTACCAATGATAGAGACATCCCTCTGCTAATGTTGGGATTGACTACTGCTGATAGCAGGGTAGGACTCATTTGCTGTATGGGGGAAGGTTGGCACAGACAGTGATATAAAAATGCTGTTGACAGTATATGGAACTACTTTTGACAGTGGCACAACTGCGGTTGGCATTATCAATAATACTGCCCTATTACCATTGATAATGAACTATAACTGCCATTGACAAGGGGGTAGGATCAGAACTGACTGAAGGTGTGACCACCATAAGACAGGGCGAGTAGATTGGGACCACCATTGATACCGGGCTGTGATCATAACTGATAGCACATTGGGATGACTATTGACTGTGCCTTGGGTTGACTTTTGAGAGGGTAAAGTGGATGGGGTTGCCAAAAGCACTGGGGTCACACACCTGTAGAGAATAGGGAGCAACTATTTTTATAGGACAGTGGGAACACCATTTATAGTGAAGTACGGATATCGTTGAAAGTGGGGTAATTGGTCACTGAGGCACAGGTAGCAGTTTCATTTTCAATGGAATAACACTGCCATTGACAAAGGAGTGGGAACTGCCGATGACATTGGGTTAAACTAGGATCACTGTCAATAGTGCATAACATTCTCATTGATTATAAGGTGGATAGCCATTGACTGTGGGAAGTGGAACCACAAGTGACCGGGAGTGAGAACAATTGGCAGTGGGGGTTCCATTGATACCAGGATGGGGCATCTGGCATCAATATGGGGTGACTACTGTTGACAGTAGGATGGGACTATCTCTGATGTTGGGGTAGAAATGGCAATGACATTGAGCTGGGAGTGCTTTTGATGTCTGAATGCTGTTAGCTGTAGCATAGGTTACCATTGTCATTAGTTAGGCACCACCATTGACAATGGATGATGGTGAAACTGTTATTTTTGTGAAACTAGCATTGGCAGGGAATACCATTAATATAAAGAGTTGGAGTATCATTGATGGCAAGGTCTGATGGCCATTGAGAGTGCAGGAAGACTACTACTGAGTGTGGCGTAAGCCTACCATTGGCATTTTGGTAATTTGCCATTCCATTGCTGTGGGAGAAATAAGCGTGGGTGATACTACTATTGTCAAAAGGCTGAACCTACTATTGACAAATGAGTGGCACTATAATTTATGGTGCAGGGGAACAGCCACTATCAATGAGCTGGCTGTCCCATTCTCACAGGGATGCTGTAGGTTGGGAATAGTATTGACAATATGGTGCGATTACTGTTGAGATTGGTTTAAGAATATCATAATCATTTGGGTGGGATTACAAGTGGAACAAGGTCTGTGAAAGTAGGATGCAATATTATTCAGAGCAACCTTACGATCATGGAGAGTGCAGTGATACTTGCACTGACTATGGGGTAAAACTGCCACTCTTTGTGGATAAAGACAATCATTGACAGTGGAGTGAGGCTACTGTTGTCAATGGCTTTGGGTTAAGTCTACCATTGATAGTGATGTGGGACTACAACTGAAAGGGGATTAAATGCCATTGATAATTGGGTGGGATTACAACTGAAAGTGAATAGGTTTCCGTTGTTGGTGAGGGTAGATTACCCTTGACAGAAGGTTGAATTGCACTGGCAGTGGGGTAAGGCTACCTTTGACGACGTGGTAAGACTATATTGGACAGTAAGGTAGACATACCATCGGCATTGAAGTAAAACTATCATTGAGACTGGGAAAAGACTGTCATTGACAGTAGTTGCAACTACCGTTGACTATGGGGCAGAACCGTGAATGACATGGGATGTGGGCATTTTCCGTTAACAGTCGCAAAGGGATTACTATTGATGTGAAATCGGACTACGATTGGTGGTGTGGAAAGATTACCAATAACAGGGACGTAGCAGTATTACTGGTGGTAGGATGGAATGACAGTGGTAATTATTAGTGCAATTCACAGTGATAATTGATAAGAGCCTCCAATGGTAAAGGAGATAATATCAGTATTGGTTTATTATTGTCACTTGTACCGAGGTACAGTGAAAAACTTGTCTTACAAACCGATCGTACAGGTCAATTCATTACACAGTGCAGTTACATTGAGGTAGTACAGAGTGCATTGAGGTAGTACAGGTGAAAACAATAACAGTACAGAGAGAAGTGTCACAACTACAGAGAAAGTGCAGTGCAATAAGGTGCAAGGTCACAACAAGGTAGATCGTGAGGCCAGAGTCCATCTCGTTGTATAAGGGAACCATTCCATAGTCTTATCACAGTGGGATAGAAGCTCTCCTTGTCTGGTGGTACGTGCCCTCAGGCTCCTGTATCTTCTACCCGATGGAAGAGGCGAGAAGAGAGAATGACCCGGGTGGGTGGGGTCTTTGATTATGATTGATATCAATCAGATGATTGATAGTTGATCAAGACTATCACTGACAATAGGATGGTATTACCCTTGTCACTGGACTGGGGCTACCATATACCAATTAACCCTGGGGCTGACAGTGATCTGGGGCTGATGTTGCAGTGGGATTATTATTAAGATACTTGACAGTCAGTGCAGATACTGTAGCCAGATGGGCCTGTTTCCATGACTTTGACTCTGTTTAAGCCCTGCTGTATGTCCGTGGTAGCTCTGTGAAATTATTCCAGTAACCTGCCTTAATTTTGGTGGCATGCCACCATCAATGGTGTTGTTTTACCACTTTCAAAGGCAGTCATACAACAAAGATAGTCCAACCCAGGTGTCAGTAGTAGTCTGGTGTTGTTGTTACTCTCAGTGATACAACCTGCTATCAAAGGAAATAACGTTGCCACTTTCAGTGGTGGTCTTGCCCCATTGTGAATGGTCGTTCCACCCACTGTTAATGATATCCCTTACCAAGGTCAATATTAGTTCCATACCAGGTGTAAGTAATATTCTCACCCCACCGTTAATGGCAGTCCTGCTTCACTTTAATGTTATCTCAGTCCAAAGTTAATGGTAATCTCGGCCCAGGGTTGCTCTATCTCCAGGTCAGCAGTAGATCCAGATTATCATTAGTGTTGGATTTGACTGTTTTAATTAGTTTGTTAACATGTATAGTGTTTAATACACCTGAAGTGGCTGTACATGGTATAACCGATTTTTTAGCTTATTGGTTTGTCCATCAGGTGAATGTGTTTTCTCATTGGTTGGTTTTGCCACAGGTATCTAATAGGTTTCCTGATTGGACTATTGTTAGCTAAGGAATACCTCTTATCTCAGGTATAAAAGGTGTCGTTTTTTGTTAATCACTCTCTTGCTCCCTTCCCCCCTGCCCACCCCCTGCCCACCCCCCCCCCCCCCCGGCCTGAGCTCGTCTTTAGTTCCTTTGTCTTGGCTCATCTTCCAGTAGTAAAGCCAGTGCCGTGTGCTCTGTGACTGTTTCTTTGTTTTAAACTTTTCCAATAAAACTTTGAAGCACCAAGTTGTTTTGAACTCATTCTTGGACTCCTGAAAGAACCTGCAGATTTGAAAGTAACCGGATCCGACGTTAGATGGGCCCATCCTGCTGTCAGTGATGGTTGCACCCTCTTTTATTGGTAGTCTCACCTCATTTTCAAATATAATCCTATTCCACACTCAATGCTGTCAATGGCTGTTCCATCCTGTTGTCAGCAGTACTTATATCATTGCCAACAGTCATCCCAGCTGACTCCCTGCATTCCTTTGATGATTGTAACAGACCATGCCCTCTCAAGCCTCTGACAACTGCATTCCCACTGTTACCCTCCCTACTGGTGGTACTTTCACCCTATTAGCACAGGATGCTCTCCCTGACATTGCTCATCCCACCCATTGCTGGCCCCGTCCCATTGAAGGTGCTGGTACCCAGCCCCCCCCCCCCCCCATTCAGTGCCAGTCAGTCATCCACCACCCTACATTGGTGCCCCTCCCTCCCATCCACCACATCCTTCACTGGTCTGTCACCCCTTGTCAATGCTTTTTCCAGTTCTCTCAGTGGTAATCCCACCTACAGGTAATGGTGGCCCTATCCTTTTCAATCAGTGGTGGCCCCAATGCAGTCTAAGTGTCGGTCTCAGTTATAGTGTCACTGCAGTGTAAAGAAAAGAGCTCCAGTCTACACCAATGCTGGTCCGACACTATAGTCAGGTGTCAGGTGAAGTCTCTCTCCGTTGACTTCATCCCACAGTCTAGATCAACCCTATCGTCAATGATAAGCCCACTCTACTGTCAGCAGTTGTGCTACACTATTGTCACTGACATTATGATTGGCAGTTTTACAATATTACTGGAACATTTCATGGCCAATGGCAATCCCACCCTGTTGCCAATCATAGTGTTCTCCCTCTATCAATGGTTTCATCTGTGACAATGGTCAGCAAACCCAGTGCCAGTGCTGGCCCCATCCTTTTCAAATTGGTTGACCTAAGCTTTATGCTTGGTAGTTTTAGACCTCCATGTCTGGTAGTCTGATCCACTTCCAATGATTTCCAGCCCCAAAGTCAATAGTAGTGTTGCTCTCTGGTCAATGGCAGACCCTCTTTCACTGATAGGTTTATCACATTATCAATGGTAATCTTAATTTACTGAGAATCCCATCCTTAGTATCTTTGGTATCTAACTGTGCTACCAATGGTCATCCCAGCCTACTAACCATGATGTTTCTCACACATTGTCAATGGCTCCTTTAGACCATTGTCAATGGCAACATCACAATGCTGCTTATAATTGTCTTATAACTGTCGATGTTATCGACAGTTCCACTACACTGTTTGTGGCAGTCCCGACTGTGTCAGTGGTCGTCTATCACTAATAATGACACCCCACAAACCTTTGTACTCATGCTCCAGTTAATATCAGTCTTGCCCGATAATCATGTGTTTTCCTATCACAATTTCAATACCTTCCTGTTGTTAATTTTACCATAATATCTGCGATAGTTCCATTCCGTCAATGATAATGCCATAAGGTATCATGAAGACATCTTCAGATAAAGACAGTGGCACCAGCTGGATCTGGCCATGGCTAGAATTGACCCTCCTTTAAAGTATCCTCAAAATGGGAAGCTATCTAACAATATTTGGTGTGCAGTAAAGTCAGGGTGCAACCCTTGAAACTTTTCTCTTCAAAGCATCAGTGTCCGCCATGTTGCCTGAATAGATAGGAACCAGCAGCTCCTCAATTCCACTGAACAAGCTCTCTCCAGCATTTCCATATTGCGGAAGTGAGTTTTTTTTAAATTTTATTTACAGCGTGGTAACAGGCCCTTCCAGCCCAACGAGTCTGCGCCGCCCATTTTAAACCCCAAATTAACCTATCTGTACATCTTTGGAATGTGGGAGGAAACCGGAGCTCCCGGAGGAAACCCACACAAACACGGGGAGAACATACAAACTCCTTACAGACAGCGACGGGAATCGAATCCCGATCACTGGCGCTGTAATAGCGTCGCGCTAACCGCTACGCTACATATAATTAGAGAGCACTATCTACAACTCTGCACTCTCTGTATGTTGGGAAACAAGGATAGAAAAACGCTTTTACTAAAACATTGCAGATGCTGGAAAGCTGAAACAAAATGGGATGTAGTGGATGCAGTCTGCAGGTCAGGCAGCGTCCACGGTGAGAGAAATACAGTCGATGCTTCAGGTCAAGGATCCTTCATCAGAAAATGAGAAAACAATTTGCAGAGGGGGGGGGGCGGTGGGAGAGAACCGAGGAAATCTCTGTCAGTTGCAAAGGTAACAAGGATTTTCAAAGACTGGTAGTGGAAACAGAGGCAAAAAACCACACCTGTGGAGTGGTTACCTGAAGTTGTTAAATTCTGTATAAAGTATGGAGAGTTCGGTGTACTGAGATGGAAGGTGTGGTGTAACTCCTCGAGTTCACGTTGGGATCATTGGAGCAACGTGGGAGGCTGAAGACAAGGAGGTTAGGGTGGGAACAGGGCAGAGAATTAAAGTGCTGACTGGTTTCTGGTCAACACTGGGCAGCACAGTGGTATGGTTAGTACAGCTGGAGACACAAGAGATTGCAGACGGTGGAATCTGGAGCAAGACACAATCCGCTGGAAGAACCCAGTGGGTCAAGCAGCATCTGTGGGAGGAAAGGAATTGTCGACGTTTCGGGTCGAAACCCTGCATCTGGAATGGTGATCCCACCCTACTATTAAGAGTATCCTACTCCATGTCAATGGAAGTCCATGTTGGTCTTACCTCATTGTCAGTCGTGATAGCAACTCTTTGGCCCCGAAATTGATGGTAATCCCCACTCAAGGTCAATGTTGGTAGCAACATTGTGGTGCCAGAGGATTGGAGGACTCCTTGTCTTGTACTATTGTTTAGAAAAAGAAGGACTAAACAGTAATAACAGGGTAATAGGGTACTAACAGGAGGTTAACTTAAGTGGTGGGTAGATTATTGGAATCAATTCTGAGGGACTGTATAAAGCTTCATTTAGAGAGACACAGATTAGGATGGATGTGTTCAGAGAAGGCCATGTCTATCTTGATTAAATTTTCGAGGAGGTGGCAAACAGAGTCAATGTGTGCAAGCTATGTGGATTTCAGCAAGGCTTTTAGCTAGGTCCTGCATGGCTGCTGGTCAAAGTATAAAGGTGCATGGGATCCAAGGGGTGGGGGGTGGCAAACAGGACTAAGAGTTGGCTCACTGGCAGGGAGCAGAGGGTAATGATTGATGGGTGTTTTTAGGACTAAGGGCTATTATTAATGGGGTTGTACAGACTCTGTACCTGATGCCTTGATTTTTATAAGATATTAATGAAGTTTATAGATGATGCAAAAATTGGTTGTGTGGTTGGCAAGGAGAAGGGAAGCTTTCGACTCCAGGAGGACGTAGATGATCAGTCAGTTGGATGGAAGAGTGGCAAATGGAATTTAACCCAGAGAAGTTGGAGAGGAGGTGTGTGGTAATGCAACTGGGAAGATGCAACAAAGAAAAGGAATATAGAATAAATTAGAGGATTTGGACAGAGAGACCTTGTGGTGTATGCCCAGTGATCCTTAAAGGTAGCAGGGTAAGCAGATAAGGTGCCTAAAAACTCACACAGGATGCTTTACTGTATCAGCCCAGCAAGGAAATGTATTTTATGTCTTTCCTTATGACATAGAAGGAGGTCATTTCGGCCCATCGAGTCTATGCCAGCTCACATTGTCCCATTAATTTTTCCCTGTTAGGTATGGGCAGGGATATTACGCTGGAGCTGTATACAACACTAATTAGACCAGCGTCTGAGTACTGCGCAGAGTTCTGGTCAACACATTACCGGAAAGATGTGGTTGCACTGGAGAGGTTGGAGAGGAGATTTAGGAAGACGTTGCCACAGCCGGACAGTTGTACCGATGAATAGTAACTGTGTGAGCTTGGGTTGTTTTCTTTGAACAGGAGTGGCTGAGGGGAGACTTACACAAAATTTTGGGAGGTGTAGACAGAATAAATAGGAAGGAAGATTTTCACTTAACTGAGGGGCCAAAGACTGGAGAGCACCCATTCAATGTAGAAGGATTGGGATGAGCTGAGCAAGAAGTTTTTCATGTACAGAGTGGGATCTGGAACTCATAGATGTAAGAATGATAGAGGTCAAAACCCTCATCACACTTAAACTGTACTTTGATGAGTAGTTAAAGAGCTGTGACATGCAGAGGTATATACCCAGTGCTGAAAGGTGGGATCAGGTTGTAAGAGTGCATTTTTTTACTTGTACAGACATAATGGTCTGAACGTCCTTGAATTCCCACTCACTGGATAAGTAGATCACCAGTCACCTCCAGCTTCCTCTGACTACCCAGTATCAACTGTGCCTCAATTACTAGCAGTAGCCTCCGAGTGTGAACGTGATGGGTTTAATCCAACCAAAAAATGATGCTTGGCACACCTGTGAAGCACTGAGGAATTCTGTATTGCCTTCCAGAGAAAACGTTGAACCGAGGCCCGGTCTACACACTGTATCAGGGCGTCAAAGATCACATTGTACTAGTTTGGAGATTGTCCCCGTTGTCCTACCAGTTGTGAGCCCACTATTAATATCACTGATAAACCCGATCATTTGGCCTTTCTGTTTGTGGCAGCCTCCTACAAATAAATCAGCTACCATGCTTCCTACATTACGGCAGTGGCTTTAAAGTGCTTTGGGATGTCCAGAGGTTGCAACCAAATATTTTTTATAATTCCTGGCTGTGGTCTCGGAGAATGATTGTGCCTTTGCTCCTGCAATACAAACTGCCTGGTGCGCTGCGTCAGGAATGGATGTGTGTGAGCTTCATCGAACCATCCCCCACCCATCTCATTGCCATCAACAACCTCTCCCTTAGTTACTTAAACGCTAATGTCATGTTAAGATGCCGAGGCACAGGCGCGGTGGGAGAAACGTGAGGCTTTGTTGATTTCTTGGTAGAAAATCACTCAGTGAAATTGTTACCTTGGAATTAATTTATGTGACATCTTCAGAATCATTTGAAACGTCTCTAAATGCTTAACGTTATTACCATTCGGAGTGACTGTAGGGAAATCAATAATGTGTACATTAAACAATGAAAATGTTGGTGATAGGGTCACAATAGCATATAATGTTTTATGAAAAATCTGCATTAATGTGTCTGGAAAATACACAGCTAAAACACTGACTGTTACACATTGGACAAGGAGGAAGGAAGTGCAAAACAATCAGATTGGAGCTACATGAAATGCTAAAATTGCACAGTGCACTTTACAGTGACAACACTTATCTTGCAGCTGTCAATTGAGTAAAATGATGGTGCACACACTAAATCCCAGCGACCGAGGAGCTATCCAGGGTGCTGAAACATTGCCAAGCTCCATTGAGCTGGTTGCATCAATTACTCCTGGAGGAGAAGCTGATCCACACTGGTTATTCATTCATTTAGGTACAGGATCATTTCTGGTGGCACTTGGAACATTTAGAAGGCAGGTGATTGGAAATAAGTGACATCTGGTAGGTAATCTTGGAGCTTGGTAAAACTGAAAATCTTACGGTCACTCGACAGCAAAAAGCTGCCGATGCTGGAAACCTGAAACAGAGAATAAATGCTGGGGATACTCCACAGGTCGGGCAGCATCTGCTGAGAGAGAAAGCAGAGTCAGCATTTCAGACTGATGACTCTTCATCAGAACTGGAAAAATAAGAAAATTTGCAGACAGGGGAAAGAATGGAGAGATTAGAGGGAGTCTGTGATACGATTAAGCCAAGATTGTCTGGGTGACAAAAGTGCATGTCAGTTAGGCCACAAAGGAGCTGCAAATGTCACTGCAGTTATGAGAAAAGCTCAGGGGCAACCATGCACTTAATAGTACATATTTGATATTACATTAAAATTGTGTCTATTTTTGTGGATATATTTGTTTGCATCTCCAGTCCTGAGTGATGCTCATTTTGCAGTGAATTGGATATGAAAAGGTGCAATAAATGCTTCAACCAGCATGCAGCTGAGGTATGGGAAAGGGGAAGTGCTATGCTTCTAACTGCTGGTCCAAATCCAAATTAGCATCGCATAAACTGAGTAAATGCAATGTGAGAAATATACTGAACAGGCACCCACACAGAGCAGATGCTAAAATACTCTGCAGCATATTCCTGGGATACTACATCTGTTTTCTATGTGGGATAGAACATCTGTGACTTGTATTCGCACCATTTAATTACCCATGCCACTAGCTTATAGCATGTGATATAGTGTACCATACATTGCAGAACTAAACAATAAAGAATGCACATCAAGTCAACCAACACCAGAGATGAAAAGCTAAGCAGACCACTTGCGATAATGATTTGCTTTTGAGATATTAGCCTACCCTTCTTCCTTAGAGCATCAATTCCTCACAATTGATCTACAATGCCTTTATGATATTATTTTCCTCCTGAGCTGAGAAACTGGCACTTTCTGATTAGTTTCCAGTGCCTACATTGCCACTAGCTCTTTTGGCCTGGTTCTGAGCTCATACATCTTCTTTAAAGTACTTAACAGAATGTAGCTCAGTTCCTGTACTTGCAAAATAAACAAGCAACTTGGAGAACAATGTGCAGAATATGCCTAAGATAAAAAGTTCTTGCATTTCTTTGGCACGTTTCACAACTACAGGAGTGGCCAATGCATTCTGAAGTGATGTCATTATTGTGACATAGGGAATTTCAGCAACCTATTAGCATACAACACTCCTACAGTTCATCAATCAGGCAAATAACCAGATGATTTCTTTAGTGATACTTAAACAATTAAAAAATCTTGGTCGGGACAACTCTGATTGATGTGGAATCTACCTGAAAGGACAAAAGTGCTTAACATGTCACATGCAAGTTGTCAGCTCCCTCATTACTGCATTCCCTCCGCAGTCCACAATTTGTGCTTAGATCTCCAGAGTGGAATCTGAGCACCTAACCTGCTGACACAGGGAAAATTAGGTCCACTGAGCTACCGCTGTTGCCATGATTGAGAATTAAAATGGAAAACAAGGGAGACCAAAAGTACATCTGGAAACCAATGATGTAACACAAAGCTGTTAGTACAACTTTAAAATAGGAAGGTATTTGAATTCTTTGAAGATGTAACAGGAAGAGTAGATGATTTTGGACTTTCAAAGGTCTCTTGAAAAGGTCTGAGGGAAGTGGTGGTGATGTGACTAAATCATCAGACTGGCAATTCTGAGACCTGAACTAACAATCCAGAGGCCTAAATTCAAATCCCACCATGGCACTCAATTCCAATTAACAATCTGGAATTTGGCTGAAAAATAATTAGCCTTCATTATGATGACCACAAAAACTGTTGGTCTGACATTGAATACATCAGTGCTCAGCGAAAGAAACCTGCCATCCTTGCCCCTACCTGGCCTCTATGTGACTCCAGACTCTTCCCAGGTATTTGACTTTCGAGTACACCCTGAAATGGTCCAGAAAGTGCCACATTTGGACAAGGAAACTCTACCCAAGAACACTTGTGGAGTTTTTTCATCAGAAAGACTGTAATCATTCAAGAAAGCAGCTCACCATCCCCTTCTCAAGGGCATTTGGGGATGTGAAACAAATGCTGACCTTGCCAGCAACACCCAGTCACAAAACAAAAACAAATAAAAGAAAGGAGCTACATAGTAGACACACAACTACATTCAGAACACTTGGATTCAGGGGATGGGTCACAGAGTGAATACAGTGCTGAGAACAGAATAGAAAATTGAATTTGGAGTAAGCTGAGTCTCTCAAATTGGCCAAATATGTTCCACCGGGATTGACACTAGGACCTCTGATGTCCATAATTAATATTGATGATTTGGAATATGAACCGGAAATGCAGTTTATGATCTTGAAGACAATATCAAATTGGGTGGTGTGGTTAATTGAAAAGAGGATTGTAAATACACACAAGGAGACATCGATAAGCTTGTAGCATTGCAGCTTAATTGGGAAATGAATTTCGATACGAAAGTGTGAGGTGATGTACTTTGGTAGGAAACCGGACTCCAGATAAGAATCTAAATGGAACAGAAGGGCAAAAGGACAAAAGGGTTCAGACACGTAAATCATTAGGGATAGCGACTCTGGTTAATGTCCATTTAAAAAAGCAAAACCAGCATTAAGTTTATTTCTAGAGGAAGGGAATTGAAAAGCAATGAAATGTGTTGAACTTATGTAGAACCTTAGAGCACACTAGGTGCGCTGTGCACAAGTCTGGTTCCATGTTATAAAACAAGATAGTGAAGCATCACAGGAAGAACAAAAACAATTCAATATAATCATACTGGAACTGAAAGGTTATAAGGATGAGATAGATTGAACAAGATGAGGCTGCTTGCTGTAGGAAAATGAAGGCTGAGGGGAGATGGGATGAAGGGCTTTAAAATGCTGAAGATTCAATAAGACAGATCTAGAGCAAATGTTTTTACTTGTAGGGGTTCAAAACTATGGGCAAAAATATAACATATTTTCTATTCTCATCGCCCCTACCAGAATATATCTCTTTGCATTTTTTTGCATTAAACTTTATCTGGCATGTGTCTCCCCATCTACCCAGAAGGTCTGTGCCCCTAAAGTTTGACCTAGCACAGGGCCGAAAGGATGATCATCTCACCCTAAGCTGGGAATTCGCAGTAAGACTGTGCTCTGGTCCAGTAGTCCAGTGACCACTGGGCATTTCAGAGTTGGAATGAACTCTGGAATCCTGGACTTACTTTAATTTCAGCATACAAGGAAAATCTAACATACTGACTAGAACCAACAGTAAAAGTCAACACGATGCTTCCTCTTGTGAGGACTAGATTTCATTACCATAAGTAAAATACAGCCACCAACATGACCAATATGGAAAGTAGGAGTAACCTCTTTATATTTAGTATCAAGAATATAGAAAGCATTACCCAAGGAGTAGCTGTGGCAAATTGGATTAATGCTTTAAGGGGGAAGCTAGATAAACATGAAATGTTGTATCGATGCAGAAGGGTGGGCTGTGGTTTGTGTCGAACCAGGATGTTAGTCAAACCAGTTGGGCTGAATGGCCTTTGACTTGTAGCATCAGTGTAACTCACCGTAAGCTTAGATGAAATGGTTGGTCTTTAAAAGCTTGTCATTTGTAGGACGGGGTGACTGAGTCCCCCCGCACTTGGAGCTTTTGAGAAAGAAAGAATTGCAATTGGAGCCAATGAATTGACTCCAACACTAGTAACTTTTTGAGAACGATGTAGAGAGTGTGGCTGCAACTTAGGAGGGACAGTTATGAAAACATCTGGGAAAGAACATGAGACAGAGGTTGCAACATAGGAAAGGTTGGGGGAAGAGTGAGGCCAAGAAAAAGTGAGAAGTAGATGTTGAGTTGGTGGGGGGCAGGCATAAACAAAAGGAAAGTCTAACATCCTGTGAATGAAAAGTGCTTCATTTTCCAGGCTTAAAAATAATCACAGTAAATAGAAAGCCTGCATTTGGATGAATATTCTAATTTTTGGCACACTCTCAATATTACATAATTTAAAATTTTTTCTGAGACCATTAGATCTCACCGAACAGATAGGTCTTTGGAAACTGACAGCGGCTCTTGTCCATTGTTTTATTACAATACAGTGGGTTTACTCCTGATAGTTGTGTTGTTCAGTAAGATGCACAGATATAGAAGACATACATGCTGTTGTTGCTATATGGAGCTCTCTACATTCGTGAAACAATTCACAGCATTGATAAATTCTCCTTCTGTTTATCATCCTGAAGCTGCCTGCAAAGCTGCAAATACCTGTGGGGCCAGTATCCTCACAATATTTGAGCTGTCCTTTGTTTTGAAGTTCATTAACACACATCATATAGACAGTATCTTTATTTGCTGTACTGAACCTGTCAGCGGTGCTGGAATTCAATAAAGTGCCTTGCATTTGCTTACTGCACCTGAGCTATCCGTTGTCCTGAAATGTACAATGTGTTCTAAAGAAAGTGATCTTGTCACAGCATTGCTGGTGATAATTCACTGCTTCCTGACATAATCTGTAATCGTAATTATAGCTCTGGAAGTTATTCCATATCAGAAACATTTTGAAATAGATTAAGCTTTACTTCCTGTTCATGTGAATTCGAATCAGATTGCTTCTGAATATTGTATCAGTGTATCCAGTAGAAAGTGAGGTAAGTGCCACAGATGTAGCAAAAGCTAACTTTTATCATCTGGACATTCTTGTACAGAGATTGGATTGATTAGTATTGTTTCCTTCTCAGTTCTGTGGGAGTAAGTCAGTTTTAACCAGAATTATATTGTATTAGAGATCATATCTGTGTGAAATTACATCAAGTGCAAAAATTGGCTTAGGTGTGGTTCACACTGGTGGGTCCAATGTCTATTCAGCCTTGGATGTCCACCTAATGATGTCAGTCATTGAGCAACATGTTTTCATCCCTTGAGTTGAAGCTCAGAAGTCCAGAAAATACCACTGTTGGAAAATCCACACACACACACAAAAAACAGCAGTTCAACAAAATGTTCTTAAATTAGGTTAGAGAGTCATACAGCACAGAAACAGACCCTTTGGCCCACCAGATCCACACTGACCATTAAGCACCCAAGTACACCAACCTCACTTTTATTCTCCCCACATTCCCAAGGTTACTCTGCTGACAATGAGCCACTTGCAAGTCAGTCCCAAAACTGACCGAAAGTGTCCAACCTGCCCATTCTGTGTTCATGTTAAGAACGTGCTTCTTGGAGAATGCAACTAATAAGCAAATATGTTAAGGTTGGCCCAGTGATCACCTGGCAGGTAGCACAAGCATGGGACTGGGAGTGGCGGGTGTCAGGGAGGGAAGCGGATACACAGCGGTGAAGACCCTTGACCCTACAACCCCCTCCCCCTTCCCCCATGGAAGCCTCTGGGCCACTGGTGCTTGGCTACCGTCAGGATCGTACCTTTAAATGCCGATGATCGTGCGTTAGTGAGATACAGCTTTCTCCACTTTGCCATGCTCCAATGATACCACTGGAGACAGACTGCGGGCGGTGACAGAACATCTTGTGAGATGAAAGCCGCACTGATGCTGCTGCACACTTGTTTTGCAGAGGGTGGGGGTAGGTGGAAGTGTCCCAATGCGATGCTACAAGGACGTTTAGCAGACCAAAACCGGTGCAGTCCAATTTGGAGATACCTACTTCATATATTGTGTATTATGCACATTGTATGGCCGTGATGAGCATATATTTGTCACAGGAGCAACTGTCACCATCTCATGACAGAAGATCATAAAGAAGAGCAGGAGTAGGCCATTCAGCCCCTTGGTCTGCTTCCCCATTCAATGAGATCACGGCTGATCAGTTATCGCAGCACCACTTTCCTGCATATCCCTGAATTTCCTTAATATCCAAAAATCTATTGATCTCTGTCTTGAATGTACAGAGTGACTGCGACTCAGCAGCCCTCTAGGGTAGAGAATTCAAAAGGTTCTCTTCCCTCCGATTGAAGACTTTTTTCCTCATCTGTCCTAAATGGCTGACTTTTTATCTTGAGGCAGTGGCCCCTTCTTCTAGCTGATAACAATCCTCAATCCACGCTAGTATATGGCTCCCAATACTGGGAGATAATGTTTAATAATACCTTGTATGGCACCTTGTCGAAGGCCTTCTGAAAGACCATGTAGCCAAAGACCAAAATCACATTCATTGTTGAGTTATATAATGAAAAGTCAATGACCCCAGAACATTAAATCTGCCTTTTTCTTCACACATGCTTCCTGACCTCCTAAGTATTTAAAACACTTATATTTTGATTTCTTTGTAATATCATAACATTTCCAGGAGTAGGGATGCATTTAGTTCTTTACAGCATACACTGACTTTTTTTTCAGTATAACAACAAATTATTTCCAAATAAATTTGCACTTTATGAAGAGCTAAAAAAAAAGAAAACCTTTTTATTTCTATAATGCTGTAACATATTGCTAAGATCAAACCCAACTGCTTCATAATTTGTTATCCGGTCACTGCAATGTAGGCAAAATCACTGGCAAATTGCCCAACACTATCTCTGAACTAACATTGAAACGAATGATCAGTTGGTGGCTGTGGGTGGAATCTTGGCCACAATACCAGAAGAAAACCTACTCCTTGTCTCTGATTCGTGACACACATCAGAGGAAGATTTGGCTTAATATTGCATCTAAAAATAACAACTCCAACACTGCAGAACTCTCTCAGCACTGTGTGGTTTATGGTCTGAAATTAATCCACTGGTATTGGGTCATAGTCATAGGTGCAACAGGACAAGTGGTTTAGCAATTTATTCGCTATCTCAAGTTCTGATACAGCAGATTGAGACTGGTCAGATTAGTACATGTAATTGAAAGGCTGATTGGTCTTTTCCTTTGAGCAGAGCTGACTTTTTTTATCTCTGGTCCACATCCCCATTTCCCTTCATCATGGAGATTCAAGTGTTTTCAAATGATTCTATGAAAATGAACTGATTCATTCTCACTGAATTTATGAAAGAGATTGTTGATGCTCACATTGTTATCAGATTGTTCCAGTGAATGAAAGCGTTTGCAAAGGTGTAGTTTATGTGTTCTATGCGGTGGTTTTGTACCACAAGAAATAGCACAGCAAACTCTTTCATCTATTTCTGCTGATCTTGCTTAATGGACGAAGAAAATGCCACAAGGGTCAGTGTACCCAATTTGTAACTTCTGAATTTTTCATCACAGAATTAAAAACTAGCGAGTTGCAAATTGAATGCACTCATCTCTGACCAGTATGCCCAGCTTTTAGTCATTAAGTCGTAGAATCATAGAGCACAGAAACAGGGACTTTGACCCAGCAAGTCCATGCCAATCCCAATTACAGCACCTGGTATGTCACCTTCCATGCCTTGATGATTCAGGTGCTCGTCTAGATACATGTTGAATACTGTGAGAGTACTTGTATCTACCACCCACTCAGGCACAATCCAAATACATTCAGGGTGAAAACATTTTTTTGAGGGAGGGTCGGTAGGATAAGCCCAGTTCTGAGAACACTTCCCTGTATGTACATATCATTTAATCCAGACAAATGTGAAGTAATGCACTTTGGGAAGCCAAATTCTTGTGGGACATACAGAGTAAATGGCAGGGACCTCAGGAGTGTACAGAGGGACCTTGGATTGTTAGTCCATAGCTCACTGAAAGTGGTGACGCAGGTGGATAGGGTAGTGAAGAAGACATTTGGTATTGCTTGCCTTCATAGGCTAAGGCGTTGAGTACAAGAGTTGGAACATCACGTTGTAAATCAACATGGACAGAACAGTGGTTAGATTGCATTTGGGGTGTTCTGCAAAATTCTGGTCGCCGCAGTGCAGGAAGGAAGTGATAGCACTAGAGGGTATAGAAGAGATTCATCAGGGTGTTGACTGGAATGGAGGGCTGTAGTTATAAGGAGAGATTGTGTTAACTGGGTTGATTGTCATTGAGATGTGGGAGATTGAGGGGTGACCTTATAGAGGTTTGTAAAATTATGAGGGGCACAGATAGGATAGAGAGTCAGAATCTTTTTCCTTGGGCTGGGGAGTCTAGAAGTAGAGGGCACAGGTTTAAGGTGAGGGGGGAGAAATTTAAAGGAGATCTGAGGGGTAGGTTTTTCATACAGACGGTGGTGGTTATTTGAAAGGAGCCGCCAGAGGAGGTGGTAGAGGCAGATACAACTACCGCATTTAAGAGGCAGTTGGACTGGTACTTGGATAGGAGATATAGAGTCTAGTGCAGGCAAATGGGATTAGCGATGACAGACATCACGGTCAGTGTGGATGAACTGGGCCACAAGGGCCCATTTCTCTGCTGTACAATTCTATGACTTGCATATCAGAATGCCTGTCCAGTTAATCCCCAATGCCTTGGGAAGGAATTTACATTGGGAAGTGGTTGTCACTTTGTGCCAACTAAGATTAGATGATGCTAGCCTCGACCATACATTGGCTGCATTTATATCTTTAATAAGGGGCTTTGTGAGGGAAGAATTGGGATACATACCCAAATGTTTGGTGTGCATTCCTGCCACATAAAGCAAATACAAGCGAGCTTTTTCCCTTCCGGTCATGGTTTGGGGAGAAGTAAAAGTGGTTCATACAAACATGCAGCACGTGGTAGAGCTGTTGCCTCATAACTCCAGAGACCCAGGTTCAATCCTGATCTCGGGTCCTGTCTGTGTGGAGTTTGCACGTTCTCCCTGTGACTACGTGGGTTCCAAGGAGAATAAAATGGGTTAGGGTAGGATTAGTGCAAAAATGGGTAGCTGATGGTTGGCATGGACTAGGTGGGCTGAAGGGCCTGTTTCCATGCTGTATCCCTCTGTGACAAATGCCCTATTTGATGTGAGCAGTGCAAGTCCATCACTGCCTCAGACAAGTGTCCCTTTCCAGGAGCAGAGAGCTATCTCCAAGTGTGCTGGTGCTCTCAGCCAGCCTGAGTGGTGATGATAAGTTGCTCTACATACATTGCTGATTGCTGTAAACCCAGCTGGTGGTTCTTACTCTGCATTGGAAAGCAGAGAGAACATTTTTATTGGTATCTAAACCCACTCGGACAGTAAAGTGTTGTATTATCATTAAATTAACTGCCTACCACTTATTCATATTGAATAGTCTTACAATTCAATCTAGTGTGTCCATTTTACAAATTTAAAACTGGTACCTGGTGGTCTAAGATTGTGTAGGTTTATTCCATGTTTAGAATAGATTGTAGCCCTCTGAAGGTGACCAGGCTATGTGTCAGAAGTGTTAAAAGTACTAATTATATTATGTATAGAGAAGAGCCTCTATACTCAGTGTAAGCTAAATTCCTCCTTGTTCTGAGCCATCAGATCTGACAGGTGATATAAACTTTACTGTTGCTTGTTAGCCTTCTTCAGTTCACCCAACCCTGGGATCTGGTGTTCTGTGTTCTGTGCTGCCCATCTTGTATGTGATCTCACCTGTAGCCAGCTGTATCCATGGAATTCTGTCTCCTATTCCATAGTTGGTACCGGTGATCCACCATCCATTGATGGCTCCTCTTGTCTCAGTGCCAATCTCTGAACTGGTCTGCCCGGGAGTCAGATCCTGGGATTCTGCAACTTGAGGAAGGCTTGGCTTCTCTTTCTGAAACAGCAAAGGGGCCTTAATGAAATTAAAGAGAGGGCAAGGATAAAATTTCATTGTGAATGGACAAGGAAAGGGTAACATTTCATTGTGAATAGACAAGTACCTAGGGTGAAATACAATAAAGGTGAAAGAAAATGAAAGGAGAAAACTCCTACCCCATTGTTACTCGGTACAAGCCTTGAGGGGGGGATGGGGGGTGGGCAGGGGTTGGTTATTTATTAGAGGCATCATGAGGCCAGTTTGTCAACCCCTTGTCCTAAGTGTCCTGAGTAGCATTGGCTGCCCGCCTGACTAACGATAAGGTGACACTGCCAATCTAACACGATCCCATGGTATTTGGGCCCAATCTAATTTCTAGGCCAACATCATGTTATTGTAAATTAATGAGTGGATCAGAGAATGCATGATTAGTGCGACACCTCATGCTTACTCTATACATCTGCTTATGCAGCATTAACTTCAGAAGCCTCCTTCTAAATAAATTGCAGATGACAGTTGTGGCATTCAGTGAATGGCTCCTCCAGGGAGACACTGCCACCTGGACTAGTTGTACCATACACGGTTATCTTTAACACTCAGCATCGGTTCGGGAGGATGGCAATTTGTTACAAAATACCCTTTCAGATAATATAATCTCTCCTTCAAATCGCTGATTATTTCAGAGTATATTTGCTAATGGTTTTCAAAATTTTCAAGCAATGAGACTGCATTCACATCTGTTTTCCATTTCTTCTTGTGGCGGAGTCTGAATTTGTCTGGTTCCTTCTGTTTATCTGCTCAGTTGTTTATCATGAAGACATGGAGTCGTAGAGTCATTGCAGCACTGAAAAGAGGCCATTCAATGCTCGAGTGTGTGCCAACTCCTGGTGGAGAAACATGATCAAACCAAACCCCTCCTCACCTACCCAGCCACCCACTCATTCCTCATCCTTTCTCCGTTCCAGTTCTTTCTGAAGCCCTGATTGATCCACCACCCCTACAGGCAGTGAGTTCTAGATTATAACTACCCTCAACAACCAAGAAGTTTTTCCTCGCATCTCCCTGGAACCTTTTGCTACAAGCTTTAAATTGATCACTCCTAGCTCTTGAACCATCTTGTACAATCTCCTTCAAATCTCCTCTCAATCCTCTTCATTCCAAGGAGAATAACCCCATCTTCTCCATTCTGTCCTTGCAGCTGAAATCCCTCAGCCCTGGAACCAGTCCAGTGTATCCTTGCTGCACCTCCTCTCGTACACCCACCTCCTTCCTAAGGTGAGGTGACCAGGACTAGATACAGTACTCAATGGTGGCCTAACTAATCTTTCATTCTGGAGCATTAGATCTTCACTGCTTTTATACTTGTGCTTCGATGTACTTCATTAACCACACTCTCATTATACGAAGCCACTTGCAAGAATTGATGCTCTTGTTCACCCAGATCCTTCTGTTCCTGCACACCCCTTTAGAACTGTGCCATTTAGTCTATATTTCCTTTCTTTATTTTTTATGCCAAAGCCTACTACTTCATACTTGTCTGTAGTGAATTCTATCTGTCTACCCACTCAGTCAACCTAGCTATGTCTCCCCACAGTACATTATTGTCCTCCTCGCTGTTTACCACACTTCCAAGCTTTGGGTCATCGGCAAAATTTAAAATTTTACCCCAAGTACCCAGGTGTGAGTTATTAATATATATCCAAAAATAAAAGCAGTGGTCCCGGCACTGACCCCTAGAGAACACTGCTGGCTGCGCTCTTCAGGAAAGACAACCATTTGTCACAACTTTCTGCCTTTAAACCAATTTCTTATCCATGCTGCTGATGACTCTTTAGTTACATGGGCCTCAGTTTTGTGAACCTTCCTGTTATATGGGACTTTATTAAACTCCTTCTGAATATCCATGTCACAGAACCATACAGCAAAGGTCCTTCGGTCCACTGGCTCCGTGCCAACCATCAAACACCCATCTATACCAATCCCATTTTACTCTCCCCACATTCCCATCAACTCCCCTCGGATTCTGCCACCCACCTACACACAAGGGGCAACTTACAGCAGCCCGACAATACCAACCCTCACATCTTTGGGAACCGGAGCACCCGAAGGAAGCCCACACTGTCACAGGGAGAACGTGCAAATTCCACCAGAGGGTCAGGATTGAACCGGGCTCACTGGAACTTCGGAATGGGCAGGCAAGTGTAGTATACATAGTCAACCCCTACGGCATTCCTTATCAAGAAAGTTCAATCTGATTAGCCAAACATAATTTGCCTTTAACAAATTGTGCTGACTCTCCTGTATCAATTAAGACTTTGCTAAGTGCCTTTTAAAATTTTCCCTGATTATTATTTTTAAAAGCTTCCCCAACCTGAGGCTAAAGTAAGTGGTCTGTTTGAAAAACACACTTCCTCGTGTTGCCGCGAATTCTTTTCCCCACTCCCTGTAAATCTATGTTTTCTGACCATCGAGTCTTCTGCCTTGGGTTTAGAGGGATATGGGCCGAATGCAGGAAATTGGGACTAGATGGGTGGGCATGGACTGGTTGGGCCGAAGGGCCTGTATCCATGCGGTATTGCTCTATGACTCTATGAAAAGTGGCTCATCACCACGTTCTGAGCTAGTTTTGTATCCATGCTGCTATTGACCCTTGAAAACACATGGGTTTCATTTTCACTGTGGCACTTCATCAAATGCTTCTTGAAAATTCATGCACACCACATCCCTCACACTAGCCTTATGACCCTTCGCCATTACTTTATCGGTCAGCTTAGTGAGATATGATTTTCCTTCAACAACTCTGATTTTATTTTTTGACCTATGTTTTTCCAAGTTTGAACTTTGTCCTGGATTTGAGCTTAGCTAGTCAATGATGTGTTAAGTACTCTCTTCACTGGGCTTGCTGTGTTTTAGTAACTGAATATACCTGACTAGTTATGGATTGGCTCCTAGGAACTGACTCCATCCCTTGCCCTGGCAATTGGGAGACTGAGCCAGACAATCTACAACCATGGATACTCTTTAATCCTGCCTCTGATCATCTATTCACTCCATCAAAAGGAGTCCTTTATCACCTCTGTAACAGTGGCCGATTCTAGCCCCTTCACAGTTCATCTGCTGCTGAAGCCCCTGTTCTTGACTTTGTTGGAAGGAAATAGGTAAATTTCTAGACACCAAAAAACATCTGGGGCCACAGTGAGAGAGTGGGAGTACGGTATTAAGATTGATGATCAGCTAGGATTGTATTGGATCGCAGAATACATTTGAAGGGCTGATTGGCCTACCCCGTTCCTATTTTTTTAAAATTTCTGTTTCTGAGTATCATTAGACATGAATTTTCTAATGTTTCACAGGACAAGCTCTGCTGCAATTCTACTCCACTGTTTATGGTAGTTATAAGGTAGTTTAAAAAAAGCATTAAATGCTGTAAGTCATAGAATACAGAAACCATTAAAATATGGTAAACCTATATAAGACATCAGGATTCATCCCAGCTGGAGTACTGTGTCCAGCTCAGGGAATTGCATCTTAAAGTGCATAGGAGGATAGGAATTTTTAGGGAATGCAGAAGAAATTTAATGGAATGGTTCCAGGAATGAGGAAATTACAATTTTGTGCTGAGGCTGCATTGTTGTCCTTAGACCAGAGTAGTCTAAGAGGAGCTTTAATAGCAATGACTCAAACTATAGAAGGTTCAGATAAAACAGAAATAACCTGCTCTGGTGGCTGGAGGATCTTTTACCAGAGGGAATGAAGATCAAAAGAAGTTCAAATGCTGGAAATCTGAAATGAAAACAATAAAAAAATGCTGGAACAATTCAAAAGTGAAATTGGGAATGAGGGGTCCAGACTCAATAGCTAACAAAAGAAAGGTGGATGGATATGCACAGGAGAAAAAGTTGCCACCCAATGGATTGCTCATTGAAAGAGCCAAGGTCAAATGAGTGGGTTGATTCACCTTATTTTGTGCTATACTGATCTTGCTGATCAGTTTTGTAGGGATGTCAGAGTTTCCCTGGCCTGCTACATATCTACCCCTTAACTAACTTTTATTTATTGAGCCCTGAGTCGGTGACCCTGCATGAGCCCTAGTCAGCTTTGCATCAGACATTAACTCAGCTCATCACTTATTTCACAGATGCTGCCTGCCCTGCTGGATATTTTAAGCTGTCGCATTCTGTAGCTCACAGCTGCAATATTGCCCTTTTCTCCCCCTCTTTCGTCCTCACTCACATCGCCCCCCTGCTTACACCACCTGGAGCCAGATCAGCTGCAGTTAGCGAATCTTCACCACCCGCTCTCCGCCGACACACACACCGCCTGTGTCATTCAATTTCTCTGGTCTCCACCCTATCACAGACATTGCCTTTGTATTCTCCAACCCTCCCTCTTCTCTGAATCTTACAACTTGCTTATCTTCTGACTTTTCTCTCTCTCTACAGATGCTGTCTGACCAGCTGAGTATTTTCAGAACTTCTTGCTTTATTTCAGTTCCATATTAAAGCTATTTACCTTGTCTGTTATGTATTGGTTGATTATGCATTGACTTTGAGCCTCTGAATGTATTTAGTCTGTTTCTAATTAATGCCCAAGCTCACCTGATCTGTAATTAATTAATCCCTGGATATCTGGTCCAATAAGCATTAGAATCTAATTTTGTCTAGTCACTTATATGTTGCATCCTAATTTTTTTCTCTCTGTTAATGTCACTTATTGGTTAGTGCTTATATAGTGCTTATTGGTTGCTTTGTGTTGTCAAGCTCCATATTTCCATTTTAATTACAATTGTCTATCTTTCAGTAGCTAAACATTGATAGGATTGTACAGTTCCTAATGCCTTAATAATACGGCCTGTAAATTTGAGCATTCTTCACACAAGACTTCCATGAAGTAAACTGTTGCGGTTTGTACAGCTTCTACCGTTCTCTCAAACTATATCATGTTTAAACTTGGAAAAAATTAGGACTGGTACTGTTGATCCTTTGCTTAAATTTGAAGATATTTGGAGTCCATTTATTCAATATTTTCAAATGATATAGATCCCTTTTCAATAACTTTTCAATTCAGAGGAACGGAGTTGACGACATAATATTGCTCTGTTTTTATTGAAAAATTTCAGTCCAATTTTTTTCTTTTTTTTTGTCTTTTTTTTTGAAATTTTCTTTTTAGTTTGGTTTGTTATATTATTTACAATTTTTTATTGATTTGGGGATTTTTTTTCATTTCTTTTATATACACAATAAATCTTTTTCTTTCCTTTCTTTTATATTATACTCATCTACTAAGAGATCGTGAGATCTAAAGGTTTTTTAAATATTTTATTGTTCTTTATGATTATCTATGCTATGATTGTTCTCCTGATCTCTTTGTATTACATGTACAATCATCGATGTTCTACATTAATCTGTATTAATTTGGAAACTAATAAAAAGATTGAAAAAAGAAAGAAAGAGAGCTTCTACCAGTGAAGTCACAAACTGATAATATTTGCGATCACATTCTGTGAATGAATAAACTAAAGAAAAAGGGATTGGCTAATTTCCCATTATTAGTGCTTGAAAATTCAGATTTAATGGAACTAGATGCCAGAAAAATACACTATTGGTAGCTTTTAGAATTAGAACAAAATAGTCAAGAAAAACGAAAACGTAACCACAATTTAAGAGAATTTTCTTGCACACAAGTAAGTAAAATTGCATGAATAATTTTTTAACCAAGACTAGGGAGTAGGAAGATATTCCACAATGCTGCGCTCACAGTGGAAGACAGTGGTTGTGTGACAAGAATGGCATGCACTGGGAGCACAGCATCAGGGTACAAACTTACAGTGTGCTGAAGAGAGATTTCGGTCAGTTTGCAGAGACTGAGGGGTATGGTAAGGAAGGATCAAGGATATTCAAATAGGGACTAGCAATTTTAGCTCTATAAACCCAATATCTCCTCACAAATAGCTGTTCAACATTAATTTGCATTTATATAAAATATCCCAAGGCAACTCACAGGAATATTATTGGAGAAAACTTGACAGATGGTCAAAGGTTTGGTTAAAGAGGGCAGCACAGTGGCACAGCAGGCAGTGCTATTGCTGCACTGTTCCAGGGGTGCAGGTCCAATCCTGACCTCTGGCGCTGCTTACGAGGAGTTTGCATGTTCTCTCCTATGACTGCGTAGGTTCTCTCCGGGTGCTCTAGTTTCCTCCCACATCTCAAAGACGTGCTGGGAAGAAAGTTGGGCACTAAATTGTCTCTAGCGTAGATGGGTGGTAGGATGGGCATGTGAAAGGGAGTGGGTGGGAGAGGTATAAGTGGGGAATCAGACTGATGGGATTGCTCTGAGAGCTGACATGGACTCGATGGGCTGATTGGCCTGCTGTGTCATGTGAAAATATGAAAAAGAGATTAATATAAGTATGAGTTTGTCTTTAAGGAGCATTATAAAAGAGGTGGAGAGATGAGAGGTTCATGCAGGGGACTGCAGGGTTAGGACATTGGAATCTCAAGGCACAATTTCTAGTGATTGAATTCAGGTTGGTCCAGAGGCTAGGGTAAGGGTACTGATACCCTGTAGGGTTGTAAGGCTGGTAGAGGTTACAGAGATAGGCAGAGGGAGAATATGGAGCAAATTGAATGCGTGGTTGAGGGCTTTAAATCTGAGCAGCACTCAGTGCTACTAATGGCAGGGTTTTTGTAATGTGTTCAATGTGAGGAGTTGAGAACAAAATAATCCACAGTTAAGCCCTGAAACGAAGCTGGGAACAGGACTGTGGTTCGGAAAGCATTATTTAACATAGTGAATATCGGAATAAACTGAAATAAGAGCAGAAAATGCTGGAAACACTCCTCAGGTCCGGCAGCACTGGGGGAAGAGAAGCAGAGCTAACATTTCAGATTGATGACCCTTTGTTAGAAGTACTCAGCCTAGCTCTGTGGAAGAGTGATTGGTGTTATCCTGTTACAGTATCTGGGTGTCTGGCACATGTTCCAGTGTTGCTGACCATGGTGCTGTATTGTAGTCAAAAAAAAAGACCAGAGGAATGAACTCGTCATTTTATTGCCCAGGTCAGCGTAGGAAAGCTTTTGTGCTATCCAGTCTGTTCCATATCTCTTTAAGGAAACAATAGAAGTTGTTTACTCTGTATCTAACCCTTGTTGTGCCTGAGCATGGGGAGTGTGATGGCAGCTTTATTCCCTACCTTGCCCTCTGTTGTTACCTCCCCAGGAAGGGTTTAGTGAGGCATTTCTGAAGGAGCTGCACCTTGAACTTTTACCCCATTCGGAAAGTACCGGGAATGCACTGCCTGAGAGAGATTGAAGCTGGATTACTGACAGCATTTAAGAAGTATTTAGATGAGCATTTGAATCACTTAGGCATAGAGGATTATAGACCTGCTGGGTGACAGGATTAACATGGAAGGAGGCCCACGAGTTGACATAGACAAGTTGGGCCAAATGGCCTGTTTCCATGATGTACAATTCAATGATTCTACAGAATTGTAGCTTGACAGAGCAGGGTAGCTCTACCCTGAATGAAATGCATGCTGTACCTTTCCTTGGAGTGTAAGGAGCGCAGTGTGGAGGGCACTTTACTCTGTATTAAACCTGTAGTGTACCTGTCCAGGGAGTACTTGATGTAGCAGTGCAGAAGGAGCTATCCTCCAGACATTGTACTTATCTCCAGTGGGGCAGCCCAGAGAGAATTATATTGCAACCTAACAAACGCTGCCAAAGTAGGAATAATATGGGATAAGTAATCTGGAACAAAATTTATTCTGCATACATACTCAGCTGTATCTGTTCTGGAAGTATTTGATGGGCTTGTATAATGAGAATTTTGTAATCTGCCTAATCTGTACCAACCCTGCCTTGGGAGAGTGAGGATACTTAAAACTGTATCAAACTATGCTGTACCTAATCTGACAATGTTTGACAGGGTAGTGCAGAAGAATTTTAATCTGCATCTAGCTCATGCAGTATCTAGCCTGTGAGTGTTTATTCAGAAAGCAAGCTGGAGGCTTTAGTCTGTATCTAACCTGTGCTGGGGGAGTTTTCTGGGGTTGTTTACAGTGAATTCTTAACTGCTGTTGTACAAGTCCTGGGAGTATTTGATGGGGCAGTGCAGAGAAAATATCACTGCCTAGGAAATCCACATCGAACTTGCCTCCAGTGTTTGAAGAGAAGGGTGGGAAGAGCTGCATGTTTTCATATAACCCATGGTGTATTGGCTGTGGGATTTTTTTTGTTTATTCAGTTTTAGGGATCTGTACGTGCAGCATCTGATTGCCTATCCCCAACTACCCCTGGGAAGGTGGTGGTGAGCTGTCTTCTTGAACTGCTGCAGACTTTCTGGTGAAGGTACTCCCACCGTGTTGTTGGGGAGGCAGTTCCAAGATTTAGATCCAGTGGCAATGGAAGTCTGATAATATATTTCCAAGCCAACATCTTGTGTAACTTGCAGGAACTTGCAGATGGTGTATTCCCCTGCAGCTGATGCCCTTGTCCTTCTTGGAGATAGAAGTTGTGGGTTTGTGAGGTGCTGTTGGAGTAGTCTGGGCAAGGAACTGCAGTGCAGTTTGTTGATGATACACACAGCAGCCATTGTATGCCAGTGGTGGAAGGGATGTCAGTCAAATGGTGCTGGGATTGCACTAACACAGGCAAGTGCGGAGTATAACATCACACTGCTGACTTTTGCCTTGTAGATGGAAAGCTCTTGGGGAAATCAAGAGATGTATCACTCACTGCAGGATACCCAACATCTTGTAGCTACAGCATTGTTGTAGCTGACTTAGTTGAGTTTCTGGTCTATGGTGACCCCCAGGATGTTGATGGCAGATGACTCCACAGTGGTAATGACATTGAATGCCAAAGGTAGCTTAAACGTTTCTTTGTGGAGATGGTCGCTGTTTGGCACTTTAGTGTTGCGCTCGTTATCTGCCATATATCAGCCCAAGCCTGAATGCTGTCTAAGTCTTACCACTTGCTGGCAAGGTCTGATTCATTTGCTGAAGGCTTGTGAATAGAATTAAAGGTACTATCCAAGGGGAATTTTCCTCTATATTCAACCCATGCCCTTCCTTCCCTGGGGCAAGTCTTTAGTCTGTAGCTGCCCTGTGCTACAAACGCCCTGGGTGGTGTTTTGATGGGCAGTCCAGAAGGAACTTTACTCTGTACACAGCTTGTTCTGTTCTTGCGCTGACAACCTTTCAAAGGAGATCAAAACCTTCTTGTACACATCTTACCTCTGGGCACATTCTGTGAAAACTTTCTGAACCCAGCCTCAGCCTCCTTGGAAGTGAGGGCCGATGTTGATTGCTGAGGCAGAGTTGGGGAGCTTGGCTGTACTTTGCTGTGAGTGAGAGAGGCAGATATTCCAGACGCATCCAACCAGTCAGGGTATCATTCCCTCTGCAGGCAATCCTGGCAACAAGCAGTGAAGGGTTCTTGAGACATTGCTAAAGGGTGTCGGGGTCAGGCTTCCCATTTTCAGGAACATGCTCAGGCACACTATGGAAGCTGGTTCAAGTGCCAGAGTCCTTCACGTTCGTGAAGACAGAGGCAAGCTTCGCATCTTAGCTGTGTGTGACGGATACTGTCCGTGTGCAGTTGGAGATTGGCCCTGACAATGGCACTGTCGGCACTACAGTCGGTGTCACAGTTGGCGCTGTGGATTGACGGTAGCTCTGAAATATTTCTGCAATGGGTCAGGAGGCTGCCATACAGGATCCTGAGCAGGGCACTTCTGCTGTGAGGGCAAGCAGCACAGGGAGTGTCCCGAGCTGTTCTCACTGCCCTGTTGGTCAATGACGTACTCCCTGTGCTCTCAGAGCTACCTACAAGGGCAATGAGATCACTGAGAACAATAGGTCTGCTCTGCGGAGATGTTTGCGATGATCTGTTGCGAATAAAACTCACTGGTTGCTATCTTGTATAACCAAGTGTTCGTCTGCGGGAGGACACAAGTCTCATCCTCCTGAGGGCTCCAGCATTGAACATCTGGCTTATGTCCACTTCCAGCTGCAGGATCCTCTCACTGATGGTTACTGGTTGGGTACATGTACTGAGGACAGACTCTTCCAAACCAAACCGGACTCCTTATATCCTGGGTTCACTGTTAGTTGACCAGTATAAGTGATTGCTTACGTCTTCTGGTGACCCAATTTCAAAAAGGTTCGTCTTGCTGAAGGCTCCTGTATCGATGCCAATTTGCTGCAGTTAGAGAGATACAGCAGGGAAGCAGACCCTTCGGCCCACAGAGTCCGTGCCAACCACCAACCATCCATTTACACTAATCCTACATTAATCCCACTTTTTATTCTCCCCACATTCCCATCAACTTCCCTCCCCCCCCAACATTCTGCCACTCACCCACACACTAAAGAAATTTTACAGCGGCCAATTAACCTACCAACCCGCACGTCTCTGGGATGTGGGGGGAAGGCAGAGCACCCGGAGGGAACCCACACTGTTATGGAGGATATGCAAACTCCACACAGGCAGCACCAGAGATCAGGATTGAACCTGGGCCCCTGGCATCATGAGGCAGCGACTCCATTAGGTGCACCATTGTTCTCTGTTAATTATGGCTCTTCGGAGCTCAGAAGCCTGATAACATGGGCATGAACATTCGAACAAGAAATAATTGGCATGGAGCAGGGAGGTCCAAATTCTTCCCATGGATCTCAGTTGTTAGTATAAAGTTTGACTCAACTTCCCAGTTGTGTTGGCTCCTGACACGGATGCTGCATGTAGTGGAGGTTCCTCCAAGGTCTCCCTTCATTGCAGAGGAAGTTGGGGAATGGATTATGGGTATCAGAAGGAGGAACGCAGAGGCTGTGGGTTGGAGAGTGGAGTGCTGGGCAGGGGGCTCAGAAATAGGTGCGGAGAAGTTGGGCAGGTGATGGAGTGGGTTCCAAGAGAGGTTGTGATGTTGCAGTTAACTGCATGGTATTACAATGTCATGGCAACAAAGAGAGACTTGGCTTTAATGAAGAGGGTAGGAATGGCTTTTAAACATCCTTGGACACAAGCCTGTCAGGAAAGGTAAGGAAGGGAATAAAGGAGGAGCAAGGGTAATGATGAAGGAGAATTTTGTGGTGCTGGAGAGAGGATATCCTGGGACGATCAGGGACGGAACCATCTGTTTAGAGTAAAGAAGCAATAGAGGTGTGATTACACTGTACAGGATGCCAACCGGTGGGAAGGATACTGGGGAGCAAACCTGCAGAGAAACTGCTGAGATGTGCAAAAGCCATGGAGTAGAATGAATGGGGGGGGGGGGCTGAGCTATCCAAATATAGACTGGGACAAGCAAGGGGCAAAGAGGGGGAGGAGTTTCTGAAACATGCTTAGATCAGGAGCTTCCTGGCCCAACAAGGGAGATAAAATTGTTGCACTTGGCTCTGGGTAATGAGCCAGGCAAAGTGGAGCAAATAGCAGCGGGGAGCATCTAGGAAACAGCGATCATAATATCAGAAGAATTTAGAATATCTGTGAGGAAAAAAATATAGAGCATTCCAATGGGATGAGAGCAGACCTGGTACAGGTGAATGGGAAACAAAGCTTGGCAGGCAACGCTGTACTGGACAACAGGGAAGGTCACTAAAGAGGAGGTCTCAGGGAGAAGGGCAGGGAAATTAAAGCCCAGAGTTCCATGGATGGTGAGGCCAGTGTTGCTCTGATAATGAGTTGTAGGGGTTATGCAGTCAGATGGGTGAATGTACCATGGGGATGGGTTGTAAAAACTGCTTTTTTATCCCCCTTTCCCGGTTTTGATGAGGGGTCTTCAACCTGTAATGTTAACTCCATTTCTCTTCCCACAGATGCTGCCTGACCTGCTGAGTGTTTTCAACATTCTTTTTTCAATTTTCATAATTGGGCTTTATAAATGGAGGTATAGAGCAGTGGTCAGGGTGAATATCTGTAAAACATACTTAATGAAAGGTGTAGAAACTTTAGAGGAGGGTGCAGAAGCGATTCGCCAAGATGATTTCAGTGAAGAGGGGTTTTTAGTTGTGCAGATGGATAGGAACAGGCAGGATTGTTCTCATTGGAACAACAGAGGTTGTGGGAAGGTCTAATGGAGGTTTTTAAATTCATGAAGGGCACAGAGAGAGCAGATGGAGAGAAACTGTTCTCATTGGTGGAGGGTTCAAGAACCAGGGGACAGTGGATGAAGGAAATTGGCAGAAGAACTAGAAGTGACCTGAGGAAAAATATTTTCTGCAGTGAGAGTGGCTGGGTTCTGGAACACACTGTCAAGGGTAGAAGTGGAGGCAGATTCAGTGTTCAAAGAGAGTTGGCAAGAGTCTGAAAGGGAAGAAGTTGCAGGTGTGTGGGGAGAGGTGGTGGTGGGTGGGGGGATAGTGGGAGGGGCTTGGGTTTGGTACGACTGGTATTGTTCGTACATAGAGCCAGTCTGGACTCTGTGGGTTGAATGGCCTCCTCCAGTACTGTAACAATTCTGAGGTTTTGGGATTTGCTCCACACCAGTTAGTGAGACTGTTTGGTAGGGCTGTGTACACTGAGCTTTCCTCTTCATTGAATCCATGCTCTACCATCCTGGAAGTGTTGGGTGGGACAATGCAACAGGAACTAAAGACCCTGTTGTACCTATCATGGTTGTGTTTGGTGTACAAATGATGTACTTGCCCTGGAGGAAATTACTGGGGCAATGGGAAGAGATCTTTTCAGCATAAGCAGCTGGTGCTTTACCTGTCCTCAGTGCGCTTGCCTGTGCTGGTTCTGTTTTGGAAGTATTTAATTGGATTGGGTTGTTAGAGCTTTCTTCTGTATAAAAAGCAATGCAGGGTTGATTCACATTCCATCTAACATGACCTCAGATGCAGTACCTACCTTGGGAGTATTTGATACCGTTAAGGAAGCATTATTTGGTGTCTAACCCATGCTACACCTACCCTGGAAGTGTTTGATGGTACCAGACAGGAAGCTTTAGCTCTGTACCTAACCTTGTACTAGGAGTGTTTAATGGGATAGTGTGATGGAGCCTTATCCCAGCTGTATTGCACCTGACTTGGGAATATTTAATGGTTCAGTGCAGTGGAAACTTTACATGCAATCCAATCTACAGTCTATTAACCCTGTGAGATTAATTAACTGCATGGATTTAAGGGAGATTTACTTTGGATTTATGCTGCTCTTCACCTGGCCTGGTAGACTTTGATGCTGTAGTGTAGGGAGACTTCATTAACCAATGTTGGCTTTGTCTTGGAAAGTTTCATAGGATCTGTTTATCTGTCTGTAGCCCATGGTACCTGCCTTAGAAGTGTTTGATTGGACAGTGTCTTAACCTTGTGCTGGAGATGTTCAAAGTATTCATTGTATGGGGAACTTTCCACTTTAACTAGCCCTTGCTTTTCCAACCCTGGGAATATTAGTTGGGGAAGGAGCTTTACTCTGTAGCTAAATTGCTACACCAGTTCTCAAAAGTTTTCACTCTGTGTCTAACTCACACTGGGCCTGTCCAGGTAGTCTTCAATGGAGAATTTGTAGAGGGAGGAGCACTCTATCTAACCTGTGCAATGTATGTCATTGAGAAACATAATCTACATTTGCTGGAAATCTGGAAATACTCAGCAGGTCAGGCAGCATCTGTGGAGGGAGAAAGTAAATTAATGTTACAGGTTGATGCCCTGTCGTCAGAACTGATCGTTCGCTGGATGAGAATTAAAACAACAGGCAATTGGCAGGTGACCCTGAGCCTCCAGTTGCCTGTCACTTTAATTTTCCATCACCGTCCCACTCCGACCCCTCTGTCTTTGGCCCCCCATCCTGTTCCAATGTAAGCTCAAGGAACAGTACCTCATATTGTGAATGGGCACATCACATCCCTCAGAACAACAAGGACTTCAGATATCCAGCCTCTCCTGTGTTGGCTGGTTCTGATGAATGGTCTTCCAGCCGTAACATTGACCCCACTTATCTCTCTCCACAGATGCCGCCTGACCCGAGTGCCCCCAGAATTCTTTAACTTCAGATTTCTAGCAACTCCAGTCTTTATATCTCACGGTTCCAGCATTGTCAATTTCTCTCTCCGCTCTCACCATTCATCTCCTTCTGTTCACACCAGCGTCAGACAGATCAGCAAGCCTTCACCACCCTCTCTCAGCAGGCACCACCAGCACTTGTGTCATCCAGTCTCTCTTGCTTCCCCCTTCTCTGCAACTTCAAAGTTTTTTGATTTCCAACTTTTCCCAGTTCCGATGCAAGGTCAGTGACCTGAAATGTTTAACTCAGCTTCGCCCTCCAAGGATGTCATGTTTGTGTTGGTGTAGAGAGAACTTTACCTTGTCTAACCCCACTCACCATCTGCCCAGGGAGCGTTTGATGATGCAATGTCAAGACAGCTTATTCTCTTCTGCCCTTGCAGTTGCAGAGAGTTTTGCATGACTTCAATGTGTTCCTAAGAGCATGTGTTAAAACCAAAAGAGGATTTGAAAGTTGCTTTCCTTTTTCCAAAATCCTTATAAAGAATCTCAGTGATGAATTGTTGAAGCTTTGTCAGTCAAGCCTTGTATTTGAAATACCAGCAGCTGCTCCTTGTCTATTATAAGCTGCTCACATGAGACAGCATTTGCAATGAGCAGCTTCAGTGGTTTCTGTACTGACAGTTTAAAAATCGAAGCAGAAATTGTTTTCTTATGAATGCATTTCTTTCTCTGAGCTTTAAGTCCCAGTGATTTCAGCTCAACTGGATGATTGATTTGAATCATGACGTCCAATCTGATTGGTCCTTGTCAGTGACTCCACTTTATTCTGATTGTAAATTCAATTGAAATAATATGCTCCTTCTGAACCATTTTGGGGATTTTAGGCAGGTTTCTAAATGTGAAAAACAGAAGCTCGTGTGAAGGAGGTTGTTAAACAGTAAATCCTCTCACTTACAGAGCAATGCTGCAGAACTTCCACCAACCAAATAATATGTTGTTTCTGCATGGAATTGATGGCCATTATGCAAATTTTATGTAATGCATTTTATGAAGCACAGAGCAATTAGTATTGTACAAAGATTTTCCCAAGGATGCCAAACCCAATGTCACCTGGACTTCAGGGTTCCCGCTGAGCTCCACAAACAAAACCAAGGTTCTGATCTCGGAGGGGTAGACCTTTAACTGTACTTTCGTGGGCCCTAAAATGACAACTATTAACAGTGCCACAAGAGTGTGAAACATTAGTGTGCAAGTACATATTGGGCACAGGGCTCATCTGGAAGTTCAAAGTAAAAGCAGAAAATTCTGAAGATACTCAGCAGGTCAGGCAGCATCTGTGGAGAGAGAAACCGAGGTAATGCTTCAGGTCAGTGATCTTGCATCAGATTGAAGAGAAGTTAGAAAATGAAGATGTTTTAAGTTGCAGAGAATTTGGGGGTGGGAGTGGGGAGAAGAAAGGGAATATCTGAGATAGAGTGGAACACATGAGAGACTGAATGGGACATAGGGTCCCTTCTGTTTCACTTCATGGAGGTCAGTGAGCTGTGGTTAACTGTTGATAGCTGAGGCCCTATTGTTCCCCATTCTCTCACCATTGTTTGCATTATTTAATCAGCGAACATTACTTGAAGATGGTTTGCTTCACTTTGGATTCCCTGGACCAGGAAAAAGAGGATTAAGGGTCTTGGAAACAGTATAGAATGTTAGCAGGTGAAGACTATTACCTGCTCATAGACAGCGTGTGTGAGAGGGAATGCATTTATGTTCATATCACACTGTCACAGGGTATATCACACTCACACAATATATCACACAGTCATGGGGTATATCCTATTGTCACACAATATATCCCATTGTTGCACAGTATGTCACACTGTCATGGGGTATATCACACTGTCACAATATATTACACTGTCACACAATATATCACACTGTCACGGGGTAAATCACACAAAATTAATCACTCTGTGACTGTCGTTGAATATATCATAATATCTATCACACAGGGTATATTACAGTACTACAGGGTTTCTCACACTGTGGTAAGGTACATCACAATGTTACAGGTCGATCACGCCGTCACGGGGTTTATCACCTGGTCAGAGGGTTTATCATTCTGCAGGTGTTCTCACACTACTGCAGGTCTCTTTCACACTCTCTCAAGATTTATCCACCATCACAGGTGTTTATTACAATGTGACTAAGTTTAGCACACATGCGTATCACATTTTCACAGGTTGTATCACACTGTTGCAGATTTTTAAAATTTATTTATTTTTTTCAAACACTGACAAGGCCATCATTCATTAACCATCCCTAATTGCCCTTGAGCAGGTAATGGAGAACCACCTTTCTGAACCACTGCAGTCCTTCTGGTGAAGGTGCTCCCACAGTGCTGTTGGGGAGGGGGTTCCAGGATTTAGATCCAGTGACCATGAAGGACTGGTGATATATTTCCAGGTCAGGATGATGTGCGACCTGGAGGGGAATCTGCAGGTGGTGGCGTTTCCCTGACCAGGTGATAAACCCCGTGACAGTGTAATACACCCTGCGTGATCGACCTGTAACATTGTGATGTACCTTACCACAGTGTGAGAAACCCTGTAGTACACCCTGTAATATACCCTGTGTGATAGATATTATGATATATTCAACGACAGTCACAGAGTGATTAATTTTGTGTGATTTACCCCGTGACAGTGTGATATATTGTGTGACAGTGTAATATATTGTGACAGTGTGATATACCCCATGACAGTGTGACATACTGTGCAACAATGGGATATATTGTGTGACAATGGGATATACCCCATGACTGTGTGATATATTGTGCGACAGTGTGATATACCCCATGACAATGTGATCTATTCTATGACAGTGTGATATATTCCCCTGTCCATCCTGTTGATAAGAGGTTAGAGGTTTGAGAAGCACTATCAGAGAAGCCCAGGCAAGAAACTGCAGTGCGTTTTGTAGATGGCTCACACTGCAGCCACTGGAGGGAGTGAAAGTTTAGGATGGTAGCTGGGGTGCCAATCAAGGAGGCTGCCTTGTCCTGGATGGTGGCAAACCCTGAAAGTTGCTGGAGCTGCACTTATCCAGGCAACTGGTGCCTTGCAGATGGTGGAAGGGCCTGGAGGTGAGTCACTCACTGAAGGCAACCCAGCCTCTAACCTGCTCCCATGGCTGCAGAATTTATGTGGCTAGCTACCAATAAGGAATTTAGATTATTTTCGCCCCTGGGTTTATCACACAGACACAGTGCTTAATGTTATGTTGGAGATGTTTATCGCAGTGTTACTGGGTCTATCACACTATTGCAGATGTTTATCAGACTTTCACAAGTATCAACAAATTGGTGGAGACATAGATAGTGAATAAGGTTGTCTAAGAATACAGCGGGACTTGGATCAGCTGGAAACTTCGGTGGAGCAGGGGGAGATAGAGCTTAATCCAGGCAAGTATGAGATAATGCACTTTAGGAAGTCAAATTCTGGTTGGACATACAGAGTGAATGCCAGGGACCTTAGAAGTGTTGGTGTACAGAGGGACCTTAGGGTGCAAGTCTGTAGCTCACTGAAAATGGCAACACAAGTGCATAGGGTGGTAAAGGAAACATTTAGTATGCTTGCCTTCTTAGGCCAAGGCATTGAATATAAGAGTTGGGACATAATCTTGCAGCTGTACGAAATATTGGTTAGAATGCACTTGGAGTATTGTGTACAGTTCTGGTCGCCACACTAAAGGAAGAGTGTGGAAGCGATAGAGAGAGTGCAGAAGAGATCCACCGGGACATTGCCTGGAATGGAGGGCTGTAGTTAAAGAGAGATTGGATAGGCTGGGTTTATTCTAGCTGGAACATAGTAGGCTGAGGGGTGACCTTTACAGAGGTTCATAAAATGATGAGGGGCATAGATAGGATAGATGGTCAGGATTTTGTTTTACTGGGTCAAGGGAGTCTGGAACTAGAGGGCACAGGATTAAGACGAGGGGGGAGAAATTTAACGGAGATCTGAGGGGTAGGTTTTTAACTCAGTGGGTGGTGAATACCTGGAATGAGCTGCCAGAGGGGGTAGTGGAGGCAGATACAACTACAACAGTTAAGAGTCATTTGGACAGGTATTTGGATAGGAAGGGCATAGAGGGATATGGGCCTAATGCGGGCAAATGGGATTAGCATAGATAGGCAACACAGTCAGCGTGGATAAGGTGGGCCGAAAGGGCCCCTTGATGTGCTGTATGATTCCATGATTCTATAACACTGTCACAGGATTTATTACACTGTCACCAACCTGAAGCATTGACTCCATCCATGCATGCTGCCTGAACTGCTCAGTGTTTCCTGAATCTCCTGTTTTCATTTCAGAATTAGAGCGTCTGCAGTGTTGTGCTTTTGCAGAGAGCAAGGGCGAACGTGTCAGCTTCAGATTGGCAAGCGGTAACTGGTGGGCTGCCACAGCTGAGCCTTCGACTATTTAAAACCTGCACTGCTGTCAGAGGAAGGGACTAACTGTGCTGTAGCCAAGTTGGCTGACAATACAAACAGTGTGGGGGAGGGGGGAGTTATTTTGTGAGGAGCCTTAAAGGAGGTAAAGATAAGTTGTGTGAGTGGGCCAAGACACGGCAGATGGTGCAGATAATGCACAGATATGTGAAGTGATCCATTTTGATTGGAAGAGTAGTAACATAAGACGTTATGTAAATGGTGTGAGACTCTTGAATGCTGGTGTTCGGAGAGATCTGGGTGTCCTCTTACAGAAAGTGTGGGAAGGTAAAACCTGGCACAGGAAGAAGTTTGGAAAGCAATTGGAATTTTGGCCTCTGTTGAAAGACGGGTGCAGACAATACAGGGAGGCCTTGCTGTAACTGTTCAAAATCAATAAACTGCAGGTGCCTGGAAATCTGAAACGCGGAACAGAAAATGCTGGAAACACTCAGCAGATTGGGCAGCAGCGGTGGAGAGAGGAACAGTTCACATTTCAGAAATGGGCAAGAGAGAAAGCAGGTTTTGGATTTAGATTGCACTGTGGGGGAGGGAGAGGTGGATGGGACAAGGGAATATCTCTGAGTGGGTGAGACTGGGATTGCCATGGTGATAAGCTGTTGCTGAAACCGTCTTGTTGATAGGTTAATGAGGGAAGTTGGAGAGAGAGGAAGCAAGCCAAGGCACAAGTTAATGCTGTTGCTGAAACCTGTAACCAAGAGGAGAACGTTGGAAATTCCCAGCAGATCAGGCAGCGAGTTAGCTGAAATGTACAAATGCACAGAGCTTTAGTGAGACGACACCTGTATCCCTATTTAGATGAAGATATATTTGTCTTGGAGGTAGTGCAGGAAACTTTCAGTCCATTGATTCCTGGGATGAAGGGGACGCCTATTCCAAAAGAGTGTGGATTGGTAATTAGTTTATTATTGTCACATGTACCGAGATACACTGAAAAGCTTTGGTTTGCGTGCCATCCAGACATTTCATTCCATGCATAAGTACGTTGAGGTAGTACAAAAGAAAAAAAACAGAATGCAGAGTATAGTGTTACAGTTACAGAGAAAGTGCAGTGCAGGTCGGTGAATGAAAGGGAAGGGTCATCATGAGGTAAATTGAGAGATTAGACGTTCATCTTTATCGTATAAGAGGTCTGCTCAAGGGTCTTATGACAGAGGGATAGAAGCTGTCCTTGAGACTGGTGGTACGTGTTCTCAGGCTTTTGTATCTTGATATTGATTAGGCCAATTCTCTCTGGAGGTTAGAAGAAAAAGCGGTCCTCTTATTGAGGTGTTTGAAGCGGCCAGCGCAGAGAGAATGTCTTCCCAAGTGAGGGAATCTAGAACCAGGGGGAAAAGCAAACAACTGCAGATGCTGGATATTAGAAATAAAAACAGGTTCTAAACTGGAGGAGATGTCCATAACTCTGGCCCTGAGGACAGCACCCATCATGCAGTGCCACTCTTCGTTCTTCTCCCCACTTGAATGACCCCCCTGTATAATGGTTCTGCAGCCAGCTCATCGTTTCTCACTGTAGTCCTTGCCCTCATCCATTCAGTCTGCCTCCCACTTGGACAAGTGCTTCGGTTGAAACTCCCCTGGCACTGCCACCTGATTCCCCTTACCTGTTCGACTCAGAGTCCTTGACCTCTGCCCAACCCAGATTTGCCACCTGACCTGGACTGCTTCCTGTATCAATGTGCCCAGGGAAGTTTCAAACCCCCAGTTATATCCTAATGCCTGCAGCTCAGACCAGCTGAAAGACTGGTGATTCCTTAAACTGGTGACCCTTATGACAGGTGTGGTTGCCAGCATCTCACTGATCTCCAGCTCCCAAATGCTGCAGTTACAATACATCACCTGCCTTGCAATCCCTATAGAATTTGATAACTGCACTCAATTTGCTTATGTTTCCAGTTACTTGATATCAACTTTGTTTTTTAAGATAAGATCGTTATTAGTCATATGTACATTGAAACACACAGTGAAATACATATTTTGCGTAGTGATTTTGGGGGGCAGCCTGAAAGTGTCGCCATGCTTCCGGCGCCAACATAGCATGCCCACAACTTCCTAACTGGTACGTCTTTGGAATGTGGGAGGAAACCGGAGCACCCGGAGGAAACCCACACAGACACACGGGGAGAACGTACAAACTCCTTACAGACAGTGGCCGGATTTGAACCCGGGTCGCTCGCGCTGTAAAGCATTGTGCTAACCACTATGCTACCATGCCATCATAATCAATTAGTTTATCCTAAGAGTTAAATACTGCATCTAATCTTATACACCGTAAGCTGTAACTGCAACACTCTGGCTACAATGTATTTTCTGCCTAAGCTACCACAGTGGCTCAGCTAGTAGATCCACTGGGTTCAATCCTGTCCTTGGATCCTATGTGGAGCTCTCGTTCTCCCTGTGAACATGTGGGTTTCCTCCAGCTGCTTCGAGTTCATCCCATATCCCAAATCCCAAAGATTTTCTAAGCTGCGGGCATTATGATATAACAAGAAAGGAGAAAGCTACCTGGACACTTTGGTCCAGGAGAAATAAAGGACTGCAGATGCTGGAATCTAGATGAAAAACATAATGATGCTGCAGGAACTCAGCAGGCCAGGCAGCATCTGTGGAGAAAGGCAGGCGGTCAATGTTTTGGGTCAGGACCTTTCTTCAGGAGGTCATGTCCTTTTAGGACAGTTGTTAATAGGACAGTTGTTATGTAAATTAGCTACTGTAAATTGCCTCTAGTGTAGGTGCTGGTTTGGAGAATTGGGGGTAGTGGTGTTAATGGGCATGTGGGAGGGAATAATTGCAGGTAAGTAATTGGGGGACTGGGATTGAGGGGATTTCTCTGGGAGCTGGAATAGACTCGATGGGCCATATGTCCTCCTCCTATGTCATAAGGAAATATGAATTGGAGGCATGGTGGCACCTCTTGCTCCTTCCTCACCTTATTCCCAGGCTCACAAGTTTCTGACCTTTACTCTCTGTTGAAGCAGTGTTCCATTTAAGCAGCACTTCATGTGACTCCTCATCCCAGAATGGTTACAACACAGGAGGCTGTTCAGCCTGTCAAGTCATAGTGTTGTACGGCATAGAAATGTCTATGCTGACCATCATGTCTATCTATACTAATCCCACTTGTCTGCATTAATTCCATATCCCTCTGTGCCCTGCTCCTTCGTCTACCTGTACAGATCCTCTTGCTACTGTCTCTGCCTGCACCACCTCCTCTGGCAGCCCATTTCAGATACCAACTACTCTTTGTGTGAAAAATTTATCCTGCAAATCCCTTTGCTTTACCCTCTCACCTTAAGCATATGCCCTCAAGTTTTAGACACCCCTACCATGGGAAACAGACTCCGGCTATCTACCTTATCTACGCCTCATAATTTTATATACCTCTATCATGTCACCTCAGTCTCCTTCTTCCTGCTCTCTCTGTTACCTGGCCAGTCTTTTATCCATGCCACTACAGCCCCTTTCATTTCGTGTGCTACAATCTTGATGACAACTTGTAATAGAAACACAGAAACATAGAAAACCTACAACACAATACAGGCCTTTCAGCCCACAAAGTTGTGCCGAACATGTCCCTACCTTAGAAATTACTAAGCTTACCCATAGCTCTCTATTTTTCTCAGCTCCATGTACATATCTAAAAGTCTCTTAAATGACCCTATGGTATCCGCCTCCACCACTGTTGCTGGCAGCCCATTCCATGCACTCACCACTCTCTGAGTAAAAAGCTTACCCCTGACATCTCCTCTGTACCTACTTCCCAGCACCTTAAACCTGTATCCTCTTGTGGCAACCATTTCAGCCCTGGGAAAAAGCCTCTTGACTATCTACACTATCAATGCCTCTTACCTTATACACCACTATCAGGTCACCTCTCATCCTCCGTCGCTCCAAGGAGAAAAGGCCGAGTTCACTCAACCTGTTTTCCTAAGGCATGCTCCCCAATCCAGGCAACATCTTTGTAAATCTCTTCTGAATCCCAATCCAGGCAATATCCTTGTAAATCTATGGCTTCCACATCCTTCCTGTAGTGAGGTGACCAGAAATGAGCACAGTACTCCAAGTGGGGTCTGACCCGAGTCCTATATAGCTCCTCTCGGCTCCTTATGTAGCATTTTAGTAAATGTCTTTTGGAACTCCATATATGCCACATTAGCCACACTTCTCTCATCAATTCTCTCTGCTATTTCATCAAAAAAACTCTTATCAGGTTAGTTAAAAATGATTTTATCTTAATAAATACATGCAAGTTTTCTCTAATCAATCCAATTCTGCTGCAATTATTTACAGTCATAAGAGTCATACAGCACGGATACAGGCCCTTTGGCCCAACAAGTCCCTGCTGACCATGGTGCCCACCCATCTGGTCCCAATTTCCTGCGTTCGGCCCATATCCCTTCAAGCCCCACCCGTCCATGTACCTACCCAAGTGCTTCTTGTACCTGCCTCAACCACTTCCTCTGGCAGCCCGTTCCATAAACTCACCACCCTCTGCGTGGAAAAGTTGCCCCTCAAGTCCCTTTTAAATCTTTCCCCTCTCGCGTAAACCTATGCCCCTTAGTTTTGGACTCCCTTACCCTGGGTAAAAGACTGCTACCATCGACCTTACCTGTGCCCCTTATGACTTTATAAACCTCTAAGATGACCCCTCATTCTCCAACGCGAAAGGAGTAAAGACCTAGCCTGGCCGACCTCTCCCTGTAAGTCAGGGCCTCTAGTCCTGGCAACATCCTCATAAATCTTTTCTACACTCTCAAACTTTTCCCATGATAGAGGTTAAATTGATAGGCTTTTAGTTACTGGATTTAACCCTGCATCTTCTTTTGAACAAGGGCGTGACATTTATAGTTTTCCGGTCCTCAGCACCACCCCCTGAATCATAGGATCCTTGGAAGATCATGGCTGAGTCTCTGCAATTCCCCCCCTTAACTCTCTCAGTAATTCCATCAGGATCAGGTAATTTATCCATTTTAGGTGCATTTATCCTTCCTACTATCTAGTCTTCATCAATTTTTATCCCGATGAGAATCTCAGCAACATCTTCCTCTGCTGAAATAAGGCCAGAGAGTTTTGGAAACACTCAGCAGGTCAGGACCTGAAATGTTAATTGTGTTTCTCCTTCCATTGATGCTACCTGACCTGCCGTGTGTTTGCAGCATTTTCTGATTTTATTTCAGATTTCCAGTGTCTGCATTTTTTTGTCTTCCTTTGCTGAAACTACCAGGGTTTTTTTTTATTGTTCTGTCACTATTGCATTATAGTGGGTGATCACTGTACTACCACTCATATTATTGCTGGTAATTGTGCACTGGCTGTGTTTATGCTACCGTTGTGGTGTTTAGTGCATTGATGAGTATTTATCCCACTGTTACACTTATTGTTGTAAGTGGCTATCACAGCATAACTTGTGATTACCACTGTTGAAGGTGCTTAACACACTGCCACAGGTTTTATTGTACTGTTTCAAACATGTATTACGCTGTTACAGATGTCTGTAGCATTCTGTGGGTGCCAGTTACACTGACACAGATATTCAGCGCTGTTATAGTCTTTCTCAACACCGTTTTGGATGTTTTTCACTGTTACAGGTGTTTACCACACTCACTGTGTTTCTGACACAGACATACCTGTGCACTCTGTCACAGGGTTTCTAATACTGTTACCCGTAAGGTGTATTTATCAAGCTGATCTGGGTGCTTATTGCACTGTCACAATGTCTATTCCACTGTGATGGCTTTTTACCTCTCTCATGGATGTTATGTTACTCTCAGTATGTTCACTACTTCAGGATAAGTTGAATTTCTTCCCTTCTCTGCTGAAGGCGTCGAGCGTTGGATTTGGCTTGGTTGATGGCTGGTCAGTGTGTTGGGCGTTGTGTCTCTGATGTATCAGAGGGTTTCTCACCTACCCTATCTGTAAGGAATAGGAGGAAACGTCACAAAGGAGCTGCTCACAGTGTTAAGATATGCTGATACTTTTCAAAGTCCAGTGAAGGGCCTTTGTTAGGAGGCAGTAATGCAGCATCCAGTGTCGACCCTCAGCAGCCCTGATGTAAAACATGAGTTAGTTTTCTGATGTCAGAGAGCAGATGTTGTGCAGGAGAACAGAATCAATGCCCACCAGGCACCAGGTACAACTCCAGCTGTGTATGGCACCATGGGGAAGGGGCTTTGATGTTCACAGCCCCGTGTAACACAGCCCCAAGGATGAGACCAACTCATCCAACACAGGCTGGAATTGGAATTGGTTTATTATTGTCACTTGTACCGAGGTACAGTGAGAAACTTGTCTTGCATACCGTTTGTACAGATCAATTCATTACACAGTGCATTGAGGTGGTACAGGGTAAAACAACACAGAATGCAGAGTAAAGTGTTACAGTTACAGAGAAAGTGCAGTGCAGGTAGACAATAAGGTGCAAGGTCATAACAAGGTAGATTGTGAGGTCAAGAGTCCATCTTATTGTACTAAGGGACTGTTCAATATTCTTATAACAGCGGGATAGAAGCTGTCCTTGAGTCTGGTGGTACGTGCTTTCAGATTTTTGTATCTTCTGCCCGATGGGAGAGGGGAGAAGAGAGAATGTTTGCGGTGGATATGGTCGATTATGCTGGCTGCTTTACCGAGGCAGTGAGAAGTATAGACAGAGTCCATGGAGGGGAGGCTGGTTTCCGTGATGCGCTGGGCTGTGTCCACAATTCTCTACAGTTTCTTGCAGTCCTGGGCAGAGCAGTTGCTGTACCAAGCCGTGAGGCATCCAGATAGGATGCTTTCTATGGTGCATCGATAAAAATTGGTAAGAGTTGACGGCGACATACCAAATTTCTTTAGCCTCCTGAGGAAGTGGAGGCACCAGTGAGCTTTCTTGGCCGTGACATCTATGTGGTTGGACCAGGACAAGCTATTGGTGATGTTCACTCCTAGGAACTTGAAGCTCTCAACCCTCTTGACCTCAGCACCGTTGACGCTGAAGTCGAGACCATCAAGGCCCTGGGCTGGGCGAGGGTCCTGGGCTGACCTTGCTGATGTGGGTTTAGTCACATTGATTACCCACAGAAAATCAAGAGGGGCATTGATGAGATGGATGGTCACAGCCTTTTTCCCAGGATAGGGGAGTCTAAAGCTAAAGAGCATCAATTTAAGGTGAGAGAGGGAAGATTTAAAATGGACCTAAGGGGCAGGTTTTCCACACAGAGGGAGGTGAGTATATGGAACGAGCTGCCAGAGGAAGTGGTTGAGGCAGGTTCAATTACACTTAAAAGACATTTGGACAGGTTCATAGATAGGAAAGGTTCAGAGGAATATGAGCCAAATGGGACTGGCTGAGATAGACATCTTGGCCAGTATGGATGAGATGGACTGAAGGGCCTGGTTCTGTTCTCTGTGACAGTAATCAGGAGACATTTTCAGCCTGTGGCCTTTGAGCTGTCAAATGCAGGAACTGGTCTTGTTTTCTCAACAGAATGAGGTGCAGGATCCTTTAATCCAGCCTCTCACAGATGCAAGTCCTTCTTGGTCATAGCAGCTTCTGTGTGAACTTCTCTGTTAATGCTGCTTGAAACGTAGACTTTTCAGATACTAATCAACAGATTTCAGATTCTGTGGGAGAGCTGGACAACCCCTTCACGTTCTCCCAGCCTCTCTTGCCGCTTGTCAATGGGACTGAGAAACAGGCATCCTGAAGGTGTAATCACGTACAAAATGTGCTGGTTGCCAAGCAACTGCATTCCATTGACAGTGTTAGAGCTGACTGTGTTATAGATTCAACTTCAATGTGTGTGTCACAATCTTAGATCTGGCACATTGCCAAGTGATTATTCGGGATAAATTATGTAATGGTTTAGTTATGTTGCCAGACCAGTAACACTCCAGCGGTACTGGTACTGTGCTGGTTATGTTGCTATGTCGTGGGGAATAGTACAGCGGTGGTTACATCCTTAGAATTATAGAATCATAGAAAGTACAGCACAATACAGGCCCTTCGGCCCACAATGTTGTGCCAACCTTTAAACCTTGCCTAAGACTATCTAACACCTTCCTCCCACATATCCCCCTATTTTAAATTCCTCCATATGCTTACCTAGTAATCTCTTGAACTTGACCAATGTACCAGCCTCCACCACCACCCCAGGCAGCACATTCCATGCCCCAACCACTCTCTGGGTAAAAAACCTTCCTCTGATATCTCCCTTGAACTTCCCACCCATTACTTTAAAGCCATGCCCTCTTGTATTGAGCGTTGGTGCCCTGGAAAAGAGGCACTGGGTGTCCACTCTATCTATTCCTCTTAATATTTTGTACACCTCTATCATGTCTCCTCTCATCCTCCTCTCCAAAGAGTAAAGCCCTAGCTCCTTTAGTCTCTCCTCATAATCCATACTCTCCAAACCAGGCAGCATCCTGATAAATCTCCTCTGCACCCTTTCCAACGCTTCCACATCCTTCCTATAATGAGGTGACCAGAACTGGACACAGTACTCTAAGTGTGGTCTAACCAGAGTTTTATAGAACTGCATCATTACCTCACGGCTCTTAAACTCGATCCCTCGACTTATGAAAGCTAACACTCCATAAGCTTTCTTAACCACCCTATCTACCTGTGAGGAAACTTTCAGGGATCTGTGGATATGGACCCCCAGATCCCTCTGCTCCTCCACACTACCCAGAATCCTGCCATTAACTTTGTACTCTGCCTTGGAGTTTGTCCTTCTAAAGTGTACCACCTCACACTTCTCCGGATTGAACTCCATCTGCCACTTCTCAGCCCAGCTCTGCATCCTATCAATGTCCCTCTGCAATCTTCGACAATCGTCTACACTATCCACAACACCACCAACCTTTGTGTCATCTGCAAACTTGCCAACCCACCCTTCTACCCCCCTCAACCAAGTCATTAATAAATATCACGAAAAGCAGAGGCCCCAGAATCGATCCTTGTGGGACACTGCTAGTCACAGCTCTCCAATCTAAATGCACTCCCTCCACCACAACCCTCTGCTTTCTACAGGAAAGCCCATTCTGAATCCACACGGCCAAGCCTCCCTGGATCCCTTGTTGTAGTTCCAACACAGAAGGAGGGTGTTGAGCCCATTGAGTCTCTGTCAGCCCCTCATCAATCCAATTCCCCACAGCCCCCCAAGGACCTATCTAATTCCACATGGAGAATTCCACATGGAGAATGGAAATAATGGCTATATTACAAGGTCAATAACTCAGAGAATGGTTCAGTGGTGGACATAACCAGGAAATGTTGCTGGATTAGTAAATTACTGGATTAGTAACTCGAAGGAACTCAGAACAATCTCTACATGGCTGGAGGTGTGACCCAGGGAGCAATACTTTGGTGTCTGTATGCACTGAGACTTGAAAGGCCTGGATCGAGTGGATGTGGAGAGGATGTTTCCAGTAGTAGGAGAGTCTAGGATCTGAGGGCACAGACTCAGAGTAAAGGTGTATCCCTTTTAAAACTGAAAGGAACTTCTACAGCCAGACGGTGGTGAATCTGTGGAACTTGTTGCCACAACGGGCTGTGGAGACCAAGTCATTGGGTGTTATTTAAAGTAGAGATTGATAGGTTCTTGATTGGTTATGGGGTTAAGGGTCACAGGGAGAAGGCAGAAGAATGGGGTTGCAAAAAAAAGACAGTCATGATTGAATGCCGGACCAGACTCGATGGGCCGAATGGCCTAATTCTGCTCCTATATCTTATGGAGACAGAGAGAGAGACAGCACGGAAACTGGCTCACTGAGTCTGCACAACCATTAAGAATTCCCATCAACTCCCCCAGATTCTACCACTCACCTACACACCAGGGGCAACTTACAGTGGTCAATTAACCTACCAAACCACACATCTTTGGGATTTGAGAGGAAACCAGGAACCCTGAATACATTACTGGATTAGAACAGTAACTGGACAACAGTACTGCAGTGATTATTTTGCTGGATCAGTAACACAAAGAATTCTACGATATCGTCTGGACCAGTAACCCTGCTGACAGTACTGTAGTGGTTATGTTGCTAGGTCAGTAATACAAAGAACAATACAGGACGTTGACATTTAGCTGGACAAGTAACACTGGGAAACCCCAAGAACAGTGATAAAATGTTAATCACAAGATTTGTAAACATAGAAAGCAGCAAAGCAGTGGTTTTATTACTGTGTTTGTCACCAGAAGAATAGCATTATGATTATATTTCAATACTAGTAACCTGAAGAACTGCACAGTATTGATTATATTAGTGGACCAGTAACCAGCTGATCAATACTGTAGTGATCATGTTCTCAGATTGGTTACACAGTCAATGGAACTGGTAACTCAGCAAATGGTACTTTAGTAGTTATATTAGTGACTAGTAGCCCAGAGAACAGTGCTGTTGTGATTTTATTACCGAACTAATAATCACAGGAACAATATGGACCATGTTCACTGAAAGGAGGCAGCTGCTGCTGGAAGGATCGCACTTGCCCTTGAGGAGGTGGTGACAGTATCCTCACTGAACTACTGTAGCCTTTATGGCAAAGGGGTTCACAGTGTTGTTGGAAGGGAAGGGTTTAGGCCCAACATTGATGAAAGAACAGCAATGTAATTCTGAGCCAGTACAAAGTGCGACCTGTAGGGGAATCTGTACATTGTGATGTTCCCAGGTACAAGGTGCCCTGTTGTTTAGGCAGTGGAGGCTGCGGCTTCTGGTAGTATTGGTATTGGTTTAATATTGTCACTTGTACCGAAGTACAGTGAAAAACTTGTCTTGCATACCGTTCATACAGATCAATTCGTTGCACAGTGCATTGAGGTAGTACAGGGTAAAAACAATAACAGAATGCAGAGTAAAGTGTCACAGCTACAGGGAAGTGCATTGCAGGTAGACAATAAGGTGCAAGGCCATAACAAGGTAGATTGTGAGGTCAAGAGTCCATCTCATTGTATAAGGGAACTGTTCAGTAGTCTTATCACTGTGTCCTTGATGTCCTTGAGCCTGGTGGTATTTGCCCTCAGGCTCCTGTATCTTCTGCCTGATGGGAGAGGGGAGAAGAAAGAATGACCCGGGTAGGTGGGGTCTTTAATTATGCTGGCTGCTTCACCAAGGCAGCGAGAGGTATAGACAGACCGTTAAACAAGCCATGGTAAAATGCTGCAGTGCATGTTGTAGTGGTTATGTTGCTGGAGTAGTAATCCAGGGAAGGATGATACAGTAGGGCAGCACAGTGGCACAGCTGGTAGAGATACTGTCCCACGGCTTCAGCGACATGGGTTCGATCCTGACCTCTGGTGCTGTCTGTGTGAAGTTCGTATGTTCTCCCTGTGACCATGCGCTTCGGTTTCCTCCTACACCATGAATTCGTGCGGGTTGGTAGGTTAATCGGCTGCTGTAAGTTTCCCCAAGGGTGTAGGTGAGTGGTAGGATCTGGGGGGGGAGTTGACAAGAACGTAGGGAGATTAACAGAGAAGAGTACAGGCTTAGTGTAAATGGGTGGTTGGGTGATGGTCATTCCAGACTCGATGGGCCGATGGGCCTGGTTCTGTGGTGTCATAGAGTCATAGATGCATAGACCTAACTGGTCCATGCCTTCCAAGATGCCCATCTAAGCCAGTCTCATTTGCCTGCATTTGGCCCATATTCCTCTCAACCTTTCCTATCCATGTACTTGTCCAAATGTCTTTTAAATGTCAGAATTGTACCTGCCTCAATCACTTCCTCTGGCAGCTCGTTCCATATATGTACCACCCTCTGTGTGAAAAAGTTGTCCCTCAAGTTCCTATTAAATCTTTCCCCTCTCACCTTAAACCTCCGCCCTCTAGTTCTTGATTCCCTAACCCTGGGAGAAAGACTGAGTGCATTCATCCTATCTATGCCCCTCTTGATTTTATACACCTCTACAAGACCCTCTGCTTGAAGAAGTTGTCCCTCAGGTCCCTTTGAAATCTTTCCCCTCTCACCTTAAAGTCTTTCCCTCTGTTCAGCAAGATCATGGCTGATCGGATCTCTTGCCTCTGCTTTCCTGCCTGGTTCTCATAATACTTGGTTCCTCATAGCCCGTTCTATCTCAGCCTTGAACTCGTCAATGGCTCAGCCTCCACAGTTCAACAGGGTAGAGGAAACCAAAAGTTCGCAATAAAACAAATGTTGATATAATGGTTGGTGTAAAAACACAACTGGTTTGTGAATGCCCATCATGGAAGGAAATCTGCCATGCTTACCCCATCTGGCCTCCATGCCTGACTCTTAGCTGCCTGCACTGTTCAGGGGCAAATAGGGATAGGCAATAGATGCTGGCCTTGCCAGTGGCATCCACATCTTCTGAACAAATGTCCTTTAAAAATTCCCTGAGAGAAGGAAAATAATGCTGTGTTTTAAAAATAATGGAAGATAGAGTATGATACTTTAGTGTTCATAGTATTGGACCTGTAACCCAGTGGAGACGCAACAGATGGCAGATGCTAACATCTGGAGCGAAAAACAAACTGCTGGAAGAACTCAGTGGGTCAAGCAGCATCTGTGTGGGAGAGGAAATGTTAACATTTCGTGTCCTGATGCAGGGTCTTGACCCGAAACGTCAACAGTTCCTTTCCCCCACAGATGCTGCTCAACCCGCTGAGTTCCTCCAGCAGATTGTTTTCTGCAACAATATTTCAGTGTCCATATTACTGGAATGGTAGTGCAGAGGCTGGTACTGAAATACTTTTACTGCTGGAGCAACAACTCAGAAAATGAGAATTTGAACCTGACTTTCACAGTTGAAAATTTGATTTGCATCTTATTTTAACATTGCGAGAAACAAACTGTTACAATATTAGTAAAAGTGACCATGAAGCAGCCAGAATTTCATTAATTTCCATCCATTTCATTAGCGATCCTGAGGGAGAGAATCTCACAGTCCTGGCCTGGCTACCATGTGACTCGGTCCAGCGGCCATGAGATCGATCTGTGAGGCAAGTGGAGGGCCAGGGTTCTCGGGTACAGAAGATACCTGCCTGGTGCGATTCAGTCAGACCCACCACCAACCGTTCAACTGGGGCGTGGATAATGAATTCCGGCTTTGGTCATGACACTCGCATTGCAGGAATTAAAGTTTAACGAGCAGTTCTGGAGCTGGGGCAAAGTGAAGCAAGCTCTTGGGATTAGCAGCAGCATTGCCGAGAGCTGGAGGATCCACCCTAACCCTTCCCTGGACGGAGGTCCTGCTGATCTGGCTCACAGTGGGACACTGGAAGAAAAGAGGGAGTAGGGAGAGCTGAGGGAGAATGGAATGGCAGCTTAAACAGCAGGGGTATTAGTCTGATGAGGGCGAAGGGGAGGCAATAGCGTTGCATTAGTGTCATCTCTCCGCTATGTCTCTGTGTGTCCTTTATAGTAAGTGCAGAGTCAATTCAGTGATGCTGCAGTGCTCTTATTAGGGCAGCACAGTGAGGTAGCATTACGACCTTACAGCTCCAACGACCCGGGTTTGATCCAGAGCTCGGGTGCTGTCTGTGTGGAGTTTGCACGTTCTCCCCGCGACCATGTGGGTTTCCTCTGGGTATTCCAGTTTCCTCCCACATCCCAAAGAAGTGTGGGTTGGTGGGTTAATTGGTTATTTTACATTAAGGTAACATAAGATATCTTTATTAGTCATGTGTACATCGAAACACACAGTGAAATGCATCTTTTGCGTAGAGTGTTCTGGGGGCAGCCCGCAAGTGTCGCCACGCTTCCGGCGCCAACATAGCATGCCCACAACTTCCTAACCTGTACATCTTTGGAATGTGGGAGGAAACCGGAGCACCCGGAGGAAACCCACACAGACATGGGGACAACATACAAAGTCCTTACAAGACAGCGGCAAGAATTGAACCTGGGTCACTGGCACTGTAATAGCGTTATGCTAACTGCTACACTACCATGCCTGCCAACTAACCCTGGCATAGAAGGGTGGTGGCAGAATCGGTGGGAGTTAATGGGCATGTGAGGGAGAATCGGTTACAGGAAACTGATGGGTTTGCCCTGAGAGTTGGGCTAAATGGCCTCTTTCTGTGTCAACTGAAAATAATCTGTGGTTGTGGATTCAGGTGTAAGTTACAGGTAGTGTGACATTGAATGGAGATGAGAGACTCTCTCCAATGTCTTGGCCAGCGTGCCTCAGCCACTATCCTGATGAAGATTGCCATCCAACTCATCCTGATTTAATGGGTGAGGAATTCCTTCACACGACTAGTGAAGAAAGTGCCGGCCAGCTGAAGGTTCGCTTAGCCCAGATCAAGGTTTCTGGGTGTTGTAGCATCCTCCAGGAAGATCGATGATTCTTTGGCAATGATTTGCATGGTGGTAGCACCTTTTTAAGAACATAAGAAACAGAAGCAGAAGTGGACCATTCGGCCCCTCGTACCTGCTCTATCACTTAATAAGATCATGCCTGATCTTTTATCTCTGCACTTCTAACCCCATAACCCTTGACATCCCTAAAATCCCAAAACCTATTGATTGCTGCCTTGGTGAAGCAGCCAGCATAATCAAAGACCTCACCCACCCAGGTCATTCTCTCTTCTCTCCTCTCCCATCAGGCAGAAGATACAGGAGCCTGAGGGCACAAGGACAGCTTCTGTCCTACAGTGATAAGACTATTGAACAGTTCCCTTTTACGATAAGATGGACTCTTGACCTCACAATCTACCTTGTTTGACCTTGACCTTATTGTCTGCCTGCAATGCACTTCCCTGTAGCTGTGACATTTTATATTCTGTTATTGTGTTTACCCTGTACTACCTCAATGCACTGTGTAATGAATTGATCTGTACGAACGGTATGCAAGACAAGTTTTTCACTGCACCTCAGTAAATGTGACAATAATAAACCAATACCATAGAACCATACAGCACAAAACAGGCCCTTTGGCCCACCATGTTGTGCCGTCCATCAAACCACCCTCACACTATCTAACCCCTTCCTCCCGCATATCCCCCCATCCCACACTCCTCCATATGCCTATCCAACAAGCTCTTGAACCTGTCCAATGTATCTGCCTCCACCACCACCCCAGGCAGTGTATTCCATGCACCAACCACTCTCTGGGTGAAAAACCTTCCCCTGACATCTCCCCTGAACCTCCCACCCGTAACCTTAAAGCCACGCCCTCTCGTCTTGAGCATTGGTTCCCTGGGAAGGAGGCGCTGTCTACTCTATCTATTCCTCTCAATATTTTATATACCTCTATCATGGTCTCCTCTCATCCTCCTCCTTTCCAGTGAATAAAGCCCTAGCACCTTACGCCTCTCCTCATATTCAATACTCTCTAATCCAGGCAGCATCCTGGTAAATCTCCTCTGCACCCTCTCCAACGCCTCCACATCCTTCCTATAATGAGGCGACCAGAACTGAACACAGTACTCTAAGTGTGGCCTAACTAGAGTTTTGTAAACCTGCATCATCACCTCGCGGCTCTTAAACTCAATCCCGCGATTTATGAAAGCCAACATCCCATTGGCCTTCTTAACTGCTCTTTCCACCTGTGAGGCAACTTTCAGTGAACTGTGAATGTGAACCCCCAGATCCCTCTGCTCCTCCACACTGCCAAGTACCTTGCTATTTACCCAGTACTCTGCCCTGGAGTTTGTCCTTCCAAAGTGTACCACCTCACACTTCGCCGGATTGAACTCCATCTGCCACTTGTCAGCCCAGCTCTGCATCCTATCAATATCCCTCTGTAAGCTCCGACAGCCCTCCACACTATCCACAATGCCGCTGATCTTAGTGTCGTCCGCAAACTTACTAACCCAGCCTTCCACCCCCTCATCTAAGTCATCTAGAAAGATCACAAAAAGTAGAGGTCCCAGAACCGATCCCTGTGGGACACCACTAGTCACTGCCTTCCAATCCGAGGGCACTCCTTCCACCACAACCCTCTGCTTTCTACATGCAAGCCAATTCCTAATCCACACAGCCAAGCTTCCTTGGATCCCTTGGCCTCTGACCTTCTGAAGAAGCCTACCATGAGGAACCTTATCAAACGCCTTACTAAAATCCATGTAAACCACATCCACTGCACTGCCCTCATCAATCTTCCTTGTCACCTCCTCAAAGAACTCTATCAGGCTTGTGAGGCAAGATCTTCCCTTCACAAAGCCATGCTGGCTGTCCCTAATCAGTCCATGATTCTCTAGGTGTTCATAAATCCTATCCCTTAGAATCCTTTCTAACAGCTTACCCACCACAGACGTGAGACTCACTGGTCTATAATTCCCTGGCCTATCCCTATTACCTTTTTTGAACAAGGGGACAACATTCGCAACCCTCCAATCCTCCAGCACCATCCCCGTGGACAACGAGGACTCAAAGATCCTTACCAGCGGTTCAACAATCTCCTCCCTAGCCTCTCGAAGCAGCCTGGGGAAAATCCAATACCAAATATTCTCGTGACTGAGCATCCCCTCTCAGGCAGAGGTCTTCAGAGATTCACTGCCCTCTTGGTGAAGAAAGTTTTCTCCATCTCTGACCCCTCTACTCTGTGTTGCTTGGTTTTAGACTCCCCAGCCAGGGGCAACATCCTCCCTGCATCCTCTGGTATAAACCCCTCCCCCTAAATGATATTAACAGGAGGGGTTGTTTCCAAAGGTCATCTTCAGTGTGATTTTAAACCTGATTGGTCTGTAAAATAACAGTTATTATTTACTCACACTCAGGATTTAAACTCATAGAGACATAGAGAAGTACAACACAGACCTTACAGAGTACGCACTGACCATCATCCACCCACTTACACTAGCCTTACATTAACTCCATTTTTTTATTCTTCCCATATTCTCATCAACTCCCCCCCAGATACTGCCACTCACCCACACACTAGGGGCAATTTACAGTGGCCAATTTACCTACTAACCTGCACGTCTTTGGGACGTGGGAAGAAACTGGAGCCCCTGGGGGAATTCTACACAATCACAGGGTGAACGTGCAAACTCCACGCAGACAGCACCGAAGGTCAGGATTGAACCTGCGTCTCTGGCGCTGTGAGGCAGCGGCTCTACCAGCCGTACCACTGTGCTGCCCACCAGCTCCGCCCCTGTCCTCGCTGAGTCTGCTACTTAAAGGGCCAGCACCCAAACTACATTCTTGGTCCTCGCTGAGATCTGTGACCTCAAGTACAACAGCACACATGTGCCTGATGTGCTGTGCCTCTGGAGGTCAGGAGTGCAGTTGCTCTCAGCTTCCCAGGCACAGGATCTCTGCAGGCTGATCTCAGCCACATCTCACAGGTTTCCCATGCAGCCAAACTCCATGGTCTCAGAGGCAAAGTCGGCTGCACCTCCTTCAGCCCACACCAGCCTTGCAGAGTGTGGACACGGTCATTTGCCTGTATTGCCGGCTTCTCCACGGTGCAAGCGCACTTGTGGTGTTCTTCCTTACGGAATACTGCTCGGCAAAGTCCTGCCACTGGTGCCTAGCTGTAACCCATAAGGGTCTCCCTGTCCCCTTACACAAAGAACATGCCTGCTGCTACTTCCCTTCAACCATTCGGTTTCTCAACCAGCCTGCACAACCATAATCACTACTCAGTACAGCAACACTGTGACTACTTTGCACTACAATGAACTTTGTTCTTTTTGTTCTAATTGTGTGCTTTCTTGTTTAATTTTGTATAATTTATATTTAATTTGTTTTTCTTGTGAATGCTCTGTATCTAATGCTATGTGCCTGTGATGCTGCTGCAAGTTTTTCATTGCACCTGTGCACACATGTACTTGTGTGTATGACAATAAATTGGATTTTGACTTTGACAGTACAGACCTTCACTGACAGGGAGCACTCTTCCTGAATCACTGAAGATTTACAACACAGAAGGAGGCCATTTGTCCCATCCTGTGCTAGCTCCCCAGCCTGATCCCACCTTCCCACACGAGTTTCGTAGCAGGTCACAGCTCTTCAAGTAGGCATTCAAGTACTGTTAGAATGTAATGAGTGTTTCTGCCTCTCCCACTTCTTCAAACCCCCCCCTCTACTCTACATAGAACATAAAACAATACAGCTCAGGTGCAGGCCCTTCGGCCCACGATGTCTGTAACAAACATGATGCCAAATTAAACCAATCTCATCTGCCTGCACATGATCCATATCCCTCTTTACCCTGCATATTCATGTGCCTACCTAAAAGCCTCATGAGTGCCACTATCGTATCTGCCTCCACCGCCACCCCTGGCAGTGAGTTCCAAGCACCCACTGTGTGTGTGTGTGTGTGTGTGTGTGTGTGTGTGTGTGTGTGTGTGTGAAAACAAAACATGCCCCGCACATCCCTTTAAACTCCCCCCCCCCTCACCTTAAAACTGTACTCTTTTCTAGGCGATTTTTTTTGCCTTATCTCCTCTAACTCTTCTACCAATTGTTTTAAATCTATTTTTTCCCTGGTTTTTGACCCCTCTACTAAGAGAAATAGATCCTTCCTATTTACATTATTTAAGCATCTTATATTTTTATACACCTCATTAAGACTCCCTTCAGACTTCCCTGTTCCAGTGAAAACAACCCCTGCCAATCCAATCTTTCCTCACAGCTACAATTTCCCAATCCTGGCAACATCCCCATAAATCTCATCTGCACCCTCTCCAGTGTAGTCACACCTTTCCTGTAATGTGGTGATCAGAATTGAGGTCTAACTCAATTCTGCATACAGTTCTAATACAATCCCACTTGTTCTTATACTCTGTTATAATCAAAGAAAAAACCGCTCAGAATATTCATCACTTCAGAGAAGGGGGAGAGGGATGGAGAGAAGGGAATATGGCTGATGGGGGAAGACCAAGAGAAACTGAATGATACACAGGTGGTGGCAATGTCTGCTGAGGGAGAGTGGTGAAGACTGGTGAGTCGTTCCTTAAAGGCTTGTTTAGATCCTATGCCTCAGCTAGTAAAGGAAAGTGTATCCAGTGCCTTTTAAACCACTGTCTGTCCTCCTTTCAGAATTTGTGGATCAAAGTCCCCCTGTTCATCCACGCCACTTAACAGCTACTTGTTGTATATTCCCTTGCGTAGCTGCACCTTCCAAAAATGCATGACCTCTGCATTAATTTCTATTTTCCATTTTTCTGCCCAACTGTCCAGGCCATCTATATCTTCCTGCAGTCTAAAGCTTTCCTCCTCTCTGGCAACCTTACAGCCATTTTACTTTTCTTGTCATCCACAAACTCCTCTACGATCCCCTTTACATTTAGGTCTAGATCATGAATATATATTGCAAAAAAAAACAAGACCCTGTGGAACTCCACTAGTGCCGACCTTCCAGAACATCTGTCAATCACTACCATTTGCTTTCTGCCAATGAACCAACTTTGGATCCAATTTGTCACCCTCCTCTGGATCCCAGGGGGTTTTACTTTGCAACCAGCCCACCATGTAAGACCTTGTGACAAACCCCATTAAAATCCATGCAGACTACATCAAGCGCTGTACCCCTATTTGTTATCACCTCAAAGAATTCAACCAAGTTAGTGAGACTCAGCCTCACCATACCAAATCCTTGCCCACTGCCCACGGTCACTCTGTCACTTCCAAACTGAAAGTCTATTCCATGGCCTTAGATTAGATTCCAGTAATTTTTTCACCACTGAAGTTAAATGAACTGGTCTATAACTACTTTCCTTATACCCTCCTCCCTTTCTAAACAATAGTAGAACTGGTAGCAGTCTTCCAAACCACTGATACTCCCCCCACCCCCTGCCTTGTAGCCGGGGATGGTTGAAAACTTGCAGTCAAAATGTCTGCAATTTCCTCCCTTGCTTCTTTTAACAACCTGGGATACATTTCTTCCGGGCTTGACAACTTATCCATTTTCAAAAACATTAGACACCTTAATACTTAGTCTCTTGCTATGTTTATCCCATCCAGGATTTTGCACTCATTCAGCTTAACTACAGCATCAGTTTCATCCCCAGTTTTGTGAAGACAGTCACAAAATACTCATTAGGAACCTTACCGCGTCCTTTGATTCCATACAAGGGGAATACTCTATTTGTAGTTAAATCACCTTGCTCTTTATGTACGTGTAAAATATCCTCATATTTCTTTGATTTTATTTGTCAACATTTTTTCATACTCTCCCCCTACTTTCCTGCTTTCCCTTCTAGTTCCACCCTAGCACTTTCTATTGTCTCCAGGCTTTCTGCTGTGTTGAGCCTGTGATGTCTGACATAAGCTCCCATTCTCTCCCTTATCCTACCTTCAATACACCTTGGCATCCAGAGGGCTCTAGATTTCACAGTCCCAACCTTTTCCTGAGATGTTTTCCTCAATCATGACTCTCTTCCCACTGCTCTGAGACTGATTTACCTCCAAGTAGCTGGTTCCCATCTACTTTTGCAAAGTCATTTCCCAGTCTTGTAGAATTGGCCTTAACCCAATTTAAACCTTTTGTTCCAACCTTATCTCCGTCTTTTTCCATAACTATGCTAATTCTAAGTGAATTCCTGCAAGAATGTTTCCCACTGATACTCCTTCTGCCTACCCAGTTTCAATCACAAAAATTAAATCCAGAACCTGCTTTTGTTGGGCTTGCTATATACTGACTAGAAAAGGATTCTTTAACAATTATCTGCCATCTATGCCTTTGCACTGACTGTATCTTGGATAGTAACAGGGACACTGATCTTATGCATTATTTCTGCCCTAGTAGTTTTGTATGTCAAAATTGTGCTTACAAATTTACTGAATGGTACACCGATGCTCTCATTCATCTTCTGTTTGCACGTCCTTCAGATGGATCAGCTGCCACTAACTAACAATAACCCCCCTCCCTCAGCAGGCACCACCATTACTTGTGTCATTCAGTCTCCCTTGGTCTCCAGCCAAGTTCACTATCTCCACCTTCTGTGTTCTGTACCCTCCATCCCAACCCTTTCTCTGCACAGTGAAACGGGCTTGTTTTCTCACTTTCCCTGGTCCTGATGAAACTGAAACCTTGGCTCCATTTCCCTCTCTACAGACGCTGCCTGACCAGCTGAGTATTTTCTGTTTTCATCAGTTTGAAGGGATGTCAGCTAGAAGTGTTTTCAGAGTTAGGCATCATTGAGGGGTTTGAGCATGAGGAAGAGGATTTTAAAACAGTGGCATTGGGTCAATGTAGGGCAGTGAGCAAAGGTTGATGGGTGACTTAGGATATAGGCAGCAAAGTTTACGCTTGAGCTTAAATTTATGGATGCTGGTGGATGGGGGGTTGGCCAGTGAAGCATTTGGAATAGTTGAGTCAAGATACAACAAGGCATTAGCTGAGGGTTTTAGCGGTGAATTAGTTGAGACGGGGAGGAGCAGGTGACCTTATGGAGGTTGATGATAGTGTGGATAAGGGTAAGAAGCCTCAAACCTTGACAGGGAGAGGAACAGAGATTTCCACAAGGATTGAGAATAATGTCTTTGATCTATCCCATTTTTAACTGGGTAAATTTTGACCCTTTCAGGATTGAATATTAAAGAAATAGCTGTACAAGCCAGTGGAAGGATGGAGATGCTCAGAGTGGGCATTGTGCTATGCTTATATACATGACAACGACCCGTTTTCCTGGCCTTAAAGGAAATCTGTTGACGTGGATTGCTCCTGAGCGTAGTTCCTTGCTTAGGTGGTGGATTCTGAGGGACTAACAAAGTGTGGAAGCAGAATGGAGTTCTCCCAGTAGACCCGGTGTTGTAACCATGGCGATGAGACAAGTGAGCTAAGTGGTGAAGAAAGCAGGAGGCTGCCTGTTAATCCAAAAGTGCTGTGGTTTAATAAAAGCTAAAGTAATAAATAATAGAAGCTTCCTTAAATAATTAAGCATTCAGTTTGTGTTGGCTTGAAGCATAGAATTCCACTGTTTTTCTAACAACTGCTCTCAAATTCTTTAGTGTATTCAGTCGCATTGGTGAGGTTGGTGTTGTTTAATTTGCGTTAGTGTTAGTGCAAGTTTGTGCCTGTGGTGCGTGAGGTCCTGGAGTTTTTCTGTACAACCGACCTGAGCTTTTAGCGTTCATTGTCACCACCTGGGTAGTTTCTGCTGGAGCAGGACCTGCCCAAGCTGTGAGTGTCATTCTCGGGAGGTTTGAAGGTCCTGTTGTTCCTCAGAAAGTAATGGGCAGCTCCTGTTTTGAGCCTGAGAGCTTTCTAGCTCATATGAGCGGGCAGCTAGGAATCAACACATCAATGTGGAACTGGAGTCACATGGAGGTCAGTCCAGGGTAAGGATGGTATTTGAAATCAAAAGCAAACAGGATGAAAGGCAGCCTACTTTGTCTGGATTTTGTCTGGATGACTGATCCCTGGCAGACATCACATGTCAGGACTCCTGCTCCCAATTGCTATTGTCAATCTTCACCACTGGTGTGTTTTTTATGAGAAAGTTGGTCTCAGACACAGTCAGACTCAGATGGATAGAAAGCGAGCGAGAGATGAGAAGGCTCTGCGTGTGTGTGAGAGGGAGGGACAGATAGACTGACAAAGCAATAGTGTGGCAAAAGAGAAAGAGAGAGGGTGGCGAGAGAGAGAGAGAGACTAAGAGAGAGTGTGCCAGAGCAGGAAATGGATAGATGGAAGCAAGAGACATGCTGGGAAGATGGAGGAGATAGTGGGGGATGGGGAGAGCAAACGGGAAGTAACTGCATTAAATAGCAGTAGAAGTAACTACACAGCCTCTCAGTTCCTCTTTGCCATCCAGTGACCATGACTGACCCAACACTGGCCTAACTCCACTCTCTTTCCTGATTCCCGTACTCTAGTCATCCAAGAATCTGTCTATCTCAGCTCTGAATATCTTTAATGATTAAGCTCCCCAGGACAGAGAATTCCAAAAATTCAGAATTCTATTGAAGAAGAAATTCCTTCTCATTTAAATCTTAAGTGGCCAACTTCGCTTCTGTGTGCTCCTGACATGCAGCCTCATTTCTAGATCCCGCTACCAAAGGGAGCATTTTCTACCCTATCAATCCTGTCTGCTTCAACGAGATCCCCTCTCGTTCTTCTCTGTGAAGTGGATGGACCCAGTCTCCTCGTCTTTCGTACCAGGAATCAACAGAATGAAACTTCTCTACATCGCCTCCCAGGCAGATATACCACTCCCCAAATATGGAGACCCCACTGTTAGTGTTATGTCAGATGTGGCCTTACCCGTGCCCTACATCCCTTTTGCAGTGAATCCCAACATTCCTTTAGCCTTCCCAATTACTTGCTGTACCTGTGTGCTACCTTCCTGGGTCACTCACGCAGACAGCCAGATTTCCCTGGATACCAACATTTGGGATAGGGAGAGAGATGGAAGGCACAGAAAGAAATTCTGGTGTTGTTGAAGGGGTGTGGGGGGGAATTAATAGAACCCATCGTGGATGAGCTGTGCAGGAGAAATGACATACAATGTTTTTGACAAGTCCTTTGTTTTTCTTCCGGCAGGTGTGATAGACAGGTGTACACCAATCAAATATCACTACTCCTCAGCAATCCTTCCGAAAAACCTTTCATACAACATCACAAAAACCATCCGGCAAGACGAGTGGCACTCCCTACGTAAGTCTATAACCCTTGTGCTTTTCTGGTTATAACAGGCTCAGGATTGTTGCTTGATGGGATTTCTGTGGCTTGTTTGGAGAAAGCGGGACATTCTTTGCAGGTAGTCTCTCAGGATCGAGGATGACCTACTTCCACTCTGCTTCTGTGGGTCCTGAGGCACAGACTCTTCCACAGATGGGGCAGGAGGTGCCTGATGAGGGAGGTGTGTGGGTAGCATGTATACCCCTTCCATCACTTACACAGAACCTCTGTGCAGTCCTCAGTACCATCCTGAACGCTCCTTCTCCACTTTGAGTGATTCCCAGGAGTCAGTGGGAATGTAGCATTTTTTTCGAGGAGGCTTTGAGCACATCCTTGAATGTTTTCCTCCGTCCACCTGGTGATTGCTTCCCCTGACAGAGCTCGGAATATGGGACTCTTCCAGGAATCTGGTGTTGGGCATGTGAATGATGTGACCTGCCCAGCTGGGTGTAACAAGGGCCCTCAGTACTGGGGATGTGGGCTTGGAGAGGAAGCTGATACTGGTTCCCTTTACCTGCTAAAACATTTGGAGGATTGAACGGATTTGTGGCATCCTTCTTGTTCTTTGAGGTGCATGCTGTAGGTAGTCCATGTCTCAGAAGTATACAGGAGGACAAGGATCATTGCTGTGCTGTAGACCATGGGCTTTGTGCTGGATTTGGATTTCCCACCCCTTCCCTCAGCTCGAAAGCAGTGGGGAATTTCATCACTGATGTCCACCTCTGTCAGAAGGTGGCTCCCAAGATGTGGGAAATGGTCCACGTTTAGCAGGGTCTCACTGGGAACTTTTACCATTGGGGGGGGGGGGGGCCAGTGACGCACAACGGTTTGAAGGAGGACTTTGCTCTTGCGGATGCTGAGTGTAAGGCCTATCCTCTCAAACGCTTGAGTGAACGGTGACTTGGAGCTTGGCCTCCGAACATGCACAAAGGCAAGTACTGTAGGGGAGACCTACGTCGAGCAGTTTCCCATTAGTCCTGTAGATTAGCTTTATCCCAGTAGGAAGCTTGTTAGAGGTGAGGTACAGCACTGCGGTGAGAAAGATTGAGAAAAGTGTCATGACAATGACATAGCCTTGTACAACACTGATCTTTACTGAGATTGGCTCTGTTGTGGACCCACTGATAAGGTGCCTTGTCATCTATACGTATTGCAACCTACTTGGACTGAACTACAAGAGGAGCTGTGAGGGCTGGTGAGAAAACGCTTGGTTTAAGAATGGGTTTCTGGAGAGGAGGGCTAAGGCAGTTGAAAACAGGCTGCCTTTGGGGGAGTAATTAAAATTGGGGATGTGCTGGAGTTGTAAAGGAGCAGAAATTCAGAAGATATAGGGCTGCCGGAGGTTAAAGAAACAGGAGCTTGGGACCATGGAAGAATGGAGGCTGAGGGCTTGTTGGAAAGGCAGCCAGCATAGACCAGCAAAGAAAAGGGTGAGATAAGTGAGACAAGGAAGAGTAACACAGCTGGTAGAGCCCCTGCCTCGCAGAGCCAGAGATCCGGGTTCGATCCCGACCTCAGGCGCTATCTGCGTGGAGTTTGCACGTTCTCCCTGTGACCGTGTGGGTTTCCATGCACTCCAGTTTCCTCCCACGTCCCAACTACAGGCTGGTAGGTTTAATCGACTGCTGTAAACTGGGTGAGTGGTAGAATCATGGGGTTGATGGGAAAGTGGGGAGAAATATAATAGAATTAGTACAGCGGTAGCGTCGGTGGGTGGATGATGGTTAGCACGAACTCAGTGGCTGAATGGCCTGTTACAGTGCTGTATGACTCTAGTTTGGTCAGGATAGGGTCAAGGGCAGATGTCATGGGCAAGCTGAGCAAAGGAAATGTACGAAGCTGGACCAGTTTAGTAATGAGAAATTATTGGCTGGGTTGGGGTTAAGTTCTTTAGAACAGAGGTTGAGAGAGGGGAAGAGGAGGAGGGGAAGGGGGAGGGGTCACCGAGGGAAGGAGTGAAGGCAGAGAGGAGAAAGGTAATGAGGCTGAGGAAAGGAGGTGTATCGCTGTAACCCAGGAGACTTGAAGAATGTAGATTGGGAGAGAGAAACTGATGGAAATGTGAAGTGAGGGATATTGGTGTAGGAGTGAGAACCCCCTGCGCATCCAAAGTCTTTCTTCTGTCATCCGGCTGTGTCCACTCTGGGTCATCTCATGTCAGGCCAAGGATTCACCTACAATGCAAAGATCAGTCCTCTGTTCTTCCTCATTCCCGCCCTTCCCCCCCCCCCCCACCATCACCACCCCCGCCCCGCCACCGCGGTGCCCCTCGTCACCTTCATTTTAGAAATTAGAGTGAGCTCTCGTGTACTGTAACAGGAGCCAGCCCTGTCCCACAACCACCCTCCCCTCGGCCTTCAAAAGTAACCAAGAGGATTGATGAGGCCAGGGTGGTGGACTTTGCCTACAGGGACTTTAGCAAGGCCTTTGACAAAGTCCCACATAGTAGGCCAGTCTGAGAGGTTAGATCGCATGGGATCCAGGGAGGGCTGGCTAATTGGATACATAATTGGCACAATGGCAGGAAGCAGAGGGTGATAGTAGAAGGTTGTTTTTCAGACTGGAGGCCCATGACTAGTGGTGTGCCCCAGGGATAGGTGCTGGGCCCATTGTTGTTTGTCATTGCCAGATAACACTAAAATAAGTGGTATCACAGACAGGGAGGAATCAAAAACTACAGGGGTATCTTGATCATCTAGGTAAGTGGGCCAAGGAATAGCAAATGGCTTTCAATTCAGGTAAGTTCAAGGTGTTGCATATTGGGAAGTCAACCCAGAGCAGAACTTTAACAGTGAACGGTAGGGCCCGGGGTGGGGGGGGGGTGGTGGTGGTGGGGAGGGGTGGTGAGGAGTGTTGTGGAACAGAGGGACCTAAGAGTACAAGTACATAGTTTGCTGAAAGTGGTGTCACAGGTAGACAGGGTGGTGAAGAAGGCGTTTGGCATGCTGGCCATCATTAGTTAGGACGCTGAGTTAGGGTGCTGAGTTGTACAGGACATTGATGAGGCTGCACTTGGAGTATTGTGTACGCTTTTGGTTATGCTGTTATCGGAAAGACGTCATTAAGTTGAAATAAGTGCAAAGAAGATTTGTGAGAATGTTGCCAGGACTTGAGGGCCTGAGTTGTAGGGAGGGGTTGGGCAAGCTAGGACTTTATTCCTTGGCGCGTAGGAGACAGAGGGGTGACCTTTTAGAGGTGTGTAAAATTGTGAGGGACATAAATAAAGTGAATGCACGCAGTCTTTTTCCCAAAGAAAAGGAATCAAAAACTAGAGGGTATAAGTTTGTGAGAGGAGAGAGATTTTAAAGGAAACTGAGGGGCAACTCCTTCACAAGAGGGTGGTGTGTATATGAAAGCTGCCAGAAAAAGTGTTGAGCCAGGTACAATAAGAACATTTAAAAGATATTTGGACAGGTGCATGGATGGGAAAGGTTTAGAGGGCTATGGGCCAAGGGCATGCAAATGGGACTAGCTTAGATGGTTGGCATGGATGAGTTGGGCCGAAGGGCCTGTTTCCGTGTTGTATGACTCTATGACTATCACTCTGTGACTCTATAAAACCAGCCAGCTAGAATCACTTCAGAAGGTCACTTTTAATTGGTGTTTTTTTTGGTTCTATGCCTCCCAGTGATATTTTTGATTGAATTTTTTTAATCAAATAATCAGGCAATGTTGAATGATGTGCATTTGGTAACCTGACTATGATCCGAAGCCAATTGAGTCAGCAGGAAGCAAACAGTCCTGGGCTTCTGAATTTCACTCAATGTTGCATTTAAAAAGCCTCACCTTTGAGTTCTGTCCGGGTGACCCTGACCTGAGCTTCACACAACAAGGAACAGAAGTGCAGCTGGTTAGCGCCCCTGCCTCACAGTGCCAGAGATCCGGATTTGATCCCGACCTCAGGTGCTGTCTGTGTGGAATTTTCACGCTCTCCCTGTGACCGTGTGTGTTTCCTCCGGGTGTTTCGGTTTCCTCCCACATCCCAAAGACGTGTGGGTTGGGAGGTTAATTGGCCGCTGTAAATTGTCCCTAGTGTGTATGTGAGGGGTAGAATCTGATGGGAGTTGACGGGAATGTTGGGAGAATAAAGGATAAGTGTAAGTGGGTGTCTGATGGTTGGCACAGACTTGGTGGGCTGAAGGGCCTGTTTCCATGCTGTATCTCTATAACTTTAATGAGGATTTAAGAGAAATCTGCCAGGATTTCTCACTCCCGCTGACTAGCTACAGAAGCACTGAGTCAGAAGGTCGTGGATTTGAGAAACACTTCACGATTAATTCCTGCACTTTCACCTCCGGTACAATCCAGATCCAGCAGGAATATAATCGTCAGGTCCTTGGAATAGCAGACTAAAACTTACAGATCCTCAACAGCCCCCAGAGATCTTTCCCAGGAAAAGTGATACTTAAATAGATACCTTTAGATCGTTGGCAAGGAGCTCAAGGCAAGTGGGCAAAGAACGTTGGCAAGGAGCCGTACAATAGGGCGGCACTGTGACACAGCTGGGAGAGTAGCTGCCTCACAGTGCCAGAGTCCTGGGTTCAATCCTGACCTCAAGTGCTGTCTGTATGGAGTTAGCATGTTCTCCCTGTCACCGCATGGGTTTCCACCCCCATCCCAAAGACATGTGGGTTGGTAGGTTAATTGGCCACTGTAAATAGCCCCTGGTGTGTAGGTGGATGATAGCATTTGGGGGGGGAATAAGAAAAAAAGGAATTAATGGAGGATTAGTGTAAATGGGTGGTTGATCAAGGAGGCAAATGGAATGTGGGCCTTCATTGAATTTGAGAGCAGGAAGGTTATGCTGCAACTGTACAGGGTAGGTACTGGCGAGGCCGCACCTGGAGTACTGCGTGCAGTTCTGGTCTCCTTACTTGAGGAAGGATATACTGGCTTTGGAGGCGGTGCAGAGGAGGTTCACTGGGTTGATTCTGGAGATGAGGGGGTGAGCCTATGAAGAGAGTCACCTGAGACTATACTCATTGGACTTCAGAAGAATGAGATGGGATCTTATAGAAACATATCAAATTATGAAAGGGATAGATAAGATGGAGGCAGGAAAGTTGTTTCCACTGGTAGGTGAGACTAGAACTAGAGGACATAGCCTCAAGATTCGGGGGAATAGATTTAGGACGGAGATGAGGAGGAACTACTTTTCCCAGAGAGTAGTGAATCTGTGGAATTCTCTGCCCAGGGAAGCAGTAGAGGCTACCTCATTAAATATATTTAAGACACAGTTAGATAGATTTTTTGCATCGTAGGGGAATTAAGGGCTATGGGGAAAAGGCAGGTAGGTGGATCTTTTTGAATGGCGGAGCAGGCTCGACGGGCCAGATGGCCTACTCCTGCTCCTATTTCTTGTGTTCTTATGTTGATCGTCAGTGCGAACTTGATGGGCCAAAAGGCCTGTTTCCATGCTGCATCCCTCTATGTCTGCATTCATGAATAGTAAAGGCCGCTAATCCTAGTGTGATAACTGTCGCAAGACCAGTTGCTGCGCGTGTCTTCAAAGCCGCCTTTGGTGTTGATGAATGCAGCGCTGAGAGTGGCATTGTAACTCTCTCTCTGACCCATCGCTGGCAGGTGCAGGAGCAAGTCAGAGGAAAACACCAGCTGTGGCTCACTTAGTGGCACTCTCGGTCAGTAGGCAAGAGGACAAGGACAAGATTTATTGCCAGAGGATTTGAATTAAAGAATAAATGTGTCTTATACAATTATACAAAGCCTTGATGAGACCACAGCTGGAATACTGTGTACAATTTTGGTCTCCTTATAGTTGCTACAGAGAGAGTGCAGTGAAGATTCACCAGACCGGTTCCTGGGCTGATGAGTCTGTCAAATGAGGAGCGATTGAGTTGTCTAGTCCTCTACACCCTAGAGTTTAGGAGAATGAGAGGAGACCTCACTGAAAAGTGCAAAATTCTTAGAGGGTAGAAACTGAGGGGATGTTTCCCCTGAATGGGGAGTCCAGAATCAGTGGTCACAGTTTCAAAATAAAGGTTAAGCCGTTTAGGAGTGAAATGAAGAGATAGATGGTGCTGAATCTTTGGAATTCTCTGCCCAGCGTTCTTTTGGGCTCAGTCGTTGAGCTCAGAAATCGATAGATTTCCGGATATTGTGGGATGTTGAGGAGAAGGGCAGGAAAATGGTAGAAACCCAGCCGTGATCTTGTTGAATGGAACAGCAGGATATCAGGAGGCCAAATGGCCTACTCCTACTTCTACTTCTTGTCCATAATGCAGGCTGATACCTGATACGACTATAACTCGAGGGTGGTCTCCCTCTCAAGTGGTTGTAAGTCATACCATGGCATCTTTGTGGAAGAGCAGGGAGATACCCTGGTGTCCTGGACAATGGTTAATCATCAACCAAACATGACAAAAACCTGATTTTGGCCATTATTTTTTTTATTTTTACAGCGTGGTAACAGGCCCTTCTGGCCCAACGAGTCCGTGCCGCCCATTTTAAACCCAAATTAACCTACCCGTACGTCTTTGGAATGTGGGAGGAAACCGGAGCACCCGGAGGAAACCCACGCAGACACGGGAGAATGTACAAACTCCTTACAGACAGCGACGGGAATCGAACCCCGATCGCTGGTGCTGTAATAACGTTGCGCTAACCGCTACGCTACCGTGCCGCCTTAGCACGGTATCACGCTTGGAGCAACCAACGGAAATGGGCAGCACTGTGGTGCAGCCAGTAGGACTGCTGCCTCACTGCTCCGGTGACCTGGGTTCAATCTTGACTTCCACAGGAACACAAGTAAATAGGAGAAGGAGTAGGCCACTCGGTCCCTCAAGCCTACCCCACCATTCAATATGATCATGGCTGACCTTCCCCAGGCCTCAGATCCTCCTGTGTGCCAGATCCCCGTCACTCTCAATAGCCTGATCTTTCAAAAATGTATCTACCCCCACTGCTAATGATACAGCTTTTACAACCCTCTGGAGCAGAGTATTCCAGAGATACCGTCCTCCGTGAGCTGGAATTTCTACGCACCTTGGTTTTAAATGACCATCCACTTGTAACTATGTCCCCTTGTTCGAGATTCTCCCGGCAGTGAAAACATCTCAGCATCGATCCTGTCAGCATCGATCCTGTCATGCCCCCTTGGGATCCTTCATGTTTGAACGAGATCATGTCTCGTTCTTCTAAGCTTGAAAGAATGCAGACCCAGCCTGTGTAACCTCCCTTGGTAGGACAGCTCTTCATCCAGGGAATTAGCCCTGTGAATCTCCTTTGGACTGTCTCTAATGCCGCTATATCCCTTCTGAGGCACGGGGACCAAAACTGTGCATAGTACTTCAGGAGTGGCCTCACCAGTGCCCTATGCAATTGTAACAATACTTTGCTATTTCTAACCTCTAACCCCTTTGCAATAAAGGCCAATATGTCGTTTGCCCTCATAACTGCTTGCTGCACCTTCCTGCTAACTTTTTATGATTTATCCACAAGAAGACCCAGATTGCTCTGTACTTCTGGTGTCTGTCTACATTTAGATAATAATACACCTTTTTATTCCTCTTACTGAAGTACATTCTCTCACACTTCCCCACATTAAACTCCATGTGCCAGGTTTTCGCCCACTCACTCAATCTATCTATATCCCGTTGCAGAGCCACAATCTTCTCATCACAACATGCCGTTCACCAGTTTCATAATGTAGGCAAACTCCAGCGCTGTCTGTGTGGAGTTTGCATGTTCCCCTCTGACCCTGTGGGTTTCCTCCGGGTGCTCCAGTTTTCTCCGACATCTCAAAGATATGCGGGTTGGTGGGTTAGTTGGTCACTGTAAACTGCCCCTAGTATGTTGGGTGAGTGGTAGGATCTGGGGGGAGTTCATTGGGAATGTGGGAAAAATAAAATGGGATTAGTGTAAATGTGTGCTTGATGATTGGTGTGGACTGTTGGGTCTGTTTCCATATGACTGTACAACACCCACCCTCATTTAGTTGGGAGAGTCCAAACCTGTCTTTACCTCTCGTTGTCTTGGTGTAGCAGCCAGCATAATCAAAGACCCCACCCACCCGGAACATTCTCTCTTCTCTCCTCTTCCATCGGGTAGAAGATACAGGAGCCTGAGGGCACGTACCACCAGACTTAAGTCAGCTTCTTCCCACTGTGATAAGACTATTGAACAGTTCCCTTATACAATGAGACAGACTCTGACCTCATGATCTACCTTGCTGTGACCTTGTACCTTATTGCACTGCACTTTCTCTGTAGCTGTGACACTTTACTCTGTACTGTTATTGTTTTTACCTGTATTACCTCAATGCACTCTGTACTAACTCAGTGTAACTGCACTGTGTAATGAATTGACCTGTACGATCAGTATGCAAGACAAGTTTTTCACTGTACCTCGGTACAAGTGACAATAATAAACCAATACCAATACCAATACCTCAGAAGACTCTGAGCCTGTATTGAATGTCTCTGGCATTGTATTCATCCTGGAGTCCCTTTAGGTCCAAGGATTTTGGTTGGCGTGGTCTGTCTGTGTTGACTGCAACTTCAGAGGATAGTTCACAAGCAAACCACGTATGGTTCTTCCCTCCCAAGGTCTCAGCTGCCCCCCCCCCCCCCCCCCCGAGACTCTGGACTGTCCGACGTCGTGCGAGTGGAGTGGAACGACTCGTCTCACACACTGTGTAGAGGTGTTGCTGCTGGCCACATCATACCCCGTGTCAAACCGGTCAAAGTCCTGACATTCATGGGCATTCAAAGACTAAGTCAGTGGGACCCACTCACCCCAGTCATGCAACCTGGGACCTACTCCCACACCACTGGCTTTAACCAACACTGACAGTGGTGTCTGAGACAAAAACATAATTTGCAATCATAAATCAGTGCTTACTGGAGCTCAGATTTACTGCCTGGAAACTGCTCGATACCATGAACTTGTTAGGCAGTCTTTTGGGATCAATAGTGACTTACTTCCACACCGGTTCTGTGGGTTCTGAGGTAACTGATGAAGCCCATGTGGGACCCACACACTCTACCACAGCTGGGGTAGGTGGTAGCTGATGAGGCAGGCGGGTGGGTAATTTGTGAGCTGGGGCACCCCTTCCATTGCTTGCTTCTGATCTATGGCCTTGAGGTTCTCAATACCATCCTGAATGCTCCTCAACGAGACCTTGTACTTTGACAGAGTATCCCTTCTGGTAATCATTTTGTCCTTCCTTCCTCTCTGCTTTCTTGGCTCCCTCCTCAAATATTCATAAAACCTTAGCTCAACATCGCCTAGACAATGATCTACCTCATCTCACTAGTGGGAGAGTCAGGAACAAGGGGACATAGCTACCAAATAAGGGACCAGTCATTAAAGCAGCTGCCTAGAAAATTCTTCTCTCAGAGGAGTGAATCTCTGGAATTCTCAACCTCAGAGATCGGTGTGGGACAGGTTATTAGATATGATTAAGGTGGAGATGGATAAGTATTTGAACGATCGAGGAATTGAGGGTTATGGGGAACTGGTACAGAAGAGAAGTTGAGGCCAGCATCGACCAGCCAGGACCATATCGATTGGTGAGGCAGGCTTGAGGAACCTGCTGCTTTACTCCTGCTCCTATTGTCTTGTATTCTTGTGTTCATCACCTTTATAAACCTGGTGTGATCTTGGACACAAGGGCTCTTTCATCCTTTTACTGAGATTTCTCAATAGCAACAAAGTAAAGTTTGTCCCTTCTTGCTTAGTCGTCTCTGCGGGCAATAAGTTGCAGATTCAGTTGCTGTGTTTTCCCAGGAAATATCTGAAGGACTAAGCAAACCTGGGGCAATTGCTCTTCCTGTCTAATACCTGCTCCATGTTGGTTGGCTTCTATATCAGTAATTGAGTCAAGGAACCTTTGTCTGCTCCATGTCCTAGCAGACAAAACAGATGATAAGAGTCAGCAAAATATCGCAAGTGCTGGAAATCTGAAATGAAAATGCAGAGAAGGTTCTGATGGTCAGGTGAGAGAAATAAGGTTAAATTTCAGGTCGGCTCCTTCACTTCCGTTCCCTGTGGCGCACTTTGCCCATTCCCAGCACCTGCTGTCAAGAGAAAGTAGTGGCAGTGATTTATGAGCTAAAGTTGTTGAGCTCAGTGACAAGCCAGTGTTATGGTGGTAGAGCTGCTGCCTCATAGCTCCAGAGATCTGGGATCCAGTGGAGGACATTCTGACTAGTTGCATCACCTCCTGGTATGGAGGCTCCAATGCACAGGATTGCAGGAGGCTGCAGAGGGTTGTAGACTTAGCCAGCTCCATCATGGGTACAACTGTCCCCACCATCGAGACCTCTTCGAGAGGCAGTACCTCAAGAAGGTGGCATCCATCACTAAGACCCCTCACCACCCGGGACATGCCCTCTTCTCATTACTACCATCGGGGAGGAGGTACAAGAGCCTGAAGACCCACACTCAACGATTCAGGAACAGCTTCTTCTCCTCTGCCATCAGATTTCTGAATGGTCCATGAACACTACCTCATTATTCCTTTTTTTTTGCACTGTTTATTTATTTTTGTAATTTAGAGGAACTTTATGCCTTTGCAAAACAACAAATTTCACGTCATCTAAGTCAGTGATAATAGATCTGATTCTGATTCAATCCTGACCTCTGTGTGGAATTTGCAAGTTCTCCCTGTGATGCTGTGGGTTTCCTCTGGGTGTTTCTTCCTGGGAAAAACCCATGTGATCAGAGGGAGAATGTGCAAGTTCCATACAGGGGGGGCTGGAGATCAGGATTGAACCTGGGTTCCTGGAGCTCCGAGGTAGCGGCTCTATGAGCTATGCCACTGTGCCACTCCAATGCCTACCAAAACACCCACATCCCAGGCCAACAGAGAGAGGGTCTGGTGATCTATAATGGCTTCATATATCCTCCACAATTTAACCCTCATGTAGATGTGGCCATTGCCAGCTACCGTCAGAACACTTGACAGAAAAGATGCATTTCACTGTGTGTTTCGATGTACATGTGACCAATAAAGAGATCTTATCTTATATTGGAGAGAGAGTGTGACAATGAGAGGCTTCCTCTTGGCCACACTGCAAGGCCAGATTAATCATCCTTTGGTGCGGGGAGGAAGCTAAGATCAGGTATCTTTATTGGTCACGTAGATCGAAACACTCGGTGAAGTACACCTTTTGCGTTGAGTGTTCTGGGGGCAGCCTGCAGGTGTCGCCACGCTTCCGGCGCCAACATAGCATGCCCACAACTTCCTAACCCTTACGTCCTTGGAATGTGGGAGGAAACCGGAGCACCCGGAGGAAACCCATGCAGACACACAGGGAGAACGTACAAACTCCTTACAGACAGCAGCTGGAATTGAACCCAGGCTGCTAGTGCTGTAATGGCATTAAGCTAACCGCTACACTAGGCACTTCCCATCCCATCCCATCCCCCACAGAAAATCCAGCTACCTACCCTTGACATCAACAATCTTACCCTGGCTGAATCCTCCACCATCCCTTCCCAAGTGTTGTAGGGGTAAGAGGGAAGTGATTGCCATTGACCAGATATATTACCCTGAATTACCATGCCTGGAAGAGACCTTCAGAGACAGGTACTCAGCCCTTACTAAACCCTTACTAACCCCTCCTCCCCTCAACCCCACACCTCCCCAGATGGAACACTCTGCCCATGGCTGTGTAGAAGTAGCTCCAACGACACTCTAGAAGGTTGACACCTTCCAGGGCCGTGCATCTCCTTTGACTGGCAAGCCACCCAGCCTGAACGTCTGCCCCCTCCACCCCCTGGGCAATGCGACTGCATTGTGTGCCAGCTGCTAACTGCACTGAGGCGGCTCACACTGCCTGGTCGCACCTGTGACATCCCTCTTAAAAGGGCCAGGCCAGCAATTGCACGGGGACGTCTCCCTGCAGATTGTCCCATGAGTGGCTGAGCTCTCCGATGAAAGGCCATCAACCTGAAGCACGGACTGTGTTTTTCTTGCTGCGGCTGCTGCCTGATTGGCCAAGTGTCTCCAGGGCATTTTTTCCTCTTGCCTGTTTTCCCGTGTTGCCCTCCCAGTGAGACTCCTTCCTTCCAGTGGCTCCTGTTCCAATGCTCTGTGGGCTCTTCCTCACCTCTCACACACTCTGCTGGAGCGACCCGGGATGGGGACCCTAGTTAATCACCCCTGCCAACTGGCATGGGTAGCCCCCTCGGGACCAGCCACCACCCTAAAATCACATCGCAGGAGTGTAGTTTTGTAAAAATAGGGTGGAAACAGTCAGGCCTAATCCTTCCCTGCATGTTATATCCAGTGAGAGAAAGGCCTCTCTATTGACTTAATACAATGGATTGCCTTATTGACTTACTGAGCTGCCAAATTAGCCTCTGTATTGAAAGCTGCTCTAAATCTGAATGGCACCCAGCTGCTTTAATATGATAATTCTGTGTTTGAAGAAATCAACCCTTACAACTGAGCATCGATTTAATGCAGTCCAAGTAAAATATCCTCTGTCAGCTTGCATTGATAACCTCATGTACTTACCTTCTGTGATCACTCAGTTCCTTTGCAACTGTTCCCTGGACTGCCGGCATTACTGATGTTGGGATGGTAAACAAATCTCCGTTCATGTGGAGGAACCGGGATTGTTCTCCTTCAGACGGAGGTTAGGGGGAAGTTTAATGGAGGGTTCTGGTGAAGTAATTATTGGTAGTGAGGAAGGTGTGTAACCCATTGGACTTGGGTTTAATGCAGTTGGCAAAAGGATCAGAAGGGTGGTGAGAACTTACTTCTCAACAATTGAATATTATCTAGGCTGCACTGTTCCATAGATTTTGAAAGGGAAAAGATAGATAGTTGAAAGGGAGAAACAGTAGGGGAGGTGTGGAGAGTGGGATGAACTGGCAGTCAGTTCAAATAGCTGGAACAAGCCTAGTGGGCACAAGAGCTTCCTTCTGTTCCCCAAGGTCCTGTGGCGTTAATCCAGCAACCAGCGTCACCCAAGGCAAGGCACCCATTTACATAACATCTTTCACGTCATCCCAAAGTATTTTACATCCATTTTAGTCACTGTCATATAGTAGAAAACATATTTTGTGCAAAAACAAATTGAAGTGTGTTAGTGACCAGATAATGTGCTTTGGAAACGGTGATTGAGTGGTTTCTAATGGCCGGGATTGTCCTTTGAAATAGTACCGTGGGATCCTCAAATCCACCTGAGAGGGTAGGGTAGGGTTGGGTAGTGGAGACAGAGAGGCTGTGTTTAGATCTGTAATACCCCCTCTGACAATGTAGCACTCCCAGCATGTCCCTGCAGGCTCAGCTGAGACTTTTGAGTAACGTCTCCGCAATGGAACTTGAACCCACTACTTTCTCAGGCAGACGAGCATGCCCCCAACTGTGTCAGCCCCATTCACTCACTGCTGTTTGTTGGTCCCAGTGGTATACTCATTGGCTCCCATGCATTGGAGCAACGTGGGGCTAGAAAAGGAGCTAAATCAGTTTTTATTAAAACTAATTTAATAAATTAGGGAGTATAGTAATCTGCTTAAATCATCCAACTGGAAAGCATGTAAAATTCATTTATTCAGCACATTGTTACGGACAGAGTCCTTATACAGTGCATGAGTTACTCTGACATATAATCACTGCTATTGCATAGGCAGACACAGCGACTAAGTTGTGTTCCTTCAAGCAGCTGCAAGATAAATGATCAGCGGCCCTGTCCCAATGACATTGAACACAAAATATTGGTAAGTGGGATCCTCCCCATTTGTGCCGACAGGGAGAGGCTTTAGTCTCACTCATAGGATGCAGCACAGTTGCTGGATGCGGTTATCTTCACATGCCATCTTCTCGCAGCTACTATCGGGCAGGAGTTACAGAAGCCTGAAGTCCCACACCACCAGGTTCAAGAACAGCTACTTCCCTTCAACCATTTGGTTCTTGAAGCAACCCGGCAAAACCCTAATCACCACAGTGTAGCAATACTATAACCACTTTGACCACTTTACACTAAAATGGACTTTGTATGTTTTGTTCTGATTGTGTTCATTCTTGTAAAAATTGTCTACAATTTATGTTTAATTTATGTTTCTCTTGTGAATGCTGCTTATCTGATGCTATGTGCCTGTGATTCTGCTGCAAGTAAGTTTTTCATTGCACCTGTGCACACATGGACTTATACATATGACGATAAACTCGACTTTGACTTTGACTTTAGTCCGAGGCAGGATTAGTCAGATCTGCCAGGTTTCTACCTGTGGAAACCGCAGTGGGAGACCGGGAGAGAATTTCTGCCTTCCACACAGCATCGGGTAACAGGTTGGGATTCTGACTAAAGATGCCCATTTTATTCTCCCCACATACTAACCCCACCACCCCCCCCCCCCCAGATTCAGGAGAGGTAATTTGCAGTGGGCAATTAACCTAACAAACAGCATATCTTTGGGACGTGGGAGGAAACCAGAGCCACAGGGAGAACGTGCAAACTCCACACAGACAGTCGGGATTGAACCGGGGTCTCTGGAGCCGTAAGGCAACAGCTCTCCCAGTTGCACTGCAGTGCTGCCAATGGACAGCCTGCTCCTCTTGAAACTGTTTGATTTCAGTTGGAGGAAGGCTCAGCAATCCGATTGGAAGGGTGATTCAGTCCTGCTGAAAGGTCCCAGCTGGCTGGGTAGGGGCTGTTAGCCTCCTTCTCATCCAGCTGGGCATTACTAACTGGAGAATGAGGCTCAGCAGTTATACAACATAACTTATAGAAGGAACACTTAATGTAACCATATTAAAATGTTGTGTCTGTATTTTGTTAGACAAAGGAATCTATTAACTCATGAATGTAGATACCGTGGAGACTAGAATTATGACTCGGCTTCTCTCCAGCTGTGTCTTTGGTGAGACATTGACGCTCTGGATAGCACTCGTGCTGAGATGGATGGTCTCACTCAGATATTCTGCACAATGGTTTGTGTAAGAGGAGTTTCCTGAGGCTGGTCACAGAGCAGGGAGAGTAGAGGGAGACTTATTTTGCAGCAATGAGCTCCAGTGCTTAATGGTCAATGCTAACGGCCCTCAGCTCATTGAACACAGAGCATGCTCAACTAGTGCTAGGAGTGGGAAGCAAGTTTCATTTTTAATCCATTCTCAGCAATGTGGCCATCACTGGCAATGCCAGCATTTAATGCCGAACTCTAACCCTGCTTGAAAAGGTATCGGAGATTTGCTCTCTTTGCAGAGCTCCTGACAGAGGGTGTTTGAACCTTATGACCCAATGACCTTGAGGGATCGACCTCATGACTGCTGAGAACTAACACGATGGACAGGCAAATGAATGACATAGAGTGGAACTTGGAGGCAGTGATATTCCAGGTGGAGGAAGACAGAAGTCTGGGTGTGTTGCTGAAGAAACCTTGGCCTGCTGCTGCAGTGCATTTCATAGAAGGCACACACCAGTACGCCGCTGGTGTGGGGAATGAACATTTGGGGTGCCCACGAAGCAGCTGTTTTGTCCTGGATGATGACAGACCTCTTCAGTGTTGCTGAAGCTGCACTCACCCAGGCAGATGGAGTGCGTTCCGTCACATTTCTTTTGACATGGAAGAGCTTGGTGGAATCAGGAACTGTGTGACTTGGCCCAGGATACTCAGGCCCTGACTTCCTCCTAAAGGTATTTACCTGGCTCATCTCTTTGTGGTCAGCGTAACCCACAGAACATTGATGATGAATGTTAGGAAGACAATGCGTCTTGCAACAGTCTTTGTCTGCTGTAAATATGGTGTGAATATTACTTGCACAGATTGATCGTGGCTCCAGGATTTATCTATTGCTGCAGGATTTCGATGAAATATTTTCTAAGCAAGCATCGCGGAGGATGAAAACTGGCTGCTCTCTGAGTAGAAGCAGACTTATCCATTAATTCTGGACTATTTGCGTCCAAGGCATGCAATTGGGTTCATTCATCACAATGCTATTGCTTCTCCCTAATTAGGTCCATTTGTCTATATGGACATCTGTTTCACTCTGAGCTTGATAAAAATGATGCATCAGTACCTCTACCTCAACAGTGGATCATCGCGGCAGGAACCCTAAATAGGCTCTGTTGATTTAAGTGGTGAGGAGAAGCAGAAGAAGCGTTCTGAGCTAAAGGGTCCTTGGGTTGGAGGCGAATCCATGTGACCCACTGATCCTCGGAGGAAGGGCAGAGTCAAACTGATGGAATCCCTGGGCCCGCGTGAAGCAGTTTCTCTACATCACTGCCAATGACTTACACAGTGGGCAGACAATGCACGACAAGTACAAGCACGTAGACAGACGTGCATTTCTGTAGCATCTTTCTGGACTCTGCAGTCATTGTGAAGTGTTTCTGAGGTTCAGTTATTGCTGTAACGTAACAAATACAACAGTCACTTTATACACAGCAGTGTGTTAATAATCAGGTAATCTGTTTCAATGACATTGGTTGATGGATTAGTATTTGCCAAAATACAGAGGACAAGTGACAGTGCGATGGCACAGCCAGTAGAGCTTCTTCCTCAGGGCTCCCGTGACCCAGGTTCAATCCTGACCTCTGGCGCTGTCTGTGTGGTTTGCACCGTGTGGGTTTCCTGCGCGTGCTCCGGTTTTCATCCCACACCCCAAAGACGTGCAGGTTTGGTAGGTTAATTGATCACTGTAGGTTGCCCGTAGTGTGTGGGTGAATGGTAAAGTCTGGGGCAGATGAGAGGAATAGAATGGGATTAGAGTAGATGGGTGCTTGATGTTCCGCATGGAACGGTGAATCAAAGGGCCTGTTTCCATGTTGTTTGATTGTATCTGTAACTCTGCTGCTCTTGAAAGAGTGCTAAGGTATCTTTTACATCCACCTGCCAGAGCATACACAACCTCAGCTGTCCTTCCCCAAACACAGTTCCTTTGTGAGTGCCTGTGTCCTCAGTGCTGGACTGAATGACCGCACGGACCTCATGTCTACATGCACATCTATCCAGCGTGGGCCTTGAACCCACGACCTTCTAATTCAGAGGCTGAAGCTCTGTGCACTGAGCCACAGCTCTTTGTTATTAATGCTGGAGAATGGAAGCCACTGGTTTTGCCAGTGTGGGTATTGACCCAGATTCAGTTCTGAGTGTGTCCAGAGTGAACATTGTAAAATGATCTGCCAGTTGTATCTGGGAGATAAATACCCAACTGCCTGGAGTGGGCATCTACCAAGACAGTGAATTACTGCTGCATGTTCACAGCTGTAATAGAGAGATAAGCCCGTCCTTTAAGCCTGTGGACAGAAATCCACGATGGTGCTGCAGTTTTTCGTATTCCGCAGCAGAGAATGTTCACTTTAACATGGCCTTTATCTTAATTCCAGGTGCCACGCTTTGCTTACCCAATGCTAAGGGCTAATTCAGAAAGTAAATTACGATTCTTATTCCTCACCAGTGCTGTACTGCTCCAGCATGCAGTGAACGTACTGCTGGCTCCTAAACCCTTCAGCCTATTTCGCAGCCAAATCCTATGCTGTGTCCTCCTGCAGAGAGCGACTGGCTGGAGGTGGTGTGCATTGGCCCCCCCCCCCCCCCCCCCCCCGTCAGCAACCCCTCTCTCTAATACTTCTCATCCTGCTTCTCCGATCTCACGCTTGAACAAGCACCAGTCCTCGTTGGAGGGTCAGCGGTGGAAAGGGTGAGCAGCTTCAAGTTCCTGGGTGTCAGTATCTCAGAGGATCTATCCTAGGACCCCAGCACATAGATGCAACCATGAAGAATGTGCACCAGCCTCTCTACTTTCCTAGAAGTTTAGGGAGAGACGACATGTCATTGAAGACCCTGGCAAACTTCTACAGATGTACAGTGGAAAACATTCTGACTGGTTGCATCACGGCCTGGTATGGAAACTCCAATGCACAGGAATGCAAGAGGGGACAGAGAGTTGTGGACTCAGCCAGTACAGCTCTTGCCACCATCGAGGACATCTACAAGAGGCAATGTCTCAGGAAGTCAACATCCATCATTAAGGACCACCACCATCCGGGCCATGCCCTCTTCTCGATGCTGCCTTCAGGCAGGAGGTGCAGGATTCTGAAGACCCACACCTCAAGGAACAACAACAACTTCTTCCCCACAGCCATCAGGTTCTTGAACCAACCTGAAAAACCCTAACACTGCCTCAGACTATATTTCTTTTTTCGCTCAACTTGCACTAAAGTCGTTGTGTTTATTTTGTTATGTATAATAAGTTATGTATAATTTATGTTAAATTAAAACTTTGTTAACTTGTGTGTGTCTTGTTTGTGCTGTGCTGCTGCTAAAAGCTAACTTTAGTGGCATTTATACCCTGGGTATATATGTCTATAACAATAAACTTGAACTTGTTGGAGTCTTCCAGTTCCATTTATTCCCCATCTCTGATCTCCATCTTTCCCCCTTGACAACCACAAACAGCTCTCGAGACCCTACACTCTGGAATTTCCTTCCACAACCCATTTGCCTTTCTAACTCTTGCTCACTTTTACAAAATCTCCTTCGGGCCCACTACTTGCTGGACAGTTTATGAGTCTGTCTCTATCCCTCTCTGTGATGCTTGAAGCCAAATTGTCTCTGAATATATACCAATGAAACTCCAAGGGGCATGTTACCATATCAAAGGCTCCATATGTAAGTTGCTGTTGGTTGGTTGGTAATTACTAAAAGCCAGGGCTAGATACCTAACCCCAGTTAATCTGTCCTTTTTACCAGACCTTCAGAGATCTTCATATTTACTCTGCACCTCTCCCTTTCTTGGCAGCTTTTATCTCTAATCTTTCCAAGTTGAAAAGTCATCCGGTCGAAACACAGATGCTGCCTGACCTGCTGAGTGTTTCTAGCATCCTCTGTTTTCACTTCTAGCAGGGCAAAGCAGCTTGCTCAATCTGGACTCCATCAACAAGTGAAGCATTCACTTCCTCTACTGGCAGTGTACCTTGGCTGCAGTCTGCTCTGAGTACCAGATCCTCTGGTCTTTTTCAACAGTACCTACCTTGAAAAGTAAGGGCAGAGATGCTTGGGAGCAGCCCCACCTCTAAATTCCCTTCCAGGTCACATGTCATCTCGATTAGGAAATGTGGTGCCGATCTGTGGCTGGGTTACTTTCATGGAATTCCCACCGGACAGGACTGTTGGAGTATCTTTCTTTTTCGATCTTTTTATTAATTTTCAAATTAATACAGAATAATACATATAACATTGGTAATTATACACGTAATACAAAGAGATCAGGAGGACAATCATGACATATATAGTCATAAAGAATAAAAAAAGATATATTCTAAGCCCCATGGTTTCTTAGTAAATGAATATATTACAAAAAAAATCAAAATGAGAAAGAAAAAGATTTATTATATGAAAAAAAACACAAATTGAAAAAAAATTGTAAATAATAAGATGAAACAAACTAGAAATAAATTTCAGAAGAAAAAAAAATTGGACTGATATTTCTCGATGAACGAAGAGCATTATTATGTCATCAACTCCGCTCCTCTGTTCAAAGATTATTGAAAAGGGATCTATATCATATGAAAATATTGAATGAATGGACTCCAAACTTCCTCAAATTTAAGCGAAGAATCAACAGTGCCACTCCTTATTTTTTCTAAGTTTAAACGTGATATAGTTTGAGAGAACCATTGAAAAGTAGTAGGGGTATTGGATCCTTCCATTTAAACAAAATGGATCGCTTGGCCATTAATGTAACAAAAGCAATCACACGACAAGCAGCAGCAGATAGGCGGCCAGATTCCGTCATTGGTAGCCCAAAAATTGCAGTGATTGGGTGAGGTTGTAAATCAGTATTCAGGACTATATGCGCCACAAGGACTTTAGCACTTCAAGGAAGCTGCTCAACAAGGGCAAATAGACATGGATGTTAAACGCTGGCCTTACAAATTACAAGGTTAATGGCAGGACTCTTAGCAGTGTGGAGGAACAGAGGGATCTTTGGGTCCACGTCCATAGATCCTTCAAGGTTGCCGCGCAGGTCGATCGGGTTGTTAAGAAGGCGTATGGAGCGTTGGCCTTCATTAGTCAGGGTATTGAGTTCAAGAGCCATGAGGTGATGTTGCAGCTCTATAGAACTCTGGTCAGACCACACTTGCAGTATTGTGTTCAGTTCTGGTCGCCTCATTATAGGAAGGATATGGAAGCTTTAGGGAGGGTGCAGAAGAGATTTACCAGGATGTTGCCTGGATTGGAGAACATGTCTTATGAGGATAGGATGAGCAAGCTAGGGCTTTTCTCTTTAGAAAGAAGGACGATGAGAGGTGACTTGATAGAGTTGTACAAGATGATAAGAGGCGTAGATCGAATGGACAGAGACTTTTTCCCAGGGCAACAATTGCTAACACGAGGGGACATAATTTTAAGGTGATTGGAGGAAGATATAAGGGGGATGTCAGAGGTAAGTTTTTTACACAGAGTATGGTGGGTGCGTGGAACGCACTGCTGGCAGAGGTGGTGGGGGCAAATACATTAGGGACATTTAATAGACTCTTAGATAGCCACGTGAGTGACAGAGAAATGGAGGGCTATGTGGGAGGGAAGGGTTAAATAGATCTTCGAGCAGGATAAAATGTCGGCACAACATTGTGAGCTGAAGGGCCTGTACTGTGCTGTAATTTTCTATGATCTATGTTCTATGTAAATGTCCCATTGGAGACAGGGTTAAATGTATCACCTGGCTCACAGGACCACCTATGTAGAGAAGTCCGCTCTTCCATTCATTGTATCATATGTTCTGGAAACACATTTATCTCCCTTTTCTTTTGATAAGGTTGTATGGGATCTAAGCCCTGCATTAAGAGCAATTTAGCACAAGTGCCCTAAGTATTGATTCAATTAGTTAACCTAAAAAATGACTTATTGTTGTGGTAACGGATATCCCTATCTCTGCCTTACTTCACATCAGGAATTCTCAAGAAGTACAGAGGGTTCTTGGGGTCCAAATCCATAGCTCCCTGAAAGTGGCTACACAGGTTGACAGTGTGGTGAAGAAGGTGTATGGCATACTTACCATTATTAGTCGAGGCATTGAGTTCAAGAGTCAGGAAGTTATGTTGCAGCTTTATAAAACTCTGGTTAGGCCGTATCTGGAGTATTACATTCAATTCGGGTTGCCTCATTATAGGAAGGATGCGGAGGCTTTGGAGAGGGTGCAGAAGAGGTTTACCGGGATGCCGCCTGGATTAGAGGGCATGTGCTATCAGGAGAGGCTGGACAAATTTGGATTGTTCTCTCTGGAGCGGTGGAAGCTGAGGGGAGACCTGATAGGAGTTTATAAGATTATGAGAGGCACAGATAGACAGTCATAATCTTTTTCCCAGGGTCAAAATGTCTAATACTAGAGGCATGCATTTAAGGTGAGAGGGGGTAAGTTTAAAGGAGATGTGAAGGGCAAGTTTTTATACACAGAGAGGGGTGGGTGCCTGGAATGCGCTGCCAGGGGTGGTGATGGAGGCAGATACGATCTTTAAGAGGCTCTTAGATAGGCACATGAATGTGCAGGGATATGAACATCACGTAGGCAGAAGGGATTAGTTTAGTTAGGCATTTAATTACTAGTTTTATTAGTTCAGCACAACATCGTGGGCTGAAGGGCCTGTTCCTGTGCTGTACTCTGCTATGTTCTGCTGGCTCTGCAGGTTGAGAGGCAGGCAGTTCAAATAGTTACCTCAGATACGAGGAACATTCGGTGCCAGAACTGTCAGAGCTCTGGCTTTGCTCAGCCAGTGAATAATTCTGTCTCTATATCAACTAAGTAGTGTAGATTGATGCTTTGATATAACGATTACATCAGTAGCTCAATATGGAGATCTCTGCCTGCTGTCATATTTTCAGACCATTCCTAATGGAACCCTGCAAATTAAATTCTCTTGCAAATGAAAAATCTGAAGTTATTGGAAATTTGAAATAAACACAGAAAATGCTAAAGGAAAACACTCAGCGGGTCAGGCAGCATCTGTGGAGAGAGAAACAGAGTCATTGTTTTAGGCATAGAGTTCTGGCAAAGGAGTGTCTGGCCTGAAACAATAACTGTTGCTCTCTCTCCAAGGATGCTGCCTGGCCTGCTGAGTGTTTCCCTGATTGATGGCTCCAGCCATTGGAGGTGAGGGAGGAAAAATGTCCTGTCCTCCATCACAAGAAACCCAGTCAGCCTCTCGGCTCCTCAACCCTGCCCCGCCATTCAATATGATTGTGGTTGATCCAGGCTGGCCTCAACTCTTCTGTTCCCAGTTCCCCATTAACCTTAATTCTCCGATCTTTCAAGAATGTATCTACCTCCACTTTAAGTACGTGTAATGATCTCGCCTCTACAACTCTCTGGGGCAGAGAAGTCCAGGCATTCACCATCCTCTGTGAAAAGAAATCTCCACATACCTCAGTTTTAAGTGACCGGCCCCTTATCTTGAAACTATGTCCCCTCGTTCGAGGTGCTTCCACTTGTCTCAACGTCTACCATGTCTGACCCCTCTTAGGATATTATGTGTTTCAATAAGATCACCCTTTTAAACTCCAAGGAATATAGATCTAACATGATTAGCCTCTCTTAATAGGACAATCCTCTCATTCCAGGGATTAGCCTGGTCACTCTTCTTTGGGCTGCCTCCAACACTACTATATCTTTTCTTAGGTAAGGTGACCAAACCCCTGTGCAGGACTCACTAACATTAGGACCGGCATCTTTTCCAACTCTATATTAGTAAAGCATCAGTTGAGAGACAAAGAAGAGGGTTTGAGAGAGAGAGGTAGAACAGAATTTAGGATAAAGTTGGGTCAGAGAATGAGTTAGAGGTGGGCTCGAGCTTCGGCTTGGATGACAGGACAGAGCTGGGGGGTGATAGGTGGGAGAGAGTTGGGCACTGGGTTTGAGGAGGGGAATGGGAAATGGGGTGGGCATGGGGCAGGCAGAAAGCCGTCAGGAAGTAAGGCAGGCAGTATGTTTACCCCCCGCTGCTGGATGTGACAGCAGTGTTTTGTAAGTAGAATTTGACATAAGTGGGTTGGGTAAGGAATGTCTCTGTGTAATTACCCATCAGTTCAGCTTGGCTGCTAATTAACGCATCATTGCTTACTGACAGGTGGCAGGCAATCACTGAGTGGGTCGGAACACAGACATTAACGAATAACTCAAACCAGGAGACAAAATCAAGAAGAGAAAGCTTTTTCTCCCTGACAGATGCTTTGATTTTACTTCACACGCCTGAAGATTTAAAAAGGGCCCGGTGTTTCTGAACACTTTAAGCCCTCGGTAGGCGGGTGTATCATTATGTAAATTACTGAGACAGAATCAGAGGCAAGGTGCAGGGTTGGAGGATGGGCAAGGAGTGTGTGCTGCGGTGGGAGAGAGCTGTGTCTGGTCAGGCAGTCCGAAAAACAATTGGAATTGGAAGCGATTCCTCCATCTGAATGGTCAGTCCTCCTTTACGGAAAGACAGCCGAAGCTGAGAGTTTTCTGGATTTCCTGCGTCAAAGTGCCGGGGGCTGATGGCCCAGTGTGGGAGTGAGCCACACAGATCAGGAGGGTCCCAGAGTTACAGCCCACACTGTGGCTTAGTCTGTGCAGTCACACGGTCTCAGACAAGGGGCTACAGTTGCGGCAGTTTGGCTGCCCCAGAACATCAACCTGGGGACCCACTCTGGTGCCCTGCCAGTCATCAGGGTTGTTCTTGGTAGTGGTGCTTGCTCTGTGCAGACAAATAGCCTGGAGGTGCTTGCCATGGAGAGGACCATGGTCACCTGGTGAAGGGACAAGGTCCTGCCTGCAGGTGGGAAGGTACCTAATCAAAAGGAATGGAGAGTGCTGTAGTGCACCCTCAGTGGAATAAACCAGCTCCGGGTGTCTGGGAGACTGGAGGAGCTGGTGTTGTTCTCATTACAGCAGAGAAACACGAGGGGCTCTAATGGAGGTGTGCCAAGTCAGAAGGGTTTTCGTAAAGTATGTCAGGGTTTCCTGATGGGAGGTAGCCAAAGGTGTTAAATGAAGGAAGTAGGGGCAATGTGGAATGTGAGCAGATTTTCCTTTACACAGCAGGTTGTGGTGATCTGGGCTGCACACCGGATTTCCCAATCACATTCAAAAAGGAATTGGACAAAGCGCTGAAAAAAGAAAGTTTGCTATGAAGCGGGGAACAAGCAGAGGCTGGGACTGACTGGAAAGCTGTTTCACGGAGCCAAAACAGGCACGGCCTTCATTCTGTCCTCTCTCAAATCTCAATCTATCGTCTCTACATCTTCTCACTGTCCCTACTTTGCTTTATCCACGTGGTCCTTCCTATCTTCATTCCATCCTCCACCTTCACTCTATCCAGCAGTCCCCTTCCAACCGTGTTACTGGATTGAGATCAGAATGGGATGGTTCTTTGCCCATTGACCCACTGCAGTAAGCCAAGAGTTGCATTGGGTAAACTGGACTGAATCAACAAGAACCAAAATTATGAGTGAGTGAATGCATCAGTTGGAATCTCCTGGTCTGTATTGCCTTCTGCATCAGGACAGGTGTAACACTAACTGTAAACCATTAGGCATGTGGATTGTATACCTGATGGTTTCCATTGATACAATAGGCTGAGAGAAAGCACCATGTATCAGTGTCAGAGGTTTGGAGAAAGGCCCTCAGATTCTGTTCAAAGGCATCACAGGATGTCCTGAACACTGAGTGAAACAGGGCATTTCTCTCTATTTTGGAGACAGTCCCCTTTCGAGGACTAGTTGTACAATGCCGAGATAACTTCTTTAGCTCCAATTGGGGACCTATCTTTGGAAGACAGGATCCCTACCAGTGGCATGCAGGTCTCCTTTAAAATCACTGGGTGAACTAGGTGTTGAGAAAGGAACTGCTTGGCTCAGGCTGCCGTGTGTGTTCAGTAGTACCAGCTGCTTCTCTTCAAAGATCACTTTCTGCCAGAAAAATCAGGGCCTTGGATGCAGTAGTTTTCTTTTCATGCAGTTGTTAGGGTCAAGTACTCTCACGTTCTGTAAAAATCTCCCCGGATACAGAGTGAAGCTCTATCGGCACTGTCCTGTCAAACACTCCCATGGTGGGCACAAGATGGGTGAGATAGACAATAGCTCTATCTGCACTGTCCCATCAAACACCCAGAGGTGAGTGCAATGCAAATTAGATACTCAATCAAGCTCCCTCAACTCTGTCCTATCAGATACTCCCAGGGCAGCTGCCGTTCAGGACATATGTAGAGGAAAGGCCTCATTAAATGTCTCCATAATCATTCCCAGGGCAGAGACAGAATGGGTTAGATGCAGAGTAATGTTCCCTATATACTGTCCCATCAAACACTTCCAGTCCAGGTATCGCACAGATTACGTGCACAATGAAACAAAAACACAGCAAGGCTCTTTCTACGCACATACCTTGCCAGCAAGATTCAATTACACAGCGTCCTGTCCTTGAGCTCGTTAATCATGATGGCAAGGCTGGCAGAGATTGCACTGGCCCTGCCTGAGGCTGCCAGCTGCCAGGCTGACTCATCCTGGAGAGATAACAGTGCCCATTCCCTGTCCTTCACAGTGCAGGGGCATATCATTCAGTGTGGCGCTGACCGCACCCTTCAGATGCAGAGGGCTTCATTGACATGACTGCCTGTCCCTGCTAACGCCATTGACACCGCACTGAACTGAAGTCACTTGGGTACGTGGTATATCAGCAATTATACGTGGGTGAGCTTTGCCACAGGTGAGACTATACCTGGGGTTTGGGAAGGAGGTCTGTGTGACCCATGACTCACCACCTGCAGCCCAATTAGCCATGTTCTGGATGAGATTGCCCTGTGCTCTGGGCTGGATTCCCAGGGTCTCGGGAGCAGAATATCAGGGGCTCACAGCTGGATGAACAGGGACCCCAGGATTACCAGGATTCAGGCCTAGATCACTGGGGCTTCAGGGTTGGATGTGCAGGGCCACAGAACTGGATTACCAGAACCTTGGGCTTGAGTACCATGGTAGACGGTGGTATGAACAAGTAATGCATATCATGTGATTTCTGATCCCAATAATAGTTTGGGATTTGAACTGAATTTTTAGAATCTGGAAATGAAAAGTTGATATCTGTGAAAGCAGCCGTGAAACAAGTGGATTGTAGGGAAAGATGAAAGGGTATCATTTTAAGGTGATTGGAGGAAGGTATAAGGGGGATGTCACGGGTAAGTTCTTTACACAGAGAGTGGTGGGTGCGTGGAACACACTGCCTGCAGAGGTTGTGGGGGCAGATACATTAGGGACATTTAAGAGACTCTTAGACAGCCACATGAATGATAGAGAAATGGAGGGCTGTGTGGGAGGGAAGGGTTAGATAGATCTTAGAGCAGGATAAAATGCTGGCACAACATTGTGGGCCGAAGGGCCTGGACTGTGCTGTAATGTTCTATGTTCTATGTAAATGTCCCATTGGAAACAGGGTTAAATGCATCACCTGGCTTACAGGACCACCCATGTAGAGAAGTCTGCTCTTCCACTCATTGTATCATATGTTCTGGAAACACATATACACGTGGGCCGAAGGGCCTGCACTGTGCTGTAATGTTCTATGCTCTATGATTATCATTGTCTCAGGAAGATCTTCCCTGATCTGTCACTTCAGTCCCAGACCACATGACTGACTCTTAAAAACCATTTGAAATAGTTAGCAAGCCTCTCCGTTACAGCACCAACTCCGGGGTAATTAATGTTGGGTGAGAACTGCCAGTGCCGTCCTGAGGAATTGGTAGCAAAGGGGAATGAGGCCAATAACAATACATGGAAGAGAAGGTGAGGGAGAAGCAAGAGGCTGGAGAGGAGACTGAAGAGGGAGAGAGAATCCAAGTAGAGTGAGGTGGGTCTGGATAAAGGAGAGGGGAAGCAGCAGGAGAAAGAAGAGGTGAACGGGCGAGGGAAAGGAATCAGAGGGAGAATCTGCAGCTGTGACTGTAAGGAAGTGCGCCCTGTTTCTGAAGCACGCTCTGCAGCAAACCATCAGCAACCTCCAGCACAAGCCCCATTCTACGGGTTCTCGGGGTGACACTGGGGAACGTTACCCCTGTATTTATGTGTTGGGAGCCCACTGTGAGAGAGCTGACAGTGGACTCCAGTGAGGTTGTATCCTGATAAATTGGACGCTGCTGTGGCAAGGTTAGATGCATTACGGTGTCAGGCTTCAGTAGTATTAACCAGTACTGTGACTATCAACCCTAGGCTACTTTGTACAACACAGAAGGAGGCCATTCAGTCTGTCACCTACATGCCAGCTCCCAACAGCTGCATTCGCTCTTCCTTACTTTCCTGTAGCTCAGCAACTTATTTTTTTAAGATTTATTTATCAGTCACATGTACATCGAAACACACAGTGAAATGCATCTTTTGCGTACAGTGTTCTGGGGGCAGCCCACAAGTGTCGACACACTTCCGGCGCCAACATAGCATGCCCATAACTTCCTAACCCGTACGTCTTTGGAATGTAGGAGGAAACCGGAGCACCCGGAGGAAACCCACGCAGACACGGGGAGAACGCACAAACTCCTTACAGACAGTGGCGGGAATTGAACCCGGGTCGCTGGCGCTGTAAGGTGTTACGCTAACCGCTACACTACCGTGCTTGCTATATTCCCTCCCACATGCCCATCAACCTCTTGGCCACTTAACCACACTAGGACAATGGACGGCAGCCAATTAACCTGCCAAACCACAGTCTTTGGGATGTGGGAGGAAACCGCAGCACCTGGGGAGAACCACGTAGCCGTTGGGAGAACGTGCAAACTCCACACAGACAGCACCAGAGGTCAGGATCGAACCTGGGTCTCTGGAGCTGTGAGGCAGCAGCTCTGCTATCTGCACCACCCTGCCATCTTCAAGGCTGAAAGTCTTGGTATCAATAAGCAAAGTCTCTGACTTGTAGCCTTATGGCATCTTCACACAGCCCCAGGAGGTTCAAGCCTAGTCACTGATGAAATCACTAATACTATGAAGAGAAACATGGTCTAAGTGAGAAAAAGAACGCACGCACAACTAGAAATAGGAATAACCTGGCACATTGTGTGCCTTACGTAATCTGAGAACGCCCCAACCTGCTTTACACCCGATGTAGGACTGTTGTAACACAGAAAATACAGCAGCCAGTTTGCATACTGCAAGATCTCACAAACTGTGATGTGATTGTGAACATTTATTCTGCTTTAATGATGTTAGTTGAATAATAAATTTTCGCTGAGTTGCTTTTTTTTCTGTTTTGTGACCTTGCTCTCGAATCCTCTCTTCACCCTGAACCAGGACCTCCGCCTCACCCTGGCTTCTCACTGTAGATCCCTCAGTTGGATTGCCTATTTGTTGAAATTAGAGCCCATCATTCAGACTGACACTCCAAAGCGGTATTGAGGGGGCGGTTCTGTGAGAGGCAGGTGGCACTGAGGGAGGTGCTACAACATGGGAAGAGTCACTACTGAGTCAGGACTGTGATGTTCAAGGTGTCACTAGTGAGAGAGTCAGCGCTGCATCATGGGTGTGTCATTACTGAAGAAAGGCTGCTCTTTCAGAGGGTGCTGAAGGTAGTCTGGATGGTTACTTCACCTAGAACCATCATACTGTTAAAATAGAACAGCACAGGAACAGGCCCTTTTGCCCACAGTGTTGTGTGAACTAATTAAACTAGTAATTAAACATCCAACTAAACTAATCCCTTCGGCCTGCACAAGGTCCATATTCTCTGCACATTTTATCATATCTGCCTCCACCACCACTCCAGGCAGCACATTCCAGGCACCACTACTCTCTGCGTAAAAACTTGCCCCTCATATCTCCTTGGAACTTACCCCCTCTCACCCTTAAATGCACACCCTCCAGTATTAGACATTTCGACCCTGGGAGAAAGATACCAGCTATCTTTCTATCTCTGCCTCTCATAATCTTATAAACTCCTATCTGGTCTCCTCTCGGCCTCTGGCGCTCCAGAGAGAACAACCCAAGTTTACTCAACTTCTCCTTATAGCACAAGCCCTCTGAAGCCTCGATAAAGCTGCAACATAACTTCCTGACTCTCGAACTCAGTGCCTTGACAAATAAAGGCGAGCATGCCATATGCTTTCTTTACCACCCTATCAACCTGTGCAGCCACTTTCAGGGAGCTATGGACCTGGACCCCAAGATCCTTCTATTCATCAATGTTGTGAAGGGTCCTGCCATTAACTGGGTACTGTCCTTTTACATATGATCTCCCAAAGTGCAACACCTCACACTTGGCTGGATTAAACTCCAAAATAAAGCAGAAGTTCCTGTCCATGACCACTCACAAAAATCCAGTAGGAGATATGATGAGAGACTATCGGGTGTGAATCCTGACAAATGATTCAGTGGTCAGTAAAATGGAAACAGAAGAGACTGCAGGTACTGGAATCTGGAGCAAAAACCAACTGCTGGATGATCTCAGCAGGCCAGGCAGCATCTGTGGAGAGAAGTGGACAGTCTATGTTTGACATTGACTGTCCACTTCCCTCTACAGATGTTGCCTGACCTGCTGAGTTCCTCCAACAGGTAAGATTTTTATTAGTCACATGTACATCGAAACACACAGCGAAATGCATCTTTTGCGTAGAGTGTTCTGGGGGCAGCCCGCAAGTGTCGCCACGCTTCCAGCACCAACATAGCATGCCCACAACTTCCTAACCTGCATGTCTTTGGAATGTGGGAGGAAACCAGAGCACCCGAAGGAAACCCACGCAGGCACACAGGGAGAACGTACAAACTCCTCACAGACCACGGCGGGAATTGAACCTGGGTTGCTGGCGCTGTAAAGCGTTATGCTAACCACTACACTACCTTGCTTGTTGCTCCAGTGGTCAGTAAAACTCGGCTTAAAGACAATTTAGAAATAATTAAGCTGATATGAACTTCATTCTCATTCTCTGTCGCTTTTATTGTGACAGCACCAAGACAACATAAAAAGGATGTGTCTCCCTATCACCCCTCCTGCATCTTTGGATTCCTGCAAGGTACTTTCCAGCCAATGTGAAGGTATAGTCTCTGGAGTAACGTAGAATTCCAAGAGCCAATTTTTAATCGGCAAGATCCCAAAGTCTGCGGTGTGTTAATGACTGTTGGAATGATGTTGGTTGAAGGATAGAGGTTGGCCAGGACTCTGGAGGGAAGTGACCTGCCCTTTGACTAAATGCCATGGAGTCACTTCCATTCACTCTGAGTGATCCAGACAGTGACGAGAGTGGATGAATTCAGCCATCAGCGCTTCTTTAAGTATCACATCCCTTCCATTTTACCTTTAAGAAAGGAATGCCCCAGATGCTCCTGCCAAAGTAGCAGTGAGGCTGGGGTTCTCATAGTTAGCTCTGCATTAAAAGTGCAGCAACGCAGGAAAGGAACTGATGTTTAGTTCCTGAATCATACAGCACAGAAACTGGCCCTTCGGCCCACCATGTCCATGCTGACCTCTTTGGCCATCCACTCTCATCCCATTTGCCCACATTAGGACTGAGTCTGTCTACGCCTTGCCTATTTAAGATTCTATTGAAATGGTTATCTGATTCCACCATCTTCCCGGCAGCAAGTTCCAAATATCAACCACTCTCTGTAAGTTTAACCCTCAGATTCCTTCCTCTCACACTGAGCTTATGCCCTCTTGTTGTTTGATGCCCCTGTCATGGATAAAGGATTCTGAGTATCTACCCTGTCTAAGCTTCTCATAATGGTTAAAAATAGTCAAGTATCTTGACTAGACCCTGAGTGGGTCTAGAACCCACAACCTGCTGAATTGGAGGCCAGAGGGCCAACCTGAGCCACAGCTGACACAAAGCTGGGTCTCCTGAAGTACCAAGGGGGTGGCAGAGTGACACAGCAGGTAATGCTGCTGCCTCACAGCGCCAGGGTGCTGTCTGTGTTGAGTTTGCACGTTCTCCCCCTGGCCACAGGGGTTCTCCCCCTCCCCCCCCCATATCCCAGAGACGTGCGGGTTGGTGGGTTAATTATCTGCTGTGAGTTGCCCCTGGTGTGTAGGTGGGTGGTGGCAGAATCAGGGGAGAGTTGATGTGCGTGGGAGAGAAGTTAGCTGACAGGGGAAATAAGGGGAGGAATGGGAATGGAAGTATTTCTCTGAGAGCTAGCATAGATGAATGGCACCCTTCAATCTCATAAAGAAGCATGAAATATCAGCCTCCTCTCCCGGGGCACCAAAGGCCTTGCTCCAGCTGTGGTATTTTCAGCCTCATCTCCCTCAGTCGGTTGCAGGACACAGGCAGCAGACAGGAGAGGTGTGATAAAGTAGGACCTTTGAATGAAAAATGTTGGCAGGTATTGTCAGATGAGTGATGGAGAGCAGATTGCAGAGGAAACAGTGGTGAATGTGCATTGAGAAATCATTTGACAGCTGAGGTTGAAGCATGCCATATCCTTTTGACAGCTCCCCAAGACTGGAGGGACTTTTCTTTTCCAGTATACACACGTGGCTCTGAGAATGGAATTAACCCTTTGGCTGACAGTGGGGAGGTTGTCCACAAGCCCCACTCCCGCGCACATGGTCTGTAGGACCATTCACAAAGGACAGCCTTCACAGTAAGATAAGATAAGATTTCTTTATTAGTTACATGTACATCAAAACACACCGTGAAATGCATCTTTTGTGTAGAGTGTTCTGGGGGCAGCCCGCAAGTGTCGCCACGCTTCCGACGCCGACATAGCATGCCCACAACTTCCTAACCTGTACGTCTTTGGAGTGTGGGAGGAAACCGGAGCACCCGGAGGAAACCCACGCAGACGCAGGGAGAACGTACAAAGTCCTTACAGACAGCGGCGGGAATTGAACCCAGGTTGCTGGCGCTGTAATAGTGTTACGCTAACTGCTACACTGCTGTGCCTGCCGAGTGTGGCAACGTTCACTCAGACAGCCTTGTATGCATCCAAAACCCACTTATGGAAGATAACCGTCTTTGCTAGTTCACTGTTAAGTCATGGTCTAAAGACTTTGTTCCCATGGCGTATGAGCTGCTCTTCTGCACAGTTGTAATGTTGATGACCTATGTTGCTAATCAACTACACCTTGAGGGCAGTGATATAAACAGGCAGACCCTGATAAGCAAGAGAGGCTAATCACTGCTGTTGTCAGAAGCTCCACTAGTGAATCAGAACCTTAGCCAGCACACCTCGGCAACTGCTGACTGGCCCTTGGTTACCACTTCCATCTCGGTGAAGAAGTGGGTCTGGCAGCATTAGCACAGTGAATGGGCAGTGGCTGTATACAGTGGTGCTAGAGGGAGAACGCTGAACTTAAATCTGTGGGGGTGTTGATGGAATCCACCACAAGTCCTGAAGTCAGCACACTATCTCCGTGAGTGTAGGTTAGGAAGCTGGGCTAGATCAGTGAATGCCCTCCACACAGCCATCCCCTGTAATTTCAATGCCATGCACACTTACACAAAGCACTCCTCTGCCCTTCTCCTTGGTACACTTCCGCCAATCAGACCCAACTGCTCAAAGGAGGAAGGCTGGTCACGTACCCAAGCTGTGCTTGTTACCAGTGGTGAGCTCCAGCCGGTGGAGTCATACAGCATTGGAAACGGACCCTTCAGTCCATCGAATCCATCAACTATCCCATCTACATTGATCCCATTTTATTCTTCCCATTGCTATCGACAGCCTGTAAATTCTACCACTCACCATCTCTGGGCTGGGGAGGAGGAGCAGAATGTTCTGCCACTCTCTCAAACTCTGACTCTGACATGGTCAACAGAACTCAGCCTTCCACCGGGCTGACATTTATTCTTTGGTGAAGAGTTGGTCACTACGTTGTTGTAGTTATGTTGTCACTATAGAGCGGTGAAGGTGCCACAGTCCAATTGCTCAGCGATTAAAAACATGAGCCAAAGAAACATGGGAACAGGCCCTTCAGCCCATTGAGTCCATGCCAACCATTAAGCACCCGTTCATACTAATCCTGCATTAATCCCATTTTATTCTGTACACATTCCCATCAACTGCCCTACACGGTGGGGACAATATACAGCGGCCAATCAACCTACCAACCTGCACATCTTTGGGACGTGGGTGGAAACCGGAGTACCCTGAGGAAACCACGGGGGGGGGTCACAGGAACAACGTGCAAACTCCACGCCGGCAGCACCGGAGGTCGGATTGAACCCGGGTCTCTGGTGCTGTGAGCTGCAGATCCCGCTGAAATATCATTGCTCTTGTCCCTGAAAGGTTGGCGATTCCTGCCCTGTAACTCTCACAGTGTGGTGGCGGCAGGGGTATTTAGTCCAAGGAAGTGGTACAAGGCATCTGTGGGCTGGTAGGCTTTTCAAGCCCTGGACATGTAAGTATGTAACTAGACCTGTCACGAAATTAGTTCTTTGCTTCTCTCTGTCATTACCAGAAGTAAGACACAGGCCTGGCACACACCTTCTCAAGACCATGTTTCAAAGAGAAAACACAACATCAATTTCAGGGCCAGTTTTATCTACTGCTGGGGAAGAGATGGACAGTGGGCCTTCACTAACCGACCATCCTTGCCTGGGCTGCTTTGAGACCAGGGCCTTACATTTAGTCCTACGTCAAACTGCACACAGCAACTGCATGTTCTTGCCCGAGCTCACTGGTTTTGGGGGGCTCCTCACTACGTGCTCCACTATGATGCTTGTCCCTTCCCAATATCAAAAGCCCATGCAACATCCTTGCAACCCTGCCCCAATATCTCCAACCCTTTCCATCAATCACAGTCCTCTATATTCTGCAATGGGAATTTCTGCTTGATCTGTTTGATCTGGTTCCTGCATTACAAAATCTTCACTGTAAAGATCTCCTCAAAGCCTAAGCATTCTCCCTCTGGGAGTAAGGGTGGTTGAAGAACCCTGCAAATGTTCACACCCTGTGGTCACTTTTTGATCAACTTCTGGTGGTCTTCCTTTGAGAAGCACCTTTCAACATTGCACCAAATCAAACAGCCACAACTAATGCTTTGATACACTCCATTTAACACTGTAAAATGTCCCAAGTGGTGCCTCAATATGGATGCAAGTTGTAGTTCTCAGAACAACATCGCTAGAACCGATTAGAATGCTTGGAAGGCTCCAGTTATTGATCTGTTTACTGACAAGTTCCATTGCTCTTTAACACAGGTTGAGCTGTGAACCTTTGGTTCCTTACGTGATTACTGTTACTTAGCAACGTGGGCTTCTTGTAACACTTCACGGTGCTTTGCTAAACAATTGTGTTCAGATTTCAAATATTGATCTCAGCTTGTGGAGAAGAAAGATGGGTTGCAAACAATCACCAGTAACCAGAATTAGTCCACTGACACCTGGAGTGAGCATCCCCTAAATGGGTGTCTCACCATCAAGATCCTGGACCTGTTGTTAATCCTAACCTGCTATTGTAGAGAGCATGTTTTTACCCTGGACTGAATGAATTTTCTTGCCCGCCACTTTGAGTGTTAATGATCAGAGCCTGAATCAATCCTAGACCTAAGATTTTCACTAGAACATTTCTGTCCCTTTCCTGATAATTTATTGAGAGCGTTAATCGCCCCTCTTTTCTTCTTCCCCTCCCCCCCCCCACCTCTGAGAATGCTATATTTGATGTTAAAGCATGGAAATTATTTAAGGTGGTAATTGGTAATCAGTTTATTATTGTCACATGTACCGAGATACAGTGAAAAGCTTTTGTATGCATGCCATCCAGACAGATCATTCCACACACAAGTACATTGAGGGAGTACAAAACAGAATACAGAATATAGTGTTACAGTTACAGAGAAAGTGCAGTGCAGGCAGACAATAAGGTGTAAGGCCCATGACAAGGTAGATTGAGAGATCAAGAATTCATCTTTATCGTGTAAGAGATCCATTCAAGAGTCTTATAGCAGCAGGATTGAAGCTGTCCTTGAGCCTGTGGTACATGTTTGCAAGCTCTTGTATCTTCTGCCTGATTGGGGGACGGGCGGGGAGGAAGAGAGAATGATCAGGGTAGGAGGGGTCTTTATTTATATTGGCTGCTTTCCCAAGGTAGCAGTAAGTGTAGACAGAGTTAATGGGAGGGGAGGCTGGTTTTTGCGATAGACTGGGCTGTGTTCACAACTCCCTGCAATTTCTTGCAGTCTTGGGCAGAGCCGTTGACATGCCAAGCTGTGATGTGTCTGGATGGGATGCTTTCTATGGTGCATCAATAAAAATTGGTGAGGGTCACTGGGGACATGCTGAATTTCTTTAGCCTTCTGAGGAAGTAGAGGTATTGGTGTGCTTTCTTGGCCATATAGACTACATGGTTGGACCAGGACAAGTTGGTGATATTTACACCTTGGACGTTGAAACTCTCAACTATCTCCACCTCAATACCATTGATATAGACAGGGGCATGTACTCTGCCTTGCTTCCTGAAGTCAATGACCAGCTCTTTTGTTTTGATGGCATTGGAGGAAAGGTTATTGTCTTGATACCATACCACTATGTTCCTTCCTGTATTTCCTCTCATTGTTCTTGGAGATCTGGCCCACGTGGACACAGCACACTGAAAGTCTGCTATTTTTAAAGCAATGAAGGGGGTTGGGAAGGTTTTCAGTTCATTAACCTCACATTTCCAGTACCCACCACCAGTCACATATCCAAACTGTTCCAAACACATTCCATCCTGGCTTCCCTTGGGACAGCTTAGAGATTGCATCCCAAGTGTCGGGCTTCTGAGGGCCAGAGGAAGAGTCAGCTGAGCAAATATTCAGATGGGAAAAATTGGGGACTTCTTGTTATTGTCCATTACTCCAGGAGACACCGGGCATGCACTCACTGTCTGAGGCTCCTGACGTAGAGCAGACATTTATTCCAATTAGAAAGAGGAATTCCATGAGAAAAATGAACCATCCATGGTTAACAAAGGAGGTCAAGGAAAATCTTAATTCGAAAATTAAAGCCTACAAATTTTGGGAAGTGCTACTGGGGATTTTTCTGGAACCAACAGAGGGAGAGTAAAAACCTAATAAGGAGACAGAAAATTAATTATGAGAAAAAACTGGCAAATGATATCAAAACATATAGCAAGGACTTCTATGGATATTTAAAAAGGAAGATGATAGCTATGGGAAATTTAGGACTTTGGAGAGTGAGATGGGGAATTATATCGAAAAACAATGAAATGGCAGATAATAATATACCAGTACTTTGCCTTTGTCTTCTTGACAAAGGACACTGCAAGCATCACAATAACAGATGGGCTAGATTCAAATAGCATGGAAGGACTTGAAACAATCTCTATCACAAGGGACAAGGTATCGGAAGAAACTAATGAGACTAAAGGCAGACAAGTCACCAGGATCGGATAGCCTGCATCCAAGGATTTTAAAGGAAGTGACTAGAGAGGCGGTGGAGACATTGGTTGAAGTTTGTCAAAACTCACTGAGTTTCGGGAGGGTACTAGTGGATTGGAAAATCGTGATGCCCTTGTTCAAGATGGGAGGAAGACAAAAAGCAGGAAGCTGTAGGCCTGTTAGCTTAACATCTGTTGGCAAGATACTGGAGTCTATAATCAAGGAAGAAATAACGTCATTTATAGAAGCTTACTGCAATCAAACCAAATCAACATAGCTTTATGAAAGAGAAATCATGTTTGATAAATTTGCCAGAGTTCCATGAGGATATAACAGGCAGAGTCTATAGAGGGGAAGCTGCAGACCACTTTTAGGTCCCTCAGTCTCCATCTCCAGAGACAGATTATCTACCCAACATCTTTTACAAACCCACTGACTCCTAAAGTTATGTCTTCCCATCCTGTCACTTGCAAGGATGCTATTCCCTTCTCTCAGTTCCGCTGCCTCCGCTGCATCTGTTCTCATGATGAGGCTTTCCATTCCAGGACATCCGAGATGTCCTCCTTTTTCAGCAAACGGGGTTTCCCCTCAATGCAGCCCTCACCCGCACCTCCTCCATTTCCCCCATGTCTGCCCTCACCCCATAACCACCCCCCCCCCTCCGACATAACAGGGATGGGGGTCCCCTTGTCCTCACCTACCACCCCACAAGCCTCGGCATCCAACATATTCTCTTCAACTTCCGCCATCTCTAATGGGATCCCACCACCAGGCACATCTTCCCCTCCCCTCCCCTCCCCTCTGCTTTCTGCAGGGATCACTCTCTCTGTGACTCCTTTGTTCGCTCGTCCCTCTCCACCGATCCACCTCCAGGTACTTACCCCCGCAACCATCCCAAATGTTACACCTGTCCCTATACCTCCTCCCTCACCACCATTCAGGGCCCTAAACAGTTCTTCCAGGTGAGGCAGTCCTTTACTTGTGAATCCACTGGTGTCATTTATTGCATCCGGTGCTCCCGGTGTGGCCTCCTCTACATTGGAGAGACCCGACGCAGATTGGGGGATCGCTTCATCGAGAACCTTCGCTCTGTCTGCCACAACAGCCAGGATCTCCCGGTGGCCAGCCATTTTAATTCCGCTTCCCATTCCCATACTGACATATCTGTCCATGGCCTCCTCTACTGCCACGTTGAGGCTAGACACAGATTAGAGGAACAACACCTCATATTCTGTCTTGGTAGTCTCCAATCAACATCGATTTCTCTAACTTCTAGTAACCACTCCCCTCTGTTCCCCTCCCTTTTTTTCACCCGCTCTCTTTCCCCTCCCCCACCCTCACAACCTGACCCTCACCCACACCCTCCTCCCTCTGGTTCCCCACCTCCTTCCCTTTATTCCATGGTCCTCTGTCCTCTCCTATCAGATTCCATCTTCATCAGCCCTTTGCCTCTTCCACCCGTCACTTCCCAGCTCCTCACATCATTCCCACTTCCCCCCACACCTACCTACCTTCCCCCCTCACCTGGACCAGCTCGTGCTCCTCCCCTTCCCCCCACCCTTTTATTCCGGCTTCTGCCCTCTTCCTTTCCTGTCCTGATGAAGGGTCTCAGCTTGAAACGTCGGCTGTTCATTTCCCTCTGTGGATGCTGCCTGACCTGCTGAGTTCCTCCAGCACTTTTTGTGTGTTGCTCCAGATATGTATAGTGTATTTGGATTTCCAAAAGGTATTTGACAAGGTGCCGAATAAAAGGCTGGTTCACAAGATAAGAGCTCCAGGTATTGGGGGAAGTGGGTTGGCATGGGTTCAGTTATCACATAGAGGACAGAGCCAGAATAAATGGGTCTTATTCAGGCTGGAAGGTTGAAGCAAGTGGAGTGCCCCAAGGGTCAGTCTTTGGCCCTCAATTATTTACAGTTTATATTCATGACCTGGAGAAGGAGCAGAAAGTAGGTTATCCAAGTTTGCCGATGACACTGAAATCACTGGGAGGGCAGGTTGCATTGAGGATATTTTGGACTCGACAATGGGATATAGATAGATTCAGTGAGTGGGCAAAATCTAGGCAAATGGAATTCAGTGTGGGAAAGTCTGAGGTCATGCACTTCAGTAAGAGGAAACAAAAGGCAGGTTATTATCTAAATGGAGAGAGAAATGCAAGTGAATGATATTGAGGGATCTAGGTGTGTTGGTGCATGAATCACAAAACGTTACCAGGCAGTTGATGCAGGTGATTAGGAAGGCAAAGGCCATGTTGGCCTTCCACTGCATGCGGGTTGGAGTTTGGAAGTATTGTTAAGATATGAGATAAGAGATATAATATCTTTGTTAGCCACATGTACATCGAAACACACAGTGAGATGCATCTTTTGCGTAGAGTGTTCTGGGGGCAGCCCGCAAGTGTCGCCACGCTTCTGGTGCCAACATAGCATGCCCACAACTTCCTAACCCGTACGTCTTGGGAGGTAACCGGAGCACTTGGAGGAACCCTACGCAGACACGGGGAGAACGTACAAACTCCTTACAGACAGTGGCCGGAATTGAAGCTGGGTCGCTGGCGCTATAATAGCGTTACGCTAACCGCTACACTACCGTGCCAACCCTATTACAGCTGTACAGGGCGTTGGTGAGGCTGGCTCAGAGCTTAGTTCCCCTTATATAAGAAGGGATATGCTGGTGTTGGGGACAATCTGAAAGGGATTCACTAGGCTAATTCACCAACACCATGTATAACTGCAACAATACTTCCAAAGTCCAACCCGCATGCATTAAAGGCTAATTCCTGGGATGAAAGGGTTGCCCTGTCAAGAAATTAAAACTACCTTCTTTGGAGATTAGAAGAATGAGGGGTGTTCTTTGAAACATGTAAGAGGGGATGTGACAGGGCAGGTGCTGAGATGATTTCACTAGTGGGGGAGTTGTGAGCGAGGGAACATAATTACAAGATTAGGGGGCAGTATTTAAAACAGAAATACACAGGAACTCGCAGAAGGTGGTGAATCTCTGGAATCGTCTGCCCCAGGAGGGTTTTGTAGGCTAGATCACTGGGGGTATTTAAAGAGGTGGTACATGAATTTTTGAAACATCAGGGAGTTCAGGGCTGTGGGGAACTGGCACAGAAGAGGAGATGAGGCCTGGGGTAGATCAGCCATGGCCATATTGAACGGCAGGGTAGGTTTGAGGGGCTGAGTGGCCTCCTCCTGCTGCTGTTTTCTTGGAAGGGGTGGGAAACCTGCGGGAGGAGGGAGCTGGACCCACAACTCATTGTAACACTGTCTGTAGCATCATAAACTGAGCACCAAAAGTTCCCCTCTAGTAAAAGATTTCCCCTTCACCACTCTTCACACTCTCCAATTGAGCCTCATCCCTCTAATCTTCTTCTACCACCAGATAATGGCCTGCACCTGCCATGGGCCTGAGCTCCCTTCTCGAATCATACCTTGCCTCTAGCATGGACAAGTTGGGCTGAAGGGCCTGTTTCCTTGCTGTATTACTCTATGACTCTACCCTGCCACCCACATAAACACACTGATGCTCCCCCTGCATCCTAACAGCCACATTGATGTGTATTCTTTCCACTAAAGAGCCAGAGTTAAGAGCAAGAGGGTGGGTAGGGTTTATTTTGTTGCTTGGGTAAGATGACCTAGTTGGGGGGAGAAAAGCCTGTTCATTAATATGAAGGTAATTGTACTGTTGAATCTAACTGTATCCAGTCAGAGCTATTGCAGATTATGGTGTGAAATATGATTGCATAATGCATCCTTAGACATTGCTGTTTGCTTGGCCTGTCATCTTAAAATTGGGAACTTAGGATTTGGGAAGAGGACTGAGTAATGGGATAGACTGAAGCCAGAAAGGGCAAACCAGAACTTTAATTAACTCGATATCACCGAAGTGTCAGCAGCAGCGTGGGTGACACAGTGGTGCAGTTAGTAGACCCCCTCCCTCACAGCACCAGAGACCTGGCTTCAGTCCTTACCTCCGCTGCTGTCTGTGTGGAGTTTGTATGTTCTCCCTCTGACTGCACGGGATTCCTCCGGGCGCTCCGGTTTCCACCCACATCCCAATGACTTGCAGATTGGTAGGTTAATTGTGGCCAATGCAAATTGCTCTTAGTGTGTGGATGAGAGGTGGAGTCTGGGGGCAGTTGATGGGGATGTGGGGAGAAGAGGCTACAGGGAGATTTCGTGGGGCACAGACCTGACGAAATGGCCTCATTCTGAGGAAAAACAGACGATTCCGATCATTTCAGCTGATGACGACACAGTGGCACAGGTTGTGAAATGGCTTGTACTTCACACACCCTTACTAGCTTTAAGAAGGGAGATGCCAATGAGGCACATGGGTGGTGATGTATGCACACATGCCCTTACTCGTGTAAGCCTTGTTGATGGAGCTGGCTGAGCAACAGGATTTTTACTTGGGATATTTCGGTGGATGGGGATGAGCACTGAAGCCTATCCAGCAGAGAGAGAGAGAGCAAGAGAGACAGAGAACCGAGCTAAATCCGGTGCAGCTGAATAAAGCCAGCAGGAGAGTTGAGTCACTCACTGAATATCAGCAAGACCTTTGAATCACATTTACCAAAAAGATTTCCTTTCTTTTAAATCTGTGGTTTTGTGGAATAAGTAACACCTGGAGGGAGAGGGGAGGAGGGGCAGGTAGGGGGATCGGCACTGTAAGCGTGAAGTGATCCCCATTGTGAGCTGTGCCCCTAATCTTCATCGGCACTGGGGGATTAATGCATTTGATGAGGCCTTTAAAAGCAATGCCAGGCGGATGTGACAACACACATCCTGTGTCTGTGCTTGGTGCAACGGTTTTGTTTGCTGGTGGTTCTGGCGGAATGAAATGGAGAATGGATGCAGCAGGATTCCTGAGAGGCACGGGATCTGGACAGAGGGAGTCCCAAGCCGCCCTCGCCGAGCCTCGGTGGAAGTGACGTGGTGGCGTAGGCCCTCTGCTGAGGGTTGGTCACCTCGGATATGTTTTCTGTGGCGGTGATGAAGTAAGAGCTGCAGTGGGAGACGATGGAGGGGAGAGGACTGCCGGGCAGGAGAATGAGTTCCACCACTGGCTCCGTGGTATCTCTGTTGCTTCTGTCAGAAAGTCGGGAGGAGAGAGCTGCACTCTGGAAACCTTCACCGCAACAATCTATGATGACATTGCCGCCACAGGAGTGAGGGAAACTGCACTGTCAGAGGTGCTACTGTTCAGATGAGTCATTAACCCAACAGTATGTAAAGTATCCTCTGACCACTGTTCACAGGAGAATGGGAGAGAGCTCCCTGGTACCCTGGAGTTGGTGGAGATGGTTGAGAGCTTCAAGTTCCTTGGTGTAAATATCACCAACAATTTGTCCTAGTCCAGCCACATGGACACTATGGCCAAGAGAGCACACCAACGCCTCTACTTCCTCCGAAGGTGAAGCAAATTCAGCATGTCCCCAATGACTCTCACCAATTTTTATAGATGCACCACAGAAAGTATCCTATCCGGATCAAGATGCACAGGCCAACAGGTAATTAAAGTTCACAGTGATCCATTATCACTGCTGCACCAGGGCAGTGTCCCACTAGTCATGGCCTGATGAATCAAAGTATCTGATGTTTATCTGGTCCAAGCAGAAACTGCTCTGGATCTCGCGGTAACACCTTCACCTGCATCACAGCTTGGTATGGCAACAGCTCTGCCCAAGACTGCAAGTAATTGGAGAGAGTTGTGAACACGGCCTAGTCCATCACGCAAACCAGCCTCCCCTTCACTGACACTTCCCACTGCCTTAGGAAAGCAGCCAACATGATCAAAGACCCCTCCCACCCCAGTCATTCTCTCTTCTCCCCCCTCCCATCGGGATGAAGATACAAAAGCTTGAGAACACGTACCACCAGACAGCTTCTATCTGGCTGTTATAAGACTCTTGAATGGACCTCTCATATGCTAAAGATGAATTCTTGATCTCCCAAATTACCTCACTGTGGCCCTTGCACTTTATTTGTCTACCTGCACTGCACTGCACTTTCTCTGTAACTGCAAACCTATATCCTGCATTCTGTTTTACTACCTCGATGTGATTGCGTATGGCATGGTCTGTCTGGATGGCATGCAAAACAAAACCTTTTCACTTTATCTCAGTACATGTGACAATAATAAACCGATACCAGTAGCAACTGGTTTCAACATCAAAAACCGGTTCGGGTAGTGGTGCAGCTGTTGTTACCTGACTTGTCGTCAAGAGTCTTGATCCAGAGACAGAGTTCAGGTCCCACTGTGGCTGCTGGCAATCAGTTGGCAATCTGGAATTTGCAAAAGCCGTGACTACTCTAAGCAATAGTGACCACAAGAGCTACCGGGTTGTTGTGGAAACCCACCTGCTTAACTGATATCCTTCAGACCCAGTCTGGCTCCATCTGACACCACGTGTTGAACTTCTAAAAATGCCCTCTGAAATGATGTCACACCCACTCAGAAGGTATTTAGGATTGGACAATGAATGCCAGTAATGCCTAGATCCTCGAAAATGGATGAAAGGAAAGAATCTGATCATTGATAACAAACAGCTTTATTTCAGATCTGCATTACTTTGCTATCACTACCTCACCTCCGGCTCCCGTGGAGCATCTTGCTGGCTGTGTTTCCCTATGTTGCAATAGTGACTGGAAACAAGAAGTACCACATTGGCCACGCAGTGTTTGAGAACCGTGGGGTTGCAGAGTCAGCGAATCATAGAACACAGAAACAGGCCCTTCGGCCCACTATCCATACTGACCAGCAAGCATCCATTTACCCTAATCCTACACTGATCCCATTTTATTCTCCCCACATTCTCATCAAACTCCTCCCAGATTCTACCACTTACCTACACACCAGAGACGATCTACAGAGGTCAATTCACCTCCCCACCTGTATGTCTTTGGGATGTGGGAGGAAACTGGAGAGGCCAGACGAAACCCATGTGGCCACAGGGAGAACGTGTAAACTCCACACAGACAGCACCGGAGGTCAGGATTGAACCTGGGTCGCCAGAGGTGTGAGGCAGTGGCTCTACCAGCTGTGCCACTGTGTTGCCCTAAGAAAGACTTAATTGAATGTTGTTCTTTTATTTATATCTAATGCTATATTACATTGACCAGATGAATGTAAAATGTTGGAAGCACTCAAGATAAGATGAGATAAGATACCTTTATTAGTCACGTACATCGAAGCACACAGTGAAGTGCATCTTTTTGCGTAGAGTGTTCTGGGGGCAGCCCGCAAGTGTCGCCACGCTTCCGGCGCCAACATAGCACGCCCACAACTTCCTAACCCGTACATCTTTGGAACGTCACCCGGAAGAAACCCACGCAGACACAGGGAGAACGTACAGATTCCTTACAGACAGCGACGGGAATTGAACCCGGGTCGCTGGCGCTGTAAAGCGTTATGCTAACCGCTACACTACCATGCCTGCCCACACACACTACTGTGCCTACTGTGACTCAGCAGGTCGGGCAGCATCTATGGAGAGAGAAACAGAGTCAAAGTTTCAGGTTGAAGACCTTTAGTCAGAACTGGAAAAAGCTAAGAGCTTAAACGGGTTACAGTCAGGTTCAGCGTTAGAGAAAGTGGGTGGGAATGAAAGGGAAGGTATGTGATTGGAGGAGAGATTAAAAGACAGAAGGGCTGGAAAGGAAGCCAAAGGAGGATGGTGGTGGGAGAGGTGGCAAGGGGGAGGTGGAAGATGGAGAATTCTATCAACAGCTGCTGTCCAAAAAGGATACTCTGAAATTATTGAACTCAATGTTGAGCCTCATTTGTTGCAATGTGCCTGATTGGAATTTCCTCAAGCTTACGTAAGGGCTCAATGGAGATAGGTGGACAATCTATCTGAAGAGGATTTCAGAGTGAACGGTGTGCCACAATTATTTCCCCCCGCTGTGGGGGAGACTGCAGCATGGGCAGTCAACTTGGCGAACCGATTGGGGAGCAAGGAAATCGCTGTCTCGCCTGCGTAGAGACCCACAACATTGGTAACAGAGGAGCTGAAAGTGCATGGGTTTCACCTCTCGTGGTAGCACAGGAAGGGAACTTGTGGAGGACTGTAATTCTGGAGGAGGTTTTTAATTCATCACATTTTAAAACTAACGCACTGCCTTGCCAGAAACGCAGCGATGAGGGGTGAAGGTCTTGGTGCAAGTCAGGAGATGCAGCAGAGTTTGGATGAACTCAGGCTTATGGACTGTGGACAGCCAGGAGTCATCGGGTTTGGAGGCTACAAAATCCTGGCAGGATTTATTGAGCAGCCTTTGCTGTCAGTTCATGAACTCAATCAAACAGTCCCCCTTCAATTATCGGCCCGCATGTGCAACAAGTGATGGACAGCCTGAGGCAGCGATGGACTCCAGCTCACTCATTCGGTGTCAAGCGGAAGATAAATGTGACTTCCTTCAATAAAGTCCTGCTGGGCCCGTCCCCTGCAGTGAAACCCCTGATTGCCAGGCATCTCAGTAACTGATTGTCTCACTGCCCGAAGGCAGGGGAAGGAATTCTCTCCCTCCGACTGCTGGAAGCATTGAGCAGGGAGTGAATGGTAACATAACAAGACCTTGGTCCGTGGCTGATTGATTTGCAAGTTCAGGCTGAAGGGAGAGGGAGCTGAAGCAATACAAGGATAGAGATTCACAGATTCATGGCCTAGACGGCATGGAAACAGGGCCTTTACCCCAACCTGCCCGTGCCGACCAAGTCCCATATCCCTCTAAACCATTCCTATCCATGTACCTGTCCAAGCGTCTTTTAATTGTGAATGTATCCACCTCTACCACGTCATCTGGCAGCTCGTTCCATACACCCACCACCCACCACCCACCACCCTCTGTGTGAAAAACTTGTCCCTCAGGTGTCCTTTCTCCTCCCACCTTAAACCTGTGCCCTCTAGCTTTAGAGTCCCCGACCCTGGGAAAAAGACCATTCACGTCATCTGTGCCCCTCATGATTTTATAAACCTCTATAAGGTCACCCCTCAGCCTCCTATACTCCAGGGAAAAAGCTCCAGCCTATTCAATCTCTCCTTATAGCTCAAGCCCTCCAGTCCTAGTAACATCCTTGTGAACCTTTTCTGCACCCTTTCCAGCTTAATGACGTCCTCCCTATAGCTGGGCGAAAAGAACTGCACACAATACTCCAAGTGTGGTTTCACTAACGTACAGCTATAACATGGCACCCCAACTCTTGTACTCAGTGCCCTGACCAATTAAGGTAAGCATGCCAAATGCCTTCTTTGCCATATGTGGGCAGCAGAAGAAACCTTGTTGGAGGGAGAAACAGATACACAGGCAAGTACTAAGAAAGATCCAGAATGGCAGACAATTTTGACTGAAAGATTGGGACTGGGCAGACAGGGTTAATGCAAGAAGTGCAGATCATGGGGCACTGATGGTCTCCGGATGAACTATTGCAGAAAATACTTACATTAGAAGCAGCCACAAAGGTGCAGAATACTGGTGGAAATAATTGATAACAACAATAGAGTGTTATTATAAGGAAGCAGATTGGGGCCTCCTTATACCTGATTTTACCAGGATGCTGCCTGGATTAGAGAGTATGGATTATGAGGATTATGAGTTAGGGCTTTACTCTTTGGAGAGAAGGAGGATGAGAGGAGACATGATAGAGGTATACAAAATATTAAGAGAAATAGATAGAGTAGACAGCCAGCGCCTTTTTCCTAGTGCACCAATGCGCAATACAAGAGGGCATGGCTTTAAAGTAATGGGTGGGAAGTTCAAGGGAGATATCAGAGGGAGGTTTTTCACCCAGAGAGTGGTTGGTGCATAGAATGCGCTGCCTGGGGTGGTGGTGGAGGCAGGTACGTTGGTCAAATTCAAGAGATTGTTAGATAAGCATATGGAGGAATTTAAAATAGGGGGATATGTGGGAGGAAGGGGTTAGATAGTCTTAGGCGTGGTTTAGAGGTCGGCACAACATGGTGGACTGAAGGGCCTGTATTGTGTTGTATTGTTCTATGGTTCCATGGGGCTGGGGTTGAAGACTTCTCATGTTGGGTGGAGATAGAAGGCTCAATGGCACCCAGGACATTGGAGATCTCCCGGTATCCTGACCAATATTTATTCCTTCCACAAGTGTCACGAAAAAATGTTGGTGTGGAGCTTCCACTGAAAGGCAGAGTTTATCTCACTGGCCTGACTTTAGAAGAATGAGGGGTGATCTTACTGAAACTAGGATGTCAAGGGGATGTGTTGGGGTAGATATTGAGATGTTTTCACTACCAACTACCAATCAGGGAGTCTTGGACAAGAGGATGTAGTCACAAGATTTGGGGGTGGCCATTTGAACTCAGGTGTGCAGAAACTTCTTATTGCAGAAGGTGGTGAATCTGTGGAATTCTCTGCTCTGGAGGATTGGGGAGGGTAGATCAATGGGAGTATTTAAAGAAGAGGTAGATTGTTTTTTGAAAGATCAGGGAATTCAGGACCATAGGCAAGAATAGTTGTGGCCTGGGCCAGGCTTGAGAGGCCAAGTGGTCTTCTCCTGTTCCTATTTCCTTGCATTCTTGTGCAACAGGCCCCCAGGTGCGATGTCTCTCAGGTAACGTGATGCCTTTCCAATCGACTGCTACCGACATGGAGAGGATGTTTCCAGTAGAGGGAGAGTCTAGGACCAGAGGGCACAGCCTCAGAATAGAAGGACGTTCCTTTAGAGCAGAGATGAGGAGGAATTTCTTTAGTCAGAGGGTGGCGAATCTGTGGAATTCATTGCCACAGATGACTGTGGAGGCCAAGTCACTGGGTATATTTAAAGTGGAGGTTGATAGGTTCTTGATTAGTAAGGGCATCAAAGGTTACGGGGAGAAGGCAGGAGAATGGGGTTGAGAGGGAATAATAAATCAGCCATGATCGAATGGCAGAGTAGACTCGATGGGCCGAATGGCTTAATTCTGCTCCTATGTCTTATGGTCTTATGGACAGAGATGAGCCCCTCCACAGAATTGTTTTGAGTGTGGGTGAAGCCATCCCTCAGGCTACTGGTTGGCAAAGTTGTCAATGCGACTGATCATATCATAGAGTCATACAGCATGGAAACAGGCCCTTCGGCCCAACTGGTCCATGCCAACCGAGATTCCCTTATAAGCTTGTCCCATTTGCCTGCATTTGGACCATATCCCTCTAAACCTTTCCTATCCATGTACCTGTCCAAGTACCTATTAAGTGTGTGAACATCTTTGATAGTCACAGACAGGTCAAGGGTAGAAATCCCTGGCTGAGGAGTCCAGGGCCAGGGGTCTGCCTCAGATTAAGGGGTCGGCCATTTAAGGAAGAGATGAGGTGAAACTTCTCGCCCAGAGAATGGTGAATCTCTGAAATTTTCTACCCTATAGGGCTGCAAAGACACAGTCACTGAGTACATTCAAAACAGAGATCAAAGGATTTTTAACTATTAAGGAGATCAAAGGATATGGGGTTAGTTGTAGGACAGTGGGGCTGAGGTAAACGATTAGCTGTGACCTCAGTGAATGGCGGTGTACACACCAGGGGTTGAGTAGCCTGCTCGGCTTATTGCGTTCTTGTATAATAAAGGAAATATTTCTACCAAAAATGTTTCGAATTAAGTGCACTAAAAATGAAGAAAAATTTAAAGGACTTAATAACCTCTCTCACTGCCACTGTCCTCCATTCAAAAGACTGGACTAACCTGGCACAGATTCTGTGGGCAGATTTCCTACATAACTGTTGGGAGATGAGTCCATGAGGACTTCTGAGACAGAGCGACTGAGGAGTGGAAGGTGTTCACACTGTATATTAAGTGGCCACAGAAGATAAACCAGAGCAGATGTTGTTGCATCTCGTTGGTCACAAGGGGAGAGAACGGCACCATGCCATGAAGCTCTCAAGTGAGGCCCTGGAGAATAAGTGCCTCAGATGTTTTCCGAGCACGTTGCAATCGCCTGGAAATGAAACAGTTGATCATTACCAGCTCTTCACACGCTAACAGAAGCAGGGAGAACCCTTGGATACTTTCCTGATGGATCTAAGATTGTTTGCGGATAACTGCAGCTTTGCAGATTTGCAGTCAATCATCATCAGTTGGATTGTTTCTGGGATCCAGGAGTTCATCCTGAGGGATCAGCTACCACAAGATACAAGAGTTTACCTAGGAAAGGTGAACACCTACTGTGGAGCTGGAAAATGTTGGATGGTCAACAGCAGGAAGTACCTGCAGTGGACATAAGAACTTAGGAAAATAAGAGCAGGGGAGGCCACTCGGCCCCTCTAACCTGCCCCACGAATCAATATGATCATGGCTGATCTGCCCCAGGTCTCATCTCCTCTTCTGTGCCAGTTCCCCATAACCTTCAGTTACCCATTCTTTCAAAATGTATCCAACTCCTCTTTAAACACCCCCATAAATCACTACTTAGGTAACAGCTGGAGCACTGCATCCAGTTCGGTTCTCCACCCGACAGAAAGGATGCATCAGTACTGGAATGGGTGCAGAGGAGACTTACGAGCACACTGGAGAATTATAGTTATGAAAGGGGACTGACAAGGCTGGGTTGTTTGAAAGAGAAGCTGAGGGGAGATTTAACTGAGCTGTCGACAAGAAGATCGAGATCCTTTGACAGAGAGCTCAGTAACTCAGGGACATGGTAATTGGTAGAGAGGTTAGAGGGGATTTGAGGAAATCTTAGTTCACCCAATTAGTAGTTTCTGTTTGGAACTTACTTCCTGAAGGAGATGGGAGACAAAACCTCTTAAAACACCCCTAGCAGCACGCACCCAGAGCTGTAACTTGCGTGGTTCCAGATCATTGTGAGGAGAGAGAGAAACTAATAAAGTTTTCTATTCAGCATGGATTCACTCTTTGGGCAAAATAACTTCCTTCTGTGGTATAAATCACAAGGTGTCAGAATAAAAGCTGAATTCCAGAGGTGAGGTGAGAATGACTGGCTTTGATGTCGAGGCAGCATTTGATGGAGTGGGCATCATGGAGGGCTGGTAAACCTGAAGTCAACGGGCCCCAGGGGGAAAACACTCCAGGCTTCGGAGTCATACCTCACAGAAAGGAAGATGGTTGTGGTTTTTGGAGTTCCGCAGGGCAGCGTCCTGGGTCCAACCATCTCCAGCTGTTTCATCTATGACCTTCCTTCCGTCATAAGACCAGAAGTGAGGATGTTTGCAAGAAGATTGCATAATGTTCAATCACGTACAAAACTCTTGAGCAAATCAAGCAGCCCATGCCTGCAGGCAGCAAGATAACATTCAGACACAGGCTGATCAGTGGCAAGTAACAATCACGTTACAAAGCTAACACACAATGACTGTCTCCAACACGAAAGAGTCTAATTATGTACCCTTGGCATTACCATTACCAAGTCTCCATCCTGGGAGTTACCACTGACTAGCAACTCAATGGGACCAGCTACAGAAATAGCAGGACGATAAAAGCAGATCAGAGGCTGTGCAACTTCCAGTGAGTGACTCACCTCCTGAAACCCTAAGGTCTTTACAGAAGGCACAACTCAGGAGTGCGATGGAAACTCTCCAGTTGCTGGGTAATTGCAGTTCCAACATCTCTCAAGAAACTTGGCGGAACCTAGAACAAAGCAGCCCGCTAGTTGCACTCTAAGCATTCAATACTGGCACGCATTAGCTGCAGTGTGCATTATCTACAAATTGCACTGCTCTTATTGTACCAGGCTACTCCAACAGCACCTCCCAAACCCATGGCCTCCACCACTAAGGAGGACAAGAGCAGCTGAACATAGAACAGTACAGCACAGGAACAGGCCCTTCAGCCCACGATGTTGTGCCGAACTAATTAAATTAATAATCAAATGCCCAACTAAACTATTTCCTTCTCCCTATGCAATGTCCATATCCCTTCATTTCCTGCACAATCATGTGCCTAGCAATGAGCTTCTCGAATGCCCCTATTGTATCTGCCTCCACCACCACCCCTGGCAGTGCATTCCAGGCACCCACCCCTCTCTATGTAAAACAAACTTGCCCCACACATCTCCTTTGAACCTATCCCCTCTCACCTTAAATGCATGTCCTCTAGTATTAGACATTTCATTCCTGGGAAAAGGTTACCAGCTGTCTCTATGCCTCTCATAATCTTTTAAACCGCTATCAGATCTCTCCTCAGCCTCCACCGCTCCAGAGAAAACAGCCCAAATTTGTCCAACCTCTCCTTGTAGCACATGCCCTCTAATCCAGGTAGCATCCTGGTAAACCTCTTCTGCATCCTCTCCAAAGCCTCCACATCCTTCCTGTAATGGGGCGACCAGAAATGAATGCAATACTCCAGATGCAGCCTAACTGGAGTTTTACAAAGCTGCAACACAACTTCCCAACTCTTGAATTTAGTTCCTCGACTAATAAGGGCGAGCATGCCATATGCCTTCTTTACCACCCTATCAACCTGTGTAGCCTCTTTCAGGGAGCTATGGACTTGACCCCAAGATCCCTCTGCATATCAACACTGTTAAGAGTCTTGCCATTAACAGTGGACTGTCCCTTCACATTTGATCTCCCAAAGTGCAACACCTCACATTTGGCCAGGTTAAACTCCATCTGCCATTTCTCCGCCCAAATCTGCAACTGCTCTATATCCTGCTCTATCCTTTGGCAGTCTTCTACGCTATCCACACCACCACCAATCTTCGTATCATCTTACTAACTCACCTATTTACATTTTCATCCAGGTCATTTATACATATCACAAACAACAGAGGTCCCAGTATGGATCCCTGTGGAGCACCACTAGTCACAGACCTCTACCCACGATAAGTCCCATCAACCACTACCCTTTGTCTTCTATGGGCAAGCCAATTCTGAATCCGAATGGCTAATCCACCATGGATCCCTTGCATCTTAATCTTCTGGATGAACTTCCCTTGAGGGGCCTTGTCAAACACCTTATTAAAATCCATGTAGACAATATCCACAGCTCTACCTTCATCAATAACCTTCACCACCTCCTCGAAAAACTCAATCAAGTTAGTAATGCACGACTTGCTCTGCACAAAGCCAGGCTGACTCTCCCTAATTAGGCCATGGTTTTCCAAATGCTCATGAATCCTATCCCTAAGGATCCTCTCCAGTAACTTCCCTACAACTGGCGTGAGACTCACCGGTCTATAGTTTCCAGGATTATCCCTATTTCCTTTCTTGAATACTGGAACAACATTAGCTACTCGCCAGTCCTCCAGGACCTTGCCTGTGGCTAGGGAGGACACGAAGATATTGGTCAAGGCCCAGTATAGGTCTAGATGGTATCCCCGAGCTAGTGCAGGGGACACCACCCCCTGCAGGTTCCCTTCCAAGTCACACACCATCCTGACTTGGAAATGTATTGCCATTCCTTCACCATCACTGGGTCTGAATCCTGGAACTGCCTCCCCAACATCACTCTGGGAGCACCTTCACTGGAAGGACTGCAGTGGTTCAAGAAGCCGGCTCAGCCCCACCTTCTCAAGGGCAAGGAAAGACGGGCAATAAATGCTGGTCGTCAGCAGCACACAATTCCCGAAAACGGAACTGCACTAAAACCTGGTTTGATCTCAGATTCTCCCCACAGTAGGACACCCAGTTTAACCATAGAACAATACAGCACAATACAGGCCCTTCAGCCCACCATGTTGTGCCAACCTTCAAACCACACCTAAGAATAACTAACCCCTTCCTCCCACATATACCTCTATCTTAAATTCCTCCATATGCTTATCTAACAATCTCTTGAACTTGACCAACGTATCAGCCTCCACCACCACCCCAGGCAGCGCATTCCATGCACCAACCACTCTCTGGGTGAAAAACCTCCCTTTGACATCTCCCTTGAACTTCCCACCCATTACCTTAAAGCCATGCCCTCTTGTATTGAGCATTGGTGCCCTGGGAAAGAGGCACTGGCTGTCCACTCTATCTATTCCTCTTAGATTCTCCCACACTGGGAATCCCAGTTTGAACCCAGATTCTCCCACAATGGGATACCCGGTATGATCCCGGCTTCTCCCACAGTAGGACACCTGGTTTGATCCAGCTTGATCCTCAGTCTGTGTCCCAGGTGCCTGCTTGCACTTTTCTCTTGCACTCCATACTTCACCACCACTGTGCCTTGCAGTGGTTAATGTCTGTCCTTATGCTTCAGCTTTTCAGCGCTGAGAGCTGGAGCACTGCTTGTGAGCACACCAGAGTAATGTAGGTCACTCATTCAGTACATTGAAATGATTGTTACATTAATAGTGCCATTAGTTACCTGTGCAGCCTTGATGTCACTTTTGCTGCCACACTGCGGCATAAATGTGATGGCTCCCGCTGTTCGACAGCTCGCTCTGAACCTGTGATAGGCAGAGGTTGGAGGGCACAGGCTCCTGGCCATTGTAAGCTGCCATCTGCTCCCTGATCCTGCCAGGTCTTACTGCCCACCCGGTACACCTGCTGCCATCAGCTGAAGCCCACCTGAGCCCCTGAGCGGGAGGTGGAACATGTGCAGCATGGGGCTGGGGTAACATGGCCTGGATCTGGGTTCTGCTGTCCACCTTGGTCATTGGTCAGGGAGACCAGGATCTGGGAGTTTGGTCCAAGGCTCCAAGCTAGGAATCCAGAGCAGAGACTCCCTCCGATATTCCAGACCAGTTGGTTATGTCAGGCTGTAGGCCTGATTGCCACTTCTGTTTGCAGATGACATGAAAACTGGTGGAGTTGTAGATAGCAAAGAAAGATACAGCAGGTCATATATTGGCTGGAAAGTTGGTTGGAGTCGAGGGATATGAAATTTAATCCAGACAAATGTGACGTAATGGAAGTCAAGTTCCATTGGAATCAATGGCAGGGACCTTAGGAGTTTTGATGTACAGAGAGATGTTGGGGTGCAAGTTCATAGCCTACTGAAAGTGGCAACACAGATGGATAGGGTGGTGACAAGGGCATTTAGTATGTTTGCCTTCATAGGCTGAGGCATTTAGATTAAGAGTTTCTACATCATGTTTCAATTGTACAAAGCATTGGTTCAACCACATTCAGAGTATTGTTTACAGTTCTGGTTGCCACAGTACTGGAAGGATGTGGTAGCAACAGAGAGACTGAGGAAGAGATTCACCAGGAATGGAGGGCTGTAGTTATAAGGACAGATTGGATAGGCTCACTGGAATGTAGCGGGCTGAGGGGTGACCTTATAACGGTTTATCAAATTATGAGGGGCACAGATAGGACAGATAGTCAGAATCTTTTTCCCGAGGCAGGGGAGTCTAGACGGCACAGGATTAAGCTGAGAGGGGAAAAATTTAAAGGCACTCTGAGGGGTTAAGCTTTTCATAGAGAGGGTGGGGAATAGCTGGAACGAGCTGCCAGAGGAGGTGGTTGAGGCAGAAGCAATTACAATGTTTAAAGGGTATTTAGGCAGGGTACTTGGGACACAGGGGTAATGCAGGCAAATGGGATTAGTGGAGATGGGCATCACAGTCGGCATGGATGAGGTGGTCTGAAAGGGTCCATTGCTGTACTGCTCTGTGATTCAAATCAACTTCTTTCTCGGACCCTGTGATACTGCCCAAGTTCAAAAGGTGCCTTTGCACCTTACGCTGCGGTCTGTAATACTGCTATTCTGTACAGTGGAGGTGCACGTGCGGACAGAGTACAGTATGGGACAATGTGGGGGTGTCCACTCCGATGCACAAGTGCTGAGTATTTTATAAATGGGAATAGATTGGGAAATGTTGATGCTCAAAGGGACCTGGGTGCCCTTGTACACGTCACTGAGAGCTAACGTACAGCTGCAGCAACAATTAGGAAAGCAGCTGGTATGTGGCCTTTATTCCACGAGGATTTGAAGACAGGAGTAATGATATCTTACTGTAATTATAGAGGGCAGTGGTGCGATTGCACCTGGAGTGTTGTGTACAATTTTGGTCTCCATACCTAAGAAATGGATGCATAGAGAGGGTGCAGTGAAGATACAGTTGACCAGCTCCGGTGAGAGGAGTTTGCCTTATAAGTTGAGTTGGAGCAGACTAGGCCTGTATTCTCTAGAGTTTAGAAAAAATGGGGGCTGATCTGACCGTAAGTTACAAGATACGTTCAGGGCTCGACGCACTAGATGCAGGGAGGATGTTTCTCCTGGTTGAAGAGTCTCAGAAAAGAATAGAGAGGCTGTTTGGAACTGAAATTAGTAGAAATTCCTTGGTGGTGGATCTTTGAAATCTGTCCCGGAGGTTTATGGAGGGTCATTCATGGAGTTCATTCAAAACAGAGATCGATAAGTTTCTGGATGTTAAGGGATTCAAAGGATACGGGGATAGAGCAGGAAAATGGGGTTGAAAATCAGCTATGATTATGATAAACAGCAGAACCAGATGACCTACCCCGCTCCTATTTCTTACCTTCTTATGTTCTTAAGTACCACGGGAGGTACTCAGTGACTGGTACTGCTTGCTGCCCGTGACCCTTTATCCGTAAGATCACTGACAGAGAAGGGGAGGTGAAAGACACTTTGATGGGTGGACTTGTAGCTTTGGTACCACCCCTGCCCCACTTGTTACCTCTCCACATGCTAAGTACACTACAGCACTCTTCCACCATCTACTAATTGAGGTAAGTTGATAGATTCGTAGGTTTATCGAGTTACGTAGCGTGGAAACAGGCCCTTTGGCCCAACTCATTCATGCCAACCAAGCTGCCCATCTAAGCTAGTCCCATTCCCTGTGTTTGGCACATATCCCTCTAAACCTTTCCTATCCATGTACCTGTCCAAATGTTTTTTAGACATTGTAATTGTACTTCCACTTCCTCTGGCAGCTCGTTCCATATACCCACCACCCTCTGTGTGAAAAACTTGCCCCTCAGATCTCCTTTAAAATTTTTCCCCTCTCACCTTAAACCTATGCCCCCTAGTTTTAGACTCACCTACCCTGGGGAAAAGACTGTGACTATCTACCCTATCTATGCCCCTCATAATTTTATAAACCTCTGCAAGAACACCCCTCAGCCTCCTTCGCTCCAGGGAAAACAACCCCAGCCTGTCCAACCTCTCCTTATAAGTCCTCTACTCCTGACAAGATCCTCATCAATCATTTCTGCACCCTCTCTAGCTTAATCACATCCTTCCTTTTGTATAGCAACCAGAACCACACATAGTACTCCAAGTATGGTCTCACCAGCATCTTCAACAGCTGTGACATGACATCCCAATTCTTGTACACATTGCCTTGGCCAATGAAGGCAAGCATGCCATACTTCACCACCCTGTCTACTTGTGTTACCACTTTCAGGGCACCATGTACTTGTACCCCTCGGTCTCTCTGCTCAACAGCACTCTCCAGGTCCCTACCGTTCACTGTGTATGTCCTGCCCTGGTTTAATGGGTCTGAATCCAAGGCCGAGACTGTGTAGGGAAATACATCAGTGCTCATCACACACCGGCTCTCCTTGGGAATTCTCCATGAATGTCGGGTGAATGAAAAAAACCTGGGATGTAAATGGGTGCTTGGTAGTTGGCATGGACTCAGTGGATCAATAGACCTGTTCCTGCGCTCTGTCACTCTACAACAAGGGCCAGCAATTAATCTTGCCTGCTCTGGACATCACCTACTGTGGCCTCTCTTGAGGTTGAATGGAGAGGGGGAAGGTTCCATTATGTTGCACCAGACTTGATCTGACCACAAGTACCAGGGATCGGGGACAATCCAAACCCACCTTATAATATCCTTCCAGCATCATGGTCTACCGGTGGGAGACACTGGCCCAGCAGCAGCTGCTGCAGGGAGTCTGATGGATGTCTCTGGTTTTGCCCCTACACTTTGGCTTGGAGTTCTTGTAATGGGATTGTGTGCTGATAACAGCAAGGAGGGCAATGAGGGCATTGGGGTCCTATGTGAATGGTGGGACCAGCCACGTATCTCCTTCGATGAGATTTAAGCATGAATCATAGAATCACAGAACAGTACAGCACAATACAGGCCCTTCAGCCCACAATGTTGTGCTGACCTTTAAACCTCGCCTAAGACTATCTAACCCCTTCCTCCCCCACATCCTTCTATTTTAAATTCCTCCATATGCTTATCTAACAATCTCTTAAATTTGACCAATGTACCTGCCTCCACCACCACCCCAGGCAGCGCATTCCATGCCCCAACCACTCTCTGGGTAAAAAAACCTTCCTCTGATATCTCCCTTGATCTTCCTACCCATTACTTTAAAGCCATGCCCTCTTGTATTGAGCATTGGTGCCCTGGGAAAGAGGCGCTGGCTGTCCACTCTATCTATTCCCCTTAATATTTTGTACACCTCTATCATGTCTCCTCTCATCCTCCTCCTCTCCAAAGAGTAAAGCCCTATCTCCCTTAGTCTCTCCTCATAATCCATACTCTCCAAACCAGGCAGCATCCTGGTAAATCTCCTCTACACCCTTTCCAACGCTTCCACATCCTTCTTATAATGAGGTGACCAGAAATGGACACAGTACTCCAAGTGTGGTCTAACCAGAGTTTTGTAGAGCTGCATCATTACCACGTGGCTCTTAAACTCGATCCCATGACTTATGAAAGCTAACATCCCATACGCTTTCTGAACTACCCTATCCACCTGTAAGGGATCTGTGGATATGAACCCCCAGATCCCTCTGGTCCTCCACACTACCCAGAATCCTGCCATTAACTTTGTACTCTGCCTTGGAGTTTGTCCTTCCAAAGTGTACCAGCTCACACTTCTCTGGATTGAACTCCATCTGCCACTTCTCAACCCAGCTCTGAATCCTATCAATCCTCCACACTATCCACAACACCACTGACCTTTGTGTCATCTACAAACTTGCCAACCCACCCTTCTACCCCCTCATCCAAGTCATTAATAAAAATCATGAAAAAGCAGATGTCCCAGAATCGATCCTTGTGGGACACCGCCAGTCACAGCCCTCCAATCTGAATGCACTCCCTCCACCACAACCTTCTGCTTTCTACAGGCAAGCCAATTCTGAATCCACATGGCCAAGCTTCCTTGGATCCCATGCCCTCTGACCTTCTGAAGAAGCCTACCATGTGGAACCTTGTCAAATGCCTTACTAAAATCCATGTAGACCACATCTACTGCACTACCCTCACTAATCTGCCTATTCACCTCCTCAGAGAACCCTTTCAGGCTTGTGAGACATGATCTTCCCTTCACAAAGCCATGCTGGCTGTCCTTAATCAGTCCATGATTCTCTAAATGCCTACAGATCCTATCTCTGCTGTCAGAGGGACAACGGGGAAGGGAGCAGTGTGAATCACAAATAGAAAGGAAAGGGAGGCAAGACAAAAGCAAATAAGTAAAATAAATGTAATATATTAACAGAAATTTCAAAAACAATTTATTAAGAGTCAGGTTGAAACTCTGTGGTTTTAAGCTCCCCTGTTGAACCAGAGGTTGAATGTTGTTGCCAGGGTACAAGTCCTGTCATTAGAGGAGCCCTTATGTTATTGCATACCATTTTAATCTTCTGCAGGGAGTTTAGATGGTAATTAATGTGTAGAATTTTCTGCAGGTTGAGGCGGACCGGTGTTACCATGGGGCTGAAAAGTAGAGAAACCCAAATCATCTGGTAGCTTGAGGCAGTTTGTATTTCTTCCCCGTCACAACTTGCTGGACAACTTACCCATTAGTAACAGCAAGCGCATTTAACTCACAGATTTCCCCAGCAAATTTTGATCATTTGTTCTCCGCCAAATGCAGGCAGTTAAGTGAGAAAATAAATTCCCTCTCTCTTGCTCTCATACCTGGAAGCAGAGTAAATGAAGTAATCAGACTTTTATATCTGGCCTGCTGAGAGAGTGCACTCCATGCTGTGTAGCTGTACTGCTAATCTAAATTGCACTGGCGCTGCTGTTCTTTCTCATGATGACAGAGAGCTGTTGCTGTGTGACTGATTAGCAGCAATCCCTGTTGAATACAGGCACTGCAAAGCCTGCCTCTCTCTCTACTCCGCTCCCAGATTCAATCGGTTTAAGTGCAAGATGCGTCAGGCACTCTACCCACTCATTCAGCTTCTTGGAAGTCTTTCATATAACACACCTGGACATAGAGCACAGAAACAGGCCCTTTGGCCCACCAGGTCTGTACTGACCATCAACCACTCATTTACACCAATTCTACACAGATACCATTTCACTCTGGAGGAACAAGAGACTGCAGATGCTGGAATCTGGAAGGAAAAAAAGCAAAATGCTGGAGGAACTCAGCGGGTCAGGCAGCATCTGTGGAGGAAAATGGACAGTCGATGTTTGAGGTCGAGACCCTTTATCTGGACTAAGAGATGGAAGAGGAGATAGGAAGTATAAAGAGGTGAGGGGAAGGGGTGGAGCTAGAGCTGGCAGGTGGATCCAGGTGAGGAGGGGGTGATAGGCAAGTGGAGGAGGGAAGATTGGAAATAGTGACCCATTTTATTCTCCCCACATTCCCCTCAAATCTCCCCAGAATCTACCACTCAGCTACAGGTCAGGGGCAATTTACCTTCCGACCCGCATGTCTTTGGGTTATGGGGGGAACCTGGTGGAAAGCCACGCGTTCACAGGGAGAAGGTGCAAACTCCTCACAGACAGCACCGGAGGTCAGAATCGAACCTGGCTCACTGGAACTGTGGGGCAGCAGCATTGCCAGCGACACCACTGTGCCACTCCAATGCCTACCACATACAGGCATCCCAGGACACCACAGAGAGGGTCCTCTTGCTGCAGCATTGCGCTGCTCCGTGTGGGCTACTGGAACCTAACAGCAGAATTGGGTGTGAATCAAGCAGAGATATGACGTGGTCCACCATTTGTTAACAGTAATAATTTGCCTAGTCTTATTGCAGACAGGGAGTCAGAGAAAAAGACTGATGTTTCATATTTCCTTATGACAGAGAAGGAGGCCATTCAGCCCATCATCCCTTGCTGGGCTTCCCTGTAACATACCCCCTCTCACACGGAATCCCTGTTCACACACAATACATAGTGCGACTGCTCATGGCAGGGTTTGTTCAGCGTGGCCTTTCACATTAAGACCACAGATGGTGAATTAGCGGTGGGGAATCCACCAGGCAACCTGCTCCTGAGAACTGTCCAGGGTCTCCTACTGGGAAGTGGATCACCTTAAGCCCCGTTGTAAAATACCTCACATGAAGGACACCAGAGAGCAGCCAGCACCCATTGAATGAGGCCCTCAACATGGGGTGAGCACCCTCAAGAGAGGAGGCAAAGAGGTTGGTGGGCAAAAGTCACCTGACAGTTTCCTGAAGAGATGTTCAGTGGATGGTCCAGATCCAATTTTGCTCCAACTCTTCCAATTTATGGATCCAGTCTCTCCGCTATACCTCCTATCAGTTCACATGAGTGACCCTGATCTTCCATTGCTGTCATTTTAATTCCCCATCTCACTCACACTCTTGCCCTTTCTGACTCGGGCTGCCAACACTTCATGTGAAGCCCAACGTAAGCTTGAGAACTACTTTCAACATTTTGCCACCACTAGACACACCTTCCTGTCCCCTCCCCTCCCCTCATCACTCTGAATGGACTGATCCCTCTGCAACTCCCTGGTTCTCTCTTCCATCTTCACTAAACACGCCCCCCCCCACATGGAATTTCCCCATGCAACCACTACACCTGCCCTTTTACCTCTTCCCTTCCCGTCATCCAGGGGCCCAAGCACTTCTCCAGGTGAAGCACCTCTTCCAATCTATGTATTGCATTTGGCGTCGAGGACGTAATCTTCTGTAGATTGCAGAGACCAAATGCACTGATGACATGGTCTTCCATAGATTAAAGAAGCCACTTTACGGAACACCTCTGTTCAATTTGCAACAGTGACCCTCAGCTAACACTTATTGTCATTTTAATTCTCTATCTCACTCTAACCTCTTCACCTTTGGCATCAGACACTGTTTCAATGAAGCCCAATGTAAGCTTCAGCAACAACACCTCATCCTCCAACTCAGCATCTCACAGCACTCAGGACTCAACATTGAATTCAACAATTTCAGATAACCTACCTTTCCAGTTTGTGTCACAGCTGAGGAAAGGTCACCAACTTCTAATAAAGCCATCGACAAATACAGCATGGAAACAGGACCTTCAGCCCATCGTCCACACCGCCCATCAACCACCTATATCCACTAATCCTACGTTAATCCCATTTTTTTGTGTTCTCCCCACATTCTTGTCAACTCCCCCAGATCCTACCACTCACCCACACACAAGGAGCAATTTACAACAGCCATTTAACCTACCAGTCTGCATGTCTTTCAATGTGCTGCCATAAAAGGTACCTGGACAGGTACATGGATAGGGAGGGTTTAGAAGGATATGGGCCAAACACAGGCAAATGGGACTAGCTTAGACGGGAATCTTGGTCGGCATGGACCAGTTGGGCCGAAGGGCCTGTTTCTCTGCTGTATGACTCTATGACATGGGAGGAAACTGCAGCACCTGAAGGAAATCCACACGGTCACAGGGAGAACATGCAAACTTCACATACGGCACTCGAGGCCAGGATCGAACCTGTATCTCTGGCGCTGTGAGGCAGCGGCTCCACCAGCAGCACTGTTGTGCAGCAAGTTTTCTCTCTCCATGGATCCTACCAGAGCTGCTTTTATTTCAGGTTTCCAGCAGTCTTTCATACTGTACCATCCCAGCATTATTTTCCCTTCTCCTCTCTGCTTACTCATCAAGCCTTCGCCTTCTCTCTCAGCCAACACCAAGACCACCGTGTCGTCCAGTCTCTCTCCATCACACACATTCCCATTGTCCTCCATCCTTTTCTGCACCTTAAAACATGTTTGACTCCTGGCTGTTCCTAGTTCTGGTGAAAGGTCACTGACCTGAAATGTTACCTCTGTTTCTCTCTCCACCCAAGCTGCCCGACCTGCTGAGTGTTTCCAGTGTCTTCTATTTTATTCAAGGTAGCATCCCTACTTGGTCCTGCTGATAGATTCCTCGAGCTGGTACACCACGCAGACACTTGGCGAATGGGCCCGTTTTGCAAAGGCAAAAAGCGAGAAAGAATGTGTCGATGAAACTCCCCACACAAATGGAACTCTCCGCAATGGGCAACACGTAGACGGTCCGGGTGCCTCTCAGCTGAGTTGCAGCAGGAAGTCGGGAGACTCCGCAGAGTTCCAGGCCGTGCCTTTTACTGCACATGCAATGTGCTCAATATTAGATCCGGGAAACAATAGCCAGGATCCACACTTCTGTTTCACAGGCCCAACCATTCCTTCCTGACAAGATCCCCTTTGCTGCTCAGAGCTACAAATGCACCCATCTACTTGTCCTTCACTTCACCTTTCTTCACCGTGAATGTCCTTTGTTGCCCGGTTTCTTACAAAGGGGGCGGCGCAGTGGCGCAGCCAGTAGAGCTGCTGCCTCACAGCTCCAGAGACCTGGGTTCAATCCTGACCTCCGGCGCTCTCTGTGTGGAGGTTGAACCTTCTCCCTGTGACCGTGTGGGTTTCCCTTGGGTGCTTTGGTTTCCTCCCCCATCCCCAAGACGGGCGGGTTGGTAGATTCCCCACAACACCCCACCCACACCCCCCACCACCACGCTTCTTCTCTTCTTCCCTTTCCTTGTCTCTTTTTTTCTACTTTTTTCCCTCTCTCTCCGTACCTTTGACCCACTCCCCAGTGGATCTGCTCTCCCGTCCTCCCCCGCACCTGCCTATCACTGTCTACCTATCACCTCCCTGTGCCCACCCCGCCTCCCCTCCATTGTCCACCTATCACTGCTCTGCTTCTCCCTCCTATATATTGGGCTTCCCTCTTTTCCTATCTCCAGCCCTGAAGAAGGGTCCTGACCCAAAACGTTGACCGCCTGCTTTTCTCTACGGATGCTGCCCGGCCTGCTGAGTTCCTCCAGCATCATCGTGTTTTTCATCAGGATTCCAGCATCTGCAGTCCTTTGTTTTTCTGGGAAAGTGGCAAATGGAATTTAATCCAGAAAAGTGAGAGGTTGTGCAATGAAGAGAATCTCAAACATTTGGGAAGATGTTGAGAGATGTGGAGGGAATCCACTCACCACATCCCTGGCGCAATCCATTCTGCTCCGATCAGCACAGGAGGAGCTGTCTTCTCCCTGCCCTAACGTCAAAGCAAAGGCTCTTGATGCCTCCCCCACTCCCAGCCATCAATGGGCTTTGATGCAACCCTAATCTTTAATAATGACAGAAATGGGCTCCAAAGCCAGCTCCCAACCCAACGCTATCTAACCATCACAGCACTGAGCTTCCTCCAATGCCAGCCACAGCACAGGCCCAGTCAGGCTCGAGGCAGCCAGCCATCCCAACCTCTTGAGCCTCCACTTGGAACACCCAATAGCCGTCTCGTTTTCCCTTACGAAAACATACAAGACTCCTTCAGTTGCGCCAGAGGACTTGCTCCTTTCCAAAGTGCAACACAAGGCCATGGTTTCCAGTATTCTCCTCCCTCCTACCTCGGCTTGCTGTAGACTCACTGAGAGAAGTTGATGGTCGCAACTGCAATGCTGATAGAGTCATATACAGCACAGAAGCAGGCCCCTTTAACCCACCATGTCCACACTTGACCATCAAGCACCCATTTATCCCATTTGCCAGCACTTGGTCCATGGGCTTTTATACCTTGGCGGTTCAGTGCTCATCTAGATACTTCTTAAATATTGTGAGAGTCTCTGCCTCCACAAGCCCCTCAAGCAATGAGTTCCAAGCTGTCTCAAGTTCCCAATGGAATAGGAGAAGATGATTTCAATGGACCTAAGTCTCATACATACAATAATTCTCATGTCTCAGCACTGGGGTGATGCACTGTACATATCAACTGGTGCTGAGGTGGGATCTTCATAATCATTCAGGGAAGGAAAGAGTGAGGAAGGTAATACGAGTAATGAAGGAACAAAGTAGGAGCAATAGGCTTGATTCCAGTACAGCTGGATCTCAGTTTTCAATCACATACAGAGCACTCTGTTATTTGCACCTTACTGTGATGCAATGAGTGAATAGTTAAGCAGCAGTGTTTAATGAGAAGTTCATAGAGCTGCCTTCAGATGTGAAGAAGGAAGCTCTGAAACCCTCCTGGAACAAGCAGGATCACCACCAGTCATTCCCTCCTGGAGAAGCACAAGAGGAAGCTCAGTCACACACTGGAGAGTATACACAGACAATGGGTTCAGTTGGTATTGGTATTGGTTTATTATTGTCACTTGTACCGAGGTACAGTGAAAAGCTTGTCTTACAAACCACTCGTACAGGTCAATTCATTACACAGTGCAGTTACATTCAGTTAGTACAAAGTGCATTGATGTAGTACAGGTAAAAACGGTAACAGTACAGAGTAAAGTGTCACAGCTACAGAGGAAGTGCAGTGCAATAAGGTGCAAGATCACAACAAGGTAGATCGTAAGGTCATAGTCCATCCCATTGTATAAGGGAACCGTTCAATAGTCTTATCACAGTGGGGTAGAAGCTGTCCTTAAGTCTGGTGGTACGTGCCCTCAGGCTCCTGTATCTTCTACCCGATGGAGGAGGAGAGAAGAGAGAATGTCCCGGGTGGATGGGGTCTTTGATTATGCTGGCTGCTACACCAAGACAGCGAGAGGTAAAGACAGAGTCCAAGGAGGGGAGGCTGGTGTTCGTGATGCGCTGGGCTGTGTCCACAACTCTCTGCAGCTTCTTGCGGTCCTGGGCAGAGCAGTTGCCATACCGAGCCTTGATACATCCAGATAGGATGCTTTCTGTGGTGCATCGGTAAAAGTTGGTGAGAGTCAAAGGGGACAAACCAAATTTCTTTAGTCTCTCGAGGAAGTAGAGGCGCTAGTGAGCTTTCTTGGCTATGGCATCTACGTGATTTGACCAGGACAGGCTGTTGGTGATGTTTACGCCCAGGAACTTGAAGCTGTCAACCCTCTCGACCTCAGCACTGTTGATGTAGACAGGTGCATGTACACTGCCCCCTTTCCTGAAGTCAATGACCAGCTCTTTTGTTTTGTTGACATTGAAGGAAAGGTTGTTGTCATGACACCATTCCACTAAGCTCTCTATCTCCTTCCTGTACTCCAACTCATCACTGTTTGAGATACGGCCTACAACAGTGGTATCATCTGCAAACTTGTAGATGGAGTTAGAGCAGAATCTGGCCACACAGTCGTGACTGGACTATCTGTACCAGCTGTACACATGCAAGGAGCTCAGTCATGCTCTTGCTGCCCTGTGTATAGAGATCGTGGGTTCAGTCATGATTATAGAGTCATAGATACAGGCCCTTCAGCCCAACTAGTCCATGCCAACCACTGTGCCTGCCCAACTAGTCCCAATTTCCCTGCATTTCCCTCCAAGCCCTGCCCCTCCATGTACCTATCCAAGGGCTTCTCAAATGATACTGTTGTACCTGCCTCAACCCTCTGGCTGCTCATACTCACCACCCTCTGTGTGGAAAAACTTGTTCCTCACGTCCCTTTTAAATCTTTCCTCTCTCACCCTTAACCTATGCTCGCTAGTTCTGGGCTCTCCTACCCTGGGGAAAAGACATACTGCCTGCTGTACAGTGACTGGGAGTTTGCAGATACTCTGCACTCTTACAAATGTGCGGACAAAGGTGTTTCAAACGTCCTCATTCTGCTAAGTGTGCACATGATTCATTCTCTCTCTTTCTCTCTCTTTCTCTCTCACACACACACACACAATCTGGATTAAGGGGAAGAGATAGTTGATTGGGCCATACTTCATCAGGTGTAGAAAGACAGGCAGTTGAACCGTACTCTACTCTGCAGTTCAGGCATGCTCACTCGCTCAAAGTGTTCAGTTGTGTACCACAAAGTGCACAATGATAGGCAGGGATTTACATTCCACAAGCTGTAGAGATTCTGCAAGTCCAGTCATACTCTACCAGATGTACAGAAGCTAGCTGTGCGGTGAGAACCCACCTGGTAATACTTTACCAGGTAATTCAGTCTTACATTACCCTGATAGCTATACTGCAGAAGGCAGTTTTGTTGTATTCTTCAGGTGTAGAAACAGCTGGTTTGGTTGTAGTCACACAGTTGTATAATGAGCTGATTTGGTTGTAGTAATACAGTTGCACAATGAGCTGATTTGGTTGTAGTAATACAGTTGCACAATGAGCAATGCACACAAAGTGCTGGAGGAACTCAGCAGGTCAGGCAGCATCTAGGGAGGGAAATGAACAGTCGACGTTTTGGGCCAAGACCCTTCATCAGGACAGTTGTATAATGAGCTGGTTTGGTTGTAGTCATGTGGTTATATAAAGAGCTGGTTTGGTTGCAGTCATACAGTTATATAATGAGCTGGTATGGTTGTAATTGCACTGTTGTGTTCAGTCATGTTCTGCTGGTGATTAGTGACAGGTAGATGAGTCGTCTTCTGCCTGGTAGTTCAGTCGTACCCTGCCACTACAGGATTGGGCAAATTTTAGGCATCCTCGGGTACACGACCCCACTAAATTGCCACCAGAGTCTCACCCTATCCCAGATGCGATAAGAACCAGCCTCAACCCAGTTGACTGGACTATTCCAATCTATGATTCATGTTAGAACCAGCGTACATCAGTCTGAAGACAGGCCTTGGGTCCTTATTCAAACATTGCTTTGATGTCAGACCACAGATGTTAGGCTAAGCAACCCATTTCATATTAAGCTGGTGCTTTTTAAACAACTCTGCTGTGTAGCTTAGAATCCCACAGACTCCCAGTGGCCTGTGTGTGAGATCTGAGACCAGCATGGGAGTTGGTGTTAGACGCAAAGGTCAGGAGGTTGTCCAGTATAAACAGATTCTGCAGGGGGTTAACTTCCCCAAGAGTTCACCCCTTCACACGGAATCCCAGCAGTGATGGATCTAGGGAACAGGGATGGTGGTTGGTCTTCTCAGTAGTAATGAGGTCAGTTCTAACCAATCAGAGACTGGGACAATGTAAAGTACTTACAGTGTAATTTCTCATATTTCTTTACAACATAAAAGGAGGCCATTTGGCTCATCAAGTCAGTACTGACTCACAAAACAATCCCACCTGTCCCATTTCCCCCCAGTTATTTCCCTGTAACCTGATGCCCATTAACTTGGGCAGCACAGTGGGGCAGCTAGTAGAGTCTCTACCTCACCGCTCCAGCGACCTGGGTTCAATCCTGACCTCCAGTGCTCTCTTTGTGGAGTTTGCACGTTCTCCCTGTGACTGCCTGGGTTTCCTCTGAGTGCTCCCACATCCCAAAAACATGAAGGTTGGTAGGTTAATTGGCCGCTGTAAATTACCCCTGCTGTGTAGGTGAGTGGTGGAATCTGAGGCGAGTTGATGGGAATGTGGGAAGAATAAAATAGGATTAATTCAGGATTAGTGTAAATGGGTGGTTGATGTTCGGTGCAGAAGGGCCTGTTTCTGTGACACCATGACTCCTCTATGACCTACCTACACCAGGGGTTGAATTACAGTATCCAGTTAACCCAACTACACATCACTGGGGTGTGAGAGGAAAGCAGAGCACCCTGGAGGAAGCCCACAGGAAGACAACTCAGGTTGAATCCGGGCCGCTGGAGCTGTGAGACATCATGCTCAGTGCAGCACAGGCTCACTGAGAGCTTTCCCACCTGTGAGCTGGAGACTGGAGTTTACATCTCTCTTCAGTCATAACTGGCACTTCAGTGCAGTGAGAGGGAGTGCTGCCCTCTCAGAAAGACCACCTTTTGAAACAGTGCTCCATGCATTCATAGCAGAGCAACACCAACACCAAAGTAACTCGGCCTTTCTTATATTGCCTCTTATGCCATATTGCTGTGCGTACCTTAGCTACTGCGGTGCCCGTGGTACGTCATTGATTGCACATAAAAAGAAATAATTTACTGCTGGTGGAAGACTTGGATGTCCTGGGGTAGTAGAAGGCTCCATATAACTGCTGGTCCTTCATTTATTGTCTTTATGATTCCCGCCATATTAGGAATAAGCAGTGACCCACCAGTTATTGCAGTATCTGCAGCTTTCCGAGAATGTAATAACCATTAACAAAGAGCTGAGGAGCGTTTTCTTCCAATTGATTTAAATTATTCAAATAAAATGGAGTGAGTCATAGCGCTTAGAATGGAAATGACCACTAATCCCTTCCCTGGGGGTTCGGTTGATAGAGTGACAGGATGCAATGCTTCTGGCAGGACTTCTGCAAGCTTGCAATGCCGCGATGCTGAGCCCATGCCAAGAGAACACATCAAGGGAGCTAAAACCATCAGATGGAAGTTAATAACTAAAGCTAAAAGGAAAATAATAAAGGTCAGATTTTAAAATGACTTACTGGCCTTCAAGGGGGTGGAGCCAAATGCAATGTGAGGACGTAACACGAGTTCAGGATGCCTGACTAATCTGAATTAAAGGTGGAAAATCATTAGTGTTTGAGGTGTAGACAGTGCATCAGACCTGTTAGTGTTTGAACTGTAGACAGTGCATCAAGCCTGTGAGTGTTTGAGGTGTAGTCAGTGTATCAGACCATTAATGTTTGAGCTGTAGACAGTGCATCAGACCTGTTAGTATTTGAGGTGTAGACAGTATGTCATGCCTGTTAGTGTTTGAGGTGTAGTCAGTGTGTCAGACCTGTTAGTGTTTGAGGTGTAGTCAGTATGTCAGACCATGAATGTTTGTGTAGATAGTGTGTCAGACCTGTTAGTGTTTGAAGTGTAGACGGTGTGTCAGACCCTATAGTGATTCAGTTGTAGACAATGTGTCAGGCCTGTAATTGTTTGAGGTGTAGAGAGAGTGTCAGACCTATTCGTGTTTGGATGTTGACAGTATGAGATCCATTAGCAATTGAAGTACAGATAGTTTGTCAGAAAACTTAGTGCTTTGTTTGTAGACAATGTGTCAGACTTATTAGTGTTTAAGGTGTTGAAGGTGTGTCAGGCCTCTGAATGATTCTGGTGTAGAGAGTGTATCGGAACCTTTAGTGTTTGAGATGTAGATAGTGTGACATCTCGGTTAGTGGTTGAGGTGCAGATAATGTGTCAGGCCATTAGTGTTTGATGTGTAGACAGTCTGTCAGACCTGTTAGTGTTTATAGTGTAAACGATGTGTCAGACCCATTAACATTTCGGGTGTAGGCAATATGCCAGACCGTTAGATTATGTAGTGTGGACAATGTATAGAACACATTAGTGTTTGAGGTGTAGACAGTGTATCAGGCCCATTAATATTTCGGGGGTGGACACTGTGTCAGACCCACTAGTATTTGAGGTGCATAAAATGTGTCAGGGACATTACTGTTTGAAGTGTAGATGGTGTGTCAGGCACCTTAATGATTCAGGTGTGGACAGGATATATGTCCTGTTAGTGCTTGAGATGTAGACAGTGTCAGACCCAATAGTGTTTCAGATGTAGACAGTGTGTGAAAGGTATTACTATTTCAAGTGTAGACAGTGCCTTAGACCTTTTAATTGTTGAGCTGTAGGCATTGTGTCAGACCATTAGTATTTCAGGTGTAGACAGTGTGTCAGTCCCATTAGTGTCTGAGGTGTGGAGAGTGTGACAGACCACTTAGTACTTGAGATATATTGAGTGTGGCAGATCTGCTCAAGTGTGAGGTGTGGACAGTGTGTCAGATTCATTAGCGTTTGACGTATAGACAATGTGTCAAATCCGTTGGTGTTTGACGTGTAGACAGTGTGTCAGACCCTTTAGTGTTTTAGGTGCAGGCAGTATGTCAGTTCTGTTAGTGTTTGAGGTGTGGACAGTGTGTCAGGGCATTACTGTTTGCAGTGTAGAGAGAGGGTGATACCTGTTGATCATAGAGTCATAGTGTCTTACAGCATGGAAACTGGCCCCTTCAGCCCAACTCATCCATGCCAGCCAAGGTGCCCACGTGAGCTAGGCCCATCTGCCTGAGTTTGGCCTAAACCTTTCCTATCCATGTACCTGTCCAAATGTCTTTGATATGTTATCATTTTACCCGCCTCTACCACTTCCTTTGGCAGTTCGTTCCACTTACTCACCACTGTCTGTGCAAAAAACTTGCCTCTCAGGTCCCCTATAAATCTTTCCCCTCTCACCTTAAGTTTTAGACACCCCTACTTTCAGCAAAAGACTATGACTACCTACCCTGTTTATGCCCCTCATGATCTTATAAACCTCCACAAGGTCACCTCTCAGTCTCGTTCACTCCAAAGAAAACAGTCCATCCAGATATCTCAAGCACTCCAGTCCCAGCAACATCCTTGTGAATGCCTTCTGCACCCTCTCTGGCTTAATCACATCCTACCTATACCTAGGCAACCAGTAGTGCATACAGTACTTCAAGTGTGGTCTCACCAATGTTTTGTACAGCTGTAACATGATGTCCCAACTCTTGTACTCAGTGCTAGCTCACCCTGGATCCCATGTGATCTGACCTTCTGGACCAGCCTGCCATGCAGGAGCTTGTCAAAAACCTTGTTAAAGTCCATGTAGACAATGCCGACTGCCCTGCCCTTGCCAATCCTGTCCATTACCTCTTCAAAAAGTTCAGTTAAATTTGTGATACATGATTTCTCACACACAAAGCCAATCTAACTATCCCTAATCAGTCCTTGCTTTTCCAAATGCAAATAAGTCCTGTCCTTCAGAATCCCTTCCAATAGCTTTCCAACCACTGATGTTTGGTTTATCGGCCTGTAGTTGCCTAACTTATACCTGCTGTCCTTCTTAAACAAAAGCACAACATTAGCCATCCTCCAGTCTTCTGGTACCTCACCTGTGGCTAACAAAGAAAACTTCTGCAGAGGCCCAGCAATCTCCTCCTTTGCTTCCCATAATGTCCTAGGATACACCTAGGATCTTTATCCATTTCAGGACCTCAAAAACCTCCTCCTACATAATGTTGATATGCTCCAAGATATCCATGTTCTCTTCGCTGAACTCATTAGCTTCGATGTCCTCCATCACCTACTATTACAACCCTGTTATTCCCACAGCTACCTACAATCTCCCTCCTCTAATTCCCACTGACTACTGGGGGACCTGTAGTATAATCCCATCAAAGTGATCACCCCTTTCTTATTTCTAAGCTCTATCCATTTGTCTCCCTAGGATATCCTCTCTAAGAACTACCGTGATGTTCTCCCTAATCAATGGTGCAACTTCCTCTCCTCTGTTCCCTCCATCCCTATCACGCTGGAAGCAATGATATTCCAGAGCATTGAGCTGCCAGTCCTGCCCATCCCTCAACCATGCTTCCGTAATAGCTGCAATATCACAATGCCGTGTTCCTATCCATGCTCTGAGTTCATCTGCCTTACCAGTCAGGTCTCTTGTGTTAAAGTAAATGCAGTTTAGCTCATCAGACCTTCCACACTCCCTGTCCTGCCCCTGCCTGACCTGCCAACTGGATTTGCTTGCTTTAACCTCTATGTTTGCTTCAATTTTCTCATCCGTTACACTCCTAATTTGGGTGAGATGTGTTAGTGCTTGAGCTGTCGACAGTGTGTCAGACCACTTCGTCTTTGAGGCATAGGCAGAGTGTCAGAGCTGTTAATATTTGAGGTGTAGACAGTGTGTCAGACCCCTTAATGATTCAGTTATAGACAGTGTGTCAGAGCTGTTAGTGTTTGAGGTGGTGAGAGTGTGTCAGATGCATGATTGTTTGCAGTATAGACAGTGTCAGACCCTCTAGTGACTGAGGTCTAGACAGTGTATCAGAGTCGTTAGTGTTTGAGGTATAGACAGTGTGTCAGAGCCATTAGTGTTTGAGGTTGAGCGGATGTGTGTATGGTGTAAAATGTGTTTGACATATTATTGTTTTCAGTTCATAGTGTTTTTGACCCATTATTTTTTGAAGTGTATCGTGTTTTTGACACATTATTACTTGAAGTGTATACTGTCTTTGATACATGATTGTTTGAAGTATATATAGTGTGTCAGTCATTTTAACGTGTAGTGTCGACAGTCATTGTCTTGTGGGCATTTGGCCTGAATGTGGTGGATTTCACTGTTCACTGTTGCCCCTGCCTCAGCCGTGCTTCATCTGCCCATAGATCCTTTCTCTTTGGAGACAGAGGCAGTCTTACTCTGTGTTTCCTGGACTATTTCATTCTGAAGTGTCATTGGAGAAAGCTCATCTGATACGAGGAGGAGAATAGAACGATAGGGAAAAAATGGAAAGCAAGATTCATGTAATAATTCTAAGGTTCTAAGATTCATGTAATAATAGAATTGTTACAGTATGGAAGGATGAAGTCCACACTGGCTGTTGGTAAGAGCAGTCCAGTTGGTCCGAATACCCCATCCTCTGCCCATTGCCCTGTCCATTATTATCAAGCATATATATACTTCTCCAGCTTTCTTTTAAACAACTGCTTTTGCCTGCACTGTTGTTCTATGTTCTGCTCACCCCAGTACATTAAAAAAAAGACATTTATTTATTTATTTATTTGTCACATGCACATTGAACCACACAGTGAAGTGCATTGTTTTTGCGTTACTGAGAATGTGCTGGGGTGCAGCCCGCAAGTGCCGCCACACTTCCGGCGCCAACATAGCACGCTCACAGCTCCTAACCCATATGTCATTGGAATGTGGGAGGGAACCGGAGCACCCGGAGGAAACCCACGCAGACACGGGGAGAACGTACAAACTCCTTACAGACAGCGGCCGGAATTGAACCCGGGTCGCTGGCGCTGTAATAGCGTTACGCTAACCGCTACACTACCATGCTGCCTGCTACACTGCCATGCCACCTACTATACTACCATGCTGCCTTCTGCACTACCATGCTGCCTATAACCAGAGGGTATAGGTTTAAGGTAAGGAATAGGAGGTTTAGAGGTGACTTGAGGAAGAATTTTTTCAGCCAGAAGGTGGTTGAAAACTGAAATGCGCTGGTGATGGAGGCAGCTACTCTCACAATGTTTAATAAATAGTAGTTAAAATGCCAATGCAGGGGAGGCTATGGTAGGTGTATGTAGGTAGTTACTTGATGACTGATATGTACACAATGGGCTGAGGGGCATCTTTCCATGCTGTGTAACCTAGACATGATTTGCCTTTGACAAGTTCATGCTGACTTTCTCTAATCAATCCCTGTCCTCTGGTTCTGTCCCTGATTATTTCCCCAGCACCAAGGTTAAACCATTTCCAGTGAAAATAGGTGAACATCAGGCAACCAGAGACTGAACACATCTGATACTCCCAATGTCTGATTCCCCTCCCCCCCCCCCCACCAGCCCCCACACAAAGCTAGTTGGGGATGTGGGGGTGGGGGAGCATCAAACACCAAAACTGCAAAGCAAGGGCAAGTTCTTGCCAGATGAAACAAGGTACTCACTAATTGTCTCACCCTGCTTCTGGCCCCCTGGTCCCATATGTGTAGCTTTCAAGTTCTTCTCACAGCTTCAGATTAAAGTGATTGTCCAGTTTTTGCGCATCATTAAACATGACATCCTTCACCTGGCAAGAGGTGAGAAGGTTGCTCGTTGTGCTGCAAGTTCCCGGCCCGATCTCTGTCAGGAATATTGTTTTCTCACGCACATGTACCATATGGTGTTGGGCTCTCGTGGTGTTGTATTCTCCTGTAGCCTCTGTGATATTGTTCGCTTCAAAGAACATCCCCTTCCATTTGATAGATGGACTAAATGGTTCTTGAGCACAGTCACACGTGCAGGGCTCCTGATTTAGCCCTGTTGTCCTGTTCCATGGTGCCTGTGACATTCCAGTGATAAGTAAACCTGGCACCCCTCTCCACTCTGCCTTGCAATAGTGCGCACTCGATAAACACGGAGACCATCAATAAATGAGATTCCAGCAAAACACAGCGCAAGATCTGTGAATTCACCCTAAAACTTCCCCAGGGAATGTCTTCAATGTCTTTCAGCAATCCTGAAGAAAAGCTACGATTCTTGTCATTAGTTTGCAGTGTATTCACAAGCACATTGAGCCCCAACGTAGACGTCAGTAGTGGTTTATTTTGGAAGGCAGTACCCTTAAGCTGTTACTTGAGACTTTAAGCTATTGGTGTAGACAGTATGTCTGACATTGTTGCCTTGTTGCAAAACAGGTGTACCTATCCAATCAGGATCCTGTATAATGCACACATACCTACAGAGAGAAAGATTTGTCCATGCTAAAATACATTCCCATATGTCCTTATGACATAGGAGGCCATTTCAGCCCATCGAGTCCTGTTCTGAAACTAATTGTCCCTATAACATTCCCATCTACTCCACCTGATTCTACCACTCATCTACACACTAGGGGCAATCTACAGCAGCCAATTAACCTACCACCCCACACGCCTTTGGGATGTGGGAGGAAACCAGAGCACCCGGAGGAAACCCACAGGGAGAATATGCAAACTCTACACGGGCAGCGTCCGAGGTCAGGATTGAACCTGGGTCTCCGGCGCTGTGAGGCAGCGGCTGTACCAGCTGCTCCACTGTGCCACACACCACCCTAACCATATATACAACACCAGTCCTTCATGATCATGGCATCAAGTCATCGAACTCCATACCTAACAGCATCTTGCAGTAAAGGTTAAATGATGAGGTACACCAGAACATCTTAACATCAGGAGAATTGCTGTGTATGTGCATCTTCTCTGCCATTGGATTCCTATTCCTTCTCCTCTATTCCTTGCCCTCTATTCCATCCTAAGGTGCAATGAAGGTGATTGCTCATTCCCTCCCCTGCCATTGAGCCGGTATAAATCCCTGCAGAAAATATGGCCCTGCTTTAAAAGTCAGGGAGTGTGACGGCCAGACATTAAATTTTAATGTAATTCTTCCTGGAGCGTGAAGTGATTCTTTTATATGACACGTAGGGAGGGTTGAGGGTCACATTGAGTTCATATCAATGGAAGGTGACCTCCTGTCCCCCCATTAAGTGAGGGGCTGGAATTATAAAAATTAAACTGATTCTGGGAAGAAGGCTTAGAGATAAAAATATCAAATGTGACAGAAATATGAAATAAGTCCATACAGACAGGTAAGACAGAAAGCTTCGATACCCATCGAAAGCAAAATTACAACATGTTTTGGAAATCTGAAGTAAAAGTAGAAAATGCTGGAAATATTCAGCAGGTTGGGCAGCTTCTGTGGAGAGAGAAACATATTTTTATCTCCAGCACCTCTGATGCCCTCTGCCACTTTGTCAGTTTCCAGTTCCCTGGTCCTAAGTGGCTTATTTTCACCGTGGATGTCCTGTCCCTCTACATCCCACACCTGGATGGTCTGAGTGACCTTCTTTGAACTGAGGCCCAACCAGTCCCCTCCACCACCCCTGCGCTGCACATGTTTGAACTCGCTCTAACATTGAATAACTTCCTCCACACACTTGCTCCGAGTCGTAGGTATAGCCATGGGACCCCTCATGGGCCAAAACCATGCTATCCCGTTGTGGGATACATGGAGCAGTTCTTCTTTTGGTCCCATTCATGTCTCCTTCCTCACCATTTTGCCCAACGTACTGTTGACAGTGCAGCTGCTTCCTGCTCTCGTCTAGAACTTGGAAGCCTCATTACCTTTGCTGGCTGTTTCCACACTGCTCCGTATCTGACTCTTCCCTTCCCTGACTTCTCATTCTCCATCTCATGGGATAGGTTAGAACCGGTATCCACTACTAACCAAAGGACCCCCACACCCACCTTGCTTCCTGTAAAGACTCCATCCCATTCACCCAGCTCCTCCAGCGTTGTTGTGTCTCTTCTGATGTCAATACTTTCTGCACGTGCTTCCCAGATGTTTTCTTCTTCCTCATCTATGGCTTCCTCTGTACTGTAGTTGGCATGTCCTTCCTACTTCTTGCAATTCTGCTCCCACACCCTCTCCTCCCACCCACCTTCCTTGTCACCAACCGCCACGTCCGTCCTTTTGTGGCTTCAGCCATTTCCAACGAGGCGCCTCAACCAGACACATCTTCCACTTCCGCCCGGCATTCCAAAGGGATTGTTCCCTCACGTTTCCTGGTTCACTCTTCCACTTCGAGCCACACCCAATCTCCATCTCATGCAGCCACGGGAAGTGCAACAAGTGCCCCTTACCTTTCCCCTTCCCACCATTCAGGGACACAAAGGGTCCTTCCAGGTGAAGCAACGATTCACTTGCACTTCTTCCAATGCTGTGTACTACATTCGCTGCTCACCGTGTTATCTCCTCCACAGTGGAGGAACCAAATGCAGATTGGGTGCTGCATTGTAGAATATTTATGCTCAGTCCACAAGGTGATGCTGAGCTTCAGTGTTCTGTCACTTCAGTTCTCGATCCCAACCCCATTCTGAACTCTCAGTCTTTAGCCTTTCCACTGAAGTCTAATGTAAAGTCAATGAACAACACCTCAGTCCATTATAACCATCAGAATTTGGCAATGAATTCAACTATTTCAGATAACCGACCTGTCCAGTTTGTATCAGAACTGGCCAGTTCTGATGAAAGGTCATCAACCTGTAATCTTAACTCTGTTTCTCTCTCTACAGGTGCTGCCTTGACCTGCTGAATACTTCCAGCGTTCTCTGTTTTATTTCAGAATTCCAGCAGCTGCAGGTTTTTATATCCTACAGTCCAGAAGGATTTTCTTCTATCCTCTCTTTTTGAGCCTCCTCCGGACAGATCAGGAGCAATTAGCAAGCCTTCACCACCCTCCCTCAGCCAGTACCAACACGTGTGCCTTATGGTCTCCACCCAGTCACAGATATTCCCTCTGTTCTCTCCACGCCTCCCCCAACCTGCAATCTTAAACATGCTTGACTAGTCACTTGCCCAGCACTTATTTAAGGTCATTGACTCTGGTTCTCGCACAACAGATGCTGCCTGACTTGCTGAGTACTTCCAGCATTTTATGGTTTTAGTTCAGCTTGAATACACAACTGGGCTGAATAGCAAAGTGTGGTCTCACCTATCCATGATGGTCATTTAAGCTGTAAGCTTCCAGCTGCACTCTGCAAGTGTCCTTTCTTTTGATACGGATCACAAGACATTAATAGTTGTGTCTCCTCCGAACGCTCATCACTGTTAATATCACTGCGATCTCCAGTCCTGAAACACAAGATGACAAGCATTTAGTAACATTGTGTAGAACTGCCGCTGTGCGATTTGAATAATGGTCTCACCATTTGACATGTTAAAGCGGGCAAGGCTTTGACCACCTATGTGTCAGCCGCAGGACCCCTTCAGGAACGTAGCATTAAAGTAAAATGAGTTCAGGACAAACTGCTGTCTAAAAGAAAGATAAATAGAAGCTAATATTCAGTCTGATATTTTTAAAACTTTGGGGTGGGACATTGAACTGAAGTCTCCTTTGCCAGAAATGAGTTCTTCTGACGTCTTGGACTCTCAGTGGAAAAGCATTTCAACCGATTATCAGTTCTAGAGTCAGTGCAGTTACAGAGGGACCTAAGTGTGTATTTGAATCCTTGAAAGTGGTAGGTCATGTTGAGAGAGCAGTTTGTAATACGGAACCTGGAGAAACATAATATTGAAACACAGGTAAGGCCACAACGGAAGTAATGTGAGCAGTTCTGAACACCTCATTTAACGTAGATAGTGGTATTTTCACCCTGGGGAAAAGACACTGACAATCTACTCTATCTATGCCTCTCATAATTTTATATACTTCAATCAGGTCACCCCCCCCCCCCCCTCAGCCTCTGGCACTCCAGAGAAAATGATCCAGGTTTGGCCAACATTTCCTTATAGCTAATGCTGTCTAATCCAGGCAACATCCTGATGAACCTCCTCTGCACCCTCTCCACATCCATCCTGTAAAGGGGCGACCAGAACTGTACACAATACTCCAAATGTACCCTAACCAAAATTTTATACAGCTGCAACATGACTTCCCCATTTTTATACCCAATGGCCCAACTGAGAAAGGCAAGCATACCGTATGCCTTCTTTACCACCCTATCTACTTGTGTTGCCACTTTCAGGGAGCTATGGAGTTGTACCCCAAGGTCCTTATGTACATCAATGTTCCTAAGGGTTCTGCCATTTACTGTATACTTTCCTCTTACATTTAATGTCACAGAATGCATCACCACACGCTTGTCCAGATTAAACTCCATCTGCCATTTCTCCACCAACATTTCCAACTGATCCATATCCCATGGTATCCTTTGACAACCTTCCTCATCGTCCACAACTCTGTCAACTTGTGTGTAGTCTGCAACTTTAGGAAGGATGAGCAGAAAATATTTACCGGATGGGTTCCAGGCATGAGGAATTCCATCTAAAGGGACAGACTGGAGAAGCAGGGATTTCCTTGGAGTAAAGAAAGTTGAGAGGAGATCTGATAGAGATGTAGAACAAGATTAGTGGAGGGAAACAGTTCCTACTACCAGATGATTGAAGAAGCAGAGGGCTCAGATTTAAAGCACTGGGGGAAAGGTAGAGGGGGCAGGTGAGGAGAATGCTTTTTGCTGAGCGGGTCGGTATGATCTGGAACTCACTGCCTGTGAGGTTGGTGGAAAGCAGAATTGACCGGGAGAGAATGGGATAGCCACTTGAGGGGCTATAGTGGGGAATGAATGGGGGAATGGGATTGATCTACAAAGAGCTGGCACAGATTTAACAGGCTGAAGGGCCTTTGTTGTAACAATTCTGTCATTCTATCTATAAGGACCCAGGAGTAGCTATAAAGGGGCTGTATAAGCTGACTCCACCATGCAACATCTTGGGCAATCCAAGTCCCAACCTGAACACCATATCTTTTGATCCTTCAATGATTCCTTTACCTCAGTTGTACACATTGAATTTCCCTTCCCTGACATGAGACACTTATAAAGCAGTTCATTAACTACAGAGCACTTCAGAATTCCGAAGTCGTGACAGGTGCTACATAAATGCAAGGCTGGTTCTTTGCTTTTCCACCTTCAACTGTGCTCCAGTTCTGTCTGTGTGTCTGCCCTGTAGCTGAAACCCCCAAACCTGCCTGCGGCAGAACTTGCTGAGACCTTCCATCCAAGAAGCCAACCATTCACCCCAACAGGCCAGACCAGTGCTTAGACGCCACTCAAGCCCCCTCACCCCTCTTCATTCCATCCCACTAATGTTATGCTCCTATTTCCACCCTCATCATTATCCACTGTTATCTTAAGTGCATCATTGTTTTCTCCCTCAAGCTCCCTATCACTACCTACTCTCTGGATTAGGACGCTTCCCCTGAAATTCTTGTTTTACTTATACCTAGACACCTAGATTTGGTTAATATTTTGGAAAATGGTGAGTCAACCTTGTTGACTGTCCTCAAAGGGCATTCATTCCAACCAAGGTTTGATGTTGATTTGTCCTAACCTCCTGCTTTCCAATTCTGTTCATCTTGCAGTGCTTTGTTTGCATTTTCCTGGCCTCATTTGTCTGATGAATGTCAAGCCTCACCAAGAACTGATTAGCTCATGTAAACAACTTAAGCATCGGGCTTGCTGAAGTAAAGGTCAGAAAACCAGGCACAGCTGTCCCTGTTGGGCTCCCAGCTTGACATGGGCAAATCACTGGCTGCACTTCTTTCTCATGGTTCCACCTGCCATTTTATGTTTCGGACTCAGCTGAATATATAAAAGACGGGGGCTTCTCGTGGCCTTGGGGTTTCTGAAGGTAGATTCCAACAAGCTAATGAAATGTGTTCAAGATGTGCAGTTACAGTGTAGTAAATGCAGCAACCAGTTTGTACACAGCAAGCAGACTGTGATAACGTCAAGGTAACCTGTTTTACTGAGGGGCTAATATTGGACAGGACCTTTCCTCTTCTCCCATCCTGTACGCTCATTTGAGAGGGCAGATTGGGTGTCATTTAAAGGTCTCATTGGGAAGACGATGTTTCTAACGGTGCATCTTCTGTGTTACAGTCACAGAACGTTTACAATACAAAACGTGGTTATTTGCGGGTGGAGAAAGAGCTACCCGACCTGAAGGTGCAACCTGCAGATGATACTAAGGTTGCCCTTGTGATTGACAGTCTTTAGACAGCAGGAAGGCACCGACGATCTGGTGAGCTGGGCAGAAATGTGGCAGATGGAATTCAATCCGGGGAACTGTGAGGTAATGCATTGCATTGGGAAGCATTTAAAAGCAAGGGAATATGTAGTAAATGGGGGATATTGAGAAGGGTGGAGGAGCAGAGGGCCCCTGGAATATTATGTGCAGAGATCTTTAAATGTAGCAGGACAAGAGTGGTTAGAAAGGTATATAGGATACTTTCTTTTATGGCCAAGGCATCAAGTAGAAGAGCAGGGAGGTTCACTGGAACTTTATGCAACACTAGTCAGATCACAGCTTGAGTACTGTGCACTGTTCAGGACACCACATGACAGGAAAGGTGTGATTGCACTGGCAAGGGTGGAGAAAGCATTTACGAGGATGTTGTCAGGACTTGGATATTGTAGCCGTGAGGAAGGATTGGATAAGCTGAGGTTGTTTTCTTTGGAAAAGAGGAGGCTGAGCAGAGACTCAGTTGAGATGTCTAAAATTGTCAGTGACCAAAGTAGTGTAAGTATTTCCCTTAGCAGTGGGGTCAAAAACTGGGGAGCACAGATTTAAAGTAATTCGTGCAAGGGTTGGAGAGGAGATAAGGGAAAAACTGTTTCACCCAGAGGGTAGTGGGGTTGGGAACTCTCTGCCTGAGTTGGTGGGGGAGGCAGAAACCCTCATCACATCTTGACAGTACTTGGGTGTGTACTTGAAGAGCCATGACCCACAGGGCTAGGTATCTAGTCTGGGAAGGTGGGATCAGGGCGGATCCTTGACTGACATACACACGATGGACCCAATAGCCTCCTTCCGCATCATTTCTATGAATCTATGCAGCTAACCTTGCCTTTCCATACTAGCTCTGTAGCCCTGCAGTGACTCTTTGAGTACACATCCAAGTACTGTTCAAATACGATGAGGGGTCCTGTCTCCCTCATCCCTTCAGGCAGTGAGTTCCAGACCTCCAGCTCCCTCAGGGTGAAAACATTTTCCTCATCCCTCTATTATGTTCACTAAGTATTCTGCAATCATGCCACTTATCTTTTGATCCCAATGTTAAGGAAAATAGCCTCTTCCAATTTCCACTGTCAAGGCCCTTCATAATTTTATACACCTCACTCCAACCTCCACTCAGCCTCCTCTGTTCCAAAGAAAGCAACTCTTGCTTATCCAACCTTTCCTCACCGCAACAGTTCACTGGTCCTGGCAACACCCTCGTAAATCTCCTCTGCACCCTGTCTGGCGTAATCACAACTCTACTGTAACATGATAGGCTATAGTCAAGCTGTAGTCCAACTGGTGTTGTGTGCAGTCCTAGCATAAGCTCCCTGCCTTTATACTGTATGCCTCTGTGCCCTTGTGGAATAGTTGGAATGGAATATGTGCTTTGGTCTCCGCAATAGAATTCCCAAAAGCAATTAAGCATGCTCAGTACTCTGCAGTATTGCCACACCGCCACCTGTTGACCTGCGTGGAGGGGTTTGAATATTCTCTTTACCTGCAGATCTACCTGTGAGCCGGGCATGTTGCCTCCCTGCAAGTCCACCTCACCTCCTGAGCACACCCTTCTGACATCTTTCTTCCATTTCCTTTCCGAACCCTTGCACTTTTGGTCCAATACCTCCCAGTCTGCATTGTCCATCAGTTCCCGTTAAACGGGAATGGTTCCAAGCATGCAACATGAGAAGAAATTCTAATAAACAGCCAAATGGCAGGTGCTGTGATATAATGGGAGCACACAATTAAATGATTAGAACTGACATGAAGTAAGGTGGACAGACATCAGCGCTGAGAATGCATACAACACGGAAGGGGGAACATGATGCTTGCTTCATTTTAATCCACAAAAGATCAAGCAGCAGTGTTCAAAATTATGAATGGTTTTGATCAAACAAATAAAAGGAGAGCTTGTTTCCGCTGGGTAGGAGGTTTGGTAAGCAGAAGACAGATTGGCAGAGGGAGGATGAGGAGCAAAACCTCGCTGATGGGAGTGAAAGCTACTCACTAACCCGGATATGGGACAGTTAGTGCGCCATCAGTCAGTGACCAGGTACACAACGGGTAAAGGAGCTGTTGCACTGCTTGAGGGAGTGGTGGGAGAGAAATCACAGGAAGGAGCAGGGGGCCTGGGCACATTGGAACTGCTCTTTCAAAGAGCCAGCACGGTCACGAGGGGGCGAATGGCCTCCTTGTGTGCTGCCCACTTCTGTGATCCTGTGGATCAAGAATCTGTTGTTACAGAGTCATTGGGAGATACAGCATGGAAACAGGCCCTTCGGCCCATCGATTCCACACCAACCATCAGCTGCCATTGGCACAATTAATCCCATTTTATTCTCCCCACTTACTGACCTGTATGTCGTGGGGATGTGGGGGGAAACTGGAGCACCCGGAGGAAACTCAGTCACAGGGAGGACATGCAAACTCCGTGCAGACAGCACCGGAGGACAGGATGGAACCTGAGTCTCTGGTGCTGTGAGGTTGTGTTCTGGCAGCTACACCACTGTGCTGCTGTGTGTAGAGATCAATGGGAGTGTGTTGTGCTTGGATGCCAAAACTGAAGAAGGGACCTCCCTGGCATCAAACATCCTGGGCAGAGTTAGCTGAACCCTGGCTAGTAACGCCCTGGGAGTCCCTTCACCACTTGGTCCGCAGGTGACCCTCCACCAGTTTACAGGATGAACAGGAGTGTGGCATGAACTGGCAACCTTGCCAGTCATACCCAAATTGCAAGAATCGATAGCTGGTTTATTATTGTCGCATGTAGAGAGATGCAGTGGGAAAACTTCTGTTTGCGTGCAATTCAGACAGGTCATTCCATACATTAGTGAACTGAAGTTGTACAAAAGGGAAAACAATAACAGAATGCAGTATATAGTGGTACAGTTACAGAGAAAGTACAGTGCAGGCAGACACTAAGGTGCAAGGGCCACGACGAGGTAGACTGAGAGATCAGGAGTTCTTTATCATATAAGAGGTCTGTTCAAGAGCCTTATCACAGCGGGGTAGAAGCTGTCCTTGGGCCTGCTGGTCCGTGTCCTCCAGCTTTTGTATCTTCTGCCCGATGGGAGTGGGGAGGAGAGAGAATGTCCGGGGTGGGTGGGGTCTTTGGTTGCAGGAAGTGTAGACGGAGTCAATGGATGGGAGGCTGGTCTTTGTGATGGACTGGGCTGTGTTCACAACTCTCTGCAATTTCTTGCGGCCTTGGGCAGAGCTGTTGCCATACCAAGCTGTGACGCAAGTGACAGTTACCATGAGATCCAAAGCAGTTAGTGCTTGGACTTAGATAAACACTGATACTTTGATCCATCAGGTCATGACCAGTGGGACTCTGCCCTGGTAGAGCACTGATAACAGATGACTGTGAGCTTTAATTACCTGTTGGCCTGTGCATCTTGATGGCCCAATTAGTCTAAGGAGAGGCAGCTTGAAGTGAAAACATCTATTCGTTTTATGCCCTACCAATCATGATTTTATTTTTGCCTCTGTGATCAGAACCACACACATTATTCTCTTGCTTCTTCCTCTCTCCAGCTGTCTGCAGGTAACAGCTGCCTCCCCTCCATTTCCATGGTAACTGTGGCACCCTGCCACCCTGGCCTGAATATCAATGATGCGCTGGAGCCGAGCTCAGCTGTGCTCCCCGCTGGAGAATAAGGTCTTGGCTTTTGTTTCCTGCCTCCTTTGTATTATAGTAGTTCTGGATAAATACATGGCTTAAACCCAATTAACCCCGCTGATACTTGGCGCACGCACTGCTTCAGGCAGCAGGTGAGAGGCAGGGTGCGCGTTACCTGAGGGGAGAGGTGCCGGTCAGGATCAACCCCTTGGCTTCTTGAAAACATCCCCTGGCAGTCAAGAGCTCATGTAACCAAGCAACGTAAGGCAGAGTCATGGAGACAGGCCCTTCGGCACCCACACCCCACCCAAGTCCGTGCCAACCATCGAGCACCCATTTTATTCCCCTCACATTCTCATCAGCTGCCCCCCAGATTCTGCCACCCACCTGCACTCGGGTCAGTCTGCAGCGACCAATTCACCCACCAACCTGCACACGTTTGGCATGTGGGAGGGAACCAGAGCACCCGGAGGAAACTCACAAAGTCACAGGGAGAAGGTGCGAACCCCACACAGACAGCAGCCGAGGTCAGGATTGAACCCGGGTCGCTGGAACTGTGAGGCAGCAGCTCAGCGAGCTCTGCACTGCTCTGCTCTCCCAGGTATAATCCCCAAGTCATAAGATAAGATAAGATTTCTTTATTAGTCACATGTACATCAAAACACACAGTGAAATGTATCTTTTGCATAGAGTGTTCTGGGGGCAGCCTGCAAGTGTCGCCACACTTCCGGCGCCAATATAGCACACCCACAACTTCCTAAACCATACGTCTTTGGAATATGGGAGGAAACCGGAGCACCCGGAGGAAACCTAAGCAGACACGGGCATTCACCTCCTAGAATTATGGGAAGCTGACAGCCTCTGATTTTCCCACTGGCCAGGTTTCACCATCTCCAGAGGGCTTTGACAGACAGTTGTTCAACCCAGCAGATTCACCCGTTGCACCGTGCCAATATTTGGGGCTCAGGGTGAAACCGGAGCACCCGGAAGAAACACATGCAGACACAGAGAGAACGTACAAACTCCTTACAGACAGTGGCCGGATTCGAACCCCAGTCGCTGGTGCTGTAATAGCATTATGCTAACTGCTACACTACCGTGCCTGCGAAAGGGAGCTAGTATTTTCTGGAGGCCAGAAGCAGGAGTGGGTTCCAGAGATACAGGGTTAGTGCAGGAGAGATAAATGCTCAGCCATGGTCTTATTAAATGGTGGAGCAAGCACAAGGGGTCAACTGGCCTTCTCCTATTCCAATTATTAAGTCGCTGACTTCCCTGGCACTCCCCATGGAGTGAACATCCCCTCTCCCCCACTCCTCCCTCCTCGCTCCTCAGACATGATGTCATAAGGGGAACACTCAGCAGAGTGTTAGGACCAGCTTAAAGGGGGTGAAGCTCATCTCTTCTCCTGCTCCAGGTTCTGTCACTAATTTTGCCTCCCCCAACCCCTCCTCCACATCCAGACTGAACTTCCGATCTCCCTATCCTGGAGGCCAGTTTCCAGGAGAAATCTGCACTGGGAAATCGTATTCGCAGCCCATTGGTACGAGACGAGGGGCTCCTCGGGTACAAAAGGCAAAATTCTGGGGACGACAAAAATCTGAACGACTGCAACAGAGTGTTAAAAGTCGTAGACAGATCAGGCAACATCATGGATAGGGAAGAGTTCCTCCCATGCTACATTGGGCAAGGTGCTACTCAGAATGAGAAGGTCCTGAATGAGCCAAACACTTCGAGTTGGTGATGAAACTTGACTTGAACTGGAGTTGGTGGTGGAGCTGGTGTTAGTCTTGGTGTTGGTGTTAGTCTTGGTGTTGGTGTTAGTCTTGGTGTTGGTGTTGGTGTTGGTGTTAGTCTTGGTGTTGGTGTTGGTGTTGGTGTTGGTGTTGGAGCTGGTCTTAGTCTTGGTGTTAGTCTTGGTGTTGGTGTTGGTGTTGGAGCTGGTGTTAGTCTTGGTGTTGGTGTTGGCCTGCATAACTCCAAAGTGTGGGCAGGAAGAATCCAGCCAACTCAGGGCAGATAGAATCCTCCTTCTTATTACAGCACTGAAGGTGGCCATTCAAACTATCAGATACATGCTGCTTCTCCCCAGAGCAACCCCTTCAGTCCATTTCTCTCGCAACCCATTCTCTCTCTCATATCTAGCAACTCCCCTTTGGTTCTTTTGCCATTTACCTACCCTACCAGTTAGCCTACCAACACATGGGATGTGGGAGGAAGCCAGAGCACCCAGGGGAAACCCACATGGTCACAGGGAGAACATGCAAACTCCACACGGTCAGCACCAGAGGTCAGGATTGAACCCGGGTCACTGGGGCTGTGAGGCAGTTGTGCTACCGGGGCTGAGCTGTTTGTTCCAAGCCAGTGGTCCTGTGGTACTTCAGGAGTCACCCCACAGGGCCAACGGCCTGCTGTATAGGGTGTCACTGGGTCTGCACCCAACACAAGACTAGACCATGAGAGAGAAGTTGAGGGAAAGTGAGTCTGAAATGAGATACTGGTCTCTCAGATACAGTCAGAGCTTCAAATTGGCTTCAAATGACTTCTCAAGAAGGTAGCAGCAAGATAAAAAATAAATTGCTCAGAAATATGCATGAAATGGTTCAGCTCGTCTGGAGAATATTAATAGAATGGCTGCAGTCTCCAGAGGACAGAAAGCACAGTGATACACATCAGTAATAACATTGAGCATGTTCCTTCTCTTGCCTCCACTCTCTCACTTGCTTCTCCAAGCAAGTTCTTCACCAAATTCTGGAGCCCAAAAGGGTGTATCACAGGTCCCTGAACAACTTACCCCTTTACCCCGTAGATCCACCCCCTCACCATTCTCAGATACTCATGTTCTCTACCCAGCTCGGAGAATGTCTACCTGTGAGCCACAGACCTACTGCTGGAAGAGCACTGCAGCACAAGGGAAGGTAAGGAGTCAGGTGCTCAGACTTTAGCATCTGTGTCAGAAGTTGTGGATTCTCACAGTCATACAACACGGAAACAGGGCCTTCCACCCATCAAGTCTGCACTGAGCATCAACCACCCATTTTACACTAATCTCACACTAATCCCATTTTATTCTCCACACTTTCCCATAAACTCCCCCCCGGATTCTACCCACTGACCTACATACTAAGGCAGTTTATAGCTCACCAGCCCACACATCTTTGGGATGTGGGAGGAAACCGGAGCACCCTGGGGAAACCCACATGGTCACGGGGAGAACGTGCAAACTCCACACAGACAGCACCGGAGGTCAGGATTGACCCCAGGCTTCTGGGGCAGTGAGGCAGCAGTTCAATTAGCTGCAACTCTGTGCCACCCGCAACTTGGTCACCTGAGAGCAAGTTGAGCTTGTAAACATCAGTGTGGGGAGGGCTCAACTTCCAGAGGCGCCGTTTTTGAGATGAGATGTCATGGGTGGAAAAGATCCCATCACACTCGGGGGAACAAGTGTGTTCTTCCTGGAGAAAATCAGAGCAAACTGCAGATGCTGGAAACCTGAAATAAAAACAACAAAGTATTGGGAACACTCAGCAGGTCAGGCAGCATCTGTGGAGAGAGGAACAATTGACGGTTCAGGTCAAAGCCCCTTGGTCAGTTCTGGTGAAGAGTTCTTCCTGGCATTCTACCCAAAGTCCTCCCTCTGTGCAACACGCTGTGGTGACCGTCTGATGCCTTCCCTGCGTTACTGTGATGGACACATCTCATTAACCAACTAACTGGCAGTGAAGGGTTGGGGACATGCTGGGGTGATGGAAATGCAGTTTTTTTTCTTAATGCCCACTGATTCTAGTTACCTTAGTGATGAGTCACATTCCTTTCATGTGAAAAAGCATTGTCATCTCCCTAACACCTCTAACAGGATTCGATGTGAACCTTGAATTAATCCCAGTGTGCAGAAACACCACACCGGAGAATAAATCTTGTCATATTTAAAGAGCACAAAGCAAGCCATTCAGCCCGACATCTCTGTGACGATGTTTATGCTGCACACAAGGCTCCTCCCACCCATCTTCATCTCACCCTTCTAATCCTTTCTCCCTGAATTGCATCGGTGCTTCTCGCTCAGCTAATCCTTGTTCGGCAGGTTCCACATTCTGCTTGCTCCATGGATAAAGAGATGCTCACAAGCTCCCTGCTGGGTCCCTGGTTTTATTTTATGCTTATGGTCTTTTCCGGTAAGCATTTCATCTTAGTTCAGGTAGGGGTGGAATTGCAGAATCACAGGAAGGAGGCCATTCGGCCTATTGCATCCATGACAGCTCTTTGCAAGAGCAACCCAGCTTGTCCCTCTCCCTGGCCATCTGTACTGGCCCAGTTCCCTTTTAGAATGGTTAAATCTGTCCTGCACTTCCTCCAGAGCCTCTGCCCGTTCCATCGTACACACTCAAGTTGTTCCTATCTTCCCCATTTTTATTCAGCAGGGGCTATGGATGGCATTTGGAGGGAGACTCTCTAAACAGAGCATGCCAAGTTCATTTTAAACACACTCAGATCATTTCACAATAGGTATCAGAAGATCAGTAGCATGCAGCTGATTGCATCCTGCAAATTGTAAGTCGTCCAGCAGAAGCAAGGCTTTGGACAGGGCTAAACACAGATCTGTAAAATATAAACAATCTGTATTTCAGTGGTGCAGGTAGCTGATCAACTTGCACTGCAAGCTTGGAACTGGGGCACATACTGAGAACATTAACAAGCCTGCAGCAGGACTGGTAATCAGATGGACTGTTTGCCCTGCCCACAAGGCAGTGAATGTGTGGAATGAATTCCCAGCGAGAGCCGTTAATACCACTTTGATTACCATCATAAACAAATGCTGGCGCGGTACTGGTTTATACTGATACTGAGGATCATTTATAGACAGGCAGTGAATGTTGGCTGGAGCATGTCGGATTCTGAACACCCAGTGCTGACCAAATATCTCGGGATGAGGAATGTGGCACTGAAGCTCAAGACGGAGGGAGGGAGGGAGAGAGAGAGTGAGAGAGAGAGAGAGACTGTCTGTCTGTCTGTCTGTGTTGGTGTATCTTCTGTGTGTATATGGGTATGTATGTTTGTGGGTGGGTGTATGTTGATGTGTATTATCTAAGTGTTTGTGTGTGTGTGTATGTGTCCCTATGTGTTTGTGGGTGTATGTTGGTGTGTAATCTCTGTGTGTCTGTGTGTATTTGTGGGTGGGTGTATGTTGGTTGTCTATATGTTTGTACATGTGCGTGTGAGTGTGTGTGTATCCATGTGTTGTGCGCGTGTGTGCATGTGTATGTATCTGTGTGTATGTAGTGCATGTGTGTATCTGTGTGTGTTTTGTGCATGTGTGTGTTGTGCACATGTGTGTGCGTGTACATGCACGTGTGTGTGTGTGTGTGTGTGTGTGTGTGTGTGTGTGTGTGTGTGTGTGTGTGTGTGTGTGTGTGTGTGTGTAGTTGGCTCCTGAGATAGAAGTGGTCCACACTTTCCAGAGTCTTACCATGACTCTTTACTGTTGGGGGTAGTGTAGTGCAGCGAGGGCAGGTTGATCAAGGACCTTTCCCGAGCGGATGTTGAGTGTAGGACCTATCCTCTTGTGTGCTGCAGTGAACAAGGTGCAGATGGCTTGGAGCTCGGCCTCTGACCGTGCATGATCACTAGCTTCTCCTGCGAGCTGCAGCTCAACTACAGAGGTTCGGGTCACTGTCGTTCTGAGTGTCAAGCCCATGTGTTGCAGAGTTTTCCATTAGTGCAGAAGGTTAGCTCTAGTCCCACGTGAGTTTGTTGGAGGTGAGATCAACACTGCAGCAAGGAAGTGCTGGGTAAATTGGTAAATTGGTTTATTATTGTCACATGTACCGAGGTACAGTGAAAAACTTTGTTTTGCATGCCACCCATACAGATCATTTCATCACATCGGTACCATTGAGATAGTACAAGGGAAAACAACACAGAATGCAGAATAAAGTGTTACAGTTACAGAGAAAGTGCAGTGCAGGCAGACAATAAGGTGCAAGGCTATGACGAAGTAGATTGTGAGGTTAAGAGTCCATCTTATCGTACAAGGGGACCTTTCAATAGTTTTATAACAGCGGGATAGAAGTTGTCCTTTTGTAGGTCCTGCCCAGTGGGAGGGGGGAGAAGAGAGAATGCCCAGGGTGAGTGGAGCCTTTGATTATGTTGGCTGCTTTACCAAGGCAGCGAGAAGTGTAGACAGAGTCTATGGTTTCTGTGATGTGCTGAGCTATGTCCACAGCTCTCTTCACTTTCTTACGGTCTCAGGCAGAGCAGTTGCCATACCAAGCTGTGATGTATCCGGATAGGATGGTTTCTATGGTGCATCGATAAAAATTAGTAAGGGTCAATGAAGACATGTTGAATTTCTTTTGCCTCCTGAGGAAGTAAAGACACTGTATGTCAAAACCTTGCTTCATACCAATCTCTGCTGAGAATGAATCGAATATAGGCCCATTGGTTAATATCTTGACCCACAGTGCAGGACAACAACACCTGAGCCCACGGTGCAGGTGAGATCTGGTCCCTTGGTGCAGGCGAGGTCTGGTCTCACGATGCAGACGAGGTCTGGCCCCACACCACAGGTGAAGTCTGGTCCCATGGTGCAGGCGAGGTCTGGTCCCACGGCAGAGGTGAGATCTGGCCCCACGGTGCAGGCAAGGTCTAGCATGACATAAGTGACATCTGGGCTCACTTTGTAGGACAACTGCTGAGCTCATGGTATAGTTCATGATCGTTTCATGGAGTGAAGCAACATCTGGGCTGAGCACTGTCATCACCAGGCTTCATAGTGCAGAGGCACACCTAGGCTACAGCACAGGTCAGCACCCGGAGATGCAGTGGTCAGTATCTTCTCTGCAGTCTCTAATGTCTTATCCTTTGTAAAATATGGGCCCAGTACTGGGGTCCAGTCAGTGTTGTCCAAAGATTTAACTTAACCACCTCGTTTCTGTTTTCTCTTCTTCAATTCATTTACTATTCTATTCGTGGCTCCTCAGAAAAAGCAGCAGCCATATAAATACCATGACTACAAGAGCAGGTCAGGGGATGAGTATCCCGCAGCAAGTGACTCACCTCCTGACACCCCAGGACCTTTCCACCATCTACAAGGCACAAGTCAAGATTGTGATGGAACGCTCTCCACATCTGGATGAGTACAGTTCCAACAACGCTCAAGAAGCACAAACCCTCATCCCCTATAATGGAGTCATAGAGTTATACAGAATGGAAAAAGGCCCTTCGGCCCGCAGAGTCCATGCCGACCATCAAACATCCATTTGCACTAATCCCACACAAATCCCATTTCATTTTCCCCACATTCCCATTAACTCCTCCCGGATTCTACCACTCACCACACACTAGGGGCAATTTACAGTGGGCAATTAATGTACCAACCTGCGCATATTTGGGATGTTTACCCTAAACTATTATTCCCCCTACCACTGATGCAAAGAGGCTGCAGTATGACCATCTACAAAATGCTCTGTTGCCGCTCTAAGCTTCTGCCAAACCTCCCCAGGTAGCAGAACCACGGGGAATATGTCATTGGATTTGCCATCCAGATTCCTGGAATGGCCAATTCAGCAGCCCTTTGGGAGCGCCTTCACCCAAAGGACCGCAGAAGTTCACCAAGGGGATCCATCATCACCTTCCCGGGAACAGTTAGGTGGGCAATAGATGCTGGCCCTCCCAAACAATTCCCAGATCCCAAACAACGCATAAACATGTAAACAAACATCCTTTGTGCTTTAGAGGGTGTGGGGATGGTTGGATGAGCTGAGAAGATAGAACGTCTATGGCACCTTCTGACAAGGCACAGTGGCACAGCCCAGTAGACCCAGGTCCAATGCTGGCCCCAGGTGCCATCTGTGTGGAGTTTGCACGCTCCCCCTGTTGACTGTGTAGGTTTCCTTCGGGTCTCCTCCCACATCCCAAAGACATTGGGGTCGCTGGGTTAATTGACTGCTGTAAATTGCCTCTAGTGCGTGGGTGATGGGGTAGGATCTGAGAGGAGTTGATGGGAATGCAGGGAGAATAAATGTGTGCTTGACTGTTGGCACGGACTTGATGGGCTGAAGAGCCTGCTTCCCTGCTGTATGGCTCTAAGACAGAGTGACCTTAATACCGCATTCAGCTCCAGCTGCTGAGGACTTCCATTTGCCAGGTTCCTCTCACACAAGACAGGACCATCATTGGCAATTCCCCATGCATCCACTTCCCTTTAATTCTTGCGCTCATCTCTGAAAGGGCTGACGATGCAGCTGCTTTGTTTTTTTGTTTTAATCCCATCCTCTGCCGACACTCTCCTGACCGCATTGAACAGAGAATGAGGCTGAACTGGTCCCAATCCAAGAAGTCAGAGGTCAGCCATACAAGAGTCAGGCATTGTCATCATAGATTTACCTTAAAATCCTCCTTCAGTTCTGTAAACTCGGTGGTAGAACAGAAATCACTTCTCAGAATAATGCAATGCTTCAGCTGCAGGATGAATTGTTTTGAGTGGTTTGAGTGACTAAGGGAGAGAAAGGGCTACTCAGCTAAAACCCAAACGCCCCTTGAGAATGAATTAAGTCCATGTTTGATTGGCAGATTTTTCTTTTAATTAAACCAACAGTTTTGTTTTTAATTTGACGTGCAGTCCCTGTCATCTCTCTGGAGGTATTTATTAACGAGTGTTTTCCAATCAAGGTGTCTGGATTGTAGCTTCTGAAGTGAACAGCCAGGGACATGTGTCACAGTGCTGTCTCTGCACTATCCCAAGGAAAAGAGCATTATTGTCTGTCAAACACACACAGAGAAGTTGGGATCTGGAACTCTCGCCCAAATGGCTGGGATTCTGGACATATCTAGGTTTAGGTTATGTTGGGTGGATCGAGAGATGTGGAATTAAGTGGAGTCATCGAGAGACATCACACGGAAACAGGCCCTTCAGTCCGCCTTGTCAACCATCAACCACCCATTTACACTAATCCTACATGAATCCCATTTTATTCTCCCCACACTCCATCAATTCCCACTCCCCCTCCCCCCTGATTCCACCACACATATTGGAGCAACTCACAGCAGCCGATCAACTTACCAACCCGCATGTCTTTGGGATGTGGAAGGGAAATCAGAGCACTTGGGGGAAACCCACACGGTCACAGGGAGAACACGCAAACTCCACACAGACAGCACCCCAGGTCAGGAGCAACAAAAAAATCTTGTCGACGTTTCGGGTGGAAACCCTGCAACAGGACCTGAAATATCAACAGTTCCCTTCAACCCCACAAGATGCTGCTCGACTCTCTCCGAGTTCCTCCAGCAGATTTTCTGTTGCTCCAGATTCCAGCATCTGCAGTCTCTGCGTCTCCAGCACCCGAGGTCAGAATTGAACCTGGATTACTGGAGCTGTGAGGCAGTCGTTCTACTAAGTGCCAGTCTGTGCCGCCTCACAATCTAACAGGATGCAAGAGTGGTCTCAAGGGACCTTCTCTTGCTCCTGCGATGTTTTCCAGTGACGAAAACTAAATGATGAAGCCAGTGCTCACCTAACTGTGGAGGGATCATTCCCGAGGTACACTGAAAACTTGTCTGCACCTACCGTAAGTGGGAACATTTCCTCCAAGTCTCCTCTGGAAGACGGCTGTCTATAGTAGTGGAACTGTAAATAAAACAGGGAATCCTGGAAATGTTCAGCGGGTCAGGCGACACCTGTGCAGAAAGAAACTTAGTTCAAGTTCAAGTTACTTTATTGCCATTCACCCATCTGCTATAAAAACACATGGAGGAACAAAATGTCGATTCCCCCAGACTCACACAACAGAGGACATACATAGAACAGAGGACATACAATAAACACAGACAAAAAAATCGTGCAAGTACAAATAGTGTAAAAAAAACAGTATATACAGAATACAAATTCATGACTTTTCATCAGAAATGGGAAAAGTTATGACATAGATGTTGCAGAGAAAAGGTGGAGAGAATGAAAGGAATGTCTGTGATAGGATAGAGACCAAAAGGGACTGAATGACCCAAGTGGTGGGTGGTGCCGGCTGAGAGAGTGTGGTGAAGGCTTGTCAGTTACGGCTGATCTGCCTGGAGGGGGTGTAAACAGGAGGTGAATGTGGACCTGTGAGGTACAAAATATCACAGCCACTGGAAATAAAAGAGAATTCCCAGCAGATTGTGTAGCATCCGTGAAGAGAATAAAATGGTGTTCACGCTCCAGTTTGATGACTTTTCATCAGAACGAGACAGTTCTAACACAAACTGGAGAGGCAGGGTATTTCAACTTGTTGAAATCAGTGTTTGCAGCTTTTATATCACATGTTCAGCTTCTTCATTTTCCTGTGTTTCTATAACATAATTATATTCCTTCTGAAAGCGTGTCAACAGACTGAACAGCCATCCTGTCTTCTCTTGGCCATGGTGGGCGTGGCTTATTGAGGTCAGCCCTCTAAGTGACATGGTGTCTCTGCAGCCAGTTTTCATCCCCCAAGCTCAAGCCAACGTCAACCCGAGCACTGTGGGGATGTAAGTGTTAAATCAGGGCCCTCCTTGCCCTCTCAGCTGTATGCAAATGATCCACAGAAGTTACCCTCCCTCAAACTAAATCCCAAAATTACGAGATGAGTTAAGTGACTGTCCATTTCAATTTTTGGGATTCCCTACGACACAACATGGTTCCCACATTTTCCGAAGGAATTCTGGTTGATGTTTCAAAGTTACTCATTCTGCGCAGAACATTTTGAACTGCTGCTGAGAGATGTGATAAGGTGTTATATAAATGGTAGGCTTCTCTACTTAATCTCTAATAACATTATGAACTGTTGAGTGGGATTGATTGATGTGAGCCTTGCCCCAAGCATTAGCCCATGTTGTCATTAATCAGCCAACCCTTGTCCAAGTGATAAACAGTGCACCGGCAATAGTACCTCTCTTCCCCCCCCCCAACCTCCCCTCCCCTCCTGTCCCCTCCCCTCCCCTCCCCTACCCCCATTCTTCCTCACCAGCTGAGGAGCCAATTAAAAGGGTAGATGACCTTTAGCTGAGTGATGACATGCTTCACTGATTATCCTCTCTCCTTAAGGTTAAGGATGGAGCAGGCACAATGAAAGGTAAACATGTCACAGCGCAGCCTGTGAGTAGTGAGGGGTTAGATAAACAGCCAGGATCCACAGCGAAGGATAACACCGTGAGTGAACAGAACAGAAAGCGTCCGGTCACCCAGCTTTAACACCTAGTATCAGTTCATGGTACACTTGCTCCCTCTTGCCCAGTGGACCTTATGTTTATAGATCTTGGGTGCATTCATCCAGAGCATCCACTTCCCTGCATCAGACACTCCCGATGCTAGGACTGTGATCCTATAGAGTTATAGAGAGATACAGCACAGCACAGAAACATCAATGCACTCTGTACTAACCCAGTGTAACTGCACTGTGTAATGAATTGACCTGTACGAAAGGTATGCAAGACAGGTTTCTCACTGTACCTCGGTACAAGTGACAATAATAAGCCAATTCCAATACCAAACAGGCCCTTTGGCCCAATAGGTCTGTGTTGACCATCAACCACCCATTTTTCCCCTGATCCCATTTTTTTATTCTCCCCATTTTCTCAGCAGCTCCCCCCACATTCTACCACTCACCCACATGCCAGGGGTAATTTTAGAGCTACCCATTAACCCACTGACTCGCATGTCTTAGTGATGTGGGAGGAAACCATGAGGTCACAGGGAGAACGTGCAGACTCCACACAGACAGCACCCGAGTTCGGGATTGAACCTGGATCTCTGGAGCTGTGAGGCAGCGGCTCTACCTGCTGTGCCACCGTGCTGCCCCAGCAAGAATAAGTTGGTAAACAAGAACAAAAATAGATAAGGGCAGGAATAGGCCACTCGGCCCCCCAAGCCTGTGCCACCATTCAATATGATCATGGCTGATCTACCCCAGGCCTTAACCCCTCTTCTGTGCCAGTTCCCCATCGCCCTCAGTTCTTCGATCTTTCAAATAGTTATCTCTCTCCATCTTCAATATATCTAATGATCTGGCCTCCACCACCCTCTGGGGCAGAGAATTCCAGAGATTAATTGGTTAATTGCCTACTGTAAATCATCCTGAGTGTGTAGGTGAATGGCAGAGTCTGAGGGGAGTTGAGGGGAGTGCAGAGAGAATAAAATGGGACTAGGGTTGGATCAATGTAAGTGTGTGATTGATCGTCATCAAGGACAGCTGAAGGGCCTGTTTCTGTGCTGTATGACTCCATGACTGTACTAGGTGTGGAGCAACATTCCCTTCACAGTGTCCCAGCAATCAATCCCTGGGCTGGTACTGCACAGGTTAATTACAGATTAAGGCTCAGTCCGCTAAGTATCCATTTCTGGCACGCATCTGATTAAATGTGGACAAATACTGACCCCTTCACCTATCTAGGCATTTGTTCCTGCCTCCCTCGAGTTACTCACAATGGCCAGTTGGAATCATTTATCACTCCCTGTGCAAACCCACAGTGTGTGGCTCTGTAAGAACCTCTAACTTGCCAGACTTAAATCAGATGGGTCTGTAGATTGTCCTTAAAATGTGAAGAGGAGAGGTTGAAAGGGGTATCCTTCTCAGTTCATTTGTTTCCCACTTCCCCAGTATTGGGTGGGCATTCAGGGAAGCAAGTTGAAAGAGCAGTCTGCTCAACTGTAACATTGAGATTTCTAAATCGGCATTTTATAACCCAAATGATTTAGTGTAGGCTGACGGATCAGAGGCTAGTCAGTGGCACCCAGCGCATTGATCTGACGAATCAGAGACCAGCCATTCAGGGGCACCCAGCACATTGGTTGGGCCAATCAGGGACCAGCCAGTCAGGGGCACCCAGCACATTGGTTGGATCAATCAGAGTCCAGCCAGTCAGGGGCACCCAGCACATTGGTTGGACCAATCAGGGACCAGCCAGTCAGGGGTACCCAGTACATTGGTTGGATCAATCAGGGACCAGCCAGTCAGGGGCACCCAGCACATGATTACCTCTACTTACATCAGTTTGCTTCAAGTAGCAACAACACTATAACAGTCTAAATCCAGTTTTGATGATGTTTGCCTATCAGCCAGGATGCGGTAGCTGATTGGGCTTGGTTGGCAACAGCATGTGAATTCAGGTTCCACTCCAGTGATGTAATCACATGGCTCTAGCTACCACTCCCTGTGCTGCATGAAGGCTGCACCTTCAGAGGTCTTCTGGACTAGATATTGAACTAAGATCCTGTGACACTGCCTTGAAGGGGAATTGGGGAGTTCTTATGCTGTCTTCACCAACATTTAATCCCTCACCCAACAGAGTGGAACAGACTGTCGGGTCATTATCAGGTTGTCGTTAGTGGAAGCTTGCTGTGCACAGATTAGCTGTTGTACTTTCAAGCAATAGCATTCCCTGCAGCGATCACATTTGAAAAGTAGTTAGTTGGTTGTAATGCACTTTGCATGTCCCGAGGTATTGAAAGGTATTACGATAATGACATGAAAGATTGAATTTAATCACCACTTCCCCTTCACCAACAGTACCAGCCTTCCGTAGCTGACTGCACTCCCCATGTCTCAGTAAATAAATTGTCACTGGCGCCATTATCTCTCACTTTGTGGCAACATGAATGTTGGCTTAAATGCTGATTGCCTTTGATGTTAATGGAGCAGAATAGCGTGATCATTACCTTCTAACTGGTGAGAGTAAGGACAGAGCAGTGCAAAATCCAGTGAGATTCAGTGACAGAAGCAACAGTATAAGTATTTGACCTTTTAGGTTTCTTTTATTTGGATGATTCACAGGGCATGACACGAGGACTGTCCCCTACAGGAGAATCATAAACTCCCTTCCTCCCTGACACATCTGTCTGTTTCATTTTCCTGTCAGTCTCCAGCCTTTCGTGCTTCTGACCGTGCTCACATCTCTCTCATGTAAGGATGCTCCGTGTATATTTATAAAAGAGACAGTGTATGTTTGTACTGCGGCCAGGCTGGTAAACACAAAATCATAAGACAGAGTCAGAGAGACACAGCACGGAAACAGGTCCTTTGGCCCATCGAGTCTGTGCCAACCATCACCCACCCATTTACGCCAATCCCATTTTCTGCTCTCCCCACATTCTGACCAACTCCCCCCAGGTTCTACCCCTCACCTACACATGAGGGGCAATTCACGGCGGCCAATAAACCTACTACCAACCCGCACGTCTTTGGAATTTACAAGGAAACCGGAGGAAACCCACGCAGTCACGGGGAGAACGTACAAACCCCGCACAGACAGCACCGGAGGTCAGGATTGAACCCGGATCTGTGGCACTGGGAGGCAGAGGCTCTACCAGCTGTGTCACTCTGCTGCACTGTTCCAACTACACTTAATTTATGTCCTATTGAGCTTCAGACTTCTGAAGATCAGTTACCTAAAAAGGAGCTATATTTTCCCAAACAGCCTCAATTTTGAAATTTTTAATTGCCCCCCCCCCCACCCCTAGCCTTAACAGTTATTTGTGTGAAGAGATAGTCCCTGATGTCACCCCTGAGTGGCCTGTCTAATTTTAAGGACATACCTCCTTAGTTCAGCCCTCTCATCAGAGGAAATAACTTTCAATCGGTTTATTATTGTCACATGTACCGAGATAAAGTGAAAGCTTTTGTCTGCATGGCATCCAGACAGATCGTGCCGTACTTAACTACATCGAGGTAGTACAAAGGGAAAAGTAGTAATAGAATGCAGAATAAAGTGTTACAGATACAGAGAAAGTGCAGTGCAGGCAGATGACAAGGTGCAAGTGCCACGACGAGATAGATTTTGAGGTCAAGAGTTCATCTTTATCTTACAAGAGGTCTGTTCAGTAGTCTTATAGCAACGGGATAGAAGCTGTCATTGAGCCTGGTGGTGTGTGTTCTCAAGCTTTTGTATCTTCTGCCCAATGAAAGAGGGAGAAGAGAGAATGTCCGGGGTGGGTGGGGTCTTTGATTATGCTGGCTGCTTTTCCAAGGCAGCGAGAGGTGCAGACAGAGTCCATGGAAGGTAAGCTGTTCTCATGATGGACTGAGCTGTGTCTACAACTGTCTGCAGCTTCATGCAGCCTTGGGCAGAGCAGTTGCCATAGCAAACCATGATGCGTCCAGATGGGATGCTTGCTATGGTGCATCTATAAAATTGGTGAGGGTCAACGGGGACATGCCGGATTTCCTCAGCCTTCTGAGGATGTAGAGGCACTGGTGCACGTCCTTGGCCGTAGCATCCACATGGTTGGTTGGACCAGGACAAGCTATTGGTGATGTTTACACCTAGAATAGTTTCTCCCTATCTACCCCGTCATCTCTAATTGACAATCACTTTGCGTAGTTCACCCCCCTTCTGTGCCCCATCCAACATTGACCTCATAATTTTACCCTCCTACTCTGATTGATCTGGATGACAATGCCCTCCACAGCCAATATATTTGCATTCGGATGGTACTGAGGAGCTCCAGTCGAAGTGTCACCAGCACACAGAAGTCCAGCATGAACAGTAGAAAGATCAGACCGCCTCTGGTCTAGTCTGCTTCCTAACTCTGGACAACCAGAGATTTATACAGCAGACCCTGCTTCATTCCTCTCTGCTTCATTCCAGACAGCTGAGAGATAAAGGTCAATTTCCTTCAGGCTTTTTCATTATCTTGTTGCATTACTCCATTAGCTTTTTTAAAATGGTTATATTTTGACCATTCTATCTTCCTGGGAGGTTGGAGGGTAGTTGGACAATTGTCCATTGAAAATGGGCAAATGCAGAGACCTGGAGTTATTCCTTATCAGTCTGCTGTGGTCAGAGGAGGAGGAGGTTTGTCAAGTGGACTGTGGAAAAAGAGAGCTGACCAGCCCACTGCCACTGTGCTTTGTGCACAGATAACTACAGATGCAGCAGCGAAAATAAATTAAATATAGAATCCGTCAAACTAGAACCACCATTCAGAACTTGTTCACACCAGACTAATCTCAAAGTACTTTGACAGTGGGAAAAATGTGATTAAAAGCAAGGTGAAGCCCAAGCTACAGATAACAGCTTCTTTAATGTTGCAGAAAATTAACAGTGAATTTAGAAAGAGTGATTTTTTTTTCATCTGAAAAATTACTTTCAGCTCCAACCCCACCTGATGTAGAAACATCTGACTAAAGTCAGAGTGGGAAATGACCCTTCTTCTCTATCCCTCAGGATCGAGGATGACTTGCTTTTGCCCTGGTTGCATGGATTCTGAGGTGAATGGAATTGGATTATTACTGTCACATGTACCAAGATACAGTGAAAATCTTAGTTTTGTATGCCATCCATATAAATCATTTCAAAACATCAGTACATCGAGGTAGTACAAGGGAAAAACAATAACAGAATGCAGAATATAGTGTTACAGTTGCTGAGAAAGTGAAGTGCAGGCAGACGATAAGGTGCAAGGGCCATGATGAGGTAGATTGTGAGGTCAAGAGTCCATCTTAGCATACAAGAGGTCCAGTTCTGCCTGATGGAAGGGGGGAGAAGAGAGAATGTCCGGGATGGGAGGGGTCCTTGCTTATGCTTGCTGTTTTACTGAGGCAGCGAGAAGTAGGGAGTCCATAGAGGGAAAGATGGTGTTCGTGATGAACTGAGCTGTCTCCTCAACTCTCTTCAATTTTTTGTGGTCTCGAGCAGACCAGTTGCCATACCAAGTTGTGATGCACCCGGATAGGATGCTTTCGGTGACACATTGGAGCCAATGTGGGAACAGTGGACTCTCCCACAGGCAGGGCAGGAGACGACCCAAAATGTTGATTGTCCATTTCCCTCAGCAGATGCTGCCTGACCTGCTGTGTTCCTCCAGCAGCTTGCTTTTGCAAAGAGAGAAAACAAATTAGTTATAAGTTGCAGAGACGGTAGAGGAGGGAGGGATGGATTGGACAAAGGGAATATCTCTGATGGGGTGAGTCCAGGTTACTGTGGGGATAACCTGTTGATAACGTTATCTGGTTGATAGGTTATTAAGGGAAATTAGCGAGAGAGAACACTAACAAAGGGATATAAAAGCTGTGAAATGCAGAGCTATAGGGCTCACCAGAAGGCACAGCTGTGCTTGTTGTTTCAGGTTTCCTGCATTCACAGTATTTTTTTTAACTTTTATTCTTTTTTTTGGTGTTCTGTTATTACATCCTTAGTGACAGATCCCAGCATTTTCTTACTACGGACATCACAAGGCTGTAATTTCCTGCTTTCTTTCTCCCTATCTCCCTTGCTTCTTAAACAGTAGGATCACATTTGCTATCTGCCTTTCTACAGGAACCATTCTAGAATCCATTGAATGTTAAATAATGATGAACAAATACTCTCTCTGCAGCCATCTCTTTCGAAGTTCTCTTGATACAGATCATCTATCAATGGGATTTATTGGCTTTCACTCTCACCAGCCTCTCTGGTACTTTTTTCACTGAGACTAATTTCCTTCATTCTCAATCAACCCTGGTATTACTGGCAGGATTTTTGCACCTTCTTCTATGAAGGCAGACACATAGTATTTGTTTAATTCTTCTGCTATTTCATTATTCCCTGTCTCTGTCTGTAAGGGACCCATATTATTCCTTGCTAGTCTTTTCCTTTTGACATACTTATTAGAACTCTTGCATTCCTCATATTCTTCCTTCCCTTTCTGTATCAATTTCTTTGTCTTCCTTTCCTGAGTTCTAAAATGTTCCAAATCCTCCTGCTTAGTGCTATCTCTGACTGTTTTATAAGCCTCTTCTTTCGAATTAATACTCTCTTCAATTCCTCCTGTCAGCCATGGATGGAATACTTCTCCTGTTGGGATTTTATGCTGTGAAAGAATTTTTTTTTTACAAATCGTGCATTATTTTTAAATGCAAGCCGTTGCCTGTCCATCATCATATTAAATTTTTAAACTTTATTTACAGCGTGGTAACAGGCCCTTCCAGCCCAATAAGTCCGCACTGCCCATTTTTTAAACCCAAGTTAACCATACGTCTTTGCAATGTGGGAGGAAACCGGAGCACCCGGAGGAAACCGGAGCACCCGGAGGAAACCCATGCAGACACGGGAGAACGTACAAACTCCTTACAGACAGTGACGGGAATCGAACCCAATCACTGGCGCTGTAATAGCATTGCGCTAACCGCTACGCTACTGTACCGTGGTTGATTAGTTTACTAATCAACCACAACTGTAATCTCCACTCATACCTTCATAGTTTCTTCGTTTGGATTTAAGACCCTTGTGTAAAATTCTGTCATATTATGCTCACTCTTCCCTACAAGCTTCTTTACAACTAGATATTTCATCAATCTTTCTCATTGTACAATACTAGGTAGTATAGCGGTTAGCGTAATGCTTTACAGCGCCAGCGACCCATGTTCAAATCCGGCCGTTGTCTGTAAGGAGTTTGTACGTTCTCCCCGTATCTGCATGGGTTTCCTCCGGGTGCTCCGGTTTCCCCCCACATTCCAAAGACGTACGGGTCAGGAAGTTGTGGGCATGCCATGTTGGCGCCGGAAGCGTGGTGACACTTGCGGGCTGCCCCCAGAACACTCTATGCAAAAAGATGTATTTCACTGTGTGTTTCGATGTACATGTGACTAATAAAGATACCTTATCTTAAAATTGTCTTTTTCCAAGTTGGTTTACTGATATATTGACCTGGAAAACCATCTCCTCTACATACCAGGTATTTGCCTTCCACTTTATTACTGCTAATATGACATCCAGTCTATTTGTAACGTATGCCCCAATTACAAGCACCTCTAAGCTCCTGTGACCAATCATACAATTACTCTTTGGTATCATGACTTGCATGCCATTATGCAGGAGAGACTGAGGATGACTTTCTGAGCACATCCAAATTACATGAGGATGCTCTATAGTCCCTCTCACCGGAATGAGTCAAAGGCTTTTGTGAATGTATAATAGTTAATGCTGCCCGCTGCACTATGGTGTTAAAATTGTCACCTTGCTGCGGACGAGGGGGCATAACTTTAAGGTGATTGGAGGAAGGTATAAGGGGGATGTCAGAGGTACGTTTTTTACACAGTCGTGGGTGTGTGGAACACACTGCCAGCAGAGGTTGTGGGGGCAGATATATTAGGGACATTTAAGAGATTCTTAGATAGCCACATGAATGATAGAAAAATGGAGGGCTATGTGGGAGGGAAGGGTTAGATCAATATTAGAGCAGGATAAAATGTCGACACATTGTGGGCCGAAGGGCCTGTACTGTGCTGTGATGTACTATGTTCTATGTTCTATTTCGATTCATGTAGAGGCCAGATTTGGGAAGAATGCCACTTTTCCTCCCCTGAAGGTCATTTGTTAACCAGATAGGTGGTTATGAAAATCCAGTAGTTTGTATTTTTGTAAAATTCCAGATTGTTTTTAACCGCATTTAAACCGTCTGTAAATTGTTAGTCCTGTCTCTGGGTTATTAGCTTGACAGCTCTATATAAAGAAGGGGTTTGGGGTAAAGAAGGATAAAGCACTTTCTAAAATCCTCAAGCCTTTGCAAGATATTTCCCAGCCAAGTAACTACCTCTGTTACAGAAGCAAGTGTGGTGGTATGTTTACTGACAGCAGGGGAATAATAACCAGATCATCTACTTTATGTGGTATTGTTCGAGAGACATGGGGGAAAACTCCTAAGTTCTTTGAATAATGCTATTGTTTTTCATTCATCTACCTAAGAGGGCAGATAGGTTTCAGATGTGCTTGAGTATCAGCTAATATATTGTGTCCAAGTCTGAGAGGCGGAATTTGAATCTATAAACCTCTGACGTTGGGGCAAGAGTACTCTCTGTTTAAGGACAATGTACATAGTTTATTGTTGGATTTATTTGCTAGAATTGTGTGAATAATACCCAGATGGTCTGTTGTGCAGCTCTGATGCATTCATCTACTTTGCTCGTATAATAAGCTGGGTCTTTTGACAGGTGATTCTAGTGTTCCATTATGTTGGTGAATCTGCAGATAGCAAAGCAGTCTGTGCCTACCTGCACAAAGTCCTAGACACCGTTCAGTAAACGAAAATCAAAATCTGAAGTAAAAGTAAAAAATACTGGAAACACTCAGCAGTCAGACAGCATCAGTGGAGGGAGAAACGGTTGTTGTTTTAGGTTGAAGACAATTTGATAGTGTTTCCAGCATTTTCTGATTTTGTTCAGGATACTACTCAGGTACGGGCTGATAAGTGGCAAAAATCTCTTGTCACACCCTCCCACAACTCTTACCCCTCAGGGCAGTCTGTGGTATTATGATAAATCCTCCATTATTTATTCAAAGCATTGGGAGAATGATCTTGGTCACACATACCATACAATAGTATATAATCTTGGTAATACGTGATCTATAAAGGCAGTGCAAGCTTCACCATTTTATTGTAGTCATGTGTCAGGTAAATGATTCCTTTGAAATATGTCATTAGCTGCCTTGGATAAAGATACCTCTGTGTGTCTACAGTCAAGATGTTCTCTCTAAAGTCATGCCCAGTCAAAAGAGCTCAGAATCAGATTTATTATCACTGACTTGGATGACACGAAATTTTGACGTGAAAAATGATGTGAGCTTGAAGTGTACAGCAGACTTTGAAAACTAGGATGGCCTGTGGTGGCTTTCATTATGCAAAGGAATAGATGGAGTTGCCAAGTCATATATTTTGACAGTGCCTTCAATACCCTAGGACCAATGTTGCTTTGCAGGATCAACATCAGACAAAAACTCACACTGGGTCACATAGCGGGATAGAGCAGGAGAGCAAAAGCTGGGCCAAAGAGTTGGGGGATTCTTAAAGGAGGAGAGAAGGTGTTTTAGGAAGGAATTCTGGAGTTCAGCTCAATTCATGGCCATTGATAGTAGCATATCAGAAACCAAGGATGCAACAATCAAGAAGAACATCTCCCTTCCTCTGATCTGCGGGTGGTGAGACATTCCTTGTTGTCATTATCCTTGTGTGGCCTGTACATTGGGGAGCTGGTGCACAAAGCAGTAAGAGTGAAAAATTGGAGCCAGTGCCCAGATGCCCGAGTTTCTCCCCCCAGCATCCCATTATCTGGTGGGAGAGAAATGAAAAATCACTTGTCCTGGACTCCTGCTGCTGTCTGACCTACCTCAGGGAAGATATTTTCCTCTAGGAGTTTCCAACCTTGAAGCGCATGGTGGGATATGTGTTATCATTCTGGGTCAGAAGCATCCAGCAGGATCTGAAAGTTGGGTTTTCAACTGAGGGGGTTTCATTGCATAGTAAAGTTGGGAGGTAAGTAGAGCGGATGCCCATCAGAACTTGCCCAGTGAGTTAGGTTAAATTATTTCCAACTCCTCCCACCATCCCTGGGGATGTCTATATCCCAGCTTTGACACTGTTCACCTTCATTCATTGAAAGGGAAGTATGTGGGTTATAAACAAACGAGGGGCAGTAAAGGTTATGTCCGTGGGCTGCTTGAGGCATTGATTAAACAGGTTATACCACAGGCCAAAAATGTAAAAGGTTCATTCCCCACCCCTTAGCTTACTTTTCGGTTCCACTGTCAGGTCACGACCGAGGTCTCACCAAACCAGTCATCTTGTAAATGTTGTCTTCAAGCAACTTGCAGGTCCAGCTTGCCTCAGCTTTCTCTCTGCATGGACGCCATCGCTGTGCATTTCTCTGTCCCCTCCTTATCTCCATGTTGTTCAGTTGATCTCCTTCCTATGTTGTGCATTTCCAAAGCATCCGAAGAAAAAGATTTATGTAGAAAGCCTTGGATGATTCAAAGGGCTTTTCTGCCAATTAAGGTCTTTAGGTGTAGCCAATGTTGGAATATAGAAAGTACAGCAAGATCCCACAGAAAACATCACCGGCGAGGCTTGAATTCTTCCCAATTCCAAATTGCTCTTGACCAGTTGGTGGTGGGGTCCCTTCTTAAACTGTTGCACTTCCTTTCACTGAGGTACTATCACGGAAAGTTAGGCAGAGTTCTTGTCATTGGCTGACCAATGACAAAGGATTGATATATTTCCCAAAAACAGTGATTTTTCATTTGACCGGAATTTGCAGATTTTTGTCTGATGTTGCTATTGTTCTTCTTGGTGTTGAGGCCTTGGGTTTGGAAGTCCTTGCCAAGTTGATATGGTACCTTTAATCAATGGTACACACTGCAGTGGTGGAGGGAATGAACCTTTAGATATTTAGATGAGAGATTCTGTACTGAAAGGGTTAGTACTGAGGGAGTCTATACTGAAAGGGTTAATACTGAGGGAGTCTGTACTGAAAGGGTTAGTGCCGAAGGAGTCTGTACTGAAAGGGTTAATTCTGAGGGAGTCTGTACTGAAAGGGTTCGTGCCGAAGGAGTCTGTACTGAAAGGGTTAGTGCTGAGGGAGTCTATACTGAAAGGGTTAATACTGAGGGAGTCTGTACTGAAAGGGTTAGTGCCGAAGGAGTCTGTACTGAAAGGGTTAATTCTGAGGGAGTCTGTACTGAAAGGGTTCGTGCCGAAGGAGTCTGTACTGAAAGGGTTAGTGCTGAGGGAGTCTGTACTGAAAGGGTTAATACTGAGGGAGTCTGTACGGAATGGGTTAGTGCTGAGTGCTGTGCTGATGAAGGGGTAAAACGGATTGCTGTATGGGTTAGTCCTGTGAGCGTGCTGCACTCTCGAAGGGTTAATGCTGATTGTGTGCTGTACTATCAATGCGTGAGTGCGGAGTGAGTGATGTACTGTCAAATGGTTAGTACTTAGGGAGCACAGCACTGACAAACGGTTAGAATGGGAAGGGCTGTACTCTCCAAGGGTTGGTACGAAGTATGGCAAATGGTTAATGGAGGCAGCGCCACACTGTCAGTGACCTGTTAAACATAACGTTGCACCAAGGTCCAGGTTCCCTCTCCGATGGATGATCAAGGGAGGTCTCCCTGGTATGATCCCCTCCCTCCACATCACTGTATTCAGATAAACAGTTTTATTTCCCTTGACCTGCCATGTAACCTGTAAAACAATGACCACAGTGTATAGGCTGTATTGTGCTCTGGGGGTTCCTGAGAGTGGGAAAGGCAAGAGTCTTTCTCTGTGCGACATCGACATGGAGATGAGGGAAGAACAGGTGGGATAAAGTTCTGGTCAACGACCAGAAGAACTCGTCCAGAAATCCTGCGGGGTTGTGAGCGGCCAGAACTGGTGAGAGCAGAGCAAGGTTTATCAGCCTTCCCTGCCTCACCGAACTCTATCCTAAACGCTCGTGAATTCTGCTCTACCCACGGCCCAATGCTGGTGTGAACTCCGACTTGCACTGTGCATCTCCATTTGCTGAGACAGAGTTCCTGAAACCTCTCCTGCTGTCCCTCAGCCTTTGCACAACTTCCTATGGGGCCAGCGGTCAGTGTCTCCCAGTCAGGACTGCCCACCTTCCCCCATCTTCTCCGCCGCATTGGGGCTCCTGAGTGGTGGGCGTTGGCCCTCATCTTGGCTCCTTCCAGTCTGACAGTTGCCTGCGCAGATCTGTTTTAATTCTGTGCACGCAGTTGGGGAGAGGTACTATCTGCTGAGAGCCTTCTGTGCACTAGACCTGCCTCCTGCACAGTCTCACTTCACACCTGCCTTTTCAGCATCGGCTGAGAGATAGACACAAGGAAACAACCAGGGACTAGGAGGAGGGGAGGAGCAGGGGACAGATGGAGGAGGAGGGTGGAGAGGGGTTGGGTGGTGAGGGAGGGGGGGGTGGGGAGGTGGAAAACAGCCAGCCCAATGCTGCAACAATTGTCCTGTTTGATTTTCTGTTCTGCGTGAGGGTGGCAGTGAGTCGTGAAGGGCAGTTGTCGTTCTCTCTCCTCCGCACCTGGCACTCTCACCAGTTTTTGAGAAATGGCTGCCCTTCACGGCTTAGGCATGGTAGTGTAGTGGTTAGCGTAATGCTATTACAGCGCCAGCGAGCTGGGTTCAATTCCGGCTGCTGTCTGTAAGGAGTTTGTACGTTCTCCCCGTGTCTGCATGGGTTTCCTCCGGGTACTCCAGTTTCCTCCCACATTCCAAAGACGTACGGGTTAGGAAGTTGTGGGCATGCTATGTTGGCGCCAGAAGCGTGGCGACACTTGAGGGCTGCCCCCAGAACACTCTACACAAAAGATGCATTTCACGGTGTTTCGACATACGTGTGACCAATACCGCTGCTGCGATTCCATTCCCCCATGAAGACCTTCCTTCTTGGGAGTGGCGCTTATTGCCCGTTACCCCTAGGGGTTGGCCCTGGGCGCTATCTCCTCCGATTACTGGTGGCCAGGTGACCCAACTGGGTGTTCTGGGAGGCCACCTTATCGGCCACACCAGTGTGGAATTGGAGTCACACCAGGCCAAGTAAGGGAGGTTTCCTTCCCTGGAGCATCCTGTGAACCGGATGGGGGATTCTGATGTTGGACCGATTAATGGTCTCTTCTATTGACACCAGCCTTTCATTTACCTAAAGCAAATTTCAGCCTCAGATTCCCACTGTGGGACTGAGCCCGTTCTGTGGATCATTGGAGCCCAACACCAACATCAGTGCTCATAAAGAGGAGCCATCTTCCTTTGGGAGTTCTGTCAAATCCCGGGGCAGGGCAGGGTCATAGCGTCACAGAGTCATACAGCACAGAAACAGCTCCTTCAGCCCACCCGAGTCCACAGCCAACCTCTTTGTCCATCTACCCTGATCCCATTTCCATGCATTAGGTCTGTGTCCTCCTGTACCTTGCCTATGCAAGAATCTGTCCAATTGTCTCTTAAACATAGTAATTGTATCAGATTCCAACACCTCCTTTGGCAGCGCGTTCCAGATGTCAACCACTCTCTGCGTGAAAAAAATGTAGCCCTCAGATTCTTTTTAAAACTCCTTCTTCTCGCCTTAAATCTATGCCCTCATGGGAAAAAAAGATCTTGACCATCTAACCTGTGGCAGGGTAGTGTAGCGGTTAGCATAATGCTATTACAGCACCAGCGACCCGGGTTCAATTCCGGCCACTGTCTGTAAGGAGTTTGCACATTCTCCCTGTGTCTACGTGGGTTTCCTCCGCGTGCTCCAGCTTCCTCCGACATTCCAAAAAGATGTACGGGTTAGGAAGTTGTGGGCATGCTGTGTTGACGCCGGAAGTGTGGTGACACTTGCGGGCTGCCCCCAGCACATTCTCAGTAACGCAAAAAGACGCATTTCACTGCGTGTTTCGATGTACATGTGACTAATAAATAAATATCTTATCTTAACCTAACTGTGCCTCTCATAATCTTGTATACCTCTATCAGTTCACCCCTCACCTCCTTCACTCCAGGTCAAAACAAGCCCAGACTACCCAATCTCTCCCCATAACTAAAGTCCTCCAATCTAGGCAGCATCCTGGTCAATCTGCCCTGCACTCTCTCCAATGCAATAAGCAGGGGGAGGGGGCAGGAGGGTGCATGTTATTATATTGCGTCACTTGGCACATGGTTGTATTAGAAGAGGACAGATGTCCTCCATCTCCGGATATAGGGCAGTCACGATCTCTCTACTCCTTGTCTCGGATGCTGACCAATTATTCCAGCAGGGAACAACCATTCCGACATCTCATCACAGCAGCCCAGCCCCTGCAGACAGCTTCTGAACCCAACAGCCCTGGTAAATATTCATTCTTGAGGTGAGGGTGACATGGACAAGGTGGCACACGCCCACCCGTGGGTGAGAAGGTGGCAGGGAGCAACAATGAACGGCCACAGTCTGTGTGGTGAAGTTGCGCCCACTGTGATGCTGGGTACAGTGTTAAAGATTTAGACGGAGTAACAGCCAGTCAGTGCCGTAGAGTTGGTATGTGACAGGGAACAGGGGTGGTGGTGGGTGTCTGACAGGGAACGGTGGTGGGGGTGGGGTGTGACAGAATGGTTGGGGGGGTGGGGGGTGTGATGGGGAACAGTGGTGGGGGTGAGGGTAAGAGAGTGGTGGTGGGGATATCATGGGGAATGGTGGTGGAGTGGGGTGGGGGTGTGATGGGGAACGGTAGTGAGGGTGAGGGTGAGACTGAATGGTTGAGGGTGGGGGATGACAGGACGGTGGTGGGGGTGGGTGTGTGATGGGGAACGGTGGTGGGGGTGGGGTGGGGGTGTTGGAGAATGGCGGTGGGGGTGGGGGTGTGATGGGTGGGGTGTGAGAGAATGATGGTGGGGGTGGGGGTGTGATGGGGAACAGTGGTGGGGGTGGGGTGGGGGTGTGAGACAACGATGGTGGGGCTGGGGTGTGATGGGGACTGTCTTTGACTGTCACACTGTGAAGGTCATGTCCACTGTGCCTCTGGTTGGGCAGAACCAACACTGTGATTCGGGAGCAACTCTTTGGACAATGAGAGGAGGTGATGGAGGGCAACCTGTGCGATGACCCCTCAGTAGTTACTAGCAGTTGGATTTGTCTCCTGAGCTCTCTACCTGTTCTGTTAGTCTGCCTGTCAGTCACCCATCCCCTCCCTGCTGCCACTCTGCAGGGTGACCACCTCCAGAGATGTGATTCACAGAACACTCATCCATGGATAGCTTCCAGCGACGTCAGGTGTTGTTCAAGCACCGAAGCATGCAGCTCGAGCTCCTGCACTTGACAAGACTTCCAACACTTGTGGGAACTCCTGGGGTTCCCAGATAGAATAGGATGTGCATTTCATTGGATGTGAGATGTCCTGCCATGCCTCCACTTCTGCTCAGTGAGTTAATTTAACAGACAAACTCCCAGAAGAACACCTCTTTCTCCCACTCGCCAAACCCTGAGTTTCAGTGGGTTGGAGTGATAGTCTGTGGAGCTGGACTCTTCACCAGCTCGATGGGAGACCTACTGATGTGTGTCACACTGAGGTGGCCCCCAGTCCAGGTTGGTTGTCGACTGCCCATTACCCGCACCTTCTCCTGCCATTTCCTTCTGCTGTTTCTCCCTCTCTGACACTGCATCTCTCTCTCTCTGCACTCTATTTATTCTGATCTTTATCCTTCTCTATTTCTCAGCCTTTCTCTATCACCAGCTCCTCTTCTGTCCATTTCTCAGCCTTCTATCTTTCTCCCTGTCTATCCTGCCTTCTTTCCACTAAAGCTCACACTTTATAAGACAAGACGTCTTTATTAGTCGCATGCACACCGAAACACACAGTGAAATGCATCTTTTTGCGTAGTGTTCTGGGGGCAGCCTGCTTTCTCTCTTTCCCCTCCCTCTCACCTCTTTTCTCTGTCTCTCTTACTCACTAATCTCTTTTCGGGCTCTCTCCTCTCCCTCCCGCCTCTCTTGCTTCCATATCTCAGTCACTCTCCTCTTTCTCTCCCCCTTTCTGTGTCTGTAAAGAGAAAGAGAAATGAAAAGCTGGGAACGTGAGGCTGGCAAGGATTCGGTCAGGTCTGACTTCCTACCTCTCTCCTACACCTTAACTTTGGTACAATTACAACATTTAACAGACATTTGGACAGGTACATGGACAGGAAAAGTTTAGAGGGATATGGGCCAAATGCAGGCAAGTGGGACTAGCTCAAGTGGACAGCTTAGTCAGCATGGATGAGTTGGGCTGAAGGGCCTGTTTCCATGCTGACTAAATGACCTGGCCCCCGTGCATGCTGTTTTGTGCTCTACTTTCATGAAATCCTTGTATTTCTGCATTTGGGCCAATGAGCATGTTTTCCTCTTTAAGAAAATTAGAGCAAGGATGTGACTGTGAGGAATATGATGCTAGAGATCATACACGACAGAAATAAACTAAAGCCAAGGGAAGTAAACAGGCCAAGGCATCGTCATCTGCAGAACTGTATCTCCACAGATGATTTTCTTGCCTGGATTATCGGGTTACAAGTGGCAACAAGCTGGCGTGCAGAATGACTTGAGTACTAATTTGTTGAAGGTGAGGGAATCACAATGTTGTACTTGATAGCTCCATCCTGCGCTCAGTGCAAGCACAGATGGCAGGCCTGGTGTGGGTCGACCTTTCACATGGCCTCTGCCAGATCATCATCAGCCTTGGGTGTCTCCCGCCTCCGAAACACTGTGTCATACACAAGGTGTCAGCTGCGAATTAGTGCATCGCAGCCTCTCAGGACCTGTTCCAAAGGTTTCAGCGCATAATCCAGGCTGCCGTTCCATTACTGAGGGAGTGCTGCACTGTCAGGCACACTGTCTCGCCGAGGCCTTGTCAAAACGTGTTCGTTCACGGGATGTTGAGGTCGCAGGCAATGCCAGCATTTATTGTCATCCCTAATTGCCTCTGAACTGAGGAGGTGGTTAAAGGTCAACCAGATAACCAATTGGTGGATCTGGAGTCACAAGTAGACCCTACTAGGTAAGGAGGACAAATTTCCTCCTCTGAATGGCGTTAGTGAACCAGGTTTTTATAACCGTCTGGTAGTTTCAAGGTTACCATTACTGAAACTATTATTATTTTAAATTCCAAACTTATTTTTAATCATTTGAACTTAAATTCCCTGCCTGCAGTGACGGGATTTGAACTGCGCTCCTTTGAACTGAGGCTGCATCTGCTCTCTCACAAGGCTGCAAAGAACCTAACGCAACGACTTGAATGAGAGCAGGGATGTTTGCCTCAGTACCCAGCCCAATATGGTTCCCCTAGCAACCTCTGCAAAACGTCTGGCTGTGTTGGTGGACTCTTACTATTCAATGACTGGCTTTCCTCGTAATTTTAAAAACACTGAATTAGTTGTCAAATGTACTGGAGGGTATGAAAATCACAAGGACCGTTTTTTTTCCATAATGGTGAGTAATTTTTGTTGCAAGTGCTCATTAAATGGGCCAAGTAGTGTGGGATCACCCCTTCCTCCTTCCATCCATTTTAAGTCACTTCTCCCATTTGAGATTTAATTGGCAGCCTGGCCATTCAGGTTGGTGCTCCATATTTCCCCTGCCCACTCCCTGTGCCTAGATTTGCCCACTGAGACACAAGAGATTCTGCAGATGCTGGAATCTGGAGCAACACACACACAAAATGCTGGGGGAACTCAGCAGGTCAGGCAGCACCTATGGAGAGAAATAAACAGTCGATGTTTCAGGTCAAGGCCCTTCATCAGGACCCTTCCTCCAGCAAGTTGTGTGTCTTGCTCACTGAGTTCTCCAGCCCAGCTCCAGCAGAATGATGACATGCTGTGGCACTGCAGGTAGTGCTGCTCCCTTCCACCTCCAGCGACCCTGGTTTGACCCTGACCTCCAGTGTCCTCCGGGTGCTCCGGTTTCCTCCCACATTCCAAAGACGTAGGGGTTAGGAAGTTGTGGGCATGCTATGTTGGCGCCGGAAGCGTGACGACACTTGCGGGCTGCCCCCCAGAACACTCTACGCAAAAGACGCATTTCACTATGTGTTTCGATGTACATGTGACTAACAAAGATATCTTATATCTTGTCTTATCTGTGTGGAGTTTGCACATTCTCCCTGTTTCTGTCACAGACTCCAATTTCCTCCCACACCCCAGAGCTGTGCAGGAGGGTTAATTAGCCACTGTAAATTACTCCCGACTGGTTAATGGCAAAATCAATCAAAGAGCAGTCGACGGGCATGTGTGACAGTAAGTTGCAGGGGTGCAGTGAAATAAAGAGGGGTGGGGAAAGGGATTTTTGGGATTGCTCCCCTGGGAACCGGCATGGACTTGATGGGCCAAATGGCCTCCTTCTGTGTCATAATGTAAAATGAAGGAAGGTTTGCCATTGGCACAGGCCAAGGACTCCCCTGGGATTAACTGGCATCAGACGCAGAGGGAGCGGGAAGTGGCAGCGCAGAGAGTGTGTTACCTCCATTCACCCACAAAGCTGCAGAGCAACCGGAAAAAGGAAAATAAATTCTGCACTAAGAATAAGTATAAGTAACACTGGCCGTGAAACCAGCAAAAACAAAATCCAACTGGTTCAATGGTTTCTTTCAAGGAGGAAATCTGGCATAGTTACTCGGTCCATCTTACTTTCTGTTAATTTGTTCACAGCACATGGACGTCACTTCTAGTACCGTCATTTATTGCCTTATGATTGTCATATGATTCAGGCCCCCTGGCCCAGTGAGTCCTTGCCAGGTACTCGTTCACATCTATCCTATCTTTTCAGTCCTATTTCCACAACTTGTTTCCTTGTAACCCCTTCTCTCTCATATATCCGTCATCTACCCCCCGATTCTCTTACCATCCACCCACCCTGGGGCAATTAACCGACCAACCCCCACGTCTTTGGGATGGGGGAGGAAACCAGGGTGCCCGGAGGAATCCCACGCAGTCACAGAGAGAACGTGCAAACTCCACGCAGACAGCACCTGACGAACCCGGGTCTCTGGAACTGGGCAGCAACACTAACTGCTGTGCCCAACCCATTGTCCCTCCTTGACTGCCTTCTGAATTGAGTGGTTTCCTGAGCTATTCCAGAGGACCGATAAGAGTCAACCACTGAGGGTCTCGAGTCCACTTCGGCCAAAGTAATGAGAGCAGCTTAAGCTTGTTCACCACTGAGGTTAGAAGAGTGAGAGGGGCTTGAATGAAATGTGTAGGTGAGGTGTTGCACTTCGGGAGGTCCAGTATAAGAGAAAAGTATACAGTAAGTGGCAGGGCCCTTAGGAGCAACGATGTACAGAGGGATCCTGGGGTCAAATCCATCGCTCCCTGAAAGCGACAATGCATGTGGATAGGGTGGTAAAGAAGGTGTACGGCGTGCTTGCCTTCATCGGTCGGGGCACTGAGTAAAATGATAGGAAGTCAAGCTGCAGCTGTATAAAACTTTGGTCAGACCACATCTGGAGTATTGTGTGCAGTTCTGGTCACCCCATTGCAGGTAGGATGTGGAGGCTTTGGAGAGGGTGCAGAAGAGGTTCACCAGGATGCTGCCTGGATTACAGGATATTAAGTGTGTAAGGAGAGATTGGACAAGCGTCGGAGGCTGAGGGGTAACCTTACAGAAGTACATAAAATTATGAGAGGCATAGATAGGGTGGATCGTCAGAGTCTTCTTCCCAGGATGGAAATGTCAAATTCCAGAGGGCATAGCTTTAAGGTGAGAGGGGGAAAGCTGAAAGGAGATTTACAAGGCAAGTTTTTTACACAGAGAGTGGTGGGTGCCTGGAACGGGCTGCCAGGGGAGATGGTGGAAGCAGATACAATAGCAACGTTTAAGAGGCATTTAGACAGGCACATGAACGGGCAGGGAGTGGAAGGATCTGGAGCACATGCGGGCAGATGGGATTAGTTTAAATTGGCATCCTGTTCGGCGCAGACATCATGCCTGTTCCTGTGCTGTACTGTTCTGCGTTCAATGTACTGAGGAGTCTTGACAGAGTGCATGTGGAGAGGACATTTCCTCTTCTGGGAGAACCTAAAACCAAGGATCACTGTTGAAATATAAGGGGTCACCCATCTGAGACAGAGAAGAGGCAGAATTTTTTTTTCCCTCTTGGACGTTTGTGGGTCTTTGGAACTCTCTTCTTCAACAGGTGATGAGAGCAGGAACTTTGAATATTTTTCAGGCAGAAGTAGGTAGATGATAAGCAAAGGGAGGGCTGAAAGGTTACTAAGAGTAGATGGGAACGTGGAGTTGGAGTGACACTCAGGTCAACCAAGATCTTATTAAATGGTGAAACTGGAAAGGTGTTTGAAGGCTTTAAGAGTGAGTAGGGTTCTAAAGGGATACGGAGCTTACACAGGTGAATGAATCAGCCATGATCTGAATGAAAAACGGAGGTGGTTCAGGGGCCAAATGTCTTGTGCCATTCCAGTGCTGTCACACATGGTATTCTGAGCAGGGGCATCATCAGTGGAATGAATGGCATTCCTGCTCACCCTGTAACCAATGACGAAAAGCTGACACATTCTGACTGAACGTAAAAGGTAATCCACCTTCTCCTTGTTAGGTAAGCGTGAGCATTTTCTCGGGAGGATCTGAAGCCTTCGTCAGTTTTTTTTCACCACAGCTTTAAGAACCAGTCGCAACGATGGGGGAAAGCACTAGGCTGAGAAGAGTGTGGGAGGAGGGAGGGGAACGGTAATCAGTAATGTCTCACTTGTCTAAATCCAGATCAGACAAAAATGTGAAATCCAAGTATTCCGATTTGTGGTTCAGCTGCTGCACGTCAGTCAGCTGAAATACGCAGCGACTTAAATTTTGTTTTTCTGGAAAGACAATCTGAAGGTTTAAGTCTTCCATTAGAGGATGCCAGCTAGCAGTAACAGGATGAATTTTGCAGTGGAGATTAGTTTGGGTTACAGCCCCTTGAAGATCATACCCTGGATGGTTTGGCAGTTCTATTCCTGGGATGATAATCCGGTGTTTAGTAATTCAGAAAGCTCCAAGTCCATCCACCTATTCTTAACTATCTGGAAATAAAAAGTGACTGGGGTGTGCCAGGTGACTTGACAACATCAGCTATTTAACTCTTATCTACAGGGAAAGAAACGTGACCTTCCCTGGCTCTGGCCTAAAGGTGCACCCAGCCTTCACTGGCACAGTTGAGCCTGAACTGTCCTCAGTGATGGTCACCCAGTTGTACAGTTACAAAAGACGGGCTGCAATTCATGCTCACTATTGCCCTTTCAGCTGGTGGGGGAATGATCAATAAATCCGGGCTTTACCCCCCCCCCTCCTCCTCCTCCTCCGCCTCCCCCTCCCAAGGAAAAATCACAGCAAACATCAGAAGGATGTCGGGGAGTTGCACCTTCTTCACCACAGGACTGGCAAGGATTGGTGAGGTTGCTGGGGATCAGGAGTGTATTGGGATTGGATGCAAGGACCAAGCTTGAGGGAGCAAGTAGCCTCCTGTTTCCTATTGTCTGGATTATCTCCTGGTTGGTTGCCAGGCACCCCAAGTTGTGTCCCCCTCTTGCCTTCTGTCTCCCCACCAACCTGACCCCCAGCCCTTTTGCCTGCTCCCTCTGTGGGACTGAGACCAGATGAAGCGCTGCCTTTCATCTTATACGGCACGCTACTCATTTAAAGCTGATGAATATTTCATCGTGAAAGCACCGACTGTGCTTTCAAGAGCAGAGAGTGACTCACTCATTATGGGTAACTGCAGTTCTTCACCCTGGGGACTGGGACTCGAGACACCTGCTTGACTTTTGAAGTTGTTTCTGTTGCATTCAAAAACTCTACACCCACAGTGGATAGAAATCATTTTGTCGGTTAGGATGCAAGTTTTGTAAGGAGGCTGGACCAGCTCATGGGTGCCAGAGCAGCATGGCAAAAGTGGCTGTCCTCGTAATTCTAAATCAGGGTTCAAGCCCTAATCCAGAGACTTGAATTCGTAACTAGGCTGAAATCAAAGTTTCCCCCCTCACCTCTTGCCATAACCCAAAATACCATTGGATTAGGTTTTACAATTTACTGTAGAATGAGGCCATTTATCCTATCATTGGAAGAGCAATGGATGAGCTCCTACAGTCCCCAACTCCTTCCCCATAAAAGTTCTGTATTTTTCCCTTTTACATAGAGACCTACTTCCCTTTAATTAGTTATTATTGAATTTGCCTCCAGCATCCCTCCAGGCAGTGGATTGCAGTTCATATTAACGCTCTGTGTAAAAAATACTTTTCAACTCCCATATGTGTTTTTTTGGCAATTATTTTAAATCTGTCTCTTTGGGCTGCCAGTGGAAGCAATTTCTCCCCCTCTACTCCAGATTCGAAGGAAAGCAACCCTGGGTTTTCCAGTCACTGTCTGGTACCCGTCCGCAAAAAACAGCAGGAGACAGACAGAGCTAAGCCACCTCCCACTAACTAATGGATCAGATCAAAGCACTGCAACCTCACCTATCACCACAACAACGTTAGTAGGCGTCCCGCCTTCACATCAAGTACGTGGTCCATTGTGTTGTGTGGCAGGACCATTTTACCAAATGGGATGGACTCAGAGCAGATCTGGCAGTGTAAATCTGTGTACAGTGTGGTCCATCAGCAGGATCTGTGACCTGGTGGCCTGGGTTATCCCTCACTCTGCCATTGCTGTCAAGATGGGGGATCAACCCTGGTTCGGTGAGGAGTACGGAAGGTCATGATGGGAGCAGCACCAACTCTTCCTAACTATGTGGTGCCAACCTAGCAAAACTGCAATTCAGGACCACATCGGTGCTAAACAGCAAAAGCAGCAGAGCAACAGACAGACTGAAACAATCTCACAACCTACAAGTCAGGTCGAAGCTCTGCGTTCCAAGAACCTCCTCATCCTCAGCGATGGACAGGGTCCAGTATATGCCTGCTGGAGATAAGGCTAAAGCATTCACAATCAGGTTCAGCCATTAGATGCAACAAACAAGATGCTGGAGGAACTCAGTGGGTCCAGGCAGCACCTGTGGAGGGAAGTGGGCAGATTTGTGCTGATCAGGTGATCCACCTCAGCTCCCTCCTGAGTCCCCACCATCACAGAAGCCAGTCTCCAGCCAATTCACTCCACCTGATATCAAGAAACAGCTGAGAGCATTGGACTCAGCAAAGGCTAGATCTGCACTCCAGTATGAGCAGCACCTTGAGCCAAACTGTTCCATTACAGTTGCAAAACAGGCATCTGCTGACATTCTGGAAAATCGTCTAGGTACTGTGTATCCTGTTCAAGTAAAGCAGGACAGATCCACTCTGGCTAATTACCACCCAATCAGCCCTCTCTCGATCATCAACAAAGTGAGGGAAGCTACCGTTAACAATACCATGAAGAAGCACCTACTCATCAATAATCTGTCCATTGAAGCACAATTTGGGTTTCACTCAGGACCTCGAGCTGGACCAAAGAGCTGGATTCCAAAGGAAAAGTGAGTGACTGCCCTTAGCATCAGGACAAACTTCCTTTCGATGGGGACTTCCACCTGATTAGTGGAATTGATATCTTGCTCCCACTGACTCTTTGATGTCATAGAGTCATAAAGACACAGAGGCGTACAGCATAGAAACAGGCCCTTCTGCCTACCCCATCTGTCCCAACCGTCATGTCTATCTGTATTAATCCCACTTGGCTGCATTAATTCCACATCCCTCTATGCCCTGCCCATTCAAGTACCTGTCCAGATGCCCCTTAAATGCTGTTCCTGCCTCCACCACCTCCTCTGGCAGCTCATTCCAGATACCACCTACTCTCTGTGTGAAAAATGTATTCCTCAGATCCCCCTTAAACCTCCTCCCTCTCACCTTAAACCTATGTCCTCCAGTTTTAGACACCCCTGCCCTGGGAAACAGACACTGACGATCTGCCCTATCTATGTCTCACTATATCCCACTAGTTCGCACTCCCATGGGACCCCATGGTATCCCACTAACGTCTCCCACCACTGATATATTTGGTGAGCCACTGAGTAGCCTATATGGCTCAATAACCTCTCCACTGAGCACTGTTGCATCACAGTGGCCCCATTCCCTGAGATGTTCCCCTGATATAACCCTTCAGAATGGCACCAACCCCCTCGGTGATCCCCCGACATCACACACATAACTTAAGTCTTGCAGATGGTGGAAAGGCTTTGGTCTGTCAGGGGGTGAGGCACTCACCATAGGACACCTATCTCACCCAATGAATGCAATGCGGAACTTTAAAATCCAGTTGGAAATTAGATACTTGCACTTTTTATTTCAACACAACGTTACCTGGCTTATCAGTAACCGGCTGGCTAGAAGTGGAAATTAAAGAAAAGCTTTATCATTCACTCATTCTGTAACACATAGTTCAATTTTAAATTTGATGGCATTATTTTCCAAACTCCAGTCGTTCTTTTCCAAGACCTTAAAAAATGTCTACTTGAATGTTACAAAAAAGGAATTCCATGGAGAAGAATCATTCTGAATTTTAATGAAAACTGTTTTGATCAATTCGGCTCCCACAGTGATAAGAAATTCAGGGAACAAATGCATTGTATTCTTTAAATAAATCTGAAAAGGATTAGCTTTCTGAGATTTCCTGCCATTTTATTACTTTTTGAAGAACTGATTGGGCAGATAGTAAATTTCTGGCCACACTGTATTACTGAGCTAGGTGCTAATTCATCTTCACCTGAATGTTAATGTGAGCTCTAATGCCATAGAGTCATAGAGCCATACAGCACAGAAACAGGCCCTTCAGCCCACCATTTTTACCAGCACCTGAGCCTTTTATGTCTTGCCTAGATACTGCTTAAATATCATGAGAGCCTCTGCCTCCACCACACACTCAACAGTGCGTTCCAGATTCTAACCACTCTCTGGGTAAAAAACTTCTTCCTCATACCCCCTGTAAACCTCTTACCCCAAACCTATGCCCTCTAGCTTTAGGCACCTCTGCTAAGTGGAAAAGTTTATTACCCTATCAATGTCCCTCCTAATTTTGTATATCTCTTATCAGGTCCCCTATCAGCTTCTTGTGCTCAGTCGGAAACAAATACAGCCCATCCCATCTCTCTGAAATGCTCCATCACAGGCAATATCCTGCTGAATCTCCTCTGCACCATCTCCAGTGCAATCATGTCCTTCTTATGGATAGTTGACCAGCCATGGTCTGACCAGTGTTTAATAACCTTGTACCACAACATCTCTGCGCTTATATCCAAGCCCTAGCTAAAGAAGGCAAGTATCCCATATGCCTTTTTCACCACCTTATCTACCTGTGCTGCCGCCTTCAGGGATCTTTGATGAAGTCCATGTAGCCTACATCGGATTGTCAAACGAAATCCATGTGCTGAAGTGTATAGAGTGGGATTTGATCCCACAGTGATCAAACATAGAGATAAGAGCACCAACAACTGAGTGTTTAGCTAGATCTGCAAGCAAGGTTGGAACTCAGGAAGGTCTTGGCCATTGGGACCCGCCACTCTGTGTAACCTGCTGTGTGAATCCAGTTGGTCTAAAGGGAAAGGATGTAACAAAGGCGAACCGTGTGACGGTGGGAGCAGTGAGACAGGAAAGGGTTGGCTAAGCATTGTGCAAATGGTGGTAAATGCTAAATTAGAGAGCAGCATCTCCAGTGAAGGATTCTCAGCAGATCTCCCCATATGATGCAGGAGGCTGCAGCGAAACAGATTAGACACATCAATGAATGGGGCATTCTTGTGCAGGAAGGGCTTTGGGCTTGTGAGACACTTGGACTCATTTTCGAAGAGAACTTCCAAGATGGGATTCCATTGCCCAACCCTGCACCTATATTCCCATAGAGTGGGTAAACCCACGGTGGGTGGGATAGCTATCAAAGAAGGTGAAAACTCCACAGCTTGGCTTCCTACCTTGCTCGCTTTCACATGGTCCATTAACTATTTCACTTCCTCCACTTCTCAATCTACATTTTGGGGCATATCATAATTTCAAATCACATCCCATTTTTTCAGAGAGTTGGAGCTGGTGATGATCCTGCTTTCCCCATTTGCATCCAGACCTATGCTACCTTTTGCTTCTATCTGGCCCCATGACCTGGAAGGCTGGCACCAGTGAGTTTCCATAGGACTCAGCATTAGGCCTCTTGCTTTCTGTACTCAGTATTAGTAGATGCAGACTTTAAGGTGGAAGACATGATAAAGAAGTTTGCAGATGATGCATAGATTAGTAAAATCGGTAAATTTAAATTGGTAAATTGGTTTATTATTGTCACATATACCAAGTTACAGTGAAAAACTTTGTTTTGCATGTCATCCATAGAGATCATTTCATCACATAGTAGAAGGGAAAAGCAATAACAGAACGCAAAAAGATGCATTGCACTGTGTGTTTCGATGTATATGTGACAGTTACAGAGGAAATGCAGTGCAGGCAGACAATAAGGTGCAAGGCCACAACAAGATGGATTGTGAGGTCAAGAGTCCATCTTATTGTACTTAGGGACTGTACAGTAGTCTCATAACAGCGGGATAGAAGCTTTACTTGAGACTGGTGGCACATGCTTTAAGGCATGTAGCAGGCGACACGGTAGTGTAGCGGTTAGCGTAACGCTATTACAGTGCCAGCGACCCGGGTTCGATTCTGCCGCTGCCCGTAAGGAGTTTGTACGTTCTCCCCATGTCTGCGTGGGTTTCCTCCGGGTGCTCCGGTTTCCTCCCACATTCCAAAAACGTAAGGGTTAGGAGCTGTGGGCATGCTATGTTGGTGCCGGAAGAGTGACGACACTTGCAGGCGGCCCCCAGAACATCCTCAGTAACGCAAAAAGATGTATTGCACTGTGTGTTTCGATCTACATGTGACTAATAAATAAATATCTTATCTTTCTACAGTCTAAAGCTTCCTTCCTCTCTGTTTATCACAAGGCCACCCCAGACATTTTGTCTTCTCCCCCCTCCCATCGGGCAGAAGATAAGATATTAAGATGGGAGGGGGGAGAAGAGAAACAGAGAGGAAGGAAGCTTTAGACTGTAGAAAGGTAAAGGTGGCTTGATCAGTTGCATAGAAAAGTGGTAAATAGAGTTTAATTGGGAGAAGTGGGACGTAGTGCATTAGTGAACTCCAGCTAGGCAAGGGAATGTACAATGAATGGGAGGATATCGAACTGTATGGAGGAACAGAGGGACCTTAGAGTGCAGTCTCCAGATCCTTAAAGGTAGCAGGATGTCAATAAGTTGGTGAAAAAGACATTTGGGATGTTTTCCTTTTATTAGTTGAGGCATAGAGTGTAAGATTGAGGAAGTTACACCAGAATCATACATAACACTAGTTAGGCCACAACTTCAGCACCGCATACAGTTCTTGTTAACACCTTAGAGGAAAGATGTGATTCCCACCAAAGACTTATGAGGAAGTTGTCAGGACTGGAATATTGTAGCTGAGAGGAAATACATTTTCTTTGAATGAGAAGAGACTGTGGAAACTTAATTGAGCTGCATACAATTATGAGGGGCCCACATCAAGTAGGAACAAACTATTCCCTCGGCATTGGGTCAAAAACCAGGGGGAATAGGTATAAAGTAATTGGCAATAGGATTAGAGGGAAGATGAGGATTTTGTTTTTCGGTAGTGGGGGTCAGGAACTCACTGCCTGAAAGGGGGCTTGAGGCAGAAACACTTGTCACCTTCAGCCGGGACCTGGATCTTATCTTGAAGAGCAGTGAGTTAGTGCAGGAAGCTGGGATTAGACTGGGCACTTCTTTACCACAATCACAGAATGTAATCATAGCAGAAGGCCATTTGGCCCATGGTGTCCATACCAGCTCAATATATGCTCTTCCCACTCCACTGCCCATTCCCCACAGCAAATTCTTCCTTTCAGGTGCTTACCAGTGCCCTCTAGAGCACTGCAATTGAATCTGTTTCTATGCTACATCTGGCAGTAGATTTCAGACACTAATCACTGTGTAAAAAAGTTCTCTGATTCCTGTACCAATCACCTTCATTCTATCTGTAGACCCTCACACAGTGTCCACCTTCATTCTACCTGTAGACCCTCACACAGTGGGCCACCTTCATTCTATCTGTAGACCCTCACACAGTGTCCACCTTCATTCTACCTGTAGACCCTCACACAGTGGGCCACCTTCATTCTGTCTGTAGACCCTCACACAGTGGGCCGCCTTCATTCTAACTGTAGACCCTCACACAGCGGGCCACCTTCATTCTATCTGTAGACCCTCACACAGTGGGCCACCTTCATTCTATCTGTAGACCCTCACAGACACAGTGGGCCACCTTCATTCTATCTGTAGACCCTCACCCAGTGGGCCACCTTCATTCTATCTGCAGACCCTCACACAGCGGGCCACCTTCATTCTATCTGCAGACCCTCACACAGCGGGCCACCTTCATTCTATCTGTAGACCCTCACAGACACAGTGGGCCACAAATTTCTCTTTTGTAGATGTTCTAAGATTCTATGAAAATCCACCTCAGAATGGAGACAGTACTTTGGTTTAATGCCTCCTGCATGTCTCCGGTGACATAGCCCTCCCTGGGCGCTGCAGCCCAGATTTGTGCTCAGCCCTGGATGCAGCTTGAACATCAGCCACTGCTTTAGGTGAGATTCCTGCTTGTCAACTCCCCCAGAATTCCAATGATTGAAGCCCAGTTCCCCAGAAGTTCCATACTGCATCCATCTGGGACTTGGCTCGATTTGTCTGAAGGCTTGTGTGTGCTGAGAGAACTTGCACTCATCTTACTGCAAGCTGGTGACAGAATCCCAGATAAACCATCCGTCACCAGGAGGGAGGACAGATGAGATTAGTGAGTGTTATTTCAACAACACAAAACAGAGTCTGGCTGTCCTTCACAAGGTAGACAATGGAACATCTGCAACCCTGTTGCCCGAATTTGTATCAAATCCAGACAGCAAACTGAAGATAAGTTTGCACAGCACACCCTATGTGCAACTTCGAGCCAACAGACCTCTCAGGGATAATGTGACCACCACTTCCCCCACCTCACTCTTCTGAATGAGCCACAGCTGATCAACATGACAGGCAGCATGTGGGTGTAATCCAGGGTCAAGAACAGCTATTCGGTTCTTGATCCAGCTGGCATAACTGTAATCACTACAGTTTAGCAACACTATGACCACTTTGATCACTTTGCACTAAAATGGACCTTTTTGTTCTAGTAGTGTTCTTTCTTGTAACAATTGTGTATAATTTATGTTTTTTCTTGTATATGTTGCTATGTGCCTGTAGTGCTGCTGCAAGTAAGTTTTTTATTGCACCTGAGCATACATGTAAGATAAGATATCTTTATTAGTCACATGTACATCGAAACACACAGTGAGATGCATCTTTTGCGTAGAGTGTTCTGGGGGCAGCCCGCAAGTGTCACCACGCTTCCGGCACCAACATAGCATGCCCACAACTTCCTAGCCTGTACGTCTTTGGAATGTGGGAGGAAACCGGAGCACCCGGAGGAAATCCACACAGACACATGGGGAGAACGTACAAACTCCTTACAGACAGTGGCCGGAATTGAACCCCGTCACTGGCGCTGTTAATAGCGTTATGCTAACTGCTACACTACCGTGCCTGCATATGACAATAAACTCGACTTTGACCTTGACTTTGAGATCTGCACTAATGATGTGGAGATGTCCAAATTCCACCTGGCAGCTGGGGGATTATAATTCCAGTGAATTACCTAAATCGATCTGCAGCTGAGATATTGGCATCAGTAACCATGACCAATGGGTTAGAGTGAAAATCCAATGGGAAGGAAATCTGGCCTCCTTCCCTAGTCTGGCCCAAAATGTGACTATGAACCTGGAACAACGTACCAAGCGGGCTGCTAGTTTGGGTCAATTAGGGATAAAGAAAAAGATAGTCAAGTCAAGTCAAGTCACTTGGCCCATGCTGACGTTACCCTGAACACATAAATCCCCCCAGGTTATACCTCCTCCAGTGTCGTGGTGGGAGGGAGCTCTGCACAAAAGGTGCAGAAAATCCAGCACACAGCATAAGGATCCCTTTCTCATTTCTCCCTGAGAATTGGTCACCATTAAGAAGTCTGCCATGTATTCCCCTGAGAAGCTGTTAGTGCGCCATCTTCTTTAGGTAACACACAGAAAACGCTGGAGGAATTCAGCGGGTCAGGCAGCATCTAGAGAGAGAAGAGGACAGTTGGCATTTCGGGTTAAGACTCTTCATTTGGACAGATAGGGGTGGTGGTGGGGAGAGAGCCAGTGTAAAATGGTGGAAGGAAGGGGTGGAGCAAGACCTAGCAGGTGATAGGCAGATGGAGGAGGAGAGAATGGGAATGGTCCCAGAAGCTGGAAGGTGCTTCAGCTTCACTGATAAGCCTGGTAGTGCCACCTTAATCTCTTCAAGTCCATGAACACCACATCAACTGCATTATCCTCATCATCTCTCTCTGTTATTTCATCCAAGAGTTCTATCAGATTGGTTAACTTTACCCTTAACGAATCTGTGCTGGCAGGCACGGTAGTGTAGCGGTTAGCGTAATGCTTTACAGCGCCAGCGACCCGGGTTCAATTCCCGCCGTTGTCTGCAAGGAGTTTGTACGTTCTCCCCGTGTGTCTGCGTGGGTTTCCTCCGGGTGCTCCCGTTTCCTCCCACATTCCAAAGACGTACAGGTTAGGAAGTTGTGGGCATGCTACGTTGGCGCCGGAAGCATGGCAACACTTGCGGGCTGCCCCCAGAACACTCTACACAAAGATGCATCTCACTGTGTGTTTCGATGTACATGTGACTAATAAAGATATCTTAAAAAATCTTATCTTTACTTCATCCATTTTCCTCCAGGTGACCATTAATCCTGCCCCAAATCAATGTTTCCCACCACAGGGTTAAACGGACTGACCTTTACTTGCTGGACTTGTACTTGATTTTTTTTTGAACATCCTTAAACTTTTTTCCTCTGACCTCCCTTTAATCTCTTCCCACGATGGAGCTCAAGAGTCCACCTAGAGAAACAAAGGACTGCAGACACTCACATCTAGATGAAAAACACGATGATGCTGGAGGAACTCAGCAGGTCAGGCAGCATCTGTGGAGGAAAGCAGGCAGTCAATGTTTCGGGTCAGGTGTTCACCATCAGTTTTAGTGTGGCCTGCCCAATGTTGCTAGGGCTTCATTACTGGGGATGTCCGGGGACTGGAATTGGTTCTCTTCTGCGGTACTTGGTGAAATTTGGGAAAAATTCTTCCAGTGTGTTGAAGTCCCTGCTGCAGCTAGTCCGGGCATCAGAAACATATAGAAGGGCAGGGATCACCGCTGGCCAGTAGAACATGAGTTTTGAGCCTAGTCTGAGGTCTTGATCTTCAAACACCCTTCTCAATTAACCAAAGGCTGCGCTGGGTTCTTTGAAGCAGTGGTGAATTCGATCACAAACCCGTCTCCTGTGTTTGAAGATGTAAGGTTCTTTAATGGTTGGCCGAAGCTGAGCCCCGTGCTCTTGATGCTTGACTGGCTGGTGCAGAGGTCAGGCGGACTAGAGAGTGTTCCTGTGGTCTTCCTGAGCCCGGTGAAGTTGGCCAACTGTGGTCTTATCCAGGAATAAGAGTGAGCATGCAGCAAGTTTCTGGGCCCGTCTAACCAGTTTGCAACCCAGGGTATAAAAAGTCCAATCGGTACAAACCACAGTGTGGGATATTAAATTATAAGTTCTCTTCAGCAAATTTTTATTGGCTCATTACAAAAGACCCAAATGTGTGCATGAAATGGAAACCTAACACTGAAGGAGAGTATTGATTGTTCTCTCTTTCATGTGATGCCCATTGATGTTTTAACTGATGTTTGGTTATTATTATCCTGGGATTATCTTTATGGAGTCTGTATCTATACTTACACTGGTTCTCATCAGCTATCATGTGTGCTGCGATTTATATACTGTTGCCAGGGTAACATCTTCTGGTTACCCTTTCCTCTCCATACACCAAGAGCAAAGCTTCCCTCTCTGCTGAGTGCAGCTCAGACACTGCTGCCCGTCCCCAGGTTGTGAATGAGTGACTCTACATATGATGAAAACCAGCACACAGCATCACCAGGCAGAGATGAATGCAGCTGCTGTGCTAGTGAATGGAACAATATAATACTTCTTGTTTCAGCAGAGTTGCAAACCCATCTGACGTGGATTATATCATTGTATATATCGGGTAACAGCCTGCTCCAAAGCTGTAGGCTGCAGATATTGCTGGGGAAATTTGACTAAGTCATTAAGGAAAAGTGTTTGATTGTTTATTAAATCAAGAAGGGCAAGGCAATGTGAATTAGCAAGTCAAACCAATTCATTATATTCAAAATCTTGTGATGGGAATAGTTTTCCGTTTCCTTAATCTTATCCTTTCAACATTCCACTCCTGAGGGGGAGGAATCTTTACGATTGTATCCATTGGCATTTCTCAGTACCTAGACCTCAATGTCTGCAGTCCAAAAGGGAGGCAGTACATTCTCCTTTACATTGTGTGTGTGTGTGTGTGTGTGTGTGTGTGTGTGTGTGTGTGTGTGTGTGTGTGTGTGTGTGTGTGTGTGTGTGTGTGTGTGTATGTGTGTGTGTATATATGGATATGGGTGTTTTTCACATTTCACTTTCAATATACTGTATTTATTCATTTATTTCCTATAATATGATGTATGTTTAATGCCCCATTATACTGTGTGAGAGACTTTTCCTTGTTATACTCCACTTAAAATATCTATGCCTCATTCTACCGTGTGAGTGTGTGAGAATTGATCCCCCATTAGACCCAATCAGCCATGCTGGCACTGACTCCCACCACCACTGGCTCACAGTGGCTGCAATGTGCTCGGTCTACAAAACGGGTCTAAGTCCTGGAACTGCCTCCCCAACATCACTGTGGGAGCACCTTCTCCAGAAGGACTGCAGTGGTTCAAGAAGGCAGCTCACCCCCCCACCTTGTCATGGCCAATTAGGGATTAGGCAATAAAATGCTGGCCTTGCCAGTGACACATGCATCCTGAAAATATACATTAAAAAGTGGGAAATTCCACTGGCCTTTTCCAGGGTGAGTCTGCCTTGTGATTTCTGTGTCTGTTGCACTTGGGTGAATTCACCCACTGTCAGATGCTGCTTCTGACAGCAGGCTCCCAGTAATGTATGAAGCACGTTGACCACTCAGGTTAATCGGGCAGTGACTATAAAATAGTACATTCCACTCAATGTTGCCTCAGAAGTGATCATAGTTGGGCACCTTTGAGGCAGAGCTGGATGGGACATGTGTCCCTCACAGACCTTGCACCCTACATTGTCCTGGTTTTCACACCTCACCCACCCATCCCATGTTGCTGCCAACAACCCACTCCCCACCATCCCCAGCCACAATCGTCGAATGTTCAGCTGTGATCCCGGACACTCTTCCTCTATCCTTGTCAATGGTCTCTTGAAGAACTTTAAGGTGGACAAGTCCCCAGGGCCTCATGGAATATACCTCAGATGTAGAGAGAGGCGAGGTTGCTGGGGCATTGACTGAGAGCTTCGTGTTCCTCTCTAGCCGCAGGTGAGGTCCCAGAGGACTGACAAGTAGCTAATGTTGTTCCATTATTCAAGAGGGGAAATAGGGATAATCCTGGAAACTATAGACCAGTGAGTCTCACGTCAGTGGTAGGGAAGCTATTGGGGAGGATTCTTAGGGATAGGATTTATGAGCATTTGGAAAAGCATGGCCTAATTGGGGACAATCAACATGGCTTTGTGCAGGGCAGGTCATGTCTTACTAACTTGATTGAGTTCTTTTGACGAGATGACAAGGTGATTGATGAGGGTAGAGCTGTGGATGTTGTCGACATGGATTTTAGCAAGGCATTCAACAAGGTCCCTCATGGGAGGCTCATCTAGAAGATTAAGATGCATGGGAGCCATGGTGACTTGGCCATTTGGATTCAGAATTGGCTCGCCCATAAAAGACAAAGGGTAGTGGTCGATTGGTCTTACTCTGGTTGGAGATCTGTGACTAGTGGTGTTCCGCAGGGATCCATACTGGGACCTCTGCTGTTTGTGATATATATAAATGATTGGGATAAAAACGTGGATTGGTGGGTTAGTAGGTTTGCACATGACACAAAGGTTGGTGGCATTGTGGATAGTGTAGAAGTTTGCCAAAGGATACACTGGGAAATAGATCAGTTGCAGATGTGGGCAGAGAAATGGCAGATGGAGTTTAATCCAGCCAGGTGTGAGGTGTTGCATTTTGGGAGACCAAATGTGAAGGGAAAGTACACAGTTAATGGCAGGATTCTTAACAGCATTGATGTACAGAGGGATCTTGGGATCCAAGTTCATAACTCCCTGAAGACAGCTGCACAAGTTGATAAGGTGGTAAAGAAGGCATATGGCATGCATGCCTTTATTAGTCAAGGCATTGAGTTCAAGAGTCAGGAAGTTATGTTGCAGCTTTATAAAACTCTGGTTAGGCCACATTTGGAGTATTGCATTCAATTCTGATTGCCTCATTATAGGAAGATATGGAGGCTTTGGAGAGGGTGCAGAAGAGGTTTACCTGGATTAGAGGGCATGTAGTATAAGGGGAGGTTGGACAAACTTGGGTCGTTTTCTCTAGAGCGGTGGAAGCTGAGGGGAGAACACATAGAGGTTTATAAAATTATGATAGGCATAGATAGAGTAGACAGTTGGTATCTTTTTCTCACAGTCAAAATGTCTAATACCAGAGAGCATGTATTTAAGGTGAGAGGGGGAAATTTCAAAGGAAATGTGCAGGATAGGTTTTTTACACAGAAAGTGGCGGGTGCCTGGAATGTGCTGCCAGGTGTGGTGGTGGAGGGAGATTTGATAGAGGCGTTTAAAAAGCTCTTAGATAGGCAGATGAATGTGTAGAGGATGGAGGGATGTGGACCATGTGCAGGCAGAAGGGATTAGTGTAATTAGGCATCATTAGCTTAGTTAGTTTGGCACAACATGGTGGGCCAAAGGGCCTGTTCCTGTGCTGTACTGTTCCATGTTCTATGACCCCTCTCTCCATCCCCCACCCCATCCTGAACAACCCTGCCCCAACACCACCACAGCCCTGGCTCAATTCTTCTTCCAACCCCACCATCCCCCATTCAGTTTTGCGTGCTCACGTGTGTGAGTGCGTGTGTGTGTGTGTGTGTGTGTGTGTGTGTGTGCATGTATGTATTGTGTATGTGGGCACGTGTGTGTGTGTACGTGTGAGTGCACGTGCATGCATGCATGAGAATCTTTATGTGTGCCTTAGTGCACATATGCATTGTGAGTGCATTCACGCGCCTGTAAGTGCATGTATTTATGTGTGCGTTTGTGAGTGTATTTGCATGTGTGGGTGTGTGCGCGAGCCCACTCACGTACCTATGTACATGTGTGTATGTATGCATGTGTATGAGTGACTTTGTGTGTGTGTGCGTATACATATGCATATGTGTTTGTGTGTGTGTTTCCTATTTCCACTTCTCTCAGAGGATCTATTGGGCTTTTGCCTTTGTGTCTAGAAGAGCTTCAGTTGAACAGGTCAGGACCTTTCTGATTTGGACCTGGGGACCTCTCCTCTGGAAGGAAATTTTAACCAGTGCAGGTGGAGTATACTGTCACTAAAGTGTCTCTCGATGATGTGTACTGGTTCCATGGACTGGGCTTGCGTTCCCTTGAAGTTAGAAGGCTGAATCACAATCTTAGCTAGCTTTTCACAATGGTGAACTGTTTTAGCACACTGCACAGAGGGACCCTGTTTCCTCTGGTGGAGGAATCAAGATCAAGTTGTCATTATCTTAAACTTACAGCCACGCTGTCCAAGGGTGGTGCCAAGAACCACTTCTTCTCACAGTTGGGCACTGCAAGTCTGAAACTCTCTCTCTTCTGTAAAAGGCCTCTCAAGGCTGAGCAACAGAAGGGAAGGGTGATCACCTCACCTTTGCTGGGGGGTGGATTGCAGGATGTAGTGCTCTCAGTGCAAAGCTGTGCTGGGGAATTCAGGCAGTTGAGGGCCACTGGATGCAAACCGGGTTCATCAGCTGTAAGAAACACTGAAGCCTTGCACCCCAAGCTCTGACATGTGATCCACCTCCCACCAGGACGTTTCAGCCATTGGTTATCCACATGGGACATTGAACCTGATGTGGCATTGTGGTGAAGGACCTTGTCTAGGTACTGTGCGCTCTGTAATTCTGTGTACAGTCCACAAGGCAATTATCGCCAGGTCCATTAGTGAGGCTCATGTCCCGGAATGCTTTATTGAAGAAATAACCTGCGTCTGCACCATGTCCTCTGCAGAGTCCATTGTATGTGCCCAGGATGTCCCAGAGTAAAGGGTCAAAAACAAGAGGGTATAGGTTTAAGGTGAGAGGGAGGAGCTTTAAAAGTGATCCAAGGGGTAACCTTTTCACAGAGAGAATGGTTGATATCTGGAACATGCTGACAGAGGAGGTGGCAGAATCAGATACAATCATTTGAGACATTTCAACAGACACTTTAGTGGACAAGGCATGGAAAGATATGGTCCTAATGCAGGTAAATGGGATGAGTGTAGATGAGCATGAACCAGTCAGGCTGAAGGGCCTGTCTCTGTGCTGCACGACTGTGACTCTGTGACATAGCAGCCTGTTCACACACAGAAAGACAGTCGCAAAATAGAGGAGTGTTGCTGCTGCTGGTTAGGGGATGAATATTGACCAGCCCACAGGAGAGGAACTACCCCACCTCTTCTTACGATACAGCCAAGGTCACCATTTAATTTTGCTCTCGGAGAGATAGCACCTCAGCCTGACGTTTCAGCACTCCCCTAGTGCTGCTCCTCAGACAGCGCTGCCTTCCCTCAGTACTAATTCTCTAAAGATCCATCTACTCTGTCCCGCATGACAGTGATAACTTGTGAGAGACCACTCTGCTCCCCACCTGCAGACATGATCAGTGTTGGGAGAGGCAAGGAAACAGATGACAAAGCTTACTCGGGATAAAAACTCTGGGAGATATCTCTCCCACTGCCTTAGGCAACTGAAGCTAGTTCAGGAGATAACTCTGGGTAACTCCTTCAGTACCTACCTAATGGATGAGGTATCCCTTCTGTGCATATCAGCCACTAATGCCAAGCTCTCCCTGAAGGGGTCAGGTCTGGCAATATAAAGAGTGGGCACAGGAGAGGAGGTGATGGGGCAGAGTAGGGGAGAGTATAGGATGCTGGAGAACCCATGTTGATCCATCAGGTGATGGTGCTGCACAAACAGAATGAAAGATAATAGTCTGTGTTTGGTGCAAGGTCCCATTAGGGCCATACATTTGGAAGCACACTTTCCTGGCACCGTCCATGGCAGCGAGAGAGGATCCATTATGGTGTTAAAGAGAGTGCATAGACCTATGTGACATGGATATGATCGATGAATGCTGAAAGCCACACTCACAGCCAAGAAGTAAACTAAATGATCACAGTGATGGATTACGTGAGAGTTGAGAGCAGCTTTTAGAACTGGAACTGGTCACGTGAGCTGAATAACTGCTCATGATGGAGACCATCAGTCTGCCCTATTCCATGTGGCGTATACTGTCAGGAATCCATCACTCCCAAACACCTTTTGCCCTAACATCAGTTTTCCAACAGAAACTGTGTGGCAGTACAGGAAAGGTTAAAAGGTTATGGGCCAGTCGCGGGCAAGTGGGACTAGCTTGGATGGGCATCTTGGTTGGCATGAACCAGTGTTTCTGTGCTGACTCTATGACACAGTGCAACACAATGGCACAAAAGTTGGTGCTGCTGCCTCACAGAGACCGGCGTTCACTCCTGACCTTGGTTGCTGTCCGTGTAGAGTCTGCACATTCTTCGTGACCATGTGTGTCTTCCCCACACCCCACCCCACCCCCAGGTGCTCCAGTTACCTCCCACATCCTGAAGATATGCAGGGTTGGTAGGTTAATTGGTGGCTGTAAATTTCCCCTAGTTTGCAGGTGAGTGGTAGAATCTGGAGGGATGTTCCTGGGAATGTTGCGAGGCATGGTAGTGTAGCGGTTAGCATAACGCTATTACAGTGCCAGTGACCTGGGTTTGATTCTGGCCACTGTCTGTAAGGGGTTTGTACGTTCTCCCCGTGCCTGCGTGGGTTTCCTCCGGGTGCTCCAGTTTCCTCCCACATTCCAAAGACGTACGGGTTAGGAAGTTGTGGACATGCTAGGTTGGCGCCGGAAGCGTGATGACACTTGCGGGCTGCCCCCAGAACACTCTACGCAAAAGATGCATTTCACTGTGTGTTTTGATGTACATGTGACCAATAAAAAAGTCTTATCTAATAAAATGAGGATTAGCGTAGGATTGGTGTAAATGGGTGGTTGATAGTTGGTGTGGACAGTGTGCTGAAGGACCTGTTCCTCTGCTGTATCTCTCTATGACTCCATAGTTCTATGAAGCCCTCTAATTCAGGAAAATCAGGGACGTAGGCTGCTCTGGATAGGTGACACACGTCACACTGAGCTACATCCTCTGTACAGTATGCCTACATCAGTCACTCCCAGTGGTCCCTCTGTATGGCTCTCCTGGTCAGTGGAGACCACTGAGTCTAGTGGACTAGACATTACACAGGCCCACCATTGGTTAAAGGGGTGCAACGGAACCCCGGCTCATGATCTACAGCTATTTCTCCAACCTCTGCCCTCTATCCCTTCCTTCCCCCTTCGTCTTCCCTTCCCTCCTTCTCTTAATAGCCCCTTCCCATTTCAGCATCTTCCTCCCTCCCCTTTCCCTTCTTACCTCCAGTCCCCTCCTCTTCCTTCCTCCCTTCCCAGTTCTCCCCTCTACCCCTCCAACCTCCCCGCATACCCTCCTACCCCCTCCCCCTCTAAGACTGAGCACGGTTGTGCTGTTCCTGAGCACCTACAAACAGCTGTGATTTAGTGCTGGTGTTTAGCGCTGCTGCCTATGGTTGGAATCCTGCCGGTAATGCAATGCGAGTCTGGCAGGGCGGATAAACACTTTGGAGATAAACATTTTTAGCAGAGAGATGAGCCATTAATCTGCCGCTGTTTGAGTAATGAAGGACATGCCTGGACTGTAAAACCCACACAGGTGAAAACTCAGGGCCTGGGGCTGAACTCACTCCTTTCGTTAGACTTGGATTCTCTGAAGTTAAAAGAGAAATCCAAAAATTTACGTCACAGGAGGCCATTCAGCCCATTGTCGGTGCTTCCCCAGCCTGATCCCACCATCCACCACTGGGTCCATGGCCCTGTAGATCACAGCTGCTAGAGGAAGTGGTGGAGCCAGATCCGGTCACCGTGTTTAAGAGGTGTTTTGACAGGGAGGGGGGTGGTAGGATACGGTCCTGATGCAGGCAAATGGGATTGGTATAGATGGGCAAAAAGGTCGGCATGGATGTGGTGGGCTAAAGGTCCACCTTATGACTCTTCAAGTACTGTTTAAATGTGATGAGACTTTCTGCCTCCCCACCCTCTCTGGCAGGGAGTCCCAGACCCCCACCACCCTCTTGGTGAAATGTCTTTCCTCGTCTCTCCTTTTAATCCTTCTCACCAATGGCATTAAATCAATTCCTCCTGGTTTTTGATGCCTCTGCTGAGGGAAATTTACCTTTCCTATTTACTCTTGTCTTGGCGCAGTATGATTTTATAGATTTTAATTAAGCCTCCTCTCAGCCTTCTCAGTTATAAACTACTCCGGCCTATCCAATCTTTTCCTCATAGCTACAATCTTCCAGTCCTGGAAACATCCTCATGTTATTCCACCCACCACCCCCCACCCCCCGCACCCTCTCCAGTGCAATCACATCCTTCCTGTAAAGTGGTGAGCAGAGCCATCTGCAATACGCAAGCTGTGGTCTAACTAGCGTTCCAGCATGACCACCCTATCCTTATATTCTATTACTTGCATCCATTTTTGTTAGATCTGAACATTGCCAGCTAGACCAATACTTATGGCCCATCCCTAATTGCCCTTGAGAAGGTGGTGGTGAGTGGCTACATTGGACCTCTGTAGTTCTTCAAGGAGAGGAACTCCCACAGTGTTGTTGGGCAGGGAGTTCCAGGATTTCAAGTCATCTACAAGGAAGGAATTGCAAAGTGTTTCTAAATCTGGATGGTGTACAACTCGGAGAGGAGCCTGCAGGTGGTGGTGTACCATGTACCTGCTGCTCTTGTCCTTTTGAGGACTGGGAGGTACTGTTGGAATAGTCTGAGTAAGTAACTGCTGCAAATTTTGCAGCTGGTCCTAGGACCCTGCCCTGAGGATCTCCCGCAGTGATGTACTGGGGCTGGATGATTGACTTCGGACAACCACAATCTTCTTCCTCTGTGCGAGGTGTGACTTCAACCATTGGACTGCTTTCCTCTTCACACTTTCCTCTTCCTCTTCCTCTTCAGTTCGACCTCGGTTTTACCCGGGCTTTTTGATGCCACACTCGGTCAAACGCTGCCCTGATATCAAGGGTCTAGGGCTAATAAAGGAATGTTCCTGGGTGGCACTTAACCACCTTAACAACCTGTCCTGCCGCCTTTGACGGTCCATGGACCTACCGTCCCAAGGTCACCCCGTCCTGCATACTCTTTCCTGCCATTTATTGTACATTCTCTTGTTCTGCTTCCCCAAGTGCATCCCCTGCTGCCCAATTGACCAGATCGTTTATGTCTTCTTGCAGTCTGAGGCTTCCCTGCTCACCACACAACCAATTTTCGTACCATCTGCCAACTTCTTTGATTTCGTCTGCCACGATGAAGCCAAAGTCATTAATTTATACTGAAAATAGAAGGGGACCCAGTCCTGAGGCCTGTAGATTCCCACTGATGACGGCCTTCTAGCTAATGGGGCTGGGAAGGAGCAAAAGACAAGTATAGACCTGGGGCAGGTAGGCAAAGCTAAATCATCACCAAAGCGAGCTAGTGGGCTGTGATCTGAGTCCAGAAGGCTGTAAAGTGCCCCATCAGGAGACACTATTCCTCAAGCTTGCCTTCACCTTCATAGGAGTCCAAGGGTGAAGGGACCAGAGCAGGAATGAGATGGAGGATGAAAATGACAGGCAACTGGAAACTCGGGATCATGCTTTTGCAAAATCACCATCCAATTTACATTTGGTTTTTCAAATGTGGAAGAGGTGCCACCTTGAATATAGTCCAGTGGAAAGAAATGCAAGTAAGTTATTGTTCCACTGAGGAGGAGTGTTTGAACCTATAGACAAGCAACTTTGTGACCACAAAGGGTGAAGGACCCTTAACCCCAGGCCTGTTTATTCAGATGGCTGGTTTCACCTACTTCTCACAGTAAGCTGGTGCCTGTGCAAAGTTGGTTTCTTTTCCCATTGTACTTTCTAAAAGTCTAACTGCTAGCTGCCGTTCTAAGCTTGCAGTTTGATGCCATGGGAACGGAGGGGCTGCTGAGGTGATTGGAGGGTAAACCGGGGGGGGGCGGTGGGGGGGGTCACAGGGGGAACAGACCCTTTGGGATGCTGGAAAGGGGAGCAAAGGGAAGATATTGTCGATGGCATCACATGGGAGGTGACAAAAGTGGGAAGGGGATAATCTGTTGGTTGCCAGGGGTGATGAGGACACGGGGAATCCTGTGGTGGTCCTAAAAGCAAGGGAATGGGGTTAGATCAGGTGTGCAGAAATGGGAGAGATGCAATCAAGGGCCCTGTTAGTCACAGTGAAGAAAGTTCCTCAGTTGAAGGAAAACTAACAGGAGGTGGTGGCGTCAGGACGGGTGAAACAGAAGTAGAACAGCTGGAGGAACAGAATAGGAGGGGGCAGAAGGGAGTGTGTTTGAGAGAGCTGAGTGATTCAGTGGGCTGCAGTAGTGCTCTGGGTTGGAGAAGTTGAGTTGAGCAAGTGAATCACCATGTGAAAGGGAGCGAGAGGTGGAAATTGGAAGCCAAGCAGCAGATTTGGGAAAACAGCGGGAAATCTCACTGATATGTAATGATTGTTAGCTTTACACCAGGACTTCAAGGCATATGATACCCTTTACCCAAAACTCCTAGCTGAGACTGTAGTGACGGATGAGGCCACCTTACGTTCAGCTGAGAGAAGGTCAGGAAGCAAACAAATGCTGAAGGAAAACACACAATGGAGAGGGTTTTATCCAACAGAGTAGGAGTACCTCAGATCTTGATGGGGCGTTGGATCGGGCAAGAAGTAAAATCTGATTTAAATTTACCCTGTTCCCACATGGAGGGTTAGGTGGTGCTAAATATATGCCTGGTATTCCTCCCAAGCCGAGAGTGATTGACAACGAATAGATAAAATCTAGCCCTGTCAGGACTGGGCAAGACTCCGCTGAACATGGTTAGGTGGCAGGTCCATCTGAGGTTCCACCAATGATCTGTTGGACGTTCAATGGAGACATTTTGACAACATGCGGGGGGTGTGGGCAGGAAGCTGATGGGAGTGTGGGGAGAAAAAAATATGAGATTAATGTAGGATTACTGTAGGCAGATGGTTAGTGGGCTGAAGGGCCTGTTTCCATGCTGTTATCTCTCAAGTATGGCTCCTAAAAAATCTACTTTTAAACAATTATTACAAATGATTCCGATACTCAGGTAGGGGGTCCTTCCATTTCACACACACACACAGTATTCCTTCAAATACACCAGCTCTGGTACAATTGGGCAGAGGATTAAGCTCCCTTTCAACTTTCCCAACTATTTATCAACTGTAACCTCAAAGGAACATATTATTGTGATTTTTCTATGCATTTCCACATCACAAGGGTCTTTGAGTCCACTGAAGTGACACTGAGACATTTTTACTATTGCGGACACAAGTCACCAGGAACTGAATTTGGACTCCACAGAATCCACTTTCCTCTCCATTTTGTGGATGTGCCCAGACCTGTATGTATTCTCCTTTCTTCATGACTACTGCTGTCTTTGCTTAATCCCACATTCCAGGATAATAACGGAATGCCTGGGTGGGCCATGACTCGGAGAGAACTTTGGGGATGATGGTACTCCCATTTTAGGAATCATGCGGTAATTGTGCTTAAATCCCCGGTAGGGAAAGGAGAGCTGAAGATAAGGTGAATGGTCATGTTCTTTTTCCCAGGGTAAGGGAGTCTACAACATGAGGGCATAGGCTTAAAGCGAGAGGGGAAAGATTTAAAAAGGACGCAAGGGGCAACTTTTTCACACAGAGGGCGGCAGGTATATAGAATGAGTTGCCAGAGGAAGCTGTAGAGGCAGGCACAATTACAATGTTTAAAATTAGACAGGTACGTGGATAGGAAAGGTTTAGAGGGATATGGGACAAACACAAAAGGAACTAACTCAGGTAGACAATTTGGTCGACGTGGACAAGTTGGACCGAAGGGCCTGTTTCCGTGCTGGATAACTAATGATTCTGTGAGTCTTTCATCCCATCCGACAGGACCAGATTTAAACCTGGGACCCAGTTTGAATGGGGAACGTAAAATTCGTGCCGGTGTGTGGCTCCTTCAGTCATTCGCTGTCTTATCCATCTTATGTAGAAGTTCAAAGGATGACGATTTTAATTTTTATTCCCTCTTCTTCCCTCCTCTCCCCCACCATTTTGTGACACCAGCCCCAAACCTTATCGCAGTTTAACCAAAAGAATCTAATTTCAAGCTTGTTTGGTTCCCATAACACGAGCCCCAACCCTTCCCTGAGCTTTTGTCAGTAAGAACCTGCACTGTGTGAAGCAGTTGAATGTGGGCTGTATCGTGGAGTGTACTTTCATTGTGCCTTTGAGAAGAACAGACTCTCCTCATGCAGTAAGTGCTCTATCAAGGGGAAGATGTCAGATCTCAAGTCATCTATTCATTGCTTATCTCTTTTTGAGTTTCAGCAGATTGGTTTAGTAAATGAATTCACTGTGCAGCTGCTATCTTATGCATTTTCTGTTCCAACTGAAAGCACTCAGTGATCCATCTAAGAGTGAGTTTTGCATAAGGCAGTCAGGACCCCTTGTATTCTCACCTCTTCCAGCACTGTGTCCCCTTGCAGCTGGCAGCACACAGCCAGCCTGAGAGACTGAGAAAATGACAGGCCTTTCATTTCCGTTGTTAACATTTCATTAGCACTTGGACTTCCCTTGGAGAAATACAAACCCTTCATCAGAAGTTACTTTCTGAGATATCCTCCTAAAATGGCTCTGTTTTTAAAGGTGTGTTGCACATGTCAGCTTGACTTAGTTGGTCGCACTCTCGCCCATATATCAGCAGGGGTTGGGTTCAAGCTCTGTTCGAGGCTTTGAGTCCGGGACTGAGGGTCAGCTGCTTCATTCGATACCCTTTGTTCTGGTCTTGGATTCAACATCTGTCCAGTACGGGTGGAGGTCAAAAGAACCCCCAGTACAATCGTGAGGGTATTTCTTCCAAGATTCCAGCCAGCATTCTATCTCTGACAACGCAGAAAGCATCCAATCTGGATGCATCACGACTTGGTATGGCAATTGCTCTGCCCAAGACCACAAGAAATTGCAGAGAGTTGTGGACACAGCTCAGTCTATCAGGAAAACCAGCCTCCCTTCTCGCTCCCTCAGGAAAACAGCCAACATAATCAAGCACCCCTCCCACTCAGCCATTCTCTCTTCTCCCCTTTCCTCTCAGGCAGAAGGTGCGAAAGCTTGAAAACACATACCGCCAGGCTCAAGGACAGCTTCTATCCCACTGTTATAAGAATCTTGAACAGACATCATATGATGAGATGAACTCCTGATCTCTCGATCTACCTCAATGTGGCCCTTGCACCTTATTGTCCACCTGCACTGCACTTTAACTGTAACACTACATTCTGCATTCTGTCATCGGTTTTCCTTTGTACTACCTCGATGTACTCATGCATGGACTGTTCTGTATGGATGGCATGCAAGACAAAGTTTTTCACTGTATCCTGGTGTATGTGACAATAACAAACCAATTATCAGTTATCACCAACAAACTGGTCTTTCACCACATTGTTGCTTGTGGGATCTTGACATGCCATTCCTTCATCACTGTGTCTGGGTAATATACTCTAAATTTCCCACCTAGCTCATTGTGAGTGCAGCAGGGCCACAAAGAGTAAGATCCCAGCATCAGCCAGGGTGGCAGGTAGAACGCCTGCCTCAATCCTGACCTCCGGTGCTGTCTGTGTGGAGTTTGCAAGGTCTCCCAGTGACTGCGTGGGCTTCCTTCAGGTGCTCCGGTTTCCTCTCGCATCCCAAAGATGTAAGGGTTGGCGGGTTAATTGGCTGCTGTAAATTGCCCCTAGTGTGTAGGTGAGTGGTAGAATCTGTGGGGAGTTGACGGGAATGTGGGGAGAGTGAAATGAGATTAGTGTAGGTGTGTGTTTAATAGTTGGAGTGGAGTAAAGAGAGAGACAGAGAGAGAGACAGTGAGAGAAACAGTGTCGAAACAGGCCCTTTGGCCCACTGAGTCCATGTTGACCACCAGCCACCCATTTACACTTATCCTACATTAAACCCACTTTTTTAAATTCTCCCCACGTCCCTGTCAACTGTCCCCAGATTTTATCACTCATTTACACAGTCATGTTAATCTACAGCAGCATTTGGGAGATTGGTAGGTTAATTGGGCACTGTAAAACACCACACAGACAGCACCGGAGGTCAGATTCGAACCCAGGTCTCTGGAGCTGTGAGGCAGCAGCTCTGCCAGCTGTACCACAACAGAAGGCACTACTTGTGTGTCGTACCAGCGATGTTCTGCTGTCACAGCCGCTCTCACTCATTCCTGGGCTGTGAGCTTTCTCCTTTTCTCCCTGAGGCCGTTCAGTGCCTTCATTACCGCTGCCCCTTCGCCTCGAAGATGCTGATTGACAAGTGCATCCCCCGCATTACACGGTGCTCCCTGCTGCCCGCACCTCCTCCCTCCCCCAGCGGTACACCTTGGTCAGTCCGGATGGGAAGTAGATTGGCAGGCGAAGGTGGGAAATGGAAGCTCATTGCCAAGGAGTCAGTGATCCAGTCAGTTCCTCAAGGGACAGCCCTGTCCCTTCTGCAGCTGTCAGGAAGAATTCGGAGAAGTGTGCATCAACTAATATTTAACCTGCTTACTGGATAAAGCAGCATAGTGGCTCTGTTACGGCTCTGCTAAACTGAGAACTGGGCTAATAATTCAGAGGTTGTATCCCACTGTAGTAATCTGAGAACTGAATTCATTATTTTAAAAAGCTGATTGCCATTTTAAGCTGTCTAATTACCACAGAGAGATACAGCACAGAAACAGGCCCTTCAGCCCAACAAATCCGCACTGACCATCAAACACCCACTTGCACCAATCCTACACTAATCCCATTTGTTATTCTCCCCACATTCCCATCAACTCCCTCCAGATCCTACCTCTCATCCACACACCAAGGGCAATCTACAGCAGCCGATTAACCTACCAACTGGCATGTCTTTGGAACGTGGGAGGAAACCGGAGCACCCAGAGGAGACCCACTCGGTCACAGGGAGAACGTGCAAACTCCACATTGGACAGCACCCAAGGTCAGGATCAAACCGGGGTCTCTGGCGCTGCGAGGTAGCGGCTCAACCAGCTGCGCCACTGTGCTGCCCAGGAGACCTGACCAATGAGCTACTGGGAAGGGAACATGCTATCTTCACCCAGCTTACCCTGCTACTGCCTGATGTCAGAAAATCAGTCATTACTACTATCGGATCCGGTTGTTTTCAGATCCGCAGGTTCTTTCAGGAGTCCAAGAATGAGTTGAAAACAACTTGGTGCTTCACAAAGTTTTATTGGAAAAATTTAAAACAAGGAAACAGTCACAGAGCACACGGCACCGGCTTTACTACTGGGAGATGAGCCAAGACAAAGGGAACTAAAGATGAGCTAGGGTTGGGGGCGGGGAGGAGGGTGGGGGGGGCATGGGGGGGAAGGGAGCAAGAGAGAGATTAACAAAAAACGACACCTTTTATACCTGAGATAAGAGGAACTCCTTCGCTAACAATAGTCCAATCAGAAAACCTATTAGATACCTGTGACCAAACCAACCAATGAGAAAACACACACTCACCTGATGGACGAACCAATAAGCTAGGAAGCAGCCATCCCTTGTACAGCCACTTGAGGTGTATTAAACACTATACACATTAAAAAACTAATTAAAACAGTCGAATCCAACACTATAGAGAATAACTATAAAGAATAAGGTGAATAGACACTTCTGAACGAAACCATGCCCAGCAGCAGGATGTGGATCACAGATTTCAAATCATTGAGCATAAAAACTGAGGGCAGGCACAGTAGTGTAGCGATTAGCGTGACACTATTACAGCACCAGCGACCCGGGTTCAATTCCGGCCACCGTCTGTAAGGAATTTGTACGTTCTGCCCGTGTCTGTGTGGGTTTCCTCCGGGTGCTCCGGTTTCCTCCCACATTCCAAAGACGTACGGGTTAGGAAGTTGTGGGCATGCTATGTTGGCGCCGGAAGCGTGGCGACACTTGTGGGCTGCCCCCAGAACACTCTATGCAAAAGATGCATTTCACTGTGTGTTTCGATGTACATGTGACTAATAAAGATATCTTAAGAGACTTTTACAGCCATCGATCTGGCGGCACTGCTGGACCGGGTGGTGAATGCAGGTTCAATCTATCGAAGGGCAGTCGGAGCCTCACTTGAACAGGAGACAGGGAAAGAGTGGGAGAGGGGAGCCTCAGGCATGGGCACAATGGGCCACTGGTGCCACCTTCACCCTGCAGACTGCAGCAAAGGCCAGGGACAGTTGATGAGGGGCAATGAAAACAGGCTTGGTTGGCACCACCCCCGCTGCCCACTCTTCCCTGCGCCAGCCCTCCATTTACCCTTCCACAGGCTGCAGCAGCCCCCCATCCTGAGATCAAAATGCTATCAGCAAAACCAGTCTGAACTGCAAGCCAATCCGAAGACTGTAACCTGACAGAGCCTGTAACCGGGCGCACATATTCCTTCCCCTCCAATACTCTGGCTAATATTCCTGTTCCGTTCTTGTCTATTCCTCCAAGGCCTCCAAAGAATCTTCCTCCCCTTTTTGAGGGACCTAACATTCATCCCCAATCCCACGCTCTGATTCCCGAGGAGGCACTTTCTAAATGAAGGTGATTACACAGCCGCGTATTGCAGTGGCAGTCTCAGTTTTCACTGATTAATCATTGCTTCCACGCGACGGAGCAATCTGCAAGTCCTCTGCTGTTACAACTCCCCCGCAGTGTAACAACTTGTTTACAACTCGATTGAAAGCAGCCAGCGCTCAGAAGAGAGAGAGAGAGAGAGAGAGAAAAGATTGCTCCATTTTATCCATGCTTGCCACGAGTTACATGATGGAGATTACACAGATGACTTGACCAGCAGACTCACCCGCCGCACTTTCAGATGATGCAAAGGGTTGCCTGACTGACCTAGTTAGGGCCACCCCTTCCTATCTTCCAGTCCCCACACCAGTGGGTTAGAGGACTTGACACACAGGATGGTGGGCAATTGAGAATGGAATTGGAATTGGTTTATTATTGTCACTTGTACCGAGGTACAGTGGAAAACTTGTCTTGCAAACCGATCGTACAGGTCAATTCATTACACAGTGCATTGAGGTAGTACAGGGTAGAACAATAACAGAATGCAGAATAAAGTGTCACAGGAGGGAGGGGGATTAAAATTTGGCATCAGTGGGGTGGTGCAATGGAGATCATTCATCCCAACTGGGGTAAAGTTTACCCATGAAAACACACATTAGGTGTCAGTGATTCTGATTCCATTGGTGGGATAGAAACAGACCGTCCCGCGTTACAAACAGCTGACTTAGGGACACCCCTACATATGAACAAGCTCCCATAATATTAACTTTCAAAAGTCCGACATACGTACTTATGAGCAGCAGAACTAGTTTCCCCCCTCTCTCCACCTAGTACTTGTTCAGTCTTTTGATGCCATTCACGATGATTCTGAGGAAGTGCAGTTACCGTATCAAGTTATTTCTGTGTATTTTCCGACGTCGACAAAATTGACTAATTGAACATCTGTAAAAACGGAACCCGTTTGCTGCCTGGGGTGGCCTGTTAAATAGTTGATAGCAGTGGTTAACCGTATTGGATTAGTGCATGAACACAAGGCTGAAAAGTAAGATGTGACCTGTAAAGCTTTGCAGGAGTTGATGAATTACACAACATTAACGTCACAGGACATGGTAGGATGATTCCAATCAATGAGATGCATATCTGGATGGATATAAATCGTTTAGATGAGGCCATGAAAAGAGAGAAGTGGGGACTGTAGCAGGATATTTCAACTTCAGTAGGGAGGCACATGTGAGAGAGGACATGAAAACAAAAAGAACAAGCACAGAACCATTTTATTACAGAGATGAATGGGGGTCTTGCTGTAGATATCCAGGATAACAGAGCAGCACACTGGTGAAGCTGGTAGAGCTGCTGCCTCACAGCAGCAGAGGCCCGGGTTCAATCCTGACCTCTGGTGCTGTCTGTGTGGAGTTTGCATGTTCTCCCTGTGACCCTGTTGTTTTTACCTTTTTTTCCCCTTTTCCATGGGTAGTTTATTCAGTGATGATAGAATCACATTACTTCAATATTACAATACTTCACGATGCACACAATTTACAGTTTCAGATTATAACACAGTCGTCGCCATCCAGAATGCACTCAAGCCCCTGGTGCGCCCGCTGGTCCCAGAAATCCCTCATTGTACCTGTGGATACCGCGCACCCCTTCCCCACACCTCTAGCCTCCTGATGCTGGTGTGCTTCCTTGGCCATAGCATCTACACGGTTGGACCAGGACAAGCTATTGGTGATGTTTACACCTAGGAATGGGCACAGACATAACCCCAGGAGAGGGGCAGGCAATCGGCTTGAGTAGAACACCTTGACAGCCCACCACCTAGACCCATGAATGGCCACCCTGGCTAGGTCCAGAAGCAAAGTGATCAGGAGATCCCTCGACCGACCCACCACCCCCCCCCCCCCCCCGCCCCACACACCCCCACACCAGGTGACCAAAAATCAGGAACGTGGGGCTGAAGTGCAGCCTAAACATGAGGAGCATGTTCAGGTACTCAAATAGAGGCTGCAACCTCTCACACTTCGCATATACACGATACACCGTCTCTTCCTGGCAGCAGAAAAGGCAGGTGGCTGGGAAGTCTGTAAGCCGACTTAGGAATCTGTTACACCCTGTGACCTCTAGGTGGTCTGACATCCCAAAGCTCTGGTTAACTGGCTGCAAGTTGTCCCGAGTGTGTAGGTGAGTGGTAGAATCTGGGGGGGGGGTTGGTGGTGGGGGGTTGTAGTCGATGGGAATGTGGGGAACGTGGCTGATGGGGTGATTGATGGTCAGTGTGGACTGAGTGGGCCTGTTCATTTGTGTGCCTCTCTATGACCGTATGACAAGGTAAAAGCTCTGAGCTGCAGCTGGGAGATAAGGGACCAGTTGCAACAGCCGGGAGCACAAAATTTTCGTGCAGTTGACTGGGGTAATAACATCTCTACTGGAAGACAGGCTGGAGTCAGTGACCTGTCTTGTGGCTTGGCTCGTATAAGAGACAATAAGGGGAGAAAACATCGTTAAGCTGATTGAGTAATAAGCCCTTCAGTTCTTCAGCACAAAGTCGGGTGTGTCATGAGCACCAGCGATCATTGCATTAGCAAGAATCACCAAACAAATACCAAGAAATAGCGTTATTCGCTGGAGGAATCTTGATGGATTGATCCTAGCCTCTGGGAGGGCAGAGCGATGGAGGAGTTGCCTGAAGAAGGTGATTCTGGAACCAGTTAACCAATGTGTACATGGCCCCAAGCTTAAAGACATTCCTGCCTGGTTAAATTTAAGAAGTATCTAGATAACCACTTGAATCACCATGGCATAGAAGGCAACAGATCAAATGCTGGTAAATGGTAATTGGTTTATTATTGTCACATGTACCAAGGTAAAGTGAAAAACTTTGTTGAGCATGTCATCCATACAGATCATTTCTAAACATAAGTACATTGAGGCAGTACAAAGGGAAAAGCAATAACACAATGCAGAATATAGTGTTACTGTACAATAAGGTGCAAGAGGTAGATTGTGAGGTCAATAGTTCATCCTTATTGTACAAGAAGTCCATTCTATAGTCTTATAACAGTGGGATAGAAGCTGTCCTTGAGGCTGGTGGTGCATGTTTTCAAGCTTTTGTATCTTCTGCCTGATGGAAGGGGAGAAAAGAGAGAATGTCGGGCTGGAGGCGTCTTTGATTATTTGGCTGCTTTCCTGAGGCAGCAGGAAGTGCAGACAGAGTCAACGGAGGGGAGGCTGGTTTTCGTGATGGACTGGGCTGTGTCCACAACTCTGCAATTTCTTGCGGTCTTGGGCAGAACAGTTGCTGTACCAAGCTGTGGTGCCACCAGATAGGATGCTTTCTGTAGTGTATCTATAAAAATCAGTGAGGGTCAACAGGGGCATGCTGAATTGCTCTAGCCTCCTGATGCTGGTGAGCTTCCTTGGCCATAGCATCTACGTGGTTGGACCAGGACAAGCTATTGGTGATGTTTACACCTAGGAACCTGAAGCTCTCAACCATCTGCACCTCAGAATTATTGATACATACTGGGGCATGTACACCGCCCCCTTTCCTGAAGTCAATGACCAGCTCTTTCGTTTTGCTGACATTGAGGAAAAAGTTGTTGTCATGGCATCGTGCCACTGAACTCTCTGTCTCCTTCCTGTACCCCGGCTCATTGCTGTTTGAGATACTGCTTACTACAGTGGTGTTGTCTGCGAACTTGTGGATGGAGTTAGAGCAGAATTAGGTCGCACAGTCATGAGTGTATAAGACGTAGCCTTGTAGGGCACCAGTGTTGAGGATAATCATGGCAGAGGTGTTGCTGCTTATCCTCACTGATTGCCGTCTATTGGTCAGAAAGTCAAGGATCCAGTTGCCAAGGGAGATGCTGAGTCCTATGTCTGGGAGTTTGGAGATGCACTTGTCTGGAGTTATGATATTGAAGGTGGAGCTGTAGTCAATAAATAGGAGTCTGTAAAGATGGGTACATAATAGTCAGCATGGACATGGTGGGCCTAAGGGCCTGTTTCTGTGCTGTACGACGTTATGATTCTAAGCAGGAATACAAAGAAACTCATAAAGGCCAGGAAGAAAATGGCAAAGTTTTGTAGAAGGTGACATCCCTGTTACGGGTAAACAAAAAGGGAATGAAGAATTCCCTATAAGGCAAGTCACTCATAATTAGAATGACGAAAGAAAGTGTGGGGGATAAAGCAGCTCACTACGTTGGCGCCGGAAGCGTGGCGACACTTGCGGGCTGCCTCCAGAACACTCCATGCAAAAGATGCATTTCACTGTTTGTTTTGATGTACGTGTGACCAATAAAGAGATCATCTTATCTTACTAGAAGTGAGGTTGGGTGAGTGCAAGACAACTGATACTCAGTGGGAAATGTGTCTTTGCTGCAGTGTTTTTACCGGGGAGGAGGTGGTTAATTTATTTGGTCTGGAAACAAAAGGAATAGGTTATAATGCCAGTAAGGCTGCCAAACAGCTGTGCAAACCTAGTGAAGAAATGAATCTCAATAGGTGATTAAGATGCATCCCGAGGATTCTCGAGGAAATAAGGGAGAAAATTGCAGGAACTCTGGCAGAAACCTTCTGTAAGTTGCCAAATGCCAAGGGACGCCTCGAAACGGGTGAAAAGCAAACATTGCTCTAACTTTAAAGCAGGGAGCACAAAGGTTGCTGATACTCACAACACAGAAGGAGAAAATGATGGGGTGTTTTGGTAAGTAAAGGGCAAAGGGTGGGCTACTGGGAGTTTGAATATGTCACCATAAGTGACAGAGGGGACTATTCCTCTGGTGACACAGACACAGAGAGAGGTAAAGCTGGGCGTGAATGATGGTTCCAAAAAATGGTTGGTGATGGCTTTGTTTGTGCTGAAGGTGAGGAGAATTGGCATGAAGGATCACAAGGGCAACGGGGTGGAGAGTTCACGCAGGAGAGGATCAGAAGCTGTGAACTGGAGAAGGGTGATGAGTTAAGAAGAGGATGAGATCAGTGAGGGTGATGGCACTTGCTCCGGAGCCCAAGGGGAGAAGAGTGCTGGAAATATCTCAGTGAGAAGCTTGGGGTAAGGCTCGGGCGATGGTATGAGATGAGATGCTTGAATAAGGAGACAGAGCCAGGGAGCTGATTGCAGTGGGGTCTGCCGATGAAGGTCAGGTGGTTGAAGATGTAACAGTGGGAAGGCTTCAGTGAGGTGGCACCAGCATCGAGCCAGGTTTCAGTCAAACCAGCAAGGTTAATCCAGTCGTTCGCAATAAGATCATGGCTCATTAAGGCCTGATCCGCGGATATGTGAGCATTCCAAAGGGAGTAGATCAGTGGATGGATGGATGGGAAGATATGTATTGACTCAACAATGTAGTGAAAATGTGACACATTACAATAAGGCCTGACAGAGCTGAGCAATGTGTCTGTCTCTCCAGTACTTCATAATGAGCATGTGCTGGAAATGTTACTGCTCCATTTGCTACAACGCCTCTGGGTTTCAGATGCCAGTCAGTTGTTTGAATTCCTATCAGTGGAGTCTTTATCCCTAGCACTGACTGCCTTTCACATTCAGACCGAGTCTTGGGCCCAAATTTATTTCTTCCCCGAAGGGAACAAAATGCAAGGTAAACAATTTCCATTTGTGTCTAATTTGTGCATTTCTGCTACAGTTGCATAGGCAAGTTATCTAATGAGGTTCATTTCTCATCATACTCAGCACCTTGGCCTGTGATTCTCTCCGGCCCAGGATCATCATCGTAAATCTCATCACAGTCCACCATCACCCATGTGCCCACTGAACCCCCGAGTCCAGCGATGCTTGCTCCCCTCTAACCTTCCTTCAGGTGCTTCTGCAATCCTATCTCTTTAGATCAGTCTTTTTTTTATTGGACATATCCTAGCTTCATCTGTACAGACTTCTCAATTATTTGAGGAGCTTCCCCAAATTTACCATAGAACCATAGAAGAGTACAGCACAATACAGGCCCTTCAGCCCACAAAGTTGTGCCAACCTTTAAACCTCACCTAAGACTATCTAACCCCTTCTTCCCACATATCCCTCTATTTTAAATCCCTCCATATGCTTATTTAGCAATCTCTTGAACCTGACCAATATACCTGCCTCCACCACCACCCCAGGCAGCGCATTCCATGCCCCTACCACCCTCTGGGTAAAAAACCTTCTTCTGATATCTCCCTTGAACTTCCCACCCATTACTTTAAAGCCATGCCCTCTTGTATTGAGCATTGGTGCCCTGGGAAAGAGGCGCTGGCTGTCCACTCTATCTATTCCTCTTAATATTTTGTATACCTCTATCATGTCTCCTCTCACCCTCCTTCTCTCCAAAGAGTAAAACCCTAGCTCCCTTAGTCTCTCCTCATAATGCATACACTCCAAACCAGGCAGCATCCTGGTAAATCTCCTCTACACCCTTTCCAATGCTTCCACATCCTTCCTATAATGGGGCGACCAGAAATGGACACAGTACTCTAAGTGTGGTCTAACCAGAGTTTTGTAGAGCTGCATCATTACCTCGCGGCTCTTAAATTCGATCCCACGACTTATGAAAGCTAACACTCCATAAGCTTTCTTAACTACCCTATCCACCTGTGAGGCAACTTTCAGGGATCTGTGGATATGGACCCCCAGATCCCTCTGCTCCTCCACACTACCCAGAATCCTGCCATTAACTTTGTACTCTGCCTTGGAGTTTGTCCTTCCAAAGTGTACCACCTCACACTTCTCCAGATTGAATTCCATCTGCCACTTCTCAGCCCAGCTCTGCATCCTATCAATGTCCCTCTGCAATCTTCAACAATCCTCTACCTTATCCACAACACCACCAACCTTTGTGTCATCTGCAAACTTGCCAACCCACCCTTCTACCCCATCATCCAAGTGCAAATTAAGGCAATGATTGCAAAGGCCCATAAGTTGAACTGCTCAAGCACCACCTTGTTATTTGCCGCACAGTCCAACTTCCACTGGGGAAGGAAAGGTTTGAGAAATTTGGTGACCAGGGTATTTTTAAGGCCTGTGGTTTTTAGCCCTGTGTCCAATGATAATGCAGGGAGGAGCCTGGATGCGTTCAATGATCTCCACGAGCTTGCAAAATGTGGGCGCCACCTTCTGAGATTCTTGGTGACATCTGAGCAGCTGGTGCACCCACAGTCCACCCAATAAGCCCGTGAAACTTGCTTCTGTTCCAGTTAAAGGGCACCTCCCTGAACAAGTCAAAAGAGCAGTGCTAGGAACCCAGCTAGGTTGAGGGGGAGACCTGACAGAAGTTTTTAAGATTATGAGAGGCATAGATAAAAATGGACAGTCAGAACCTTCTTCCCAGGGTAGGAATGTCAAGTGCGACAGGACATGCATTTAAGGTGAGAAGGGGGAAAGATTAAAGGAGATATGCGGGACAAGTTTTTACACACAGAGCGGTGGGTGCCTGGAACAGGTTGCCAGGGTTAACGGTGGAAGCAGATAAGATGGAGGCTGTTAGATAGACACATGAATGTGCAGGGCATGGAGGGATATGGATCACATCCAGGCAGAAGAGATTTAGTTTAATTTGGCATCGTGTTAGGTGCAGACAGTGGCCTGAAGAGCCTGTTCCAGCATTCTGTGTTCTAAGGTATACCCCCCCCCCCTTTAAGTATTTTGCCTAATTGGCTCTCTTTTGGCCCCCACACCCCACTCACCAGTCTCCTGACCCAGCTGAATGACCCACCCCAACCTTACCCCGACCAACCCCAACCAGCACTAACACCCACCCCCCACCATCGCCACCACACAACCAGCATCTCCAGTTTGTATCTGAACTGGCCAGTCCCAATCTAAAGTCATCGCCCTGCAATGCTAATGCCATCTCCTCCCTTCCGCACTGTCGCCTGACCTACTGGGGACTTCCAGCATTCTTTTTCATTTAGATTTCCAGTGATTGCTGTGTTGAGGACTTAGTCCAGCACTTCTTCCTCCTCCGTCCTTGCTGATCTCCCTTTATTTACACCTCTGCTGGACAGATCAGCTGTGATTAACAAGCCTGCAGCTCCTCTCTCAGCCTGCACCACCGTGTCATTCAGTCCCCCTTGGTCTCCATCCAATCACAGAGCTTCCCTGGGCTTCAGCGTGCTGGTTCCAGTGGGCTTCTACTGGAAAGTGCTGGCTTCAGCTCGCATTCAATCCCCAGGAGCTCCACTGCACCTTCATCATCAATGGGTCCTGGTCAAATCAGGCATGTAATTTGCTGGCTGTTTTTTCCTGCTAGATCACAAAAGTATTTTTGATACTTGATCATTAGTATTCAGCACAAACCACCCGTGAGCAGATATTCTCAGCATCTCCAACTCCTGCATCTGTTGAAGGATACTCCCTCCGTTGACTCCTTGTGGGTGACACAGTGGCAATGCTGGTACAGCCACTGCCTCACAGCTCCAGAGACACGGGTTTGATCCTGACCTCAGCTACTGTCTGTGTGGAGTCTGCATGTTCTCCCTCTGACTGCGTGGGCGCTCCAGTTTTCCTCCCACATCCCAAAGACGTGCGGGTTGGTAGGTTAATTGGCCGCTGTAAATTGCTTCTAGTGGGTGGGCGAGTAGTGGAATCTAGGGGGAGTTGTTGGGAATGTGGGGAGAATAGGTTACAGGGAAAATTACTGGAGGGAATGGGAGCCAGAATGGACTCAATGGGCTGAATGGCCTCCTTCTGTCTTCAAAGATGAGTGTGGTATTTTAATTGGCCATTATACATTGCCCCTATAAATAGCATGGGTAGGGGGTAGAACTGATGGGAATATGGACGAAGAGGTTACAGGGAAAAGTAATGAGGAATGAGATTGCTCTTTGAACTAGCATAGATGGGCCAAATGGCCTCCTTCTACCTCCCCTCCTGTCTTCTACCGAGCCAGTGTAGAGTAGTGACCCACAGTTAAGTTACAAGACTAGTAGTCCAGAGACCTGATCTACCAGTTTAGAGACCTGAGTTCAAATTCTACCAGGGCAGTTGTGGAATTTTAGTTCAGTTGACAAGCTGAAATTTAATATTTAATATGTTATTTAGTAATGATGACCGTGAAAATACCGGATTTGCAAAAACCCACAATTCACGTGTCCTTAAGGGAAGCAAACCTACTCTTATTATGTGACTCTTAAATGTCTCTGTGGCCAAACAAGTTCAGTCCAAGGGTAATTAGAGATGAGCATTAAAGGCCAGACTTGCCAGCAACACATTGACCTTGAAAAAAATAAACACTTAAAAAAAACAAGGGCATTCTTTTCTACACAACCGAGGAATGTTTGTTATCATCAGTGATGAGCTGTTGAATTTGACCTACTTTTGAGAATTCCCTTTCCAATGTCCTTCAGAGATGGATACCTAGCCTGACTTGTCATTCCAGACCAACAGCCATGAGGTTGAATCTCATCTGCCCTGTGAACTGGCCCATTTGAAACCATTCAATTGCATGAAAACAGAGTAGGAATAAAATCAGATAGAGTGTGAATTAATATCAGATAAAATCAGGCTGCCCAGTGCTGACTACGACACCAGGTTTAAAGTTTCTCCCAGCCCAGTTGATCTTGAGAAGTCCTCCTCACTGGCACTTCAGGGCTGGTGTCTAAACTGGGATGAGTGTCCCAGTCTAGCAAGAGCATGACGTGATTGGACTCACCTTACGATGTGCAAGACTTCTCCATCACAATCCGTGGGTAAGTCCAGTCCCACCTGCAGGACAGGTGCACCCGCTATTCTCTTAGCTTTCCTAATTACTCCTAAACACTCTTATTTTCCTGCCAAACTCGACAGTTTTAGACTCTCCCACTCCATTTGCCAGATCTCTGCCATATTTCTGACACATTTGCTGCAACATTGCCAGGTCTCCTACCATCAACATCCTGGGCAGGTCAGCATTGACCAGAAACTCAACTGCACCAACCACATAAATACTGTGACTACAGGATCTGGTCACAGGCTGGGTATCCTGTGGTGAGTGACCTGCATCCTATTGGCTTGAAGCCTTTCCAGCAACTATGAAGTTGCTGGAACACTCTTCACCTGCCTGGATGAGTGAGCTACAATATCCTACAAGCTTGATACCATCCAGGATAAAGCAGCCCTTACAACCATCCTAAATATTCATAGGGTCCATAGAAGGAAACATGCCCTTCGGCCCATTGAGTCCTTGCCAACTGTCAACCACCCACTTACACTAATCCCATTTTTTCTCAGTCAACTCGCCCCCAGGCTCCACCACTCACCCGCACACTCAGAGCAATTTACAGCGGCCAACCCGCACTTTCTTTTTGGATGCGGGAGGAGACCAGCACACCCGGGGGGAAACCCATGTGGCCACAGGGAGAACGTGCAAACTCCACACAGACAGCACATGGGGTCAGGATTGAACCAGGTCTCTGACGCTGTGAGGCAGCAGAACTATGAGCTGTGCCACTGTGATGCCCCTCCACCACTGCATGCATCCAAAAAAAGAGCCTCAAAATCACCTCCTCAAACGAAATTAGAGATGAGCGATAAAGCAGCTCGCAAATTTGACTGAGTTCTCTGAAGAGGCAACTAAGACGATAAACGAGGTCTGCATGGACTTTAGCAAGACCTTTGACAAGGTCCCACGTGGTAGGCTAGTTCAAAAGATTAGATGACATGGGATCCAGGGTGAGCTCGCCAGTTGGATACCAAAATTGGCTTGGTGGAAGGAGTCAAAGGGTGGGAGTGGAGGGTTGTTTTTCAGTTTGGAGGCCTGTGACCAGTGGTGTGCCGCAGGGATCGGTGCTGGGTCCGCTGTTGTTTGTCATCTATGTTAACTATTTGGATGAGAATGCAGGTGGCATGGTTAGTAAGTTTGTGGATGACATCAAAATTAGTGGTGTTGGCAGTGGAGAGGGTTGTCCAAGATTACAGTGGGATCTAGATCAACTGGAGAAATGGGCCAAGGAATGGCAGGTGGAATTTAACTCAAACAAGTGCGATATCTTGCATTTTGGTAAGTTAAACAAGGCAGGACTTACCCAGTAAATGGCAGTGCCCTGGAGAGTGTTATAGAACAGAGAGACCTTGGGGTACAGGTACATAGTTCCCTGAAAATGGTGACACAGGTAGACAGAGTGGTGAGGAAGGCCTTTGGCACATTTGCCTTCATCGCTCAGGGCACTGAGTACAGAAGTTGGGACGTCATGTTACAACTGCACAAGTCGTTGGTGAGACCACACTCGGGGTATTGTGTGCGCTTCTGGTCGCCCAGCTATAGGACGGATGTCATTCAGCTGGAAAGGGTGCAGGAAAGATTTATGAGGATATTACCGGGACTGGAGGGCTTGAGTTATGAGGAGAGGCTGGATAGGCTGGGGCTTTTGTCCCTGGAACGCAGGAGGCTGAGGAGTGGCCTTATAGAGGTTTATAAAATCATGCGGGGCAGAGATAAGGTGGATGGTCATAGTCTTTTGCCCAGGGTAGGGGAGTCTAAAACTAGAGGGCACAGGTTTAAGGTGGGAGGAGAAAGGTTTAAAAGGGACCTGAGGGGCAGGTTTTTCCACACAAAAGGTGGTGGGTATATGGAACGAGCTCCACAGAGATCGCTGTAGAGGCAGGTACAATTACAATGTTTAAAAGACACTTAGAACAGTACACGGATAGGAAATGTTTAGAAGGATATGGGACAAATGCAGGCAAATGGGACTAGCACAGGCAGACAACTTGGTCAGCATGGACAAGTTGGGCTGAAGGGCCTGTTTTTGTGCTGTGACTAATTCCTTCCTTGCTAGTGACCCTCATACTATGAAAAATGAATAAAATCCTTCACTTAGCTTATCCACTGAAAATTTAATGAGCATCAATTGCAGGATGTCATGTCCACATAACTTCCATGTGCAGTTACTTAATACACAGGATGATCCTTAGATTGGGCAACGTGGTTGTAAATCACGTACAAATGTACTAAATATGCATTAACTGCAGCTTTCGGACAAACTTTTCCTAACCTTGCAAGATCATCTCCCTCTGAGATGGGAGGGAAGAGCCCCAGGATGAAGGAGTTCTTGAACCAGTTTTTCTATGTAACCCTGGCACATCCATCCCCAGCCCTCCTGCTGAATTTCAGGAGGAATTTGCAACAAGGCTTTGGGGTCTTTTTAAGCCAATAGTTAGAAATTCAACATAAGAACTGCTCTTTGATCTTCAGAATTGCTCATCCGTCGCAAATGCAAATCAACAAAAAAATCTTGCCAGTGCTGAAAATCTGAAATCCAGAGACAGAAAATGCTGGAAAAGCTCAGCTGGTCAGGCAGCGCCTGTGGGAAGAGAAGCAAGAGTTAATGTTTCAGATACAGGACCCTTTGTCAGAACTGAGAGAGAGATAAAACAAGTTCGATTTCAGTAGTAGAGAAAGTGGGGAAGGGACAAATAGGTTAAAGGGAATATCTTTGAAAGGGCAAGACCAAATGAGTTAGAAACCTTGTAACTTCCAATTTGGTCCAACCCTGTCAGAGATATTCTCTTAGTCCTATTAATTCTTTCCCACATAAAACTAACTTGTTTTCTCTCTTTCCCGACTCTGCGAAAGTCGACTCAGATCTGAAACACTAACTCTGCTTCTCTTTCTAACGATGCTGCTCATCCAAGTGGACTCTTGACCTCACAATCTACCTTGTTATGACCTTGCACCTTATTGTCTACCTGCACTGCTCTTTCTCTGTACCTGTTACACTTTATTCTGCATTCTGTTATTTTACCTTGTACTACCTCAATGCACTGTTGCAATGAATTGATCTGTGTGAACGTTATGCAAGACAAGTTTTTTACTGCACCTCGGTACATGTGACAATAATAAACCAATTCCAATTTCAGTTCAAATGCATGCCTCACCACTGCCCCCCTTTAACATCAGTTACCCAGCCCTTGCTGGGATCTGGTGATCCATCCAGCAATGCTGCTAACGGGCTGGATTTTGGACACTAGAAATATTAGGATCTGAGTTTCCACAGTCTCGCACGCCAGTGTTAAATCAAAGAAGCCTGCAGCATTTTGAAATCAGCTGACTTAAGGGGACCCATTTAAGCACTGAAATTGGGAAGCGCACTTTCACACTGTGTTCGAAACCTGGAACCTTTTCGCCGAACGCGCCTTACAGAGGTGTATAAAATCATGAGGGGCATAGATTGGGTGATTGCACACAGTCTGTTTCCCAGGGAAAGGGAATCTAAAACTAGAGCGCATGGGATTAAGGTGAGAGGGGAAAGATTTAAAAGGCAACTGAGGGGCAACTTCTTCACACAGAGGGTGGTCTGTATATGGAATGAACTGCTGGAGAAAGTGGTTAATGTAGGAATAATAACAACATTTAAAAGACATTTGGAGAGGTACATGGAGAGGAGAGGTTTGGAGGGATATGGGCCAAACACTGAAAGGTCAGCATCTTAGTCAGCATGGACAGGTTGGGCCGAAGAGCCTGTTTCTCTGCTGTATTACTCTCTATGAATATTGGTGGGTTAGGGGGTGTTAATTGGGTATCTCAAGTGTAGGATGGATAGATTTTGGTAGGGGAATGGAATGGAGCTGAAGTTCAGGTCAGTCTTGATCTAACCGGGGGACGGAAGAGGCTCGAGGGTCTGAGTGGCCATGTTTTGGATGAAGGAGCATTCTGTGGCCATCTTTAATGGGTTCAGCTCTTAATTACAGTTTCCACAACCCATCATCTGCCCAAGTTAAACCGGCTCCTTATCTGAAGACTTGCCTTGGGTTGATCTGACTCTGCCTCGTCTACTAAAAGATGAAACTGGAATAGTACCAGACTCAAAATAAATGACACTGCAAAAAATAAGCTCCTTGGGAACATTCACCTTCCCCAATGATTTACGATGTCAAAAATTTAATTCCACTGTGTACCTGTCACAAGCTGCTTCCTCAGATTCAATCTCCTGCCTTCCTTGCCAACTCCTTTATGCCGTTTGTCAGCTGAATATTGCATGTCAAGCAGAGGAATAATCACATAATGAAGAAATCGGACTGCAGTTGATCAATAGGACAATAAGGTGTGACCGGACTCTGTGATGTCATTGTCAGTCTGTGGCCTGTAGGAATGCGATAAATCTTCATACAAACATCCCTAATTTTCTCTTTCAATAACCTCTTTTTTGCCTGACGTGTGACTGACAGGGTCACAGAGATGAAGGTGCCTGAGTGAGAATAGTCAATGGCCATTTAAAGGGAACGGGAAAAAATAGGTGTAGGAGATTAGGCCATTCAGCCCTGTGAACCATCTCCACCAGTCAATTAACTGCCTTCGCTCATTCTACCAATCTTTGCTCCAAATTTCCTGCCTAATAGAACTCAACCAACATCAATATTGCAAGCTTCCAGAGAATTAACAAGTCGCTAGACCAGAGACCACGCACTTCTCCTGATACAGGGTTTCGACCCGAAACGTCGACAATTCCTTTCCTCCCACAGGTGCTGCTCGACCTGCTGGGTTTCTCCGGCAGATTGTTTGTTGCCAGACCCACTTATCTCTTAGCTGCAACTGGAATTTTGGGGATTAAAAACCACATTAAATTAACGATCTCCCAGCTCTGGCTTCACAGCCACAGGAAATAATCTTCCCTTATCCACAATAGAAGGACCCTCTGTAATGTAACATCCATTAAATGTCTAGTCTTTTCATCTCCAACAGAAATAGTATTTGTAAAAGGTCTGTTCTACAGTCTATAATCTCATTGATTTCGATGCCTTTTCTGCAAAACTTCACACACAGCTCCAAACATGCCCAATGTTTTAACACTCTTGTACACTATGACTCCCCTACAATAACCCAAACTTCTATTGGCCTTTAGATGTCTGTGGTCCCACCTCTAGTATTTGACCCTCTAGATCTGTCTTTCGACCCACTACCTTCCAAAGAGTTCTCCATTTCAATTCCCTAAACGTACTGCAAGGGACATCCCCCATGTGCGCCTATTTGCCCACTCCACAAGCCTGCCTCCACTTTCCTGCAGTCTTTTACATTCTTGCAATCTGTTGAATATACTTATGAAGTATAAAGAGACCACAGACATCTAAAGGCCAATAGAAGTGGGTAATGTGGAAATGGCCGAGGCCTTGAATGACTATTTTGTGTCGGTCTTCACGGTGGAGGACACATCTAACATGCCAAAGAGAGATGTTATGGATGCGATGGGAGGTGAGGACCTTGATACAATTCTGTCACTAAAGAGGTAGTGATGAGCAAACTGGTAGGCCTAAAGGTAGACAAGTCCCCTGATCCTGGTGGGATACGTCCCAGGGTACTGAAAGAAATGGCAGAAGTTATAGTAGAGGCGTTTGTGATGATTTACCAAAATCCCTGGACTCTGGGCAGGTCCCAGCGGATTGGAAGACAGCGAATGTCATGCTGCTGTTTAAAAAAGGATATAGGCAAAAGGCAGGTAACTGTAGGCCAATTAGCTTAACGTCTATAGTCGGGAAAATGCTTGAAGCTATCATTAAGGAAGAAATAGCGATCTGGATAGAAGTGGCTCCATCAGGCAGACACAGCATGGATTCCTGTTTGACAAACTTACTAGAGTTCTTTGAGGATATAATGAACGCAGTGGATAGAGGGGAACAGGTGGATGTTATATACTTGGATTTCCAGAAGGTGTTCGATAAGGTACCGCATAAAAGACTTATCCATAAGATAAGGATGCACGGAGTTGTGGGTAAGGTATTAGCATGGACAGAGGATTGTTAACCAATAGAAGGCTGAGAGTTGGGATAAATGGGTGTTTTCCTGATTGGCAATCAGTGGTGAGTGAGGTGCCGCAGGGGTCAGTGCCAATCCAGAGTCCTCTACTGCCTAACCCCACTGCACCACATGGCCCTCTGACAATAAAGCTTCAGACCCTTGAAAGGTTAGACCACTTGCCTTATCTTGGGAGCTATCACCCAAAGAAGGCAGGTGTCAATGATGAAATTCACCTCCTGTGCACTAGAACAGTCTTTGGCCGTGTGAGGTAAAACATGTTTACAGATCAAGCCTGTACAAAACTCATGGTCTATTTGTGATCCCTGACCTCCTCTGTTCTGGGACCCCTGCTCTTTGTGATTTTTATAAATGACTTGGATGAGGATGTGGAAGGGTGGGTTAGTAAGTTTGCTGATGATACAAAGGTTGGTGGTGTTGTGGATAGTGTAGAAGGTTGCTGTAGATGATAACAGGATATTGATAGAATGCAGACCTGGGCTGAGAAGTGGCAGATGGAGTTCAACCCAGAGAAGTGTGAAGTGATACACTTTGGGAGATCAAATTTGAAGGCAGAATGCAAGGTTAATAGCAGGACTCTTAGCAGTGTGGAGGAACAGAGGGATCTTGGGGTCCACGTCCATAGATCCCTCAAGGTTGCCACGCAGGTCAATAGGGTTGTTAAGAAGGCATATGGAGTGTTGGCCTTCATTAATTGGGGTATTGAGTTCAAGAGCTGCAAGGTAATGTTGCAGCGCTATAGAACTCTGGTTAGACCACACTTGGAGTATTGTGTTCAGTTCTGGTTGCCTCACTATAGGAAGGATGTGGAAGCTTTGGAGAGGGTGCGGAGGAGATTTACCAGGATGCTGCCTGGATTGGAGACCATGTCTTATGAGGATAGGTTGAGCGAGCTGGGGCTTTTCTCTTTGGAGAGAAGGAGGATGAGACGTGACTTGATAGAGGTGCACAAGATGATAAGAGGCATAGATCGAGTGGACAGTCACAGACTTTTTCCAGGATGAAAATGGCTAACACGAGGGGGCATAATTTTAAGGTGATTAGAGGAAGGTATAAGGGAGATGTCAGGGGTAAGTTTTTTACACAGAGAGTGGTGGGTGCATGGAACGCACTGCCTGCAGAGGTGGTGGGGTCAGATACATTAGGGATATTTAAGAGACTTTTAGGTAGACACATGAATGATAGAGAAATGAAGGGCTATGTGGGAGGAAAGGGTCAGATAGATATTAGAGCAGGATAAAATGTCAGCACAACATTGTGGGCCAAAGGGCCTGTACTGTGCTGTAGGTGTTCTATGTTATATGTTCTAAACACTTCCGAGACTTGGACTGCCTACAGCAGGCATGTCTAAGCACTGGTGCACACTGCCTTTGTTCCACAGAGTAACCAGTTATACTGTCTCTGCAAAGTTCTCCAAATCCACTCAAAGGATAAGTGAATCAATGTCAGTGTTCATCCCAGCCCAATGCCCCCAGTGTCGAGGCTCTAATTACACTAAATCAGCTCCAGTGGGCAAGCCATGTCATTCACACGCCCAACACCAGATGCCCCAAACAGACCTCCTGTTCTGAGCTCTCTCACAGGAAGAGATTACCAGACAGACCGAGGAAAAGATTCAAGGATGTGCTCAAAAATTCCTTGAGAAAGTGCACCGTGCTACCTCTGCCTCTTGACAGCTGAAAGTGGAGAAGGGACACTGGGGACCCTATCAGCTGGATGTTTGCTGCTAAGTGGGTCTGAGTTGGAGCTCTCCTTCCACAGTACCTTCAGCAGAGTCAGTGGATGGGGAACGCAGGGAGAATAAAATGGGATTATTGTGGGATTGGAGTAAATGGGTACTTGACGGTCAGCATGGTCTCGTTGGGCTGAAGAGGCTGTTTCCATGAGTCCGTGACTAAGGACTACCAGATCTCAGGACGATCCCTCCCACCATCTCTTGAAGGAAGTAAGAATGGTCCTAATGGTCCTGCTCCTATTGTGTTCAGGAGACAGACACTGAGTGCAGTCCCTCAGCAGTGCAGGCAGCCTGTTGGAGTGTTGTGAAAATGGACATTGGTCTCCAGAGCTAATACTACAGTAAAAGACAATCCGCTGGAGAATCAGATTGCAGAAGACAATCTGCTGCAAGCTCCACCCCTCATGGGGTTGAGCTTGCAGGGTTTCGATCCGAAATGTCGACAGTTCCTTTCCCCTTCAGATGCTGCTCGACTCGCTGAGTTCCTCCAGCAGATTGTTCGTGGCTGTGTCTTCGGGACTTGCCTCCTGGGATTGACCTAAGCTGGCTACCTCCACCCACTCGTCTTTCAGTGTGTCCCCGATGGAATTCCTGGTCCACACTTACCCCCACCCCCCGCCTACTTTAACCAAGACCTCCAGGAAATTGGGATGACCATGATCAGCCCTGCCTATGCCAAGGTTCCGGCAACGTGTGACGGGGCTTTCTCCAGCAACACAGCGCGACCCCTTCAGGGGTGTGGACACATGAGGTTCAGCCTCGTGCGTGGCTCTAAGACGATGGACGTCACAGGAAGAGCTGGCTGGTCGCTGACACCATCTTCGCGAGGTTGTAGTACAAGTGTTGTGCTGATCAAATGGACCAGCCAGTAATGAATTGCAAACCCCAGCACCCATTTTGAGTCCAGGTGTAGGGTCGACCTGAGACGTCGACAGTACATTTCCCTCCACAGATGATGTCTGACTCGTTGAGTTCCTCCAGTAGTTTCTTGCTCCAGGTTCCAGCATCTGCACTCGTTTGGCTACACTTCTTTCATGCTATCTAATTAACTCACTATGCACCACTTAACACCCCTTATCTGTTTGTCACATACGACTTGCCTTTAAGACCATAAGACATAGGAGCAGAATTAGGCCATTCGGCCTATTGAGTCTGCTCTGGCATTTGATCATGGCTGATTTATTTTTCCCTCTCAACCCCATTCTCCTGCCTTCTCCCCGTAACCTCTGACGCCCTTACTAATCAAGAACCTATCAACCTCCGCTTTAGATATACCCAATGACAGCCTCCACAGCAGTCTGTGGCAATGAATTCCACAGATTCACCGCCCCCTGGCTGAAGAAATTTCTCCTCATCTCAGTTCTAAAGGGACACCCTTCTATTCTGAGGCTGTGCCCTCTGGTCCCAGACTCTCCCACTACTGGAAACATCCTCTCCACATCCACTCTATCCAGGCCTTTTGATATTCGGGAGGTTTCAATGAGATCCTCCCTCATCCTTCTGAACTCCAGTGAGTACAGGCCCAGAGCCATCAAATGGTCCTCATACATTAACCCTTTAATTCCCAATCCATGTTGCCGTCCTTGATTAACCCATGCATCTTCACTAGCCTGCTCATCATACTTCAAAATGTGACAACTTAGAGGTCTACTGTGGCTGACAGTACCTGGACTATTCCTCCCGTAAAGGTGTTGCCCTTGTATTTTTTCAGGTCTGTGGTGTAAATTGTTTATCTAATTACATTTTAATCTTTCCCTTGGCAGCAAAGATCACAAAGATAAGGGAAAAAAAAGAAAGTGCATTTCTAGAGTGCCCTTCACTTCCTCCGGATGTTCCAAGGCAGGTCACGGCCACTGAAGTACTTGTTATGCTATGCAGACACTGCAGGAGAAAGTGGCAGATAAATTTGCACACAGCAAAGTCACTCAAACTGCAATGAAAAGATCACAATAATCTGTTTTTGTGCTCTTGGTTGAAGCATGAACACAGGCCAGGGTGCATAGGGGAAATTCCCAGAGGCTGGAGAGATGATCCCCGTAAAAGCAAGCAGATCCCCAGTCATTCTGGCAACTGCCTGCAGCCTTTATTTTCATTTGTTCTCGGGATTTAAGGGCACTGTGTGCAGCTAGTAGAGCTGGTAGCTCACAGCGCCAGAGAGCTGGGTTCAATCCTGACCGCCGGTGCTGTCTGTGTGGAGTTTGCACGTTCTCCCTGTGACCATGTGGGTTTCCTCCAGGTGATCCGGTTTCCTCCCACATCCCAAAGACGTGCGGGTTGGTAGGTTAATTGGCTGCTTTAAATTACCTCCATTGTAGGTGGGAGGTAGGAGAATGAGTGGGGTATTAATGGGCGTGTGAGAGGAAATGGGTTACACAGAAAGTAAGTGGGAGAATAGGATTGAAAAACACTATGGTGCTGGAGGAACTCAGCAGGCCAGGCAGCATCCATGGAGAAAAGCAGGCGTCAACGTTTGGGGTCAGGACCCTTCTTCAGGACTGAAGATAGGAAAAGGGGGAAGCCCGATATATAGGAGGGAAAAGCAGAGCAGTGATAGGTGGGAAAAAGAGGGGAGGCGGGGTGGGCACAGGGTGGCGATAGGTTGATGCAGGTAAGAGATGGTGATGGGCAGGTGCGGGGGAGGAGGGGAGAGCAGATCCACTGGGGGATGGGTCAAAGGGAAGGAGAGAGAGGGGAAAAAGTAGAAAAAAAGAGGCTAGGAAAGGGAAGAAAAGGAGAAGCGTGGTGGGGGGGGGCGTTTGGGGGCAAGGGGGGGGGGGGGGATTACTTAAAGTGGGAGAATTCAATGTTCATCTGGATTCCAGCATCTGCAGTCCTTTGTTTCTTGGGAAATAGGATTGATAGTCTGAGAGCTGGCATGGACTTGACGGGCCAAATTGCCTCTTTCTATGTTGTGAGGAATTCTTGGCCATCTCCAGCTGCCCATGAGAATATGGCGATGAGCCCTCAATGAACATGACAGCGTGTCTTCTTCATTCCTCTCAAATGGTGCCCTTTGAGCCGGTTGTGTGAGAACTTTAACCTCGCTCCAAGAGGGCTGACCGGCTTTTGGCTTCACAATCCCCTCGAGGCAGCAACTCTGTTGACTTGGCTCTCTCGGGCGGTGTGTCGATATTCCAGTCTGGATCAAGGGGCTCAGACCTGGGTTCTGGAGCGGAAGCCCATGACCTTCTGACTGAGGGGTGAGAGTCCATCAGCTGACAAAGGACCACGCCGGTCCCGTCACCACTGCGTGCTATCGGCTGATCTCTTTCAGGTTTCTGGTGGCACCAGCGGGATGGAAAACAATCACCATATGGAGCTAGTACTGCTGAGACCCACTGAGTAGCTTCTACTGGGGAGTACAGGCATCAGGTGAGGTCTCACTGTGATATGGCCTGCCAACACTCACCATGCGATACAGATGAGTGTCTTGTTGCATCCTTTGAAAGCCTGGTTAAGAGCCAGCCACAGAGGTATGAGGCTGGAGTCAGACCGGGTAAGGACACCGACGTCCTTCCTTCTTGCCACTATTTGTGTCTCGTAGCAACCTGCCAGCTCATGCCCACTTTTAACTGAGAACAGGCTTCGATTACTTGCAGTTAATTTTGTGTTAAGGTGAGTTGAAATGCTCAACCAGTCACAGAAGGATTTGAGCTCAGACTCTCTGGACTACCAGCCCGATAGCATAAACATTACCGTATGCTAATGCTTAAAGCTTCCAGTTAGCTTCTCGTAGATGGGTCTTTATTGCAAATCTATGTGCAGGGACTCACTTAGTTTCATAAATGTAATAATACTGTCAGCAAGACACTTCATTTCATTTCTCATTTTATATTCAGCATTTAATTAATGTCAAGGCCCTAATTAAGCAGTGCTGGATTATACTCAGGGGAGAAGTGTACTATAACACTCTTATAGTCTGATGTAGGAAAACACAAGGCAGCGAGCGGTATACAAAACAACGTGAAGGGGATTTGGGGAGGACAGACTTGGGCTCAGCTGCGGCACTGACTGAGATTGGATGGCTTGTTGACAGAGGAAGCAAGCAAACAAATGTTGCATTTCTACAGCGCTGTTAACAGAATGGTGCCGATGTTGATCAAGGGGACACAGCCAGCCTTCCACGGATGCTAAGGGATGGTAGTCAGCTGGAAATGGCAAGTGTTATAGCACCGTCAGTGTAAGTTGCCTCAAGTGTGTGTAGGTGGGTAGTAGAATCTGAGGAGACTTGATGGAAATGAATAATATGGGATTATGGGTGTTTGATGGTCAGTGTGGACTTGTTGGGCTGAAGGGCCAGTTCCCATGTTGTATGGCTGTATAAACACTTCAGTGGGTATTAGAAGGCAACCTTCCAACCATGGGTTCCCATTCTGACGACTGTTGTTGGGCTGAAGGGCCAGTTCCCATGCTGTATGGCTGTATAAACACTTCAGTGGGTATTAGAAGGCAACCTTCCAACCATGGGTTCCCATTCTGACGACTGTTGTTGGGCTGACGGGCCAGTTCCCATGTTGTATGGCTGTATAAACACTTCAGTGGGTATTAGAAGGCAACCTTCCAACCATGGGTTCCCATTCTGACGACTGTTGCTAGAACCGTGCTCGCCCCAGTATCAGCTTGGCTTAGTCAGTAGCACTCTTGCCTCAGTGTCAGAGGACTCCTGCCTCCATTCACAGCTTGGCTGCTCGGGATCGTTTGCTATTGGGAGGTGATTTCCACTCCCCCGCCCGCCCCCCCCCATTGAGATGAAGGTTGTTGATCCCAGAAGCTATGTAAAGGTAGGTCTGGATATCAGATCCATGGTCAGTGGCCCTCTTGAACTGAGAGCTGGACACTTAACATAAGATAAGATTTCTTTATTAGTCACATGTACATTGAAACACACAGTGAAATGCATCTTTTTGCGTCGGGTGTTCTGGGGGCAGCCCGCAAGTGTCACCACGCTTCCGGCGCCAACATAGCATGCCCACAACTTCCTAACCCGTGCACCTTTGGAATGTGGGAGGAAACCGGAGCACCCGGAGGAAACCCACGCAGACACAGGGAGAATGTACAAACTCCTTACAGAGAGCGGCCGGAATTGAACCTGGGTCACTGGCGCTGTAATAGCGTCACGCTAACCGCTACATTACCGTGCCACTGAGTGACATCAACATCCATTGACAGTCTTGATTTTTAACCTCACTATCCTGAAAAATGACTTTGTACTTACAACACACCCAGCTTCACTAATTGTTTATGGAAACATAGAGACATAGAACATTACAACACAGAAACAGGCCTTCGGCCCAACTTGTCCATGCCGACCAAGTTGTCTATCTGAGCTAGTCCCATTTGCCTGCATTTGGCCCATATCCCTCTACACCTTTCCTATCCATGTACCTGCCCAAATGTATCTTAAACGTAATTGTACCCGCTTCTTCCACTTCCTCTGGCAGTTCGTTCCATATACTCACCACCCTCTGTGTGAAAAACCTGCCCCTCAGGTTCCCTATAAATCTTTCCCCTCTCACCTTAAACCTATGCCCTCTGGTTTTAGACTCTGGGAAAAAGTCCGCGACCATCCTCCTTCTCTGTGCCCCTCATGATTTGATAGGGTCACCCCTCAGCGCCCCAGGGGAAAAAGCCCCAGTCTATCTGGTCTCAAGCCCTTCAGTCCTGGTAACATCCTCGTGAACCTTTACAGCACCCTTTCCAGCCTAATGACATCCTCAGTGACCAGAACTGCGCACTGTCCTGAGAGTGGGCCAACACTCAAACTACATTGTTATCCGCATCGAGCTGTGACCTCTAACCCAGCCTCATAGGTGTGCCTGGACTGGTCCGTGGAGGTCAGGGTCACAGTCACCCTCACTCCTACCCTTAGGACTGTTGCATGCTGCCGGTGCTAATTTCCACCACATCTCGCAGTTGCAGCTCACTGCTGCATTAGCAAGGTTACCCAAACTCCACACTCACGGGAGAAGTCAGCCCAAGGCAGCAGGCAGGGGACATACTGACACTTGCCTACATTGTAGGCTTCCCCAAAGCACAACCCTTCATGGACAGCATTCACACAGTGTTCCTCCTCACTGGCAACATCTTGCCACAAGCACCTTGAGGGTCTCTGTGGGCCCCTTGTACAAAGAACATGATCCTTGTAGGCGCTATTCTTCCCCAGTCCCCTGGTGAATGGATGGGAAAGGTCCCCCGGGAGTACTCTCCATCCCTCCCACCACTGCAGCATCCATTCAATAAGTAGCAACACACCTCAGTAGCTGGAAGAGTGCTGACTGTATTGTGCGCAGTAGATCAATATGAAACTCTATACAAGTTGTGGCATTGAACAGGGAAACCCAACAGTGCTGTTCTTTGAATCTAGTTGGAACTCCAGGGTGGCCCATGACACTACATTAATGCCCCTAAAGGGTAAAGCAATTTCCAGACTCCTGTCTGCTATTTCAGATCAAATATCCCACAGCACTATTCACAACATTGGTCAGAACTCTGCTGGTGTCCTGCAGCACACAACACAAACTGGTGCTCTGGCTCTTATCATGTAACAGTGTATGGGATCTCGATGTGGCACATTGATTGCTGTGTTTTCTGCATTACAGCATTCCGCAGATTCATTGATTGCAAACCATTTTAGGGCAGGTTTCCCGTGTGAGAGGTCATGCACTAAGCAAAATGGCTGCAGTGTTTGTCAATATGCAGGGCACTAGTCTGTGAACTACTACGAGACGTGAGCAGGTTTGACAAATAGTAGGCAGTGGAGATGCTCCTGGGAGGTGTTCGCCCGTGAAATTTAAACCTGCAGTCTCTTGCTTCTCAAAACAGGAAAAATTTGTTTAAAATCATGGACGCCTTAAATGGAGTAACTAAATGAAGCTGTTTCCAGTGGGAGGGAGACATGGTAATGAGGTGGGCACAGAGTGAAAGAAAATGGTTGAAGAATCAAGAGTGACAGGAGCCAAAATGGTTTGACACGTTGAGTGGCAGTGATCTGCACTGTCTGATATGGTGGTGGATAAAGATTCAGCTATAGCTTACAAAAGAGAATTGAATAACTGCGTGGGGAAGCATAATTTCAATGATGTCAGGAAAGAGTGGGGAAGGCAGTAAATGGATTGTTCTTTAAAAGAGCCAGTAGTCAGCTTCTGCTGTGCTGTTCCACAAATAGTCTTGGTGATGTACTTTGGGAGTGATATTAGACCTTACACGTTAGTGATTCACTTCACAGCCCAGATATCGCCTCTACTGCTAATTTCCCCAATGCAGTCGAACCCTCCTGAAAGCACCACCACTTGGTGCTAGTAATCACCATGGGGATGGGTCACAGGTAATCCAGGGGAGCACCAAGTAGCATGAAGGGAAGGGATGGTGGCATGTTTGCAGACCAACTCTTTTCCTCAAATACTGCAAGATCTAAGGTTGCAAATTCTGACAGGAACAATTGCTGTTCTCTCACCTCATGACTTCTCACCTGCAAATGCCCCGCCCATACACCCCTGCCATTGGTGATCTGATGCATCCATCATCAGGGCACCCCACCTCCCCAGCCAATTGGAAACTGACCAGACTGCTCATTAACTAATTCTTGACAGCCTTTTCTCTACCTCTACAATAGAAATACTCAGCAGGTCAGGCCGCATCTGTGGGAAGAGAAACAGAGCTAACATTTCAGATCGAAGACCCTTCATCAGAACTGAGAAGGAGACAAAAGAAGTGTGTAAAGCTGGGGGGAGTGGGGGTGTCTCTGATTAGGTAAAACTGGGGTGTCCGTGGGGATAAGCTGTAAACAAGGTTGTCTGGTCAATGAGTGAATGGGAGCAGTTCGAGAGTGAGAACATAGACAAAAGAATGTAGAAGTTGCAAAATGCAGAGCAGGAAGACACACCTGGCAGGTCAGGCTGGGCACGTCCTCCACTCAAAGAGGGGAGAAAAAGAAAAAAATGTTAAAAAAAACAAGCTGAACCTTCTGGATTCGATATTGAATTCTGCAACGTCAGGTACCTTGATTTCTATCTGAATGAGTTGTCCACCTGATATTCACCGGGAATGTCTTGGCCCTCTGTGGGACATTCTTTTAGGACCTATATTAAGTTCACAGGAATAGAGAAGACTACAGACCACATGCGGGTAAATGGGACTGGTATAGAGAAGTACAAGGGTCAGCATGGACATGGTGGGCCGAAGGGCCTGTTTCTCTACTGTACAACTCTAACACAGGCAGAACAATCAGCCAAGCAGATATTTTATGGCAGCAGACATCAGCAGTGGGAGAAAGGACACTTCCCCTGTAAAGATTAATGAGCCTTGCCTTCTCTCTTTCGCTCTGCAGATCTGCGTCGGATGACAGCTGGATTCATGGGAATGGCAGTTGCTATCATCCTCTTTGGCTGGATAATCGGGATCCTTGGCTGCTGTTGGGATCGGGGACTGATGCAGTACGTGGCTGGCTTACTGTTCCTCATGGGAGGTAAGGTTGTCCATCCAGTTTTTCCCATCCGGTCACATCCCAGGATGTAAGGATTCCAAGGCAAAGTTACTGCAGGTGTTGTAAACTTGAAATACAAGGAGAAAATTCGGCAAACATTCAGCAAGTCAGGAGGCATCTGTGAGAAGCGAAAGAGAGTTAATGTTTCAGGTTGATGGCCTTTCATCAAAAGGGGGTGAGACACGAGGGATGAACCTGGAAGTTCTCACGGGCAGTTAGGAATGGGCAATAAATATTGCCCTTGTCATCATATTGGTATTGGTATTGGTATTGGTTTATTATTGTCACTTTTACCGAGTAACAGTGAAAAACTTGTCTTGCAAACCAATCGTACAGGTCAATTCATTACACAGTGCAGTTACATTGGGTTGGTACAGAGTGCATTGATGTAGTACAGGTAAAAACAATAACAGTACAGAGTAAAGTGTCACAGCTACAGAGAAAGTGCAGTGCAATAAGGTGCAAGGTCACAACAAGGTAGATCGTGAGGTCAGAGTCCATCTCATCGTATAAGGGAACCGTTCAATAGTCTTATCACAGTGGGGTAGAAGCTGTCCTTAAGTCTGGTGGTACGTGCCCTCAGGCTCCTGTATCTTCTACCCGATGGAAGAGGAGAGAAGAGAGAATGTCCCGGGTGGGTGGGGTCTTTGACTATGATCGATACCCAGTTCCTGAAAATAAATGTAAAACAAAAGTGCAATGCAGACTTGAAGGCAAGGGTTTCAAGCTGAAAGGTGCACCAAACAAAGAACAGGGCTACAAAGCAATTGGAGAAGGGGTTTGGCAGTCAAAAGCCAATAGGGAGAAGTTATCTGGGAACCACACTGAGACAGACAATAGAAGTTGCCAGAACTAGATGGTTTAACATCAAAAAGCAGTTAGCACCTTGAAAATTTAAAAAAAACTGTAAGTGCCTGAAATCTGAAGCAAACAGTCAGCAGGTCAGGCAGCTTGTGTGGAGAGAGAAACAGTCAACATTTCAGAAGGGTTTCTCTTTTCACAGATGCTGTCTGACCTGCTGAGCTTTTATCTCTTTGTCCTGCATGGGCTTGGCTTGTCTCTGCAGACAATGAGGCCTTACATGCTGCGAATAAGGAAGATTGATGTGGCCAAGACAGATCTGCTATGTAAACAGAAGGGTTTGGGAGCACTGTGGTTCTGGGACAGGACTAGTAACCTAACATTATGGGCTCACATCTCTCTACAGCAAGTTAGAAATTCAGTAAAATCTATTAATCCAAGGGATATTGAATGGATAAAATGGCAAGAAAAAGCTAACAGATTAGCGTAAAAAGCTAACTAATTTCACAAGAGAAACAAAGGACTGCAGATGCTGGAATCTAGATGAATAACACTCTGATGCTGGAGGAACTCAGCAGGCCAGGCAGCATCCGTGGAGAAAGTCTGTCAGTGAAGGAAGCCTGTCACTTTTGTTCAACGTTGGATGCTCTCGGGTCACCTTCACGTATGATGCACACATGACCAAGGAGGCCATTCAGCTCATCGAGCCTGTACTGACTCACACAGCAATCCCATTCCCCCACTAATTTCCCTGCAAGGTATTTCTCCCCATGTTCCCATCAATTCCCCCGCCACCCTCCCAGATTCTACCACTCAGCTGCACACTAGGGACAACCTACAGCCCACAAGTCATTGGGATGTGGGAGGAAATCAGAGCATCCAGTGGAAACCCACACAGTCTCAGGGCAAATGTGCAACCTCCACACAGTCAGCACCAGAGGTCAGAATTGAATCTGGGTCGCTGGAGCTGTGAGGGAGCAGCTCGACAAGAGACTACAGTTTGGTGGCCAATGAAAGCTGAAGCCCACATCCCAGGAAGAAATGCAAAAGGAAGCACTCGACTTTAAAATCAGGGGCAAAAACAGTGCAGCCAAAGCGAGGGTTATCAGGTACCAAGGCCAGATCTTTCAAGAGGTGTCCACTACATTTCAGGATGCAGAAAGAAGCATTGACAGGGTAAGTGAGTGGGTGTTGTGAGCAACAAGAGAGGTTTGTTGAGGTAAATTACCTTCTCCCGCTCACTACACTTGTTGCACACTGCAGGTTGATTGAAAACCTGTGGATGCGATTGTCAGAGAGAGCTAATGATCTGCAAAGGGCAACTGACAGAGACTTCAGTCAATCAGCTCATTGCCATCCTGCTGATCTATCACCGCACAATGATAGACATCAACCAGTGCTCCTTCACTTAAGCTTTATTCATCTGACAGTCACAAACAAGGCAAGGTGGAGCAAAGGGTGAGGCACCTCATCACACAGCGAGCTCTGATCCTGTCACCATGACCATTCACCAGGTGCTGAGCTGCTGCTTGGTAACCAGCAGAGAAATATAGGGACAGGAGCCCTATTTAACTAGAGCCCTTCCGATGCCTCCACAGAAGCTTCCCCGGGGACCTCCTCTTAAGAGGAGCTCCCTGATTCCCTGATAGCTGCAACAGAGTGTGCTGGTGATGGAAGGAGCTCCCCAGCAGGTCCATGAGGGCAGCAGGTGCAGGGACGTTGGACCTCAACAAGCCCAGCCAGGGTAATCCCGGTTCAAAGCGAGAGGGAGCATTTCATCTCAGCTTCTAGATACCAACACAGCATCAAACATCAGTCCCAGACACCATCCCAGATACCAACCCCAGATACCACCCCAGATACCAACCCCAATACCGAATACCAAACCCAGATACCAACCCTAACACCAAATACCAACCCCAGATACTAACCCCAAACTCTAATCCTAGCACCATATACCAACCCCAGTTACCAATCCCAGATATCAACACTAATACTAAGTACCACCTCCAGATATCAGCGTCAGATACCAACCTTAATACCAAATACTAACCCCAGATACTAACCCTAATTCAAATACCAACCCCAGATACTAATCCTAGCACCAAATATCAACCCCAGGTACCAACCGTAAAACCCAAATACCAACCCCAGATACCAACTCAGCACCAAACACCAACCCCAGATACCAAATCCAGCACCAAAACCCAGCCCCAGATACCCTCAGCAGATACTAATCTCAGATACCAACCTCCTCCGCAGATTCTAACCGCAGATACCTACTTCAGCACACAGATACCAACCTCCTGCCCCAGATACCAAACCTGCCATTTAACAACCCTATGTCCAGATGGCAAAGGTGCCCAGATATGACCCTCAGCACACAGATCCCAACTGTGTCCCCATATACCAATCCTGTATGCCAAATTCCAACACCAGTCCCATTCCAACTCCTCCAATAGATACCAAACGTCCCACATACAAACCCCACACCTTCAGATATGAGCACCACCTCCTAGACACCAACCAGAGCTCTTAGATACCAACTCCTTCTGCCAAATACCAATTGTAGCTCAGATTCATGTGCTCCTTCCAGATACCAATGCCATGTCTCCAGATACCAATCATCCTCCCTACCCCCAGATACAAACCCACCTCCCATGCCCTCAGATACCAATCCCAGCCCCCAAATACCAGGATTGTAAGCAACACAGACACCACCACCCTCCCAGATGTCAAACCACTCCAAGTACCAACCACAGATGGCTGATGCCAACCCTTTGCCCAAATGCCAACCCTATCCCCAGATACCAACTCTAGAACAAAGATACAAGCAGCTGGGTGCCAACAAAATCATTCAGTTCCCAACCACTATCAGAGTACAAACCACTGTATTCAAATCCCGATATAACCCCCAGTACGGCCCCGACCTCAGATAAAAGCCCACCATCCTGAAACACATTTTACTTACACATGCCACTATTAAAGTTCCAATCTCACATCCAGAGCGTAATTTCCTGGTACGATCCCCACCATGCCACTTTCAGATAGCAAACCCAATGCCAGTATGTCAATTCCGCTGCCTGGAAATGTATCCCACCGTCCAGTGTCGAACCTAATGAATGGATGGAGCTGAGCACCAAGGCAGCCCCTGTAATATACATGGGTAATTTGAGGTAAAGGTAAGTCAGGGTCAGTTTTTTGGGGACGGTAACCTCAGAAAGACCACGACATTGTATTGTCATTAAGCTAGGGAGGCGTGGAAAAGATTCACAGGGGTGCTACTGGGACTAGAGGGCTTGAGTTATGAGGAGAGACTGGATAGGCTAGGACTATTTTCCCTGGACTGAAGGAAGCTGAGGGGTGACCTGATGGAGATTTAAAAAATCAAGATGGGCATAGATAAGGTGGATGGTCACAGTCAAGGATAGAGGAGTTGAAACTAGAGGGCACAGGTTTGAGGTGAGAGGGGAAAGATTTAACGGGGACTTGAGGGAGAAGTTTTTCACACATAGGGTGGTGGATATAGGGAACCAGCTGCCGGGTGAGGTGGTGGAGGCAGGTACAATTTCAACATTTCAAAGACATTTGGACAGGAAAGGTTTAGAGGGATATGGGCCACCTCAGCTAGGCACCTTGGTTGGCAGGGACACGTTGGGCTGAAGGGCCTGTTTCCATACTCTATAACTCTGTGATTCTATGACGTTCAGACTTATTCAATAAGGACTCAATTAACACAAGTTATTCTCTTTTAACTCCCTCCTTGGCACATTCTGTCCCTCATGTAGGTCCATGATATGGACTCGATTGCCTTTTAATGTTCTTGTACAATCCGTTTGAGTTGAGAAAGTCATTAAAATGGTGACATTGGCTGAAGCCATTCAGATTCTGTATCACAATCTGCTGAAACCACATTTTCTTTTTTCCCTGAAGGATTATGGATAAATCTATTATCTGTTCTTCAGGTGTCTGGTGCTAACAGTAGATAATGTCGATGTTTGGAAAGATGTATGGGAGATAAAAGCCTTCCAGTAATGAATTTTATGTTCATCAGAGTGAGAAATGTCAGAGGTGGGGAAATGGAACCTTTGCATTACAGGGACACATGCACAGTCTGGGAAGGTCTAAAAATAGAAATAAAGGAAGAGGCAATGGTGCTGAAGATCCATTGTACAGGCGTTATTATTGTCACATGTACCGAGATGCAGTGAAAAACTTTGTTTTGCATGCCATGTATACAGATCATTACATCACATCAGCGCATTGAGGTAGTACAAGGGAAAACAATAACAGAATGCAGAATATAGTGTTACAGTTACAGAGGAAGTGCAGTACAGGCAGAATAAGGTGCAAGGGCAGTAATGAGGTAGATTGTGAGGTCAAGAGTCCATCTTATCATTCACTAGTCTTATAACAGCGGGATAGAAGCTGTCCTTGACCTGGCGGTACGTGCTTTCAGCTTTCTGTATCTTCTGCCCGATGGGAGAAGGGAGAAGAGAGAATGTCCGGGGTGGGTGGGTCTTTGATTATGTTGGCTGCTTTCCCGAGGCAGTGAGAGGTATAGACAAGAGCCCATGGAGGGGAGGCTGGTTTCCGTGATGTGCTGAGCTGTTGCCCACAACTCTCTGCAGAGAGCGGGACAGGCAATGTGGCAGTGTCTGGGGTTGCTGGATAAGCCTGTGTGTGAGATGGTCGTGGTCGGAATCCAGCTCTGCTCCCCTCAGTCATGCGGAAGCTCTGACAGGGGTCTAGGAACAGCTGTTAGGACCACTCTTTACCTACACACGAGGCCCAATACCCTTTTCAGTTGGGGTTCATTGATGTTCACCAACCAATGGTGGACGAACCCCTACTGATGAACAAACACAGGATGTTGCACCCTGAAATTGGTCCCTCATGAACCAGTGTTACGTCAATGAAAACCACTGCCACGGAATCGATTTCCTTCCACTGAGTCGTTACTGCCGAGAGCCAGGAAATTTGGGGATCTTCTGCTACTTTCGCCAAAACTGAAACCCAGCAGGCTTTTCAGCTCTGCTTCACCCGTCCTCAACTGGTCTCCTCTCACAACATTCAGGAAGCATCTGGACAAGGACTTGAGTCACCAAGCAGAGTGTGCTACGGCCAAGTGCTGGTGGATGGGATAGGTATTTGACGGTGGGCTGAAGGGCCTGTTTCTGTGCTGCGTGACTGCACCTCGCTGCTTCTTGGCGCTAGTCGGGTACAGGACCGAACCTTCCCTCTCCATTGCCTGGGACTCAGCTGACGCTGGTGTGAAGAATGGGAGACGGTGCTTCTCAACGGGGAGTCCCTCTAAATTGACAGCTTGGCTTCCCTCCCTGCTGGATGTGAAAATCCCACAGCAATATTCCAAAATGGGCAGAGGGGTTATCCTGATCCCCGTCCCGTACCTTTTCCATGACAACAACCTTTCCCTCAATGTCAACAAAACAAAAGAGCTGGTCATTGACTTCAGGAAAGGGGGCAGTGTACATGCACCTGTCGACATCAACGGTGCTGAGGTCGAGAGGGTTGAGAGTTTCAAGTTCCTGGGAGTGAACATCACCAACAGCCTGTCCTGGTCAAATCACGTAGATGCCACAGCTAAGAAAGCTCACCAGTGCCTCTACTTCCATAGGAGGCTATTGAAATTCGGTTTGTCCCCTTTGACTCTCACCAACTTTTATCGAGGCACCATAGAAAGCATCCTATCTGGATGTATCACAGCTTGGTACAGCAACTGCTCTGCCCAGGACAGCAAGAAACTGAAGAGAGTTGTGGACACAGCCCAGCGCATCACGGAAACCAGCCTCCCCTCCTTGGACTCTCACTGTCTTGGTGAAGCAGCCAGCATAATCAAAGTCCCCACCCACCCGGGTCATTCTCTCTTCTCTCCTCTTCCATCGGGTAGAAGATACAGGAGCCTAAGGACACATACCACCAGACTTAAGGACAGCTTCTACCCCACGGTGATAAGACTATTGAAGGGTTCCCTTATATGATGAGATGGACTCTGACCTCACGATCTTCCTTGTTGTGACCTTGCACCTTATTGCACTGCACTTTCTCTGTAGCTGTGACACTTTACTCTGCACTGTTATTGTTTTTACCCTGTACTACATCAATGCACTCTGTACTATCCCAATGGATTCTGTACTAACCCAATGTAACTGCACTGTGTAATGAATTGATCTGTACGATCGGTTTGCAAGACAAGTTTTTCACTGCACCTCGGTACAAGTGACAATAATAAACCAATACCAATACCCAGATCCTCCTACACACACCCAACACCTCACCCTGTTTCTTTCCCCTCCTCCACCCATCCCACTGCCCATCACCCACACACACTCCTCCCACTGGATCCATTCCCCCCCCCCCCACTGTTCCTATCTGCCCTCCCCACCTCCCTCACTTGGTTCCATGCTCCACCCTCTCCTATCAGACTCCATCTCCTGCAGCCCCTTTGTTGCCTCCACCAATCACCTCCGGACCTCTGAACTATTTCTGCCCTTCCATCCCCCACCTATCTCCATCTGCCGATCACCTATTGCTTGCCAGCTCTTGCTCCACCCCTTGGCCCCTTTATACTGTCTGTCTCCCTTCTACTCTTTCAGTCCAGATGAAGGGTCTCAATCTGAAATGTCGACTGTCCATTCCCTCCTACAGATGCTGCCTGACCCACTGAGTTCCTCCAGCAGATTGCTTCCTGCTTCAGATTCCGGCTTCTGCAGTCTCTTGTGTCTCCAGTTATTTTGGTCGCTGTTTTCCTGTCTCTCCCCTTTTTATTGCCTCCTTTCTCTCCGTTGTTGCGAACCTGCTGGTTTACTTGCTATGATCACTCACACGTTTTACCAACTGAGCTTCCAAAACATCCCCGTGTAGCCATCATTCCAAAAATAGGAGCCTCCAATCTCTCCGGCTTTTATTGTTCAAGATCCGTAGGAATAACCTTCTCCGATCTAACTGGGAAGCTTGTCAAGCCTTCAGTCTTTTGTCCATTTTGAGATAACCACCTGATCTTATTAATGCACTTGAATTCTAATTAAATGCATCCCTCTGTATATCGGGGCTTGTTTTTACCTCCCAGTCAGATTATTCCCATTTAATTAAGCTGATCGAATGGATCTGGCAGAAAGTCCTGAAAATAATTGTTAACGTACATGGATTCCGAGACATCACCAAAAGACCCCGAAGGCGAGCTGGCAATAATTTAATGTAAATGTTTACCTGCTTTCCAGCCATCAATCTTACATTACCTCGTTTGTTGCATTATTTGATATCCATTTCTTCAGGATGGAGAGTTCTGCAAAGAGAATGGGTCACTCACAGCCGTCCAGCTGCTTCCATTCATCGCATTAAACCTCCGCAGTGTTTGAAACTGTTGCAAAAGGCCAATGACAGAATTGCCAGCAGGACTTGGGTCTCAGCTGGCTCCAATGTCCTGGGATGGCCCAAGCCACCTTTCCTCTTACCTCATGCACCACAGAGGAATCGAAAGTCTGAGAGAGGATGCTGGATGTACTCGGCAGGTCTGGCAGTATCCGTGGAGTGAGAAACCTCTCATCAGAACTGGGGAAAGTGAGGAAACCAGCATGCTTTAGGTTGCAGAGAAGGGGGAGAGGTGGATAGAACAGAGAGTATGTCTGTGAGAGGATGGAGCCTGAGCGAATGGATGTTATTGGTGAAGGATAAATACAGGATCCTCCCCAGGTTATGAACACCTGACTTATGTACAGCCTGTACATAGGAACAAGCGTGCGGGAGACCGGCGTGGTAGCTGCTGTGGGGCTGCAGTCATCTCCTGCCGTGTGGGAACTCGGTTTGTGTCAATATCTGAGTGGTTGACTTAAACACCCTGGTTTAACTACACACTGCCCTCGGTTGGCCTATGTTTTTATTTAAGTACATTGCCGGCTGCGTTTCTGGATTGCAGACAACTCGGGTTACGAATAGTTCTCAGGGACAGAACCCTGTTGTAACCCTTCCTGCAGAAGGAAATGAATGAGAATAGAGGTGAGAAAAGAAGACCATCTCCTTCTATGTAAATCTCCTGCAGGCAGATCATCTGTGATAAACAAGCCTTCACTGCCCTCTCTCAGAAGGTACCATCACCACTTGTGTTCCAGGATACTCCCGGGTCTCCACTCTATCTCACACACTCCCTCTTGTTCTCTCCACCCTTCCTTCCCCCACCCCTCTCTGCAGCTTAAACCACACCTGTTTTCTTGCTTCTCCCAGTTCTAATCGTCAAGATCATCGAACTGGAACATCATCTCTGCTTCCCTCTCCTCAGATGCTGCCTGACCAGCTGAGCAGTTTCAGCATTTTCTGCTTCTTTATTTCAGATTTCCAGCATCTGCAGTTTCTATTTGCTTTTAGGCCACAAAGAAGCTGGTGTGCTTTGTGTGAGGAGTGAGGCAGTGAGGGCCCAGATGCCACAGCATAGGGTCAGTGGGACAAATTGTCTCGTCATGTGCTGTACCATCCGGATAACTCCAATAGTGCAACCCTTATGTGGCGTCGTGGTTAGTCTCCAACCTGACGGCATCAACATCGATTTCTCTAACTTCCCGTAACCCCTCCTCTCTGTTTTCCTTCCCCCCCCCCTTTGTTTTCCCTCATTCCTGTGATCCCTTCTCTTTCCCCTCCCCTGCCCTCATGACCTGCCCACCCCTTCCCTTTATGCCATGCTCCCACTCCGATCAGATTCCATCTTCTTCAGCCCTTTGCCTCTTCCACCCATCACCTCCCAGTTCCTCACGTCATTCCCTCTTCCTTCCCCTCCCCCACCCACCTACCTCCCCCCCCCCTCACCTGGACTCACCTATCACCTGCCAGCTCGTGCTCCTCCCCCTCCCCCCACCTTCTTATTCTGGCTTCTGCCCTCTTCCTTTCCAGTCCTGATGAAGGGTCTCGACCCGAAACGTCGACCGTCCATGTCCCCTCCACAGATGCTGCCTGACCTGCTGAGTTCCTGCAGCATTGTGTGTGTGCGTTGTTCCGGATTTCCAGCACCTGCGGTCTCTCTTGTGCCTCCTTGTAGCAGTTAGTGTCACTGCCTTACAGTGCCAGAGACCCGGGTTCGAACCCGACCTCGGGTGCTGTGTGTGCGGAGTTTGCACGTTCTCCCTGTGACCACCTGTGTTTCCTCTGAGTGCTCTGGTTTCCTCCCACATCCCAAAGAATTGAGGTTTGGTAGGTTAATTGGCGGCTGTACCTAGTGTGTAGGTCAGGGTGGGGGGGGGGGGAGGGGGGGAGGTTAGTAGGGATGTGAATGGAAAAATGGGATTAGTGTGAATGTTTGGTCAGGATGCCAGGTGGTTGGTGCAGACATGATGGGCCGAATAGCCTGTTTCCCTGGTGTCACACTGTGACTGAGGAACCATCTCACTCAACAGAGTACTTGTTAGACACCACCTGTTTTGACTATACAAACCCCAACCCTCTCCTTAATGCAATTTTCAGGACACTTTTCTCATTGCACTAACTGACACAATATTAATGGTTCAGCTGGTGATTGATTCTACAGGTCCATTACTCTGCAGAGTAAAAGGAAAACTAAACAGGCTCATTCATTTGATATTCATGTCAATACACTCTACATTCACTGCTTGAGTTAAGCATTGAGCTTCAGCCTCTGAATCAGGATCACATCCCCTCAATTATTTTCTGTTCACTGCTGCTAACTCACTTGGCTCTGGCAGTCTCTCATGGATTCTTCCCATTCACCCCGAGGCATCTGTACAGCATCAGTGCCCCTTTGAATATCATGCCCAAGCAATATTCCAGATTCCATCACACCAGTGAGCTGTACAATACCTGAGTGGATCGACCTGCAGATAAATGTCCTTAAGAGGCAAACCTAGTTAATAAGCACCTTACATTGACTGCGTACTGCTTTCAATGATCAGCAATCACCCTGGACGCCTTTCTTTGTCTACTTTTACTTATGGATTGTGAAAGGATAATTTTGCAAAGAGCAGAAGTCACAGTGGCCTGCACTGTTACCGTCCATTCCCCCCGCCCCCTCATTTCTCTGCTCTCTGACAAAACATCCAGTGTATTGGTTTATTATTGTCAAATGTACTGAGATACAGTGAACACCCTTTTGTCCTGCGTGCCATCCAGATCAACCATGCCATACATAATTACATCAAGGTAGTAAAAAGAAAACAATGCAGAATATAGTGTTGCAGTTAGAAAGTGCAGTGCAGGTAGACAAATAACCCACATTAAAATGGACCCAGAGTCAGCCTTATCATTTAAAAATCCCGACCTGACACAGACTCACTTCTAGCAAGGTGTCAAACTGTGGGGACATTTCCTTCTTGCATATCTGTAGAACTCATTTGCGTCGGGTAGTTGCAAAACATTGAAACTGTTGATTAGAACCGAAGCACATTCTTTACCATCTGATTTATCCCTCCCATTCCACTATTTTCCCCCAATAACATCCATCTGTTATCCCTTAACCCAGGCACTTAACTGATCCAATTCTTTGCATATCCAGATCACTGCTGAGTTATCAGTCAGTTAAATACATACAGTGAAGGATACATTTCAGAGCAAAAGTTAAGGACTGAAAGTCAAAAAAAGAATAGGATGAAACACAAAAGCTATAAACTCCCATACATCTCACAGTGAGACTGACACAGCACTGAAGAACAGGAGCAATGAGCTTCACACTGCGACAAGTACATTTCAATGAGTTCCGCCAGAAATCAGGTGGCATTGCAAAATCTCGCATGGGATATCTGACAAGTAATGAGCAGCCATCCCATCCTGTAGCTCAGTGTGCAACCAGTAGCTAAACAACCAGGGTCCTCTGATACCTGGCTGCTCTCTGAGTTAGCCAGTGCCAAACACTGGAGAGCAATACTTGATGTCAGTGAAGCCCTGGAAGTGGGTGAATGAACTTGGACACATATTTTGTTGGGTAAGAAAGAAAGAAAAGTTTTATTTATAACACATTTTTCACAAAATCCTTGTATGTTTGCAGACTTTTGAATGGAGTTTGAAGCAGAGGTTCTGCCGTACTGTAGGAAACACAGCCCCCAAGTCTCACACAGCCAGGTCCCACAAAGAGCAATGTCATCCCACAAATAACAATGCAGTCCGCTTTGGCGATGTTGGCTGAAGAACGTGTATTCGGCAATAAACAGGGATGACTCCCCAACTCCTAGACAAGATACAAGGGGTCTTCTGCTTCCACCTGAGAAGGAAGACAGGGCCTGCATTTCACGTTGCATCTGGGAAAAGGTGTCTCTGACAAGGAGGCACTATTGTGAGGAGAGATTGGGTGAGCTGGGTTTGGTTTCCTTGGAGCGATGGAGGCTGAGGTGGGACCTGATTGAGGTACACAGGCCGTCCCTGGGTTACGAACGCCCGACTTATAGACCCCGTACATACGAATGAGCTCACATAATATTATTGAACTAAAAAGTCTGACGTATGTACATATGAGTGGCAGAACTAATCTCTTCTCACTCTCTCTCCCCCCACCTTTAGTAATTGTTCTTTCTTATCAGGCTTATGCTTTTGATGCAGTTCATTACAATACAGCGATGGTGCAGTTACCACATCGAGTAATTTTTGTGTACTTTCCGACTTATAGACAACATCGACTTAAGGAAATCTGTAAAAACGACACCTGTTTGTTACCCAGGTCGGCCATACTGAATTGTGAGGGGCACAGACGGGATAGATAGGAGAAAACTTTTACCCATAACGGACGTACCTACAACTATAGGGCATAGGTTTACAGCAAAAGTACAAGGTTTAGAGGGGATCTGAGGAAGAACTGTTTCATCCAGAGGGCGTCTGTGATGTGGAACACACTGCCTGAGGGCATGCTGGAGGCAGGAACTCTCATAATATTGAACAAGTATTTGACTTTCCAAGGCACGGAGGGCTACAGATTTCTGTGCCTTGGAAAGTCAAATACTTGTTCATTTACATACTGGTAAATGGGATCAGTGTAACTGGTCGGCATGATATTGTGGGCCAAAGGCTGTCTCTGAGTCTGTGACTCCAACACACTTGCGCGTCCCAGGCAATAATAGAGGATTGAGTAGTGTAGTGGTGGTTAAATTACAGGGTCAGGAGCCAGGTATCTGATCCATTGAATCCCATAGTGGCAGTGGGGGAATTCAAGTTCAAGTATTTAGGAACTTAAGAAATATCAGCTGAATTAGCCCCTCGAGCCTGCTTCATCATTCTAAAGCCGCACTTGGAGTACTGTGTCCAGTTCTGGTCACCTTGTTATAGGAAGTCAGTGGTTAAACTGGAAAGAGTGCAGAGAAGATTTACAAGGATGTTGCCGGGACTCGAGGGCCTGAGTTATAGGGAGAGGTTGGCCAGGATTAAAGACCTGTTCCTTGGAGCGTAGGAGAATGAGGGGTGATCTTATAGAGGTTTATAAAGTCATGAGGGGCATAGATAATGTGGTCGGTAACAGTCTTTTCCCCAGGGTAGGGGAGTCCAAAACTAGGGGGCATAGATTTAGGGTCAAAGGGGAAAGATTTAAAAGGGACAAGGGGCAACTTTTTCACGTAGAGAGTGGTGAGTATATGGAACTAGCTGCCAGAGGAAGTGGGTGAGGCAGGTACAATTGTATCATTCAAGAACCACTTGGATAGGTACATGGAGGGGCAAGGCTTGGAGGGATATGGGCCGACCGCAGGAAGTTGGGACTAGATGGGTGTCCACCATGGTCAGCATGGACTGGTTGGACCGAAGGGCCTGTATCCGTGCTGTAGGACTCTCCTGACTCTATAAGATCTTCCACCTTCATGCAATTTTTCTGTCCTATCCCCACGGCAGTGTTACAGGGGTTAGACTGCTATCTCTACGTCAGTCTGAGGAAGAAGGCTTCCAGCTGTGCTGGATCTGTGCCAAGAGGAGTTACCTCCCTGGTGCCGAAAGTTCAATTCCCAATTCTTGTTTTTATTCCTTCCAGATGAATTGAGATAAAAATCCATTTGATTGCATTTCATAAAGATATAGAATTTATTTCTCATCTCTCAGTGAGTAAAGGTACTCAGAACGAGCCATTCTGCATTTATCTAAAGAAATGCAATTCCTGGAGATTGATTTGGAAGACAACAAAAAAATCATTAGAAATGCTTCTTCATTTATGACTTGGTCCCAAGCAGCCCCACATTCATCCCACTGTGGTCAATGTCCAATCAATTCCAGCAGTAATGCAGCAGCTGGATGAACTACTCAGGTCCAAAGTATTTTCAAGGGAAATGCATCCAATACTGTGTGTAACCGTAATAGTCCTCGTATCGTTACCCAAAGATCCCCACCATCCCCAATCTGTAGCCCCACGTGGTGGTGGAGAGGGAAGGGCAATGGCAGAAAGGAAGAGGGGAGGGGGAAGAAGAGAAGAAGAGATAAAAGGAAAGGAAGGGGGAAAGGGAGAGGGAGGGAAACAGAGAGAAAAGGGAGAGGGGGAGATATCTGGGGGTACCCCTGATGCAGTTCTGATCTCCGTATCTATGAAGGATAAATGGCTGTCCACCTTGGAGGATTTGTAGCATAAATTCATTGGAATGTTGGGATGATGGGATTCCCTGTAAGGATTATTTAGGGTGAGCCTGACCTATCTGGAGTTCAGAAGAATGAGAGGAGATCTTGTAGAACTGTATTGAATTAGCATTAATTGCCCATGCCAAGTTGCCCTTGGGAAGGTGATGTGAGGGTACATCCAACAATGCTATTAGGGAGGGAGTTCCAGGACTTTGACCCAGTGGCGGTGAAGGAACGGCGATATATTTCCAAGTCAAGATGGTGTGTGCTTGGAGGGGCAACTTCCAGGGGTGGTGGCCCCCATGCTTTTGCTGCCCTCGTCCTTCTAGCTGGTAGGGGTGGTGGGCTTGGAAGGTGAATGGATGGTGAGGGACTGTTCCCTTGCACTGAAGACTCTAGAAGCAGTGGCCAAGGTATCAGTGGGGTCAACGTGAGATGAGGAGAACCTTCTCTACTCAGAGGGTTGTGAATCTTTGGAGTTCTCCATTTCAGGAGGATCAGTGGGAATCCTCAAGACTAGGAGCAATAGCCTTTCGGGAACTTTAGGAAAGTGGACATAAGCTAGAGTATCAATTTTATCTTCTTTAATGGCAGAACAGGCTTAGAGAGGGCGACTGTATGGCCTATGGGTGTTCATATTTCTTTATAGATTGGGAGGGTGGAGAAGGAGGGGAAAATGCAGAGGGAGAGGAGATGGTGGGAGAGGCGGGAGAGGAGAGGGGGAATGAAGAGAGGAAGAATGGTGGAGAGAAATAAAAGAGATGGAGAATGAAGGGATCGGGAACATGGGAAACAAAGGAAGGGGGGAAGAGTTTCATGATAGAGAAGGAGGGGTGAGGAGGAGGTGAGTGTGACGGTAAGGGTAGAAGGATAGGGGAGAGGAGAGGGAAGGGTGATAGAGTGAGGAGGAAGGAGGGTCAGGTGAGAGTAGTGGAAGGTGTGAGGAGGGGAACAGGAAGACGGAGAGAGGGAACTACAATGAAGGTTAATTCGGCAAAACAGCTCACTGATCGGCTATCGAGTCCTGTTTGGATGAGATTGAGATTGGTTTCCAGTGCACAATCCAGGGTCTAACCTTGGCCATCTGTGAATTAAAACATGCATTTCAACAAAGTGTGTGGAGGTTGTTGAAGTGTGTCTCTGATTTCCTCTGTGACCCCACTACCTTGTGTATAACATAAAACACTTAATATGTGATTGAAAGTAACATGTCAAACATAAGATAAATCCCAGGAGTGAGCTTTGGTCTGGAGCCTGAAAGCATCACTCGAGGTGAAAGCAGAAAGCTGTTTCTGTTTCATAATCCTGCCTTTTCCCCTCTCCATTCTACATCCAGCTGTAGGATTTACAAAACTTTCATCTATGGAGAGGGAACTACCCAGTAACCATGGCAGCATTGAAAGGCCTCTGTTAAATGCATTGAGCTTCACCTTTCAGTAAGAGGCCTGGTAGGTGGATGTTCCTCCTTCCACAGTTTTCCCTTGACTGAAGGACCCAGAAGTCAACAAAGTGAGAGGCTGTGATCCTCAGCTGGGAGAAGCCACAAGCCGCCATGCTGGGCTAGAAGCCTGACTTGGAGTACTTCTGAATTCCATTCACTCCTGCCAGAACAAAGCCCTTTCCAGTCGACAAGCCGGAACGGTTGATTGGTGACTGGGTGGTGAAGCCTTTGGAATATGGTGATACCTAAGGAACATTCATTGACTGTGGGAATAATGGAAAAGAGTCAGTGTTTTGGGATGTGATTAAGGACTGCGAGCACCTGTAAGAGATGGGGAAACAAACTGAGTTGGAAGATTATGAGTGCAGTCCCCCAACTTGAGCTGGGCTGACAGTAAACGCTGAAAGGGGGAATTTTACAGCTCTCCTGGTGAATAGTGCAATGGAATGAATAGGAGTGTTCTTTCACACAGCCCACATAGTCACCTCCTGGGTAATGACACTGACTGGATGCGTTTCAGATGAGATGTTGAACCAAGTCTGTCTGTCATTTGGTTGGACGTGAAAAGATCACAAACCTTGTGTCATGGTGTCAGAACAACAACCTAGCCCTTAACATCAGCAAGACGAAAGAGCTGGTTGTTGAGCTGAGTGGGTGAACACAACCCTCTCCTTATCAATGTGGCTGCTGTAGAGATGGTGGACAGCTTCAAGTTCCTTGGCATTCATATCACTGGCAGCTTCTCCTGGTCCCTCCACACTGAAGCGGAGATCAAGAAAGTGCATCAGCATACGTACCTTCCAAGGCGTCTGGGAAGATTCGGCATTTCCACAAGGATTCTCTCGAACTTCTACAAATGCACTATAGAAACACCCTGAGGGGGTTACACCTCAGCCTGGTACGGCAACTGCTCTGCTCTAGACCGACGGAACCCGAGAGAGTAAACACTGCCCAGTCCGTCATAGGCTCGGCACCTCTTCCACCCAGTCCACCATCACGGTGCGTTGCTTCAGGAGGCTAACGGTATCGTCAGTGACACCTGCACCCCTGGCCATTCCCTCTTCTCTCTTCTACCTTCTGGGAGCTTGAAAGCCCGGACATCCAGACTCAAGAGCAGCTTCTTCCCCGCTGCTATCGGACTCCTGAACCAATCAGCTCTCTCACATCCCCTTCCCGGTGGTGCTGCCTTGTTCTCGAACCCTTAACTCTACCTCTCTCGGTTATTCCGTTATTGTCACTTTAGCATTTCTTTATGCACTACTCCAGATTGCACTACAGTCTTTGCACCTTTCTGCTGTTTTGTGCTCATTGCTGTATTTATTGTGTTTATTATTAGCATGTCTACTGTTTGCTCTGTGGGCTTCATACAAACAAGGAATTTCATTGTGCACCCTGGTGTATATGACAATAAACTGATCTAATCTAAAGCAAAACTCCATGCCACATTTTGGAGCAGCACATACATCCTGCCCGAACAATGCCTGTGAGTGAGTTTATTTGAGCACTCATCTCATTAAAGTTTTGGAGTCTCAGTGGACACACTAGTGTGGTTGAAAATCAGAAAAACTGCAGATGCTGGCAATCTGAAATAGAAACATAAAATGCTGGAAACACCCAGCAGGTCAGGCAACATCTGTGGAGAGAGAAGCAGAGTTAATGTTTCAAGTCCAAGACACTTCTTCTGATGTTTCTAGCATTTTCTGCTTTTTAATTAATATGTTTACTTGGAAAAATCCACTCTGTGTCAAAGTGGTTAATTCTCCCTGAGTGGTACAGTAAGATGCTGTTTAAAGATATCTTCCTTGCTGTGGCATGAGGCGGTGTTACCATAATACAGTTCAGAACCGATTCTGGGGAGCATTCCCCCATCTTGTCTCTATGGCATGGACTCGATGGGCTGAAGGGCCTGTTTCTGTGCTGTATGACTCTTTCACTCAACTGTATCTGCAATCTCTGAGCACACACTACAGGACCAGCAGGGCTAAAGAATGTAAAGCCAATCAGTGTGTGGTCATAGCTGACTGAAGATACAAGTGATGTTTAAAAAAAACACCGTGGCAAATTGAGGTGTTCATGGGACAGACAGGTACCCATCCATTTGAGACCAACTTTGTGATTTATTTCTCCAAGGCTGGTTTTGCTAAAATGGATAACCTTTCAACCAGCGCTGACAACGTGAAGTGCTGTTGATCACACAAGTCCCAAACTTGATGCTGCTCATCCTTGATGGATGTTTCCACAACTCATTCACATCACAGCTAAGCCGGCTGGTTAAGGCCGAGCCGTGCCTTTCACAGGGGATGTGACAGGAGCCAAGCCTGGGAGTTGCGAAGTAAGTGAATCGGACTTGGGGACACAGGGTGGGAAGGAAGCAGGCTCCAGACTTGTTGGAAGCACAGATTGAAAGAGATCCCCTGAATCCGAAGGGGGGGGGACCCTCGGGATATGTGCTGAGAGAGAGGTGGGAGTAGACAGCGCTAAGCATCAAGTCCAGTTGTCAAGTCCCAATATCACAGCAACAAGCAACCTGCTGGAGGAACTCAGTGGGTCGAGCAGCGTCTGCGGGGGGAAAGGAAATGTTGACCTGGGTCCAGATGCAGGGTTTTGACCCGAAATGTCAGCAATTCCTTTTCTCCTGCAGATGCTGCTCGACCCACTGAGTTCCTCCAGCAGATTGTTTGTTGCTGCAGATTCCAGCGTTTGCGGTCTCTAGTGTCTCCATGTAATATCGCAGGACGTTCAGTGACTTCACACGTGCCATCGAGCTCAGTGAATGTACCTTCAGATGTATTACTGCCCACTTTATCCTGACCAACAATCTCCATCGGGTTGGATTCCTAACACTGATATCCTCACACACTAACTCTGCTGTGAGCTTCACACCCACATCTCACTGCTTGCACTCAACCACATCAGCTAACTCACCCAAGCCGCATTGCACAGCACTCCATAAAGCACCTCAGAGAAGGTAGGGAAAGACCCGACGCAGCAGGAGTTAACTAGCAGGGGACAGTTGGTCAGAGCAATGTCACCTTGGTGGTCAAAGCTGGGAACAGCCATTAGTGAGGCTGTGCAGGGGTCAGACCGACACCAAAGACCCAATCCTTCCTTCCATGTCCTACCTCCCCCTCCGTATACTCCCCTCGGATTCACGGATGAACGATGTAAGTGTCTTCCTTCTACCCTCCCCACGCTGTCACAAGCATTTCTCCCCCTTTCCGCTTCACACTGTCAGGAAGACAGGCCAGGAAGGGGAGACGATGCAGACACACTGAGACCCTGTTTCACACTCACGGCCACCAGCTCAGAACCCAACACCGCATCTCATTTTGGAGACAGTATAGAGAGATTGGTAGGCACTGGTCACGCGAGCTGGAGCCCGATAGGGGAGAGAGTTGGTGCTAGCTCACTGCAGAGCGAGATCACTCAGCTGTTCCTTATATATTTCCTTATGACATAGAAGGCACTGGCAAATGCACAGGGAAGAGAGGCACTAAGTAATGCAGAAGGGTGATTAGTTACCATCATACGCAAAAGGTGTTATTTCATTCAGCATCTTTCCTGCAAGGTTCACAGTGTGGCATTCATTGTTGCATTGTGGTTGAACGTATGGTGTGAATGTCAGTAGCAGAGGGAAGTTAAAGTTTCAGGGCTGTTTCTCGGCTAACACGAGGGGACACAAGTCTAAGGTGAGTGGAGGAAGGTATAAGGGGGATGTCAGGGGTAAGTTCTTTACACTGAGAGTGGTGGGTGCATGGAACGCACTGCTGGCAGAGGTTGTGGGGGAAAATACATTAGGGACATTGAAGAGACTCTTAGATACATGAATGATAGAAAAATAGGGGGGCGATGTGGGAGGGAAGGGTTAGCTAGATCTTAGAGCAGGATAAAATGTCGGCACAACATCGGGGGCCGAAGGGCCTGTACTGCGCTGTGATGTTCTATGTAATAATTAGGACTGTGGTTACAGGAATCTCTCTCAGATGGATCTTTCTCAGAGAAGAAAGGAGCTCTTGTCCCAGTTCCGTCACCCCTTTCTCGTCCACGTGCTCCCATACGGCAGAAGACGGGGCTGTAGGGAGAGTAGATTTTGCAGCTTTCAGTGGAGCTGCATGGCACCCACCCCGCTGAGCAGTGCAGGGGTACTGCAGACTGGGCTAACGGCGACAATATTGTTTTAGCACGCCCTGTTGCATCTCGTGTGCCTGCATGGTTTGTAATGGCTGGGGTTGCTCACTAGAATCATCTGGCAGAGAAATCTTGTCTAGTGAACAGTTTTTCTTTTGCTCCTGGTGTCATGGTGGACTGCCACAGAATGAAGCAGCATACCAGCACCAACTTACTGCCTGGTGACTGATGGTCAGCAGAGATGGGCTGAAGGGCCTGTTTCTGTGCTGTGTAACTCTATGAGTATCTGACTCTATAACACACCAAATGTATGTTGAGGAGATGGCATCCCATTATATATGTAACGTATGGTACTTACAAAATGACGTAATTGAACCTACAAATTGGGGAAACTTGTAACACAAGCAAAACTATGTACTGTCTCCACTGACTGACTAGAGGTAATGAAAGGTTTTCAGCATGTTGGGACAGAAAGCATCTCTTAAGCAGCAGTCAGTGGTGCCCTGTGAGATATTGCAAAGATCTCCAGCTCCAACCTGGAAGGACACGGATGCACTGGAACTGTCACCTTGACAACTATTGACAACGCACCCTGCTCTAAGATTGCAGGTGCAGCTGATTTTGGCTTCAGCTTTAAGATGGATAGGATACGATCTTATGTACATCGAAACACACAGTGAAAAGCATCTTTTGCGTAGAGTGTTCTGGAGGGCAGCCCGCAAGTGTCGCCACGCTTCTGGCGCCAACATAGCATGCCCACAACTTCCTAACCTGTACATCTTTGGAATGCGGGAGGAAACCGGAGCACCCGGAGGAAACCCATGCAGACACGGGGAGAATGTACAAACTCCTTACAGACAGTGACCAGTATTGAACCTGGGTCGCTGGTGCTGTAATAGCGTTACGCGAGCCGCTACACTACTGTGCCTGTGCTTGTGGAAATTCAATCATCCTCCAAATCCAGAGTACTTAGTCTATTTGTTTGTTGGTTTATTCGAGCATTCAAATACAGAGTTCCAGGACAAGTCGTTCAGTGATTATTATACCCTAAGTATTATTACATGTGACCTGTATCATCCAATTCTAAGGACATGCCGTAGATGAGCATGTTCTTGGCCAATATACAAACATTTTATTGGTACTTCTTCACTGAACCCTGCCGCTATCTGATTGTGTCCATACATCCTTTCCTTTCAATGAGTCAATCAAAACCACGTGCCTCCAAGGGTCATTTGTACTGTTATCTTCTGGCTGACCACTTGGCTAACAGACCTGTCACCTCTCCGTGAGTCCCTGCGGAATTTATTTGCTTTATGAGGAACCCCGTCTTTTTCCCATCCTGTAGCAATTTCACAATCAGCCCATCAGGAGCCAACAGTCCAATTAAATCTTTCCTGTGTACTTCCGCCTGTATTCCCATTGATGTTACTACAAAGACTGCTACAACCCTGTAACCTTGTTATCTTCAAGAGAACAATCCAGTGGCCTGTTTATATCCCCACTAGGTCTGACTTGACCAGGGCTATTTGTTCCGCTACAAAATGCTCTATACCAGCTGCGTCAACATCCCAAGTGCCATACAATATGTTCTAAAAATATTCTGTTCAGTGTCCAGTGGGCTCGCCTGTTGCTTCTTGTTGTTTGGGTAGCAGTGTTGCTACCTGAGCTGTTTGTGAGGTTTCTTCTCCCTCACCTAACTCCCTTCCTCATGCTCAGTTTGTCCTCTGCTCGCTCTCCTGTCGCTCAGGGCAATGGCAAGCAATGCACCCACATCTGGCCATAACTGATTTGCACAGAAGCCTTGAAAGTCACCGAGAATCCTTCAGCAACTGCTAGGCTGAGGGGTCCCACAGTCCGAACCAACTGTAATGGGACTGGTGTAGGTGGGCATGGATGTGGTCGAATGGTCCATTTCTCTGCTGCACAACTCTATGACTCTCTATAGTACTCGTGGACTCACGTCAACTGTGAGAAGGAGCCACTGCAGAGCTGGCCTGAAGGAAGTTGTTGAACCCTTTGGTTGACATTGCTGGGTGTATTCTGCCTGCTGCTGGGTACGTGAGGTTAGGGGAGGCCATATTGTCAAGCTTCACATTGACAGCTCTGCCTTCAGATCAGCATTACACACTGATAATCTACCTACTCCGTGCACATATTGCACTGGTGTTGATAACCTCGTCAGTACAGCACCTAGCATGATTTGCCCCACAAACATCCACACCTCCAGTGGAGGTCTTTAAGAAATGCAACTTGAAGCCAGTTTTTTTACACAGAGAGGGGTAGGTGCCTGGAATGTGCTGGCAGGGGTGGGGGTGAAGGCAGATACAATAGGGTCGATTAGGAGGCTTTAGATAGGCACATGAATGTGCAGAGAATGGAGGGCTAAGGACGTGTAGGCAGAAGGGACTAGTTTAGTAGGCTTTTGATTACTAGTTTAATTAATTTGGCACAACATCGTGGGCCAAAGGACCTGTTCCTGTGCTGTACTGTTCTACGCTCCATGTTAAAAGCCCAGCAGATCAGGCAGCATCAGGGATGAGAGGTCATTGTTCCAAAACATTAACTCTGTTCCTCCCTCCACAGATGCTGCCTTACCTGCTGAGTGTTCCCAGCATGTATTTTTGTTATTGGAACACCATTATTCCCAGTTGATATCGGCCTCTCAGTTGGAACTGGGAATCCACTGATGCACCATGATTATTTGGAGGAATATAACCAGAAGCCATACAGTGTAATACTTAACAACAATATATATCCACTGGTGATATTCAACTAATTGATCAGATGTCACTTCCATAATTAATAACACTGGACAGATCATGCATTGTAATTCCAAAGCATGCACAGATAATTGGTGAATTAATGGCATTGATTTCCAATTTTCCGACTAGCTGCCCAGATGTAATAGTGGCAGCACTTGACGGATGTTCGCGGATTTGTCCTCTTAGGCCCCTAATCCTTATCCTCATCAAACCTTCAAATCCTATGACCCTCACGTTCAGTTTGTATCCCTCAATGCATGGCACACTTCAAAAGCATTTGTATTTAACGGGACACTCTGGACGGAACTTAGTTCTCCATCTAACCTTGTACTGTCCCAGCCTTGGGACACGGTAGAGGGAGCTGCTGTCCTCACTAATCACCTCCCAGCCTCTGTCACCATCTCCACCCTCCCTCCACCACACCTAACTCCATCTGCCAATCAAGCCCTCCTCTCCCAGATCCACCTATCACTTGCTAGCTCTTGACCACCCCTCCCCCTTACCTATTTACACTGGCTGTCTCCACTCTACTCATTCAGTCTGGATGAAGGGTCTTGACCCAAAGTATCGACTGTTCATTTCCCTCCACAGATGCTGCCTGACCCACTGCGTTCTTCCAGCACCCAGGTTTTTTTTTTCACTAGCGGGAGCTTTAATTCACTTTGTTTTCCCCTGGGTGTGATTAATAGAGGGAGATTTGCTCTGTATGTAGAACTAACTCTGCTCTGCATCAAACTCTGTGCTGCATTGGTATTGAGAGTGCTCAGTACAACTAACCTGTGTTAGGGGCATGTCTAATATTATGCTCATATATCCATTTCAAACTTGCTCCTTTCCTGCTGACTGGTTAAATTATTGTCAGTAAGGTAAATACACAGAAACATTTAAGAGAATTAGGTGGTATGGATCTTGTCAGGGGCAGTGGAGTGGCTGGAGGTGAGGGCTTGCGGAGGTGGAGGGAATGGCGGGAGTGAGTAAGGGGAGGCCTGGACTTCTGGTTAACTCCCAGTGGGATAATCAGCAAAGCATAGACTGCAGATATTGTGCAATGAAAGTTACAGAAACCTGGAAATACTGTGTGTAGTTCCAGATAGCACCCTGCGAGGTCAGTGCAGAGAACAGAGGAGCTCCTTCCCCAAGCTCTGTTCAGGTTTCCAAGCCAATCACCACATGCCTCTGCTAAATTGGAAGTCCAGATGTGTTTAATGGGGTCATAGAGTTGTACAGCACCAAAGAAGGCTCTTCAGCCCATACGCGTCCATGCCGACCAAGATGTATATTCAAGCTGATCCAATTTCCTGGCACTTGGCCCATATCCCTCTAAACTCTTGTCGTCCACAGACCTGTCCACATACTTCTTTAATGTATCTAATGTACCTGCCTCACGCACTTCCTCTGGCAGCTGGTTCCATACATCTACCACCCGCTGTGTAGAAACGTAACCCCTCAGGTTCTTATTAAACCTTTCACCTCTCACCTTTCAACTATGTCCTCTCGTTTTCAATTCCCCAACCCTGAAGAAAAGACCGCTCACCCTATCTATGCCGGTCAGGATTTTACACACCTCTATGAGATCACTCCTAAAGTCTCCTACTCTCCAAGGAGTAAAGGCCCAGCCTGTCCAACCTCTCCCTATAACTCAGTCCCTCGAGTCCTGGCAACGTCCTTGTAAATGTTTTTTGTGCTCTTTCCAGTTTAATCACATCCTTCCTAATAATAAGGTGACCAAAACGGAACACAATACTCTGGTAAGTGTGGCCTCACCAACGTCTTGTACAATTGCAACATAACCTCCCAGCTTCTATATTCAATGCCCTGACCGATGAAGGCCAGCGTACCAAAAGCCTTCTTCACTGCCCTGTCTATCCATGACACCACTTTCAGGGAACTATGCACTTGTGCTCCAAGGCCCTTCTGTTCTACAACAGTACCCTGGACCCTTCCATTCAATGTAAAGTCCTACCTTGATTTGTCCTTCCAAAATGTAACACTTTGCACTTGTCTGAATTAAATTCCATTTGCCATTCCTCAGCCCACCTACCCAACCGATCAAGATCCCGCTGCAATTCCTGGAACTCCACTTCACTGCCCACGACGTCACCTATTTTGGTGTCATCGACAGACTTACTAACTATTCCTCGTACGTTCTCATCCAAATCGTTGATATAGATGACAAACAGCAAAATGGGCCCAGCACCGAACCCTGAGGCACCCCACTAGTCACAGACCTCCAGTCTGAGAAACATCCTTCCACCATCACCCTATGTTTCCTACCATCCAGCCAATTTTGTATCCAGTTTGCTAGCTCTCCTTCAATGCCATGCAGTCTAACGTTCCAGAGCAGCCTACCATGCTGAACCTCATGAGAAGGCTTACTGAAATCCATATATACTACATCTACTACCCTCCCCTCGTCAACCTTCCTCATCACCATCAAAAAACTCAATCAAATTCGTAAGCCAAAATCTCCCACGCATGCAGCCATGCTGGCAACCCCTAATTAACCCCTGCCTTTCCAAATGTAAGTATATCTTATCCCTCAGAATGTTTTCCAGCAACTTACCACAGATGTTAGGCTAACGGGTCTATAATTACCAGGTCTGTCCTTAGCGCCCTTCTTAGGTAAAGGCACAACATTTGTGATCCTCCAGTCTTCCAGCACCTCGCCAGAGGATAACGATGTTGCAAGTATCTCAGCGAGGGCTCCCACAACTTTTTCTCTAGCTTCCTATAGTGTCTTTAGATATACCTCACCCAGAACTCGATGGGAAACACAACAGTGTTAATAATTATTATCATTAATCATTACGATTAGTAGATGATAATGATTAACACTGTTGTGGTCTAACATTTCAGTACACATTGTTACACTCTTGAGTGGACCTCTTATAAAGATGAATTCTTGATCTCTCAGTCTACCTTGTCATGGCCCCTGCACTTTATTTGTCTACCTGCACTGCACTTTCTCTGTAACTGTAACACTATATTCTGTGTTCTGTTTCTTTTATCCCTTTTGTACTACCTCGATGTACTTACATATGGAATGATCTGTCTGGATGGCATGCAAAACAAAAGCTTTTCACTGTATCTCGGTACATGTGACAATAATAAACCAATTACACTGTAGATGTACATCAGCGTGTAGCTTTCTGTGTGCAGCTTGGTAAGTAAAAAGATTTAGTAAAAAGAGGAATTGAAATGGTTTTTGACCATTGCATGTGCTTTACTCCATTTGGTGCAAGTTTGCTCAATAAGGATGCTTGTGATGCCGACTGATTTTATTGGATGTTTGATGCATTGAGCTAAAATGTTGCTGAAGTAGCCATGCCTGTAGTTGGCTAGAAACTGGCATTGTATTAATTTTTATTGGTTCACGTTAGATGATGTGGGTGAATGTTCAGGAGTTTTCCCTTCATTTTATATTAACTCAAGCTCAGTTCACAACCCTCAGAAAATGGAGCGTTTAAGCTCCCCTCTGGAAGACACAGACATTCCAGTACAGTTGTGAGGGAGGAGCACTGCTGGAAGTGCTGTTTCTCGGAAGAAGCCCCAAGTGGGTGTAAAAGATCCCAGAACATTATTCTGAAAAGCTTGGGTGTAACACCCAGTCTCCTAGAAAAGATTTGTCCCGCCCTTATCACTGAGAGACTCTCTTATCATTATCACATTGCTATTTCCACGACCTCACTGTGTACAATCACTTCCAGCTTTACGGAAGTACTTTCCAGGCTGCAAAGCAGTATGAGACAGTTGTGACATCTGCTGTAAGGAACACGGTTCTTCCTTTCTTATTCAAGTTTGTGCTGCAAGTCTAGTATTTATTGCCCACACCTGGTGGTGGATCTTCTTAAACTGCCCATCCAGTGAATGGTGCACAGTGCCATCAGGCTGAGAGTTCAATATTTCATCCAGCACCAATGGAGCATCACCAAATCATAGAAATTTACAGCACAATGGCCTCCTATACATTGGTGAGACCAAACGCAGACTAGGTGACCGTTTCGCAGAACACCTGCGCTTTGTCTGTAACCGTGACCTGCATCTCCCCGTTGCCGATCACTTCAACTCCCCCTCCCACACTATCACTGATATGTCCGTCCTCGGCCTCCTCCACTGCCAGGAGAATTCCCAGCACAAACTGGAGGAACAGCACCTCATTTTCCGTCTTGGAACCTTGCAGCCTAACGGCATCAACATTTAATTCTCCTACTTTAGGTAATTCCCACCCCCCCCTCCCCCCACAACACCCCCTGACCCCCCCCCACATAACCCTACCCCCCACCACGCTTCTTCTCTTCTTCCCTTTCCTAGCCTTTTTTTCCCTCTCTCCTTCCCTTTGACCCATCCCCCGGTGGATCTGCTCTCCCCTCCTCCCCCACACCTGCCCATCACTATCTCTTACCTGCATCTACCTATCACCACCCTGTGCCCACCCCGCCTCCCCTCTTTTGTCCACCTATCACTGCTCTGCTTTTCCCTCCTATATATCGGGCTTCCCCTTTTCCTATCTTCAGTCCTGAAGAAGGGTCCTGACCCGAAACGTTGACCGCCTGTTTTTCTCCACGGATGCTGCCCGGCCTGCTGAGTTCCTCCAGCATTGTCGTGTTTTCCATCTAGATTCCAGCCTCTGTGGTCCTTTGTTTCCCTTTCTACAGAACAAGGCCAATTGTGTCTGCATTGCCAGCTGAGGAGCTATTCAACCCCCATTCAATGGGTTTCTTTAGTGTTGCTGCAATTTCTATTGCTTAGACAAGTCTGGGCTAACAGCACATCCTTTATTGAAGGCAGCCACTTACAAAGCTAACAGCAGTGTCTGGTACAACAATGTATCAAGGTCATGCCTCATGGTGCACACAGATCTTAAAGGTACACACACTCATATGTAGCGCACACTGTTTATGGCACACTAAGTGATCGACCAGACTTTTTTAAAATGAGAAAAGAGTTTCTTCCTCTACCTAGTCGTGCGCTCCAGACCCCTACCAGTCTTTGGGTAAGAAAAACTTTCAATGATGGTCATCTAATGCTTCTACCTATTTACCTCCCTACTGAAGGAAGCAGGTCCTTCCTATACACTCCATGTCAGAACTGTACATACCTCAGTTAAATCTCCCCACAGCTTCCTCTTTTCAGAGGAAAAATTATCACTGCTTGTCAAAACCTCCAGCCCGGATAACACCTTCATAAGTCTCCTCTGAACTCTCTCCGGTGCTGTCAACTCCTTTTTCAGTGCCTGCTTGTTTAGCTGTGACCTAACCAGCTCCAACAAGACCTCCCTGCTCCTACATTCAGCCCCTTGGCCAATATATCATGTGACTTCTAAACCATCATACCTCCCTGGCCTGCCACCTTCAGGGACCTGTGGACATGCTGTTCAGGGACCTTTTATTCCTTGACATTCCTCAGTATCCTGTCGCTTATGGCACGTGCTGGCACATTTCCAAGTCAGGAAGGGAGTGTGAGCTGGAGGCGGTGCTGTTCCCATGCACCAGCCACCCTTGAAGAGGGAGAGGTGACGGGTTTATTTGGGGGGGGCTGTTGGAGAAGCTTGTAGATGGCACACACTGTGGCCAGGGGGCTCCACTGTTGGAGGGAGGGGTTTTCAGTGTGGTGGATGGGGTGCTGATCAAGCAGGCTCCATCGACCTGGATGGTATTAAGCGGGAGATGTCACTGGACATCATAACAGTGAGTGGGACATTGTGCATTCAGGGTTGAAGCATGGTCTGGGGCAACTGATGAGTGCAGAGCAGTGGGTGAATCAGACTGAAGCAGTTCCTGAGGGTACTAGATTGTGTTAGGCAAAGGAACACCCAATGTAAGTCCTACTCAGAGACCTTAGGAGGAGACACCTTGCAGTGAGAGCCATTCACTAACATAACCCCTACCTGAAGTAGCCAGGGGCTCCTGGGACAGAGACTGTGTTCTGTAAACATCGGTTGCATTCGACAGCTCAAGTAGAGAAGCAGTTGCTCTCGAGAATAACAAGAGAAAGCCTCGCTCTGCTCTTTTCCTGAGAGCCCAGCTGGGAATGCCAGTGTTTGAATGGCACAGACACCGTCAGGGTCACTCACTCAATTTCTGCTTCACGAACAGCTCTCCTGGAATCCCATGGAAACCTGTGGCAAATCATGGGGGATGTCTTCTCCTGCTGTTTTGCTGTGGCTTGACAGCTTATAAGATGCAACCACACAATGGATAGAGCATTTTCTGGAGCTCAGGGGATTATGGGAATTATGGCCACATTCCCACCTGGCTTTAGATCCACACCAGAGTTGGATATATTACACTTGATCCCTGTGTTCAATTCATTGACATAGATTGTGAACAGATCGAGCCCAGGACCAACCCAGCCCAGATTCCCAACCCAAAAATGACCCGTTTGTTTTGCTGTCTGCTTTCTGAGCGTTAATCTGTCCTCAATGTTTGTCTGTATATCACCCCCGACACTGTGGCTTAGATAAAGTGGAGAATGTTTTTGTGCGTGGCCTTTGAGGCCAAGACAGTAAAACTGCTTAAAACAAAATTGTCAGTGGTTCAAATAAAAGAATGTGAAAGGGATTCAGGGCAATTGATCAGGAACTGAGATGGAAGTGGGGAGTTCCCTTTGGACAGAGAGAACCAGCACATGTGTGAGGACCGAATGGCCTCCTCTGCATGTAGGAACATAGAACATAGAACAGTACAGCACAGAACAGGTCCTTCGGCCCACAATGTTGTGCTGACAAGGCTAATCCCTCCTACCTACAGAGTGCCCATATCCCTCTATTTTCCTCTCATTCATGTGCCCATCCAAGCCCCTCTTAAAAGCCCCCAATGAATGTGCCTCCACCACCCTATCAGGCAACGCACTCCAGGCATCCACCACTCTCTGAGTAAAAAACATACCCCTCATGTCTGTTCTGATCCTACCCCCCTCACCTTAAATGCATGCCCTCTGGTATTGAATCGCTCAATAATGGGAAAAAGATATTCAATGGACTCTTTGAAAAACTGTCAGAAATGTGCTGGGAATAACTTAAAGTTTCTTACCCATTTAAAACCATTTCTCTGGACCTTGGTTGTGTATTTTCCCCTTCAGGGAGAAGCTCGATTCAAATTTTGGTCTGATGCTCTGAGCTAACTCCTGTAAGGCAGTCCTTGTAAAGCTTTGGACTTTTTTGTTTCAACTATTTGTTTTCTTGGATGTGAGTGTTCCAAGCCCCTCCACCCCCAATGGCCCTTGAGAAGGTGGCAGTGAGCGGCCTGCTTGAAGCCTCTTGAGGTGTGCTTCGGGGAAGGTGCTCCCACAGTGCTCTTTGGTGGGAGCTTTCGTTTCGAGGCCGGTGGATTGAAAAATTCCACTTCATAATTAAAGAGAAAAGAGCAAAAGAAAGTGGTGTTCCTCAGTAAGGGCTTCCTGCCCGTCAGAGCCACATTATTTCTATAGACCAGCCCTCACCGAGCGCCATTTTATGAGCTATGAACTCATTCTAGATGTAAGGTTTATGGGTGAAAATTGCAGGTACCTGAGGCAGCTATTGTTCAGCAAGGAACACACCTCCAAAATCCAGTGTTGTTCTAAGACAAACCTAGCAAGATCCCACAAACAATAATAAAGTAATCGAATGTCAAATACTACAAGGCATAGCTTCAAGGCTTTAAGGTGGGGGGGGGGGAGGTTTAAAGGAGATTGGCGCGGCAAGGTTTTATTTACACAGAGAGGAACGCACTGCTAGATGAGGTGGTGGAAGCAGATACAATGGAAATGTTTGAGAGGTATTTGTACAGGCACATGAACAAGCAGGGAGTGGAGGGATATGCACCATGTGCAGGCAGTCAGGATTAGTGTGGATTGGCAACATGGTCAGCACAGATACCTGTTCCTGTGCTATACTGCTCTGTGTTCTATAAGCATTTGGTCTATTTAGAGCCCTTGGATAAATATGGGCCAGGAAAAGGGTAAGAGCTCTTTCTGCTCTTCTGCAACTGGTGCTTTGGGACATTACCCACCCAAATGACGGAGCAGCCAGGACTTGGTTTAACACAGCATCCAAAGGAATCCTTCTATACTGCAACTGGGAGCGTTAGGCCAGGTTAGCCACTCAGTTTCAAACTCAACTCCTGCCTCAACCACTGTCACCAAGGACACGGAAAGGTCCTTGCTTCATTAATATATCCTTCCCCTCCCTTATTTTCCATTCCTTGTACCAATTATATTTTCTCTTGCCTCAAGCCAATTGGATGCATGATCAGCAAATTGTAACGCGGAGAAAATAAAGGAGTCAGCACTACCCCAGTTTACATAATAGCAGTGAATCCAATCTATTAAGGCAATGGGCCAGGTTCCTCTATCTCAATAACTATGTGCAGGGCAACCAAGACAGAAGGGCAATTATCAGCTGATCAAACCTCTTCCTGAATCAGGAATGTTTGGAAGAAAATGCTATTTAATAATAGCACAGCCACTCCTGGATAATTCATAGGTACTTGGAAGTCTTTGGTGGCAGTTTAAAATAAAAACTGTTTTAATATGTACCCATCAAACGTTTTACTGAATTCAAATGCCATCCATTTAGCAACCTGTTCTGTCAAGTGCGTAATGATGGAAATTTATTTTTAAGTGTGTGATTGACAATCCTTTCCTCCTTATGAATGTACTTGTGTATCAGAGGGCGGTCTGTGGAAACAGCCCACCCGAACTAATCCACTTCAAACCACCTGAAACGCTCATCCTGTCAACAATGCAGCTACACACGAGTTCATGGTGGCATCGCAGCCTTATTCCCTTGTCGACTCCTTTCAAGCCCTCTCAACATGAGTGTTGACTCACCTCCTCCTTCTTCGGGGGCTATTATCAGATTTTTACACAATACTGAGGGACATAATCACCTACAAACCAATGATGCCAGCAAATCCATCAGCCTGCATTGGACACGTGAAAACTGAGAAAAATACACAGAGGTTCAGCAGTCTGTCCTTCTGCAGTCAGGGTGAGCCTCCAAAAGGCACATTGATCCATTAAATAATGTGTGTAAAGGCCTGTGCTTAATAATACAATGGTACAGCACTGGTGGGGTAGGTTTGTCTTGGTATAACATTGAGATACAGTACCATTGGACACAGGTCTGTCACTGTATAACACCGGGATACAGTACTGATGGGGACAGGTCAGTCACTGTATAACACCGGGGTACAATACTGTTGGGGACAGGTCTGTCACTGTATAACACTGGGATACAGTACCAGTGGGGATGGGTCTGTTGCTGTATAACACTGGGGTACAGTACTGGTGGGGATGGGTCTGTCACTGTATGACACTGGGGTACAGTACCGGTGGGGACGGAGCTGTCACTGTATAACACTGGGGTACAGTACTGGTGGGGACGGATCTTTCGCTGTGTAACACTGGGGTACATTACCGGTGGGGATGGGTCTGTCACTGTATATCACTGGGGTACAGTACCGGTGGGGACGAGTCTGTCACTGTATAACACTGGGATACAGTACCAGTGGGGACGGATCTGTCGCAGTATAACACTGGGGTACAGTACTGGTGGGGATGGGTCTGTCACTGTATAGCACTGGGGTACAGTACCGGTGGGGACGGGACTGTCACTGTATGACACTGGGGTACAGTACTGGTGGGGACGGGTCTGTCACTGGATAACACTGGGATACAGTACCAGTGGGGATGGATCTGTCGCTGCATGACACTGGGGTACATTACCGGTGGGGACGTGTCTGTCACTGTATAACACTAGGGTACAGTACTGGTGGGGATGGGTCTGTCACTGTATAACACTGAGGTACAGTACTGGTGGGGAACGTGTCTGTCTATATAAAAATTAGGAAATGCTGGGCACGCTTGGCAGGGCAGAGAGCATCTGTGGAAGGAGAAACTGAGATAATGTTTCAAGATGAAGACCCTTTGTCAGAGAGAAAACGTTTGCTTTAAGTTGCAGAGAGGGACGTATTGGACAGAAGTAACGTTTCTGATTGGGTGAAGGCAGCGTGGCATCGTGATTGGCTGCCAATGAGGCCATCTGGTTGATGGGTTAATGAGGGTGGTTAGAACAGGTTGAGGGGGCAACACACAAAGGAAGAGGTGAAAGCAGTGAGATACTGAGATACTGGAAATGCCGAGCAGGTCAGGCCGTGGTAATGGAGGGGAAAAAAACTGAGTCAACACTGCAGATGGATGACCCATAGCAGAAATGACCATGAAGAAAGCAAAGCATCTGAAATTGTTGAACTCATTGTTGAGGCTGGAGTGCTGAAACATGGCTAGATGGAAGATAAGGTGCGGTTCGTTAAGTTTACTTTGGATCTTGGTATCGCGGTTCTTGAGACCACAGACAAAAAGGTCAGATTGGGATGGAGAATTAAAGGTGCCAGGCAACAGGAAGCTGAGGACCCGCCCCTGAAGATGGAGCGCAGTTGTTTCACAAAGTGGTCACCCAATCTGCGTTTGGTTTCTCCGGTGTAGGGGGGACCACGTGGTGAGCACTGACTGCAGTACACCGGATAGGAAGAAGTGCAGGTGAATCGCCGCTTCACCTGGAAAGACTGCTTGGGTCCCTGGGCGGTGGGAGGGGAAGAGGTGTGAGGACAGTTGTTGCATCTCCAATGGTTGCAAGGGAGGGTGCCGAGAGATGGAGAGTGGTTGGTGGGGATGGAGGGGGGTCCTTTGGGGTCTCTTCAAAATGCTGAAAAGGGCAGGCACGGTAGTGTAGCGGAAACATAATGTTTTACGGCGCCAGCGACCCGGCTTCAATTCCGGCTGCTGTCAGTAAGGAGTTTGTACGTTCTCCCCGTGTGTCTGCGTGGGTTTCCTCCGGGTGCTCTGGTTTCCTGCCATATTCCAAAGGTGTACGGGTTAGGAAGCTGTGGGCACGCTACGTTGGCGCTGGAAGTGTGACGACACTTGCGGGCTGCCCCCAGAACACTCTACGCAAAAGATGCATCTCACTGTGTGTTTGGATGTACATGTGACTGATAAGGAGATCTTATCTTATCACTTACCTTTAAAGGGAGGAGGGAAGTGTGTCCTGTGATGGAATCTTGTGGAAGGTGGCAGAGATTGTGAAAGATGATCTGCTGAGGGTGGAGGGCGGGGGGAGAGGAGGTGAGGACCAGGGGTACTGGGGACAGGTCTGCAAGGAGCGCTGTGCAGTGGGAGGTCGGATGGAGCCAGGTCTGCAAAATTGAAAGGGAAAGAAAATCATTCATCAGAGCCTTTGTGTGAGAGGTTAATGTACCGTGTCATTGCTCAGAATTCAACTGCTTCCAGAACATTCTGTAGCTGCCTTGTCTATACATTCATGTTTTTAACTCAGTTGCAATGATGTGGCTTCAACTAAAAGGTCTTGTCTCTCCTCACAGAGGTGTTTTCCCACCCAGTAGATCTATTTTGTGCAATTCTTACAAGGTACTAGCTGTCAGGTAATATTGCCAGTTAGAGCTTACCCTGGTCCCCTTGAAGTCACACAGAATGGAGGAGAGCAAGATAAAGCGAGGACTTAGTCATGCAGCATGGAAACAGGCCCTTCGGCCCACCGAGTCCATACCGACCATCAACCCCCCCCCCCCCTGTTTACTCTGAACCCTTTTTATTCTCCCCCACGTTCCCTTAAACTCCCCCCAGATCCCACCACTCACCCACACACCGGGGGCGATTTACAGCCCAGAGGAAGCAGGCAGTGTCGCAGGGAGAACGTGCAAACTCCACACAGACAGCACCAGAGGTTGGGATTGAACCCAGGTCACTGGTGCTGTGAATAGCAGCTCTACAGCACTGTGCTATCCCAACTATCGGCAGTGAGTGCGGGTCGTTGGCTCAAAGTAGCTCATCTTAGCTTACATGCCAATTATAAGAGCGGGAGAAATTTATATCGCCACTTTTGCATTGCTTTAATCATTGCTCCTGTGATATTCTCTCATTATTCAATGAGCTGTCATCTCACATGGATCAATAGCTATAAGGAGAGTTTGGACAATGTTGGGTTGTTTTGTCTGGAGCTTCAGAGACTGAGGGGAGACCTGATCGAAGTTTATAAGATTACGAGAGGCATCGATAATGTAGACAGTCAGAATCTTTTCCCCAGGGTAGAAATGTCAGGCACTAGAGGACATGCATTTAGGTGAGAGGGGGAAAAGTTTAAAGGAGATGTGTGAGGTAAATTTTTAACACGGGGAGTGTGGGTGCCTGGAACAGGCTGCCTGGGCTAGTGGTGGAAGCAGATCCGATAGCAGCAGTTAAGAGGCTGTTAGACACGTGAATGTGCAGAGAGTGGAGGGATGTGGACCACGTGCAGGCAGAAGAGATTTAGCTTAATCCAGCAATCGTGTTCGCGCAGACATTGTGGGCCGAAGGCCTGTTCCTGCGATGTACGGTTTCTATGTTCCGTGTAATAGCTCCAAGGTAGTGTACCCAGGATTGCCTGTGTGACCCCACCCACATAGTCATGGGAGGAGGGGAGGCAGGATGACCAGCACTGCAAAGCTGAACAGGGGAAGGAGAATCCTTCATCAAACAACCTTTGAATGAGAAGTCACAGTACCACGTCGCTACCAAGACATTCTCGAGCTGCCTTGTCTATGCATTTAGATTTTTACTGGGCTGTTGCTACTGTGTGGATTTAATTAAAAGTTCTTGTCTCTTTCACAGGGACGTTTTGGCATCATTTCACTGTGGCACCTGCGTCGCTGGAATTACTTTGAACTCTCCCGCTACCCAGATACCTGTACGGTCTGCCCGTGACATCAGCCCGGTACGGCTGGTCCATGTTTCTGTGCCTGGGGCGGCCCTCGGCTTGACGCTCATTGCTGGCTTCTCTGCACTCTGGCGCCCTCGGTCCAGACCGTCCCCAGGACAAGCTACCCAAAATCCAGGCCGGAGAATGGGGACTGTCTGCTAGAGCTCAAAGGATGTGCCATTTCAGAGGGGAAACCAGCCAGGGGTCTGCTCAACTTGGTGCCTGGCTTGATGGACCTTTTGATGGCACAAGCTGGGAAAATTATTCAACAGCAAACCCTGAGCAGTGTATAATTCTTGAACTTATATGTTAGTCTTAATTCTTTGATGAAGAAGAACACTATGTATATGCTGTATCTATACTGTTCCATTCAACAGAGATGATCACCCTCCTACATCTTGGTTGTGCTGATGAATAGATTTGATTAGTCAAGTTTATCAGGTGGATATGCCCCAACTTACCTGATGTAGTGTACAGAAATCTCCTCCATTAAACCCAGAACTTTGTGTGTCGAATGTATTTTCACAGATCACTTTCATACCAACATTGTGCGTGCGTGGGTGTGCGTGTGTGTGTATTTTACGATCAGTGTAACTCGTGAAACTGTAATTTATTTTCTTCCCTGCAGAAATAAACTGTACTGGAAACTGACTTTGAATCAGGGGTTGAATTATGCCCTGATAATGTGTGATGAGATCTTCATTATTTTTTAATTAAAATTCAACCCCATCATCAAACGGCTTGAGATGGTCATTGAAACATTGGAGCAGGAGTAGGCCATTTACCACTCATTTAGATCACGGCTTACTTTGAACTAACTCCGACTTGTCCTATATCCTTCAACACTGTTAGTTAATAAAAATCCACCAGTCTCAGGTTGAAGATTAACAGTTCACTGAGCACCAATAGCCATTCACAGAGGAGAGTTTCGAATTACTCCTGTTTTTTTCTGTGGTGAAGTCTTCCTTTAAGGCCACATTTGAAAGACCTGTCACCAGTTTTCAAACTGTACTCCCCAGTGATAGAGAGATAGACAATAGAAAAAAGGCCATTCAGCCCACAAGAGTCCATGCTGACCATCGAGCACCCATTTACACTAATCCTACGTTAAATCCTATTTTCTCTCCGCATTCCCATCAACCACCTCCCCCCCCCCCCCCCCCCCCCAGATTCTACCACCCACCAGCACACCAGGGACAAGGCACAGTGGCCAATAAATCTACCAACCACACGTCTTTTGGGATGTGGGAGGGAACCAGAGCACCTGGAGGAAACCCACACAGTCACGGGGAGAACGTACAAACTCCACACAGGTAGCACCTGGGGTCAGGATCGAACCGGGGTCTCCAGCTCTGCAAGGCAGTGGCTCTACTAGCTGCGCTACTGTGCTGTCATCTTAGACCCCAACCAAGGGACTCGGTTTTTCTCGCTTTCCACAATATTAGTTCCATTCAATTCAATCGCCCCTATTGTTCTAAATTCCAGGAAATACAACCCAGGTTAGGAAATCTCTCTACATTAATTAACTCTGCCAACTCTGCCTGGTCAATATAACCTTCTTAAGATGCAGTGTCTTGAACTGCTCCAGAAATGGTATAACCAGGGTTTAGTGCAGCTGCAGAATAATTTCTACATCCCAGTATTCCAGATCCTGAGATATTAAAGCCAGCCTTGCTTAAGACTTTTCCACTATTTTAATGATCTTGTACATGAACACCAATCCCTGACATCCGGTGTTCTCTATGTGGAGTTCCTCTCTGTGTCCGTGTGGGGTTCCCCCGGGTGCTCCGGTTTCCTCCCGCATCCCAGAGACGCCCAGGTTGGCAGGTTAATTGGCCGCTGTAAATCGTCCCCAGTGGGTAGATTCGTGGTGGAATCTGAGGGGAGTTAATGGAAGTGTGGGAAGAGTAGGTTACAGGGAAAATTAGTGGTGAATAGGATTGCTCTGAGTGCTGGCAGAGACTCAGTGGGTCAAATGGCCTTCTTCATGGTGTATGGAAATCCATATTGGCACTACTTGACTGATGGAATGTTTTCACTGTCTGTGGGCACCCCACACTTAGTTATCAACTCCACTCATTCCTGATGATAGGTTATAAGTTAACTGAGCTGCAGCTCCCTAGTATTCCTTGATTACCTCTCATTACCTGAAGGAAGATGCATGCGGTTCTCCAAAACAAAGGAACGGCTCCTGGGAAGAAGAATCCAGGCTCTCAGACGTGCTGTTGTGTTATAGGAACTGGCACAACCCTGCTGAATTGTTCAATGAGCAAGGCCGGCCTTCTACTACAACTCCACTCTCCTGCGCAGTCTCCGTTTCTATTGGTTCCCTCAGAATCTAACCTTGGGTGAACGTTCACAGCCCACATTCACAAATGCCTTGAGTGAAGGAAGTTCTCCGCACCTCATTCCTAAATGCCCAACTTCTTGTCCGGAAACTACGCTCCCAAGTTCTAGAGCTGCACCCCCAAATTTGGCACATGCTAACGCTTGGATTGGCCCACTGGTTGCCCTCCCTACAGGACCTAGTGGGGGGTCACACGCGATAGAGGAGGCAACTTGCTGAGGTCAGGAAAGAAAGGAATCCGAGAGAGAGAGAAAAAAAAGCAGAATGCTGCAAGAACTCAGTGGGTCGAGCAGCATCTGTGGAAGCAAAAGATGTAAGTCAACATGTTGGGTCGAGACCCTGCATCAGGACCACTGGTGTCTGACATGAAACGTCGACTTCCACGGATGCTGCTTGACCCACAGGGTTCTTCCATTGCTTTGTTCTAGCACCTGCAGTCTCTCTAGTTATCAAGTCTGAGAGAGAATCGTGCAGTAGATTGTAGAGGGTCCGAGCTCATGAATCAGGAGAGCTGGGCAGATGATATTGGGCCACTGAGGACCAGCACACGGGAAGGGGGTGGGAGAGGTGATCAGTAACAATGGGAAGGACTTGGAGGAAGATTGGAGTCTTTAGGCTCTCCAGCAGTGCCCCAGCTTTAAATACATCTGAAACTGGCCCCAGCTGTTCGGTTAGGGCCTGGTTTGGGCTCCAAAGTCTGTGCCACATTCGGCCTTGATCGTTCAAGTGAAGTCAAACGGATTACCGTCCACCTACTGCATCATGTGCGTGGATGTGTACACACAATTTTGGTAAATGGATCTCATCTGATCACACAATGGTCCACCAGGCCCAAAATATTTGAGCAGGCCTCTTCTAGACTCAGCATCCACCCGGCCTTGTGATTTTATATAACATTAAGGTAACATTAATATGTAAGTTCAAGTTCAAGTTTATTCTCATAGGCATACATACCCAGGGTATAAATGCCATGAAAATTAGCTTTTTGCAGCAGCACAGTACATTACAAACATAAGTTAACATAAACTTAACATGAATTATGCATAACTTATGTAACAAAATAAACAACGACATTACTGTAAGTTGAGAGGGAGAAAAAGAAGAAATATAAGTTTAGGAGAATGATTAACTGACCGATTGATGAGAACCATGGGCAAAGTTGCAACCCAACCTTTCCTGATCAGATGCCTGGTCTTCCCCACCACTGACATTATAAACCCACAGCAGCTCAGGCTTTGCTCTAAAGGTTTATATTGTCATCTGAAGCCCTGACTCCCACCTCTGCCTCCACAGAGTTTTCTACTAAAAAAGGAAATGCCTCTATTTAATAAATTACAGGCAACCGCACTGTCCACGGATTACCCAACCAAGACAAGACTGACCCACACTTTCCTGTCTCTGTTCCAAATTCTCTTACAGCCTTACTCCAAAAAAAATCCATCAATCACAGCATGAAACTCCACCACACGGAGCACTGACAGATCCCTCGGGGGACAGAGGAGCAGGTTTCTGCCTTCTGTTGTGTGGGGAAGCGCTTCCTGGCTTGCTTCTTTTCTGTGCTGCCTTTACTTTTCCCAGTGTCATTTTGGTGAATCTGCACAGCATCCTCTCCTCCATCTGTGTTGGATTTTCCTATACCGATCCCAGCATTCCAGATGGAGTCTCTCCGGGGCTCCGACCGGCACAAGCATTCCTTAGTTTTGATTAATTTTTCAAGCCGGGGGGAGCGTCAACAAGGCCAGCATTTATTGCCCAACCTTAACTGCCCCTGAGACAGTGGAGGTGACTCTCTCCCCCTCCCTCCCCTTTTTGAATCACTGAGATCCACCTGGTGTTATTGGGTTGGGAATTCCGGGATTTTAGACCCAACAATAATGAAGGAATGGCCAATAAGCTTCAATGTCAAGATGGTGTGAGGCGAACCAGCAGATGGTGGTGTCAGAGTAGGGCTGCATTCTCTAGCTCACACACCGCCACTATGGTGTGTTGGTGGTGGAAGGAATGAATGCTCGGGCCTGGTGGATGGGGTGCCAGTCAAATGGACTGCATTCGTTCTGAATGGCATTGAGCTATTTGAGTGTTTTTGGAGCTACACTCAAACAAGCAACTGGAGATTATTCTTCACCCTCTTGTGTTTATCCACTGGTCCGGTTGAGTGTCAGATCAATAGTGACTTCCCGGGATGTTGGTGGGAGAGATAATAATGCTATTGGACAATATGCACATGTGCTTCAAACCTCTCTTGTCGGAGATGGTAAGTCCCCGCACTATTATGGCACAAATATCACTTATCAGCCCATGCTTGAACGTTGTCCAGGTCTTGCTGCGTTCAGACAGGGACTGCCTCATTTGCTGAGGAGTTGTGAATGAAATTGAACATTGTGCAATCATCGACAAACATCCCCACCTCTGACCTTATGACGGAAGGAAGGTCATTGATGAAGCAGCCGAGGATGGTTGGGTCTAGGACACTGCCCTGAAGAACTCCTCCAGTGACGTCCTAGGGCTGGGACGATTGATATCTGAGAACCACAATGTCATCCTTGCTGTGAGCTTTGACTCCAACCAGAGGAGTGTTTTCTCCTTGGTGCCTACTGACTTCAGTTTTACCAGGGCTTCTTGATACCATACTCAGTCAAGTGCTGCCCTTCATAGCAAGAGAAGTCACTCTCACTTCACCTTTGGAGTTCAGCTCTCTGGTCCATGTGTGGACAAAGGCCATGATGATCTCTGGAGCAGCATGGTCCTGGAGAAACCCAAAATGGGCAGTGGTGGGCATGTTATTGGTACGTGCCATGTGATAGCTCAGGAGACGACACCTTTCATCATCGCTGACCGCTGAGAGAAGACTGATTTGCTGGGAGATTCACCAGATTGGATCCATCCTGCTATACAGTCTGTCTCCTTGGAGACAAAGGCCAATATTCCAACAAAATCCAGGCCACAGCAAGAGCCACACCGCAGCAGTATTACACATTCAGAGACAGTGTCCATGGTTAAATTGTATTACCCTTTACAAAATATCCTGACTTACCCTTTCCAAGATTCAAAGAGAATGATCTCACACATCTCATATTAAGTTCCATGGTTTGACTGCCCAATTAGTTGAGGCAATTAATCTGTGCACATTCCCATTACAAATACTGGTATTCACACACTCTTACTGTGTCTGCAGACTAAGTATCAAACTTTATCCCTCCATCCAATTTATCAATTAACTTGGTACAAGATGAGATGTTGGTCCTGATTTCCAATCCCAATCAAATTCCACACATGCTCATGGAGAACATGGATAATCATGGAAAATGATGGCTAGGATCATGAGGGATGATTCACCTACATCAATGACCCAGTGCCACGTGGCCATTAAGTTCGACTCCCACCCGGATATTGGGATTGCTGTACCTTTCTCAAAGGGAGGAGGGATGCTCATAGCTTCCAACTACTGCTGGACATCACTCCACAGGTTTGAGAAAGTTGGTGGGGGCTCTGACAGAGCACAGAGAAGGCCTAGCTTCTCAGTTCCTCTGGATGTTTTGGTGGAGAGACTGAGGAAAGTCTTCTGTGCAAAACAGCCAAGGAAGCCAATCCAGGCCCTGGAAGGATATGGAGGAGGCCAGTGGATGTACCTCAAAGTCAAGGTCGAGTTCATTGTCATCTGCACAAGTACATGTGTGCACAGGTGCAATGAAAAGCTTACTTGCAGCAGCATCACAGGCACAGAGCATCAGGTAAGCAGCATTCACAAGAAAAATGTAAATTAAACATAAATTATACCCAATTTTTACAAGAGACAACACAAATAGAACAACAAAAGAGTCTGTGGAGTACTGTTCGTGTTTTAATGAATCACCCATGGGGTCATCACTAAGGAACTGTGGCAGCAGCCTCATGCACTGCTACACCCCCATCACTCACAGAGCATTTGCCTTCCATCCATCAAGACTTCTCCGTAACATTGAACCACCTCAACACACAGCACACCCACATATAGTTAAATATCATAGAATCATAGAACAGTACAGCACAATACAGGCCCTTCGGCCCACAATGTTGTGCCAACCTTTAAACCTCACCTAAGACTATCTAACCCCTTCCTCCCACATATCCCCCTGTTTTAAATTCCTCCATATGCTTAGCTAGTAATCTCTTGAATTTGACCAATGTACCTGCCTCCACCACCACCCCAGGCAGCGCATCCCATGCCCCAACCACTCTCTGGGTAAAAAACCTCCCTCTGATATCTCCCATGAACTTCCCACACATTACTTTAAAACCATGCCCTCTAGTATTGAGCATTGATGCCCTGGGAGAGAGGCGCTGGCTGTCCACTCCATCTATTCCTCTTAATATTTTGTACACCTCTATCATGCCTCCCCTCATCCTCCAATGCTTCCACATCCTTCCTATAATGAGGCGACGAGAACTGGACACAGTACTCTAAGTGTGGTCTAACCAGAGTTTTGTAGAGCTGCATCATTACCTCACAGCTCTTAAACTCGATCACTCAACTTAAGAAAGCTAACAGCCCATAAGTTTTCTGAACTACCCCATCCACCTATGAGGCAACTTTCAGGGATCTGTGGATATGGACCCACAGATCCCTCTGCTCCTCCACACTACCAAGAATCCCGTCATTAACTTTGTACTCTGCCTTGGAATTTGTCCTTCCAAAGTGTACCACCTCACACTTCTCCGGATTGAACCCCATCTGCCACTTCTCAGCCCAGCTCTGCATCCTATCAATGTCCCCCTGCAATCTTCAACAATCCTCCACACTATCCACAACACCACCAACCTTTGTGCCATCTGCAAACTTGCAAACCTACCCTTCTACCCTCTCATCCAAGTCATTAATAAAAATCACAAAAAGCAGAGGTCCCAGAATCGATCCTTGTGGGACACCGCTAGTCACAGCCCACCAATCTGAATGCACTCCCTCCACCACAACCCTCTGCTTTCTACAGGCAAGTCAGTTCTGAATCCACATGGCCAAGCTTCCTTGGATCCCATGTCTTCTGACCTTCTGAAGCAGCCTACCATATGGAATCTTGTCAAATGCCTTACTAAAATCCATGTAGACCACATCTACTGCACTACCCTCATCAATCTGTCTGGTCACCTCCTCAAAGAACACTATCAGGCTTGTGAGACATGATCTGCCCTTCACAAAGCCATGCTGTCTGTCCCTGATCAGACTATGATTCTCTAAATGCGCATAGATCCTATCTCTAAGAATCTTTTCCAACAGCTTGCCCACCACAGACGTAAGGCTCACTGGTCTATAATTCCCTGAACTATCCCTACTACCTTTTTTGAATAAGGGGACAATATTTGCCACCCTCCAATCCTCTGGTACCATTCCCGTGGACAACAGGGACTCAAAGATTCCAGCCAACAGTTCAGCAATCTCCTCCCTCGCTTCGTGGAGCAGCCTGGGGAATATTCCATCAGGCCCCAGGGACTTATCTGCCCTAATATTTTCTAAAACCTCCAACACATCCTCTCTCTTGATATCAACATGATCTAGAACATTAACCTCATCAACACTGTCCTCAGCGTCATCAAGGCCCCTCTCCTTGGTGATTACTGAAGAGAAGTATTCACTGAGAACCTCACCCACTTCCACAGCTTCCAGGCACATCTTCCCACCTTTGTCTCTAATCGGACCTACCTTTACTCTCGTCATCCTTCTGCTCTTCACATAAGTGAAACATGCCTTGGGGTTTTCCTTAACCCTACTCGCCAAGGCCTTTACATGTCTTTTTTCATGTCTTCATGTCTTGCTCTCCTCAGCCCCTTCTTAAGTTCCTTCCTTGCTACTCTATATTCCTCAAGAGACCTATCTGATCCTTGCTGCCTACACCGTATGTATGCTGCCTTCTTCCTCCTAACTAGTTGTTCCACCTCTCTTGTCACCCATGGTTCCTTCACCCTGCCATTCTTTCTCTGCCTCACCGGGACAAATTTATCCCTAACATCCTGCAAGAGATCCCTGAACAACGACCACATCTCCATCGTACATTTCCCTTCAAAAATGTCATCCCAATTCATACTCGCAAGTTCTAGTCTTATAGCCGCATAATTTGTCCTTCCCCAATTAAATATTTTCCTGTCCTCTTTGCTCCTCTCCTTGTCCATGACATTGCTAAATGTTAGGGAGCAGTGGTCACTGTCCCGGGAGCGGTGGTCACTGTCCTGGGAGCGGTGGTCACTGTTGCTGAGGAATTGTGAATGCATTTGAATACTGGGCAAGCATAAGTGAACAACTCCACCTGATGATGGCAGGAAGGTCAGTGATAAAGTATCTGAAGGTCATTGGGCATCAGTCCCTGTGGTTATTTCCCAGGGCTGAGAGGATTGGCCACCAACAACCACACCCATGTTTCTATATGCAGAGTATGACTTCAACCAGAGCATTTTCAAAGAAAGCTAGAAACCACGGGAAGCACTCAGCAGGTCAGGCAGGAGAAAGAAACAGGGATAATGCTTCAGATCAAACACCCTTCATCAGAAAGAGAGAAAGCAAGTTAGTTTTAAACTGCAGAGGGGTTGGGGAGTGGTGAATAAACAAAGGGAATATCTTTGAGAGGGCGAGACCAGGAATTGCTATGAGGATCAGTTGCTGGTGAAGCCAACCAGTTGATTTGTTGATGAGGAGAGTTAGAAAGGCAGGGAACACAACCACAGCTCATGTGGAAGTCGTGAAACGCTGAGCTGTAGGAAATGCGCAGTAGGTCAGAGGAGAAACTGAGTCAATACTACAGATGGATGATGAATTTGATATGGAGTCCAGAAGGCTGCAATGTGCTCAGACATCAGATGAGCTGTTGGTCCTCAGGCGTACGTTGGGCCGTGTTATAACAATGCAGGAGGCCACAGACCGATAGGTCATTGTGGGAGCGGGACGGAGGATTAAAGTGGCAGACAACGGGAAGCTCAGGGTCAAGAGTTCATCTTGTAGTGTATGAGAGGTCTGTTCAAGAGTCTTATAACAGTGGGATAGAAGCTGTCCATGGGCCTGGTGGTTCGTGTACTCAGGCTTTTGTATCTTCTGCCTGATGGGAGGGGGGAGCAGAGAGAATGCCCGGGGTGGGAGGGTCTTTGATTCTATTGGCTGCTTTCCCAAGGCAGCAGGAAGTGTAGACAGAGCCAATGGAGGGGAGGCTGGTTTGTGTGAGGGACTGGGCTGTGTCCACAACTCTGCAGCTTCTTGCGGTCTTGGGCAGAGCAGTTGTCATACCAAGCTGTGATCCATGCGGTTAGGATGCTTTCTATGGTGCAACTGTAAAAGTTGGTCAGGGTCAATGGGGACATGCCAAATTTCCTTAGCCTTCTGAGGAAGTAGAGGTACTGGTGCACTTTCTTGGCCCTGGTATCCACGTGGCCGGACCAGGACAAATCATTGGTGATACTTACACCGAGGAACTTGAAGCTCTCAACCATCTTCCTCTCATCTGAGGCCATTCTCCATGCAACGGGAGTTCACAGAAATCCAGTGCAAGTGTCAGGAGGAGACCACTGCCCGCCCCACCCGTCTGCAGGTTCCACATGGACCCCATAGGGCAGAACTCGTGGAACTGGAGAAGAAGCAGGTCACCCTGGAGCCCAGGGGGACTGCCAAAGAAGATGAACAGAAGCTCATTCACTTTGGTGGAGGAATCTGCCCACTTTCTGAAGCTTCGCCGTTCTTTGTAGAATTCAGGTGAAACATATTGATCCAGAGGACTGTGATAATGTGAAACACGAAGTTTTGACATGAATATTAGAGATGCATTAGTGGGACAGCTGGATGAGGAAATGAGGGAGAAAATCTGTACTGACATATGAGGTGAAACAGAACAGGAGCAAGTTCACACAGGGAGAGCACTGAACATTGGCTTGTTGGGCTGAAGTGCCTGTTTCTGCCCTGTAGACTCAACCTACCTCCTAACGCCTTGCTGTTAATATCTTTGCAACACTCTCGGGCCTAATAATCGCAATGCTGCCCTTCTGCAGTTCATGAGGCTTTTGGGTGGCTGGCCCCGGTTGTTCTTTGACCTGAAGGATTGTGCAAACATAAAGTCTTGCAGGCTGAAGAAGGACATTCAGCCAATTAATCCCTGCGCCAGCTCTTTGAAAGGTCACTCCAGTCTCGTCCTCTGTCTTTCACTTTCCAATTTATGTCGATTCCCTTTAGAGTGAGGTGGACAGGAGGTCCTGACTGACACTGGAACAGTTCCAGACAGCACAACACCTGCAAGGAAGACCCACAGGGAGCCTTGCTGAGGAGAGCAGCCCTCATTTAAAGAGTCAAGGGGATTGTACATGTGAAAGGCAACGTGGCTATTCCTTACTTCCTCAGCAGTGTGGAAATGTGACGTAGAAGGACAGTGAATTCGTGCAAGTAGAGAGGTGCTCTGGATGAGGTCATTGTTAAAGAGTCTCCATTGCTCAAGCCAAGCAACACATTGAAAGCCATTGACCGTAAAGTGCCAGTGTCCAGTGAACTATTTTGTTGGTATCCAACACAATGTTCCCTGTTTAACTTCACCATCCGATCTGCTGTACTACCTCAAAAGTGTTTTTGGAACTATCAGTCAAACAGGCTCAATGGAGGCCACACTGTATGTAAGGAAGGTTATTTCCTGACAGACAGCAGCACAAGAGGCAAGTAAGGCTGGAGCAAGATCAAGGCTCCTCAGACCTGAGCCAACCAGCGGCTGAGGCCCAGATATCATCTCCCCAGCAAGCTGCGGTGGAGTGTGATAGGTTCCAGAATAGAGCTGGGGGATTTGCTGTTAAGACTCCTGTCTTTTCCTGATCCAGATGAGTTTGTACAGGTACCTGTAGCACTCTACACCTGAATCACTGATCAGGGCTTCATTGGTGAAAGGGGTATAAGGAGATTGCTGAGCGACTCATTCAAAGGTGTAAAGTAATAAACTTAAATCAGTATTTCAGGGTAGATGAGGGGGGCATAATCGATGTGGTATATTGAGAGCTTTTTTTTCCCAAAAAGCAATCCAGGTGCTGCAGAAGGGGTTGTTACACAATATAATAACTGGGGATTCTGGAGTTGAGGAATACAACCCCAGTATAAAGGTGGTCATTAGGGTGACGAGGAGAAATTGCATTGTCCAGGATTGTGGCTGCCTGGATTTTACTTCTTCAAGGGAATGCAAATGTCCACCTGTTGAAAACGTTCAAGACAAATACCTTTGAGGGGAACAACTTCTCAACATCGATGGTACGAAGCCATTTTAGAATCTAACATGAGTTCACATTATATTCATCTAAACGTCACAATCTGGATTGAACCTCTCCTTAAAAGGCAACCCTGTCTTCCCAGCATCAATCCACACTGCATCACCTCCAAGTGCACCTTCCTTTGCCTTTCTTGAGAATAAATCCAGCAAAAACTGTCCCTGAAAGGTGACATAAAGCTGTAGAATGTCCCAGTTTATAAAGGAGTAGATCTGAGCTCCTCTTATCTTTCTTGCTCTCTCTAGGCTTCCAATAAACCTTCTGACAAGCTTCATCAGCCCCTCGCTCCTGACATTGGGCCACTTGTTGTCCTAAGGTTCTGATGTCCTAATGTTCTTCCTCAGGTCCTTGAGATTGTTGAGCTCTCTTAACCTCAATGCTCTTCAGCTAGCCTAAGTACTGAGGTTTTAAAACTTAAGCAGCAAAACACAAATCTATGATTTACCTTAGATCCTTACCAAAGAGAGGGACAAAATCACATGTTCAAGTATAGCCCTCCAATTGGAGATATTTCTGAATTTATACTTTACCCACTGGACCCCTTACTCTGGGCCTCTGTCATGACCTTTCCAAGTCATCAAAACTTGTTGTGTTCCATAGGCTGTTTAATAATTTCATTTTATGATTCCCCTTAAAACTCTTGGTCTCTTCACCTGCTTTGGTTCCATATTTGTCATGATACAAGCAGCTACTAGACAAGAGATGATGCTGGGGATAGAGTTCGGGGAGAGCTATAAATTAGTACAACACAGAAGTCAATAAAGATCAGGTTTAAAGCAAGGGTTAAACAAGAAGGAAAGAGAACATTTGCAAACCTCACCGACCAGTGTTGTCCGAGAGCCTTCAGCACTTCTACACTGCTCTTGGGCTCCATCCAAGACGGTTGACAAGGTGTCACATTGTTACATCCCTACAGCATGTAGCCAGCTCAAAGCCACATTGAAGGTGCATGTTGAGCTCTCCTCCAAATTACACCCTGTCAGGTCCTTGTTATGGGGATCTCGTCTCTGCACGTCTACCAGTGAACACAAGACCCCACTGATTTCCCAGGAGGAGGGCTGTCTGCTCACTTAAAATTCTCGACACATCAGTTCCTCACCACAGATTGTGAAGCTGCTCTGCCCAAGAAGATCTATTTTAAGATTTGTGTGTTGGAAACAACTTTGGTTTCCTTTCAAAACTTCTCTTCGAACTCTTCTTTCTTTTTTTCCCGTGACCGTCTCTTCAAACTTAAAAGTTCAGCATTTCTTCCTCGGAACTAAAATGCTCACTTTAGGAAGCTTGTGAACTGCTGGAACTTAGTGCTGACTGATCCTTGAAGCTGATTTTCTGGTTTGACAACTCTGTCTTTGCACGTAATTAGGGAGGAACGGAGGAAACTTCTAGACTGTCGCCAGAGTCGTAGAGTTATCGAGAGATATAGCATGGAAGCAGGACATTTAGCCCATTGAGTTCACACTGACCATCAACCACCCATTTATAATAATCCCACATTAATCCCACTTTCCTTTAATTCTGCCCACATTCTCTTCAGCTCCCCCCAGAATCTACCACTCACCCGCACTCTAAGGGCAATTTACAGTGGCAAATTAACCGATTCATCAGCATGTCTTTGGGATGTGGGAGAAAACAGGAGGTGAGGTGAGGTAAGGTAAGGTAAGGTAAGGTAAGGTAAGGTATCTTTGTTAGTCACATGTACATCAAAACACACAGTGAAATACATCTTTTTGCATAGTGTTCTGGGGGCAGCCGGCAAACGTCCATAGAACCATAGAACCATAGAACAATACAGCACAATACAGGTCCTTCGGCCCACAATGTTGTGCCGACCTTTAAACCGCGCCTAAGACTATCTAACCCCTTCCTCCCACATATCCCCCTATTTTAAATTCCTCCATATGCTTATCTAATAATCCCTTGAACTTGACCAACGTATCTGCCTCCACCACCACCCCAGGCAGCGCCACACTTCCAGCGCCAACATAGCATGTCCACAACTTCCTAACCCGTACGTCTTTGGAATGTGGGAGGAAACCGCAGCACCAGGAGGAAACCCACGCAGACGCGGGGAGAACGTACAAACTCCTTACAGACAGCGGCCAGATTTGAACCTGGGTCACTGGCGCTGTAAAGCATTACGCTAACCGCTACACCACCATCCTTGCCCAAAGTTCACCCAGAGGAAACCGATGCCGTCACAGGGAGAATTTGCGAACTCCACACAGATAGCACCCGAGGTCAGGATGGAACTGGGTCTCTGGCGCTGTGAGTCAGTTGCTCATCTTAAATCCATGCCCTTTAGTTTTAGACTCCCCTACCCTGGGAAAAAGACTGTGGACATTCACCTTATCTATGCCCCTCATGATTTTATACACTTCTCTAAGGTCACCCCTGAGCCTCTTACGCTACAGGGAAAATAGCCTCAACCTATTCAGTCTCTCCTTATAATTTAAATCTTCCAGTCCCAGTAACGCCATTGTGAATATTCTTTGTACTCTTTCCAGCTTAGTGACCTTAAGGCAAGACCATTAGGAGCAGAATTAGGCCATTCGGCCCATCGAGTCTGCTCTGTCATTCGATCATGGTTGATTTTATTTTCAACCCCATTCTCACACCTTCTCCCCGTAACCCTTAACCCCCTTACCAATCAAGAACCTATCAATCTCTGCCTTGAATACACCCAATGACTTGGCCTCCACCACGCTCTCTGGCATCAAATTCCACAGATTCACCGCCCTGTGGCTGAAGAAATTCCTCTTCATCTCAGTTTTAAAGGGACGTCCCTTTATTCTGAGGCTGTGCCCTCAGATCCTAGACTCTCCTCCTAATGGAAACATCCTCTCCATGTCCACTCTATCCAGGCCTTTTAGAATCTGGTAGTTTCAATGAGGCCCCCATCTTTCTGAACTCCATTGAGTACAGGCCCAGGGACCAAACGCTCCTCATACATTAAGCCTTTCATTCCCGGGATCATTCTTGTGAACCTGCTCTGGACCCTCTCCAGGGCCAGCACATCTTTCCTTAGATACGGGGCTCAAAATTGCTCACAATATTCCAAATGTGGTCTGACCAACGTCCTATAAAGCCTCAGCATTACATCCTTGCTTTTATTTCCTAGTCCTCTCGAAATGAATGCTAACAATGCATTTGCCTTCCTCACTACCGACTCAACCTGCAAGTTAACCTTCAGGGAATCCTGCACTAGGCCTCCCAAGTCCCTTTGCACCTCTGATTTCTGAATTCTCTCCCCACTTTGAAAATAGTCAACACCTTTATTCCTCTTACCAAAGTGCATAACCCCACACTTCCCTACGCTGTATTCCATCTGCCACTTCTTTGCCCACTCTCCCAACCTGTCCAAGTCCTTCTGCAGACTCCCTGCCTCTGCAACATGGCCTGTCTCTCCACCTATCTTTGTATCATCTGCGAACTTGGCCACAATGCCGTCAGTTCCTTAGTCTAGATCATTAATGTATGAAGTGAAAAGTTGCAGTCCCAACATTGACTCCTGTGGAAGTCCACTAGTCACCGGCAGCCATGCTGAAAAGGACCCCTCTGCCATTTCTCTGTTCCACATTACTACTTCTCCAGCATCATTTTCCAGCATCCAATATCTCTCTGTAAAAGGTAACTGGAAATGTAAGGGTTAAGCTGGACATGTAAGGGTTAATGGTGTGCAGCTATTATTCCTTCAACCATGGCATGATATTGCATCAACCATGGGGTGACTATAGTTATGGCTACAAGTTTGCAAGTGTTGGTGAGAAACAAAGAAATGTTTAAGGCATATCTTGCTTTGCTACAAGTTTGCTGTTAGCAACTGCCCTAATATGTGCAACTTCCCACGGAGGCTTCCCACGGATTAAGTATAAAAGGAGGGACCCTAACACGTGTGGGGATCAGTACAGAGCTCGGGTTACACTGTTTACTCTTCCTCTGTATCCCTCACTCCCGCTAGCGTTAAAATAATAAAGTATTAATCATACGCTCCTTGGTTCTGCTGTGTCTGCTTTATTACAGCACAGGTTGACTTTCACACCTCCTGCCTCTCTCTTACCTGTATGTGTCCAAAAAAACTTTTGGAATCTTCTTTTATATTATTGGTTCGCTTATCCTCATATTTCATCTTCTCCCCCCTTATAGCTTTCTTAGTTGTCCTCTGTTGGCTTTTAAAGGCTTCCCAATCTGGTTTCCCCTCCTCTTTGCCATATTGTATGTCTTCTCTTTGGTTTTCTGCTGTGCCTTCCCTAGTCACCCATGGTTGGCTCATCCTCCTCTTCGTGTGCTTCTCTTCCCTTGGGATGAAATTCTGCTGTGTCTCCTAAATTACTCCCAGAAACTCCTGCCATTGCTGCTCCATCATCTTCCCTGCTGGGGTCACCTTCCAATCAACTCTGGCCGGCTCCTCCCTCATGCCTCTGCAGTTAACATTACTCAGATGCAATACCGTTACATCAGATTTCAGCTTCTCTCAAACTTCAGGGTGAATTCTATCATATTATGGTCACTGCCTCCTAAGGGTTCCTCCACCTTAACCCTGAGCAAGTCTGCCTCAGTCCACCTCTTTTGAGTTACATTCTTTTAAGGGCTCTTCTACAACAATTGTGAGATTCATCTCAGGAGTAGATTTGAACCCACAACCTTCCTTACCATTCTCTGATGTAACTTGTGTGCTGATTTCAATTGGTCTATGTAAACTTTCCTGAATCTCCCAACACTTGTGAGGAGATGTACCTTTGGACCATGTGTCTCCTCAATCTCTCCAAAGTCACACTCACTCATTGATGACCTGCCTGGTATCCCAGCATCTGAATCATGTTATGTAGTCTGGACCTATCGTGGTGGCCGCACTTTCATCTGCCCCCTTTCCACTCTCCCTTTCAGATGTGGCTCAGCCAGGCTCACAGTCCTGAGTCCTCTGTGCATCAGCGTTTCTGCAACTGTGTACCCTGTGGTGGAGAGGACCATCGCACAACAACAAAAAAAAAACAACAAAAATGTCGGCGGCGCGGTAGTGTAGCAGTTAGCGCAACGCTATTACAGTGCCACGATCGGGGTTCGATTCCCGTCGCTGTCTGTAAGGAGTTTGTATGTTCTCCCCGTGTCTGCGTGGGTTTCCTCCGGGTGCTCCGGTTTCCTCCCACATTGCAAAGACGTACGGGTAGGTTAATTTGGGTTTAAAATGGGCAGCGCGGACTCGTTGGGCCGGAAGGGCCTGTGACCACGCTGTAGATAAAATTTAAAATAAGCAAATAAATAAATCTGTGTGTGGACGCTTCGCAGTAAGACCTGATCAGCTTTGCAGGGCTTGATTCAGTGTCTGCTCCAACACCAAATTAACACCGACATGGTGCACCAGCAGAACTCGGTCGGTGTTTTTAAAAGTCATCTCCATTGTTATGGCAATTTTATACATTGGCTCAAACATTAAATCCTGCATAAACAATCATCTGGATGGAATTTGTCCTTCTGTTAAACCACATGTGAACTTGTCCCACAGCACTCCAGTCAGGAAGACACCTGAGTTACAAAGTTGTGGCACCTTCTTCAACACCCCCTGTGGAATCGGAGGTGGTTTCACCTGGCCTTTACTTTCTGTTCCCAGAAGGACAGAGGACAAAGCACATTGATGAAGGTAGAGCAGGGGATGTGGTGTACATGGATTTCAGTGAGGCGTCTGATAAAGTTCCTCATGGAAGGCTCATTCAGAAAGTCAGGAGGCATGGCATCCAGGGAAACTTAACTGTGTGGATTCAGAATTGGCTCGGTCATTGAAGACAGAGGGTGGTTGTAGATGGAGCGTGTTCTGCCTGGAGGTCGGTGACCAGTAGTGTTCTGCAAGGGTCTGTTGTAGGACCCCTGCTCTTTGTGATTTTTATATATGACTTGGATGAGGATGTGGAAGGGTGGGTTGGTAAGTTTGCTGATGATACAAATGTCAGTGGTGTTGTGGATAGTGTAGGAGGTTGCTGTAGATTACTGCAGGATATTGATAGAATGCAGACCTGGGCTGAGAAGTGGCAATTGGAGCTCAACCTTGAAAAGTGTGACGTGATACACTTCAGGAAATCGAATTTGAAGGCAGAATACAAGGTTAATGGCAGGACTCTTGGCTGTGTGGAGGAACAGAGGGATCTTGGGGTCCACGTCCGTAGATTCCTCAAGGTTGCCACGCAGGTCGATAGGGTTGTTAAGAACGCGTATGGTGTGTTGGCCTCTATTAGTCAGGGTATTAAGTTCAAGAGCAGCGAGGTAATGCTGCAGCTCTGTAGAACTCTGGTTAGACCACACTTGGAGTATTGATTGCCTTATTATAGGAAAGATGTGGAAGCTTTAGAGAGGGTGCAGAGGAGATTTACCAGGAAGCTGCCTTGATTGGAGAGCATGTCTTATAAGGATAGGTTGAGTGAGTTAAGGCTTTTCTCTTTGGGGAGAAGGAGGATGAGAGGTGACTTGATAGAGGTGCACAAGATGATAAGAGGCATAGATCGAGTGGACAGTCAGAGACTTTTTCCCAGGGCGACAATGGCTAACACGAGGGGTATAATTTTAAGGTGATTGGAGGAATGTATGGGGGGATGTCAGGGGTAGGTTTTTTACACAGAGGGTGGTGGGTACGTGGAACGCACTGCCAGCAGAGGTTGTGGGGGCAGATACATTAGGGACATTTAAGAGACTCTTAGATAGACACATGAATGATAGCGAAATGGAGGGCTATGTGGGAGGGAAGAGTTAGATAGATCTTAGAGCAGAGTAAAATCCCAGCACAACATTGTGGGCTGAAGGGCCTGTACTGTGCTGTAATGTTTTATGTTCTAAGGGCAACTTTCTGTAGTCTCCAAGGGTGCTGGATTAACAACCCATGTGACCCAGGCGGTTTGCCAAATTGGCAGTAATAAGATTGCTCTGTGATATCCTTGGATGGCTTCACTCCAAGCAGGCACCATTTTGCCTTCATTATCAACTTCAGATTATAACATTGTTTGCTCTAAAAGGCATCTTTCTCCTGTATGGTTCCCATGCTTTATCATAGAACCCAAGACTCCCATTGAAGCTGGATTGAGTCTGCACTTCCAGTTCCTCCAGTTTCAAGGGTTTAGCTGGTCAATCCCACACATTAACACTTAATTCTCCTGCACTCGCCTAACCTTGGCTCTACTTGCTTCCAATCTGCACGTTGAAGTAAATGTAACTCATCCCACTCAATACCTTCAACTGCTTCACTTCTTTCACAATCCCACTTTGTCACCAATCTACCCTCTGCACCCCGTGGGGTCACCAGAAATACTCCACTCTGAGACCTAATGTGGGAGAAGTTTACCAGGTGGACAGGGATCCGAGGGTGTGCCTGAAAGCTTCCTTGAAGAAGTGCCACATCTCCCACTGGCTCCTGGGAATCCCTGGGCCAGGACCACTCAAAGTGGAGAAGAAGCTTCTGGGATGCCATTGAGAATGCCATTAAGGAGCACACAGACGATCTGTGTAAGTGGTGGAAGGAGTGCACCACCTCATAAACTTCCCTTCCAATCACCCCATCAGTCACCTCCTACCCCATCTGCGGAAGAGTCTGCAGTTCTCACATTGGCCTCCTCAGTCACCTCAGAGCTCAGAGAACTCGAGCGGAAGTAAGTTGTCCTTGGTCCTGAGGCACTGCTAGGAAGAAGACGATGTGGAGTTGCATGCTGAGGGTACCAAGCAGTTGCGGGTTACACAGAGAGCTCTACGTGTGTCTGCTTTAAATGAGTTCCTTCTTAGACAATGCATAGGAACATAGTAATACTCTCATGATGAAATATAGCATGCAGGGGCAGTCACACCTATTAAAATGCACAACAGGAGGAATGTCCGTGTACGGAGAGATATGTGTGCAGTGTGCAGGGATGTTGTGCGCTTTTGTGTGTGTGTGTGTGTGTGCGCGCGTGCACGCGCCTGTGTTGGTGGGGTAGTTAGGGTTGTGTGTGAGAGAGAGAGAGAGAGAGAGAGAGAGAGAATGCATATGGAGGAGAGGACTGGGCTTCCCTTTGATGCCCAGATGGTTGAAGGGTGCCAACACTCGCCACCTAGGCCATATACATCGGATGCTGATGCCACAGATGGCCTTTGGCACAAAGCCAGCAACCTAGAGGGTAAATTAGGAAGTAGAATAAGTCAGGATGCTGGAGTTAGGAGCTGTTTCAGCTTCTGCAGCATTTTTAACCACCTGACAGGTTTATTGGCCTTTGCCGACCGGTTTGAGAGTGCTTTGTATGGAGAGGATCCAGCAGAGCACTCAGAGGGAAGGGGGGAGGCGATTGATGAGCTGACGGCATCATTAAGAGACTGCAGAGTAATGAAGATGGGTCTGTTTTACTGGCGTGGAGTGATGTCACGTTATGTTGGCACGGAAGGGGTGAGTAAGTCACCTTGTGTTGATTGTGATGATGAGAGGGACGTCTGATGCAGCAGCCTGGTCATGTGACAGACCAGGTAGTCTCTTGTCCAGCTCCCAACCACTTCCCCCGCCCTCGTGAAGATGTTACCTTGACGACCTCAGCAACCTGGGGTACGGGAGCAACACATCCTTCCTCCAGTGATTATTCTCCACTTTTGCATTGACTGCCAGCAGGCACTTCACCTGGGTGGGGCTTCTCAGCTGAGCTTGTCAGCAACGTTCTCTTGGTCAATTCTCATGCCCACGGCCACTCCACACACGTTCTCTCAGAAACGCTGCCCTCACTCACACACACTTGCCTCAAACACTCTCGGATACACTCAGACACGCGCCTTGAATACACCCGAACACAGTCATCATATTCACAGACTCCTCGCGCACTGGGATCTTCTATACTTCTTTTGTCCACACCCCTGATATACACACACTCCTCTCACTCTCTCACACACACGGACTTCTTACACATTCATTCTCCTCTCTCACCCACTCCTGTCAACCTCTTTTGTGCTCCTCCCACAATCCAAGACACTCCTGTCAGTCACACACTTGCCCCACACACCACTTCTCTCACTCATACACTCACTCCCCCCTCACAATCCTCATTCCCTCCCACACTCTCCCCTCACACCCTTCTTGATCTCACACATTCGGGCAGACTCCAACCCCGCTCCTAGTCTCACAAGTTCCTCTTGCAACTATGCTCAGATGGACGCACTGGCAAATTTGGAACTCCAAGTACTCACAGACTCCATTTTGTTCTCCTGCTCCTTGAGACAGCTCTTCAACCAAGTGCTTTAAGAAACTGTAGGGTCATAACTCCAGATCTGGGATGTTATTTGGTCTCTGCGACACAGGACAGGACACCTACAGCACCTTTGTCTTCCTCTCTGGGGCACAAATGAGGAAGGTGTCCCTGTGAGTGACTATCTCAAGGAGATTCACCAGACTAATTACTGGGATGGGAGGGCTGTCCTATAAAGAGAGACAGTTTGGGTCAGTATCCTTGGTGTTTAGAAGAATGAGGGGGTGACCTTATTGAAACCATTAAGATCCGAAGGGGGCTTGACAGGATTGATGTTAAGACACTTTCACAAGTGGGAGAATCCTTAACAAGGGAACATAGCTTCAATGTAAGGGGCTGTTCATTTAAGACTGAGATGTGTAGAAATTTCTTCTTTCAGAGGGCAGTGAATCTCTGGAATTCTCTGGAAGATCAGCCATGAACATATTGAATGGTGGAGCAGGCTTGAGGGACCTGGTGCGTACTCCTGCTCCTATCTTCCTGTGTTCTTGCGTCAGATCTGTTCTCTTCAGTGATATGTTGGATGCAGAGTGGAGCCGCTGTAATGTTCCACTCACCATCCTGATCAATGGGTCATCTGATGGACAGTTGGTGGCACTCTTGCCTCTGATTCTGAAGGTCATGGGTTCAAAGTTCCACTCCAGACATTGGAGCTGCAAGTGCAGGCTGATTCCCAGTGCAGTACTGAGTGGGTGCTGCACTGTCAGAGGTGCTGGGCTGGACTTGCTGGGAAACACAGGTGGTTCTTAGTGGTTTGCACATTGACTGAAGTGGTGCAGAAAGGGTGCCCAGCGGTACCTTCTCAAGAACCAATAATGAGGAACAATAAATCATGAATATGCCAGGATGAATGAATAAACACAATAGTTTCACCAATCATCTATACATTTTTTACCTTGTTGATGTGAGAGAAGCCGAAATATCTTGGTGGAAACAATGTGAGCATTTCCAGTTCGATGTGAACTTTCCTAGTTCTGATGAAGGGTCTTCGACCTGGAACATTAACTCTGTTTCTCTCTGCATAGTGAGTATTTCCAACACTTTCTGCTTTCTGTTTTTATTGGTAGATATTGGCAAGTTAGGATCCTAGATTCACATTAAGTCCGCACTAATTATGAACCCATTTACATTCATTCCATTTTATTCTCCCCACATTCCCTTCAATTCCCTCCCACAGTTTACCACTCACCCACACATCAGGGGCAATTGACAGCAGCTAATTAACCTGCACATCTCTGGGATGTGGGAGAAAACTGGAGCAGCTGGGGGAAACCCACGTGGTCACAGGGAGAACATACATACACACGCACACACACACACACCACCGGAGGCCACGATTGATTCACCATTACGTCACCACCTCCCCCCCCCCCCCCCCACTTCATTCTATTCCAAAATAGGCCAAGTCATCTCAGCCCAGAGAAATCAGTAATAGTGCAAGGAACTTGACCCCAGAGGCCAATATGCTTCTCTACTCTCCTGCCCTGCTAACATTGTGACAAAGCTTTACTGTTACAATAAAGCCAACATTTTTACTTCAATTCACCATTGCAGGGAACCGATAAGAGGATTTCATTATGGCAGCTTACTATCTCTTTAGCAATAAACAAATATGTATCCTGTCTGTCCATACCTGGCTGTCTCTGTGCTACTTTCTCGATTGCTCCTCTGCCAAGAATTCATCCCACTGCTTGTGCAAGTTTCTGTACTGGATGAACAGGAATTTCCTCTCGCTGGAGTTTGGTTGCTATTTGGATGGTGTGCTGTGCAGCTTGAAGATTAATCACAGGAGTTCATTGGAAATTGGAATATTTCCACCATGGAACTTGGTTAATACTTACCGGAATTCAACAAGAGTTGGTTAATATTTGCTGCACATCATCAGGACTTGGCTATCCTGGGAATTGGCTAATCTTTGCAGGGAGTTACTAAGGTTAGAAGGGAGTCATCAGGAGTTGGTAATATTTGCAGGTTAACAGTTGCAAGGTTTATTTATCTCTGCTTGTGGCCTCAGAAATTATTCAATCTTTGATGGAGAAGTTTGTTCATATTTGCAAAGGGCTTCTCAGAGATCGTTAACAAATGAGTCCTGAGGAACTTTTTAATATTTTCAGGGAGTACTCAGGAGTTGTTTAACATCAGCAAGGAGTCATCAAGAGTTGATTTGTATTTGCCAAACCCTTAGGACCTTCTGTAATATTAACCAATACCTGAAGACTCCTGGTTTATGGTAGCTTTGGTATTTACAGGGCTTCATCAGGAATTGATTATTTTTTAAAGGGAAACCTCAAAAATTGGTTAATATTTGCAGGGTATATTTGGTATGGGTTAATATTGAAAATGAACCCTTAGGAGATGGTTTACACTTGATGTGACCCCACAGGGATTGGTTATAATTTGCAGAGTATCTTTAGGAGTTGGTTAATATCAACAGGGAGTCTGGTTGGTGGTTAATCTCTCGGGGAACTGGTAAATACCTATGATATGTTGGTAAAGATTTGCAGGTACTTTAGCTTGCTTTAGTTTGTACTTACAAGGTGTTGTCAGAAGTGCACTATGGTTTGCAGGAATAGGTTAAAATCAACAGCAAGAGTTTTGATTTTTGCAGAATCATCAGGAAGTGTCATGAGGGTCCACAGTTGCTGGCTTTTATTCACTGGGATACCTGGGAATTGCCTTAATTGTTTGCAGGGGATACATATTCACAGGGAGTTACTTGGAATTGGAAAAAGATTTTCTGAGATGTGGGCATCAGCATTTAACACCTTATTTGCTGTTTTATTGCTGCTGATGAGCTATGATTAACTCATTGGAATCCTTGAGGTGAAGATACTCCCAAGGCCCATAATGTGCATATATTAACCAATGCTCCCTTTCAACACGCATCAACCCTCAAAGGTTCCTGCAAATACTAATCCTATCCTCGAGAAATCCCGTGAAATGTAAACCACATCCAAGGGCCCTTTGGATATTTACTATCCTTACGGACACTGCAAAAAAAAGTAACCAACTCTCACTGTCACATTGATGTCAATAGGAAATTTCACAATTCTGACCAAAGGACTATGCTGTAACAACAATTTATTTCACAGGCAGTGGTGTGAAACTTGTGTGTCACTGTTCACACGTCAGCCACCCTCAGCCTTCTTGACAGTCAAGCCCATGAGTTTGAGAGCTACTGTCACAGCTATTTATTATGTGGAGTGGTCTGTGGAGAGGAGTTGGTTTAATACTTGCATGTTGGTTTACATTTACAAGAGGAGTAGAGTTGGTTAACAGAAGACACAAAACAACACAGAAACTGGCCCTTCAGTCCGCAAGAATCACCAACCACCCATCTACGTTAATCTTGTATTAATGCCATTTCTTTTATTCTCCCCACATTCCCATCAACTCTTCCCAGATTCTACCATTTGTCTACACATCAGGGGCAATTTACAGTGACCAGTTAACCTATCAACATCTTTGGGAATGTGGGAAGAAGTCGGAGCACTGAGTGGAAATCCGTGTGGTCACAAGAACGTGCAAGCTCCTTGCAGATAGCACCCAAAGTCAGAGTTGAACCCAGGTGTCCGGGACTGCGAGGCAGTGATTCTACTAGCTGCGGCACTCCCTATTGGCACATGGCTCTTGGGAGTTAATGCTTTCAATGTGGTCCTCAGGAGTCTGTTAATTCCAGGGAGACTATCGATATTGGATTAATGTTCAGTGGGAGATGGGGTTAGGAAATAATGTATGGTTAATATTGTGGAATTTTTGGTGGGCAAGGTAGCCTTCTGGAGTGCATGTAATATATGCAGGGGTCTTTAGGAGCCTGGTTAAAATGTGCAGGTACAGCCTGAGTTAGTATTCATTCAGCATATTCATAAGAGGTCCTTAGGTGTTAGATTAATATTTACAGTAGTTAATATCCTCAACAGAAGCTCAGTAATTGGTTAACATTCATACTGGCTTTGCGGGAGTTGGTTAAAATGCACAGATGATTTCACACACTCAAAGTGCTGGAGGAATGCAGCAGGTCAGGCAGCGTCCATGGAAGGTTATGATGAAGGGTCTCCAGCTGAAATGTCAACTATTTATTTCCCTCCATAGGTGCTGTCCGATCTCGAGTTCCTCCAACACTTTGTGTTGCTCTCAATTCCAGTGTCTGCAGAACCTCTTGTATCAGATGATCTCATTGTTGGTTGACAGTTATAGGTGGCTCTCATGCTTTGATTAATATCCAATGTGTTCCACCATTAATACTTGTTGAGATCTTAAGCACTGGTGAATATTTTCCTTGGGAGTTAATCATGATCGGTAGTTCAGAGGGTTTATATTCACTTGGGGTTCAAGAAAGTTTGTACCCACAGGAATTTCTTGAAAGCTGATTAGTATTCACAGCCAGACCAGTTCACTTTAACGTATCCCCAGGTCTCGCATTAGTGGTTTTAGAGACTGTACAATGCATTCAACTTCCCAGAGGTTAATTATACCATTCACCCATGCTTAACCCCAGACAGTACTACATTAGTTTGTCATTGAGGCAGTTGATGAATGCAAGAATAGACTTAAAGATCAAACGCAGCTAGGTCAAGTATTTTTTTTTATTTAAGATTTAGTCTTTAATCTTAAGAGGTACATTTTTAGTTTTAGCGTCAAGGTTAACCACACTCTTCAAATACTGCATGTCCAGACCTACAGATTACTTGAAGCGGCAGGCAGTTTCAACAAGTCGTGTGCTTGATGAATGAAGTGACCCCTAATGCAGTGCTATCTCAGAGTTCCCTTTCCAGTGGATTTTAAATGCCGAGAGAGACAGACACAGAAAGACAGAAAGAAATGAGTATATACCACTCTGTTCAGCAGTTCTTTATTGTTGTCTAGGTATTAAATTTGTGAATGCTTTTTTAAAACATATTTCTTGTATTATTTAAGCTAAAGTCAAAATTAAAAAATCAAATTGTTTTAGTCAACTCATCCACTCCTCAGCTACATGCCCGTTTAATCACTAATCAAAATGCTTATCCAACATGCCATTCTCCTGCAGACCGTGAACTCAAAAGCACTGTTAATTATTTGGTAAGTATCAATTTTGTGACTGACACTCCAGTTTGACTGTGCATATTTCACTTCACGATGCGTAAATTATTATTGCACGAGATACAAGCACGGTGAGCCGAGGGCTTCCATCAGTGCTGAACTGATCAATGGTTCTAGATGGGTCTTGAGGATTGGTTACCGGTCAGCAGGAGTCACTGCAGCCCACCTGAGAGAGGAGCATGCTTTCAAGAGACTGGTGAGCAGAAAAAAAATCTCCCGGTAATTCTAACGTAACGCTGCGATTGCATTGCATCTGGTACTGATCAGGAACTGAGATTATGTGTAGTGAAGGAGAGAAAGAAAGGAAGAGAAGAGGGGGAGTAAATCAGTTTTTCTTAGTGACGATCCAATGCAGAGCTCTGTAGAAGATCTGTGGGGGTTTTGTTGGGGGGTCTGAAGGTAGTCTGGAAACCTGGAGGTGGAGAGTGAAAATTGCTTGGGTTGGAGGGCGGTGGGTAAGGGGCCCAGCCAGCTCTGTGTAAGGGAATCTGTGTGTTGAATGGATTACTGTGCCCTGTCTGTGCTGCTGTGGGGCCATCTACTTCTGTCAGCGCCTGGAGCGACTTCAGCCAATGTGGAGGGTTGTCATCTTGCAGAGTATCTAAACTGTTCCCTGTGGACGCTGGGACACCTGTGGAGAGAGGATACAAGTTAATGTCGCTGCTTTAAATCATACACTAGTAGAATCAGACCGCATAGTCTCTCTGAAAGACCAATCAATTTGGGTCCCATCAGTCCTGTAAATCTTTTCCATTTCATTCTCATTTTAAAGCAACTATTGAATCTGCTTTCACCATTCTTTCAGGTAATGCATTGCAGGAACCTTTACATATCCTCCTTTGGTCCAAGTAGCTGAACCAATAGTCTCAAGTTGTGGACATCTTGAGGAAAAACTTCAAGCAAAATTCCATATTCACTGAAGAAGAACTCTGTCTGAAATACCCTCATTAACCATTGACCTCTCTGGTGTACTGGTTACTGGTTATCCAAAAAGTAATTTAACTGCACAGACCAGGAAGGTTTCAAACTCAAATTCAAGATGGAGACAGGAGGAATAGGAAAAAATCGCAAAGGTTGCAAACTCCATTTTGAGAGACAGGTTTCCAGTACCTGCACAATTTTTAAATGCCTGGCCAGTTCTAATGCAACTCAGTTCCTCTCTCCATAGATACTGCCTGCCCCATTAGGCTTTGTGAACATGTTATTTCAGACTTCCAGCAACTGCTGTGTTCTGCATCTGTCCTGCAGTTCCGATCATGTTCCTTTCTCTATTCACATTTCCCCTCAATAGATTAAGCTCCCATTAGCAAGATTACCACCCTCTGTCAATGCATTCTCTCTTGCTCTCAATCCCACCACATTCTTGATTCTCTCCATCTCTTCATCTTAAAACATGGCCATTTCCTAACTCTTCCTGGTTCTGATGAAAGCTCATCAACCTGAAATGTTAAGTTTCTCCCTCCAGAGAAACTGTCTGATCCACTGAGTATTGAGTATTTTTTATTTTTATTTCTGAGACAAGTTGTTTGAGGAAGGGGACCATGGGTTTGGAAGACTAATATTGAATAGTTCTGGATCTGAAGTTAAAGTTTGGAAACGGGGAGGCTAATAAGAGCAACATTTGAGAAACAACCCAAGAGCTGGGCAGAGTTTAAAGTAAGTGGAATAACCCAGACCTGACGAGCACAGCAGGTTCAACACTGAATAATACTTTTGCAGATGAAGTTTGAGCTCATGGGCAAACAGGTTTAGAGTTAGAAGGGACCCATCAACTTGTGAGAGCTAAATATAATGATTCAGTTTGACCAAGATTATTATAGGGAGTGGTAACTCAAACAGGATTCAATGCATGCAAGTATTGCAACAATTCCAAGCCAAATGTAGGGCCAGAAATACAGGCAGGGTAATAATGTCATACAGATGAGACTATGCTCATGTCTCTTAATTATGTACAAAGGAAGGAATTTGATAAAAGAAAATCAACAAAACCCTCATGGCTTGGGTCAATGGCATGATGTCAGGAGCAGGGTGTTCTGCTGATGTCTTAGTTAATACTTGCTCCTTAACCAGTATCCCAAGCTGTTCAAGACTCGTGTGCAATGTGGCCCCTACATTTTACTGCATTACAACAAAAATCCAGGAGTGGTGAAATCCTTTGGGATAAAAAGATGCAAAAGGAATTACACAAGCGTGCATTGTCTTTCTCGAAAGCAGTCACGGAGGTTTCGTAAGATGCATTCAAGAAACATCACACTGCCACATGTAGCCTTTATAATAGCTTTTCAACTCTATAAATCCTGCACAGTTCTATAGCCTCACTTACAACAGATGCAAATGTGCCATGTTTTTCCAATGTGGTCATTGGGCCCAGTGCATTGTTAATTATATACAGAAGCATTATACAGCAAAAGGCCTATACAAGTGCATTCAAATGTTATGGTGAGACATTTACCCACAAATAGCACACACATGGGGTTACATTAGAAGAGACCACCATCTGCTTTATTATACAGCAAGTCCCATACATGCCCACACTATACATCAATATTTAGAAAGCAACAGATCTAAACCAAACAGGAATGTACTCCAATGCTGGAGTTTACTGCTTCGGAGGAAGTTTTCATTCTACTATCCTATGAAACAACTCAACATGCTTGGAGAGGCAAAAAGGAACGGCGAGGTATTTATCATCATTCTGTTGGGAGTTTTTTAAAAAAATATACGCAGTTTAAGTGAACACGGTAGTAAAATTTTACATACCCATTATACTCCACTGAAATCCTAGTGGCAGCACAATGAAATGATAGGAAAGGAAATTTTATTAAAGACTTATCTATTGCCTGAAGGTTACTCATTGATTGGAAATGAGTTTCCAGACATTTAATTCTGTAGGCTATTGCTATCGTTCTGTGATTGTTTACTAACTGCCAAGGGACGGAATACAGCTGCAGGTATCAATTCGGCAGAGGAGTCAGTATTTCATCAACTCCTATGGACAGTGATTTATAGATAGGGGGTGGCAAATGTTATTCCTTCGAAGGAAGATTTCACATCTTTCTACTGTTGTATTTTATGGAAACAATGACCACAGAAGTACTGTTGACAACAAGTGGAATACCAGGTAAAAGAAATGATAGTACTTCATTAAATCTTTGTTAACAATCTGTCACTAATAATCTTTTTGCCCAATTATCAGGAAGCAAACATTACGTAAACAGAGCTTGAAGAACTTTCAGCAAAAACTTCTCATAAAACATGTTGTTCCCTTTCCCTTCTCGCTGGCTAGCGACCACTCTTCAGCCCCAAGCACTTTGTGCTTACTTTTGCTGAGTTAGTCCAATGGATGAAAGCATTCTTTTCCTCTATCTTGCTTTGGGACTCCACTTTGAAAGTACAAGCTTACAAAGTTGTCAGCTGAAATGACCAAGCCGGTATGTCCAAGGATGGGCATCAACAGATTTCCACGTTTCCCTGCAAGGGGCCCTGATCAGTAATCAACAAGCTATTTCTCTTCCCAACACTGCAACAGATACACAATGTTGTACTATACAGTCATCATGTATTTACAGTACAGGGGACTACTGAACCAAACACTTGCTCTTCACACAACTCTCCTTCACAACTTCATCCAACCCCACCAAAATCTTCTATCACTCTCTTCCTCGTGTTTATCTAGCTTCCTGATAAATCCACCTAGTCTCAACTACTTTATGTCGTTTGAGTTTCACTTTCCATCTCCAGCTTGGTGATTTCAGGAGAAACCTTTGCGCCCATTTATTTTTGACAAATGGACACTTATTGCTTGGAGCTCTGGTCTCCCCCACAATTGGAAACATCTCCTTGTTTTCCCCAGACATCAATAATCTTTTTGACTTAATCAAACAAAGCAGTACCATCAGTGAATTTTTCTAACTATACCACACTATATCAGGTCACTAAAGACCCCACTCCTTGTCCATTGAAATCAGATTTATTGCTTTTAAAATACATCTTGAATAGTTCTCCAGCACATGACAAAACTGTGTACACAAATACTACACACATGCGTTCTAGTTATATCGTTAACTCCATGAAATTTTTCAGCCCAGCAGTTCTGTGCTGCTCCAGTGGTGTATCCTCTTAATCTCACATCTACATAGCCTTTTGATCCTTTATCCCTCCTGTACTTCTCTTGCTTCTCTTTAAATACAACTGTTACTAACCTCACCGACTTGGTGGTATCTAGTTCTATATTCCCGACACACTTGAGTAAACAAGTTTCTCCTGAATTCCTAATTTGATTCATTTTTGACTCCCATATTTATGGTCTCTAATTTGGACCCAAGCCTACAATGCATTCTCCTGAATTAACCAGTCTGAACAGCACTGCAGTTAGGAGTAAATCCCAAAAAATTTTTAAAAAAAATCACACCCTCAGCCATTAATGTTTTATTAATACATTTTGTCTACTTTATATTCCAACCTCCTTTTATACTATTTGATTACGAATGCAAAAAATACACGATTTTGAAAACAAAGCTTCATCAGCGAGCAGGAGATTGTTTCAATCAAGACTTCAAAAAGCTAGTAATTCATAACACTACCAGAATATTCCAACTCGTCATAACTTAGTTCAAAAAGATATGCTTTTATGTAGTGCAATCTAAGGATGCGTCGAAGTAGTTTATAGCCAATGGAGGACTTTGAAGTGCAGTCACAATTGTCTGGCAGCTAATTTGTGCACATCAAGGCCCCATAAATAGAAAGATGATAACGACCAAGTATATTCTTGTGATGTTGACTGAGAGATACATCCCACAGGGATAGTGTGATAACACCCACTTTTTTGAAATTGTGCCATAGGATCCTTTGTGCTGCCCTGAAACATCACGTCCTGCAAATGACACCTCCGATGGTACAGCACTGAGCATTGCACTGCAGTCTCGATTCAATTTCTAGTGCAAGCCTCAGATTTGAACCCACAACCTTTGCACTTCAATGAGAATTTGAACCCTTGCAGTACATAGAGTAAGCAAAGGTGTTTCAAAGGCACATTATCAAATACAGCAACATTAAGGAGATATTAGGATAGGTAGCTAAAAGCTCAGCCAAAAGCAAGATGTGAGGAGCATAAAGATCTCTAAGGTTGCAAGGTTAAAGGAGATAATAAGGCATGAAGTCATGGAGTAATATGTCTACAAGGATGAGACTTTAAGACCGAGGAACCACTGCATTGGGATCAATATATGTCAGAAAGCCCAGACAAGAGGCGAGCAAGACTTGGTGCAAGTTGGGAACGAACAGATTTGTGGATGAGCTCAAATTTATAGAGGGTGCAAAGTAAATGGTCAAAGGATGGGAATAGTCACATTTAGCTTTAAGAGCATTAAATGAGCACTGATGAAGGATCATAAACCCAAAACATTAACTGTTTTTCTCTCCACAGATGCTGCCCTGATCTCCTGGGTGTTTCCAGCATTGTGTTCTTATTGCAGACTTCCAGCATTTGAAGTTATTAAATTTTGAATTAATGAGCACGAAATGACTATAAAAGGTTCAGAATTGATGGTGATAAATGAGAGAATGTGGGAAAACTCATCTCAAGTGTGCTAATCTAGTAGCATGACCAAGGAGAGAGTTGGCGTTAGCGGCTAAAGTCATGATTTGGTCACTACAAGTCAATCGAAAGACATTCTTGTCAATCCAACCCTGTACATCAGACAAGCAGGCTGATAAATCAGAGAAACAGCAGAAGTATGGGAAAAACCAACAGACAAATCTTCGAACTAAAATCATTGGTTTGTGAAGGGCAGATCAGGTCTGATGATATTATCTCGGAATTTTGCCACATTACAATATAAACTGACATCTTTAAACCCAAACTGAATAATATTCGGATTTAAAGAATTTGCTTTAAGGTATTTCTGAATCATTGGGGGGTGGTGGGGGGGAACAAAATGAAGAACTGCAACACCGCAACAAGGGAATACTGCAACCAAGCTATTCCCACAATACATATCAGAACATTTCCACATTCATCTGCTTCAAACAAGTGAGTCAAGCCCTAAACATTGTATGAGCTTTATACAAAATTATATTCAAGTTCAGATTGATTAATGGAGAGACCACACCAAACAAAACCTTCGACAAGAGGCAGGCAGCCCCCTTATACAGAGCTAATAAGGCAAGTGGCTTTGATCCTCCACGGAGGTTGTGGGCACCTGTACAGGTCATAGACAATGTTGGATATAATCTTCTCCAGCATGCAACTGTGGACTTCAGAAATAGGAAATGGAACCATAACTCACTGCTCACTCCACAACCATGAGGGACCTACCCCACCAAAGCAATCCTCCACAACCAATTGGCTTAAACATTGAAAAGTCAAGTCATAACTGAAGTGCTGGAGCTACAACAGTTGTAAGGGAGACAGTTGATTCTAACATTCAAAAGACTGACAAAGGGCAGAAATTCCTCTTGGATGATGGCATAAAACAGATTGTATTGGATTGGCAGCTCACTCAGTGCCAGCTGAGCAACTTGAATTTTGAACATTGCATGTGATGGCCAGTTAACTTTATACAAACAACCCCGTTAATGATATACCATTTGTACATCAAGTATCAAGAGCTGTATTAACTTACTTTAAAATATTGCAGATTTAGTGAAGCCAAATCGTAGGATCATTACACAAATTATTGGATAGAACCACTTCCAGCTTAGCAAGACTATCAGCCATTCAAAAGGAGGTCTTGAGGTTGACAGCAGCCAATGCAGTGACCACAGCATTGCAATGAGCCTGAGCATTACCCATTGATAATCTTTAAGAAAACTTTCAACTGGTTGTGAAGACCAGTGATTCTACTGAATTCAGGCAAATGCTGGGGAACAGAAAAACAGACAGGATTATGTCATGTTTGTGGTCAACACTTGTGGGGCTCTACCTATTGCTGTAATCCTAAATACAGGAACCAAAGCAGTTAGGAAGAAACCAAAATAAAGTAGAAACGAGAATGACCCAAGGCTGACCAACTGCAAGTGAAGCATTTAGCACACTGGTGATAGCTGGCGTAATGAATCAAACAGATCCATTTTCACTCAGTGCATGTTTGCAGCGATTTCTACACCCAACTATCCAAACCTATTAAAAGCAAAAACAGCCACAAGTGTCTGCACGGAGAATAATAATGCTCGCATTCATTCTAACAAGAACGAACCAGGACATTGTGGGTGCTTTCAGCTTGGCCATTAATCCATTAGTAACAGTGGCCGTAAGGAGAGGGACGTGTAGGTTGGCCCTCAGACCTTGCTGCATTAACTTCAAATTCATAATTTCTTTGGTGTTTCCTGTGTGTCAGAATATTCAATGTCAAAATATTCCTTCTCACTTACTACCGTTGATCCTGCCTTTCCTGTTTAACAGTGCAACTTGAGACTGGTCTTTATGAAAACTTGAATAACCAAGTCTCATTACTGCTTTCTTATTCCTATCCTCTAAGATGCAAAGGTGACAAACTTAAATCAGTGGTCAAATAACATGCAGTACGTGCTCAATTCAGAGCTGATGCAGCAGCCGCTATGTTTATACAACAAAAGTGGTAAGTAGGCCAACAGTTTAAGTGTTTGCGATAGCTATTTTAATAATTAGGCATTTTATACAAGAGCAACCATCAATGACTCAGTTATAAATTTGCTCAATTGTAAACTGCACTGCAGAGATTAGTAGAGTCAGGTAGTTGATCCCATTCAGCTGAAGAGAGAGCAGATGTTAATTTTATTGTGGGTTTGGGAGGGGGAGGGGGAGGCAGCAAGAGGGAGAACAGTGTGAAAGGATACAAAGACTGGCTCTTAGATTATTACATTCCACACATTTACTTTCCACCTGACTTCCCAAACAGCAAAGAACAAGCATAAGATACAAGAATCACCAGGCAGACCTATCAAGGTATCCTCACCTGGCAATAAGATGCATTTTCACTTCTGAATTAATATATTTTTTTTAAATGTGTTCAAATCTTAATGAATAGGCCTGGCTGCCCTTCCTTCTACTTCTGTCTGCCATCCATCCAAACTCATTTAAGGGGCAGTGGTAGGCAGAGCAGCTAACGGCTTGTTTCAACCTCTCTGCAAGGTTCATACAGGTCAGAGTGGAAATAAAGGAGGCCTGCCGGTTTCGCTGAGAACACTGAACGAGCTCACTTCCACTCGATTCAAACTCCCCCCAAATAATTACACATATTCAAATCTGAGAAAACATCATTCCAGAGATTTCAAAGTTAACATTTAGGTTATAACTAGCTCTATAATTGGTCAGTAGTGCTTACCAGGTGACTGGAAACTTGGCTATTCATGAAGATATTTGGAAAATGTCACCTTCCCAAAGGTTACCATCACATTACTATGATACCAACTGTGTTCCCCAAAGTTGACAAGCGGTGGAGAAAGACGGCAGGAGAAAGCCTCTCTGCATACTCAAAGACAGTGTCACCATCGCACAACCACTCCCAAACACCTTTAACGTTATTGCCCTACATCCCAAATGGTTGCAGAAAATGTCATGTTCCTCACCCCAAGGGGAAAGGGGACAGATCCCAAATGTCATTAGTCATCTCAGTTACAAACAAGACAAGAGAGACAATTGAACAGAGAAGCAGATTCAAAAGCTATACCTTTTAAATCTAGTAACACAAAATGTTTGCTTATCCTGGAATAAAAGTCCCAATATAATGTGTGGATTAACCAAAATGGCACTTTGTAGTAAACTGTAGAGTGATGCTTTACAGAACATGGTTATCATCAGTGTTCTTTGGGTTATTATTTTAGCAATTCAGGCAATATACTGAACTCCACCAACTATACCTTTTTCTTTCAACACTTTTGGCTGGTAGGTACAACATTTAAAATATTGCTGAGACACCAGTTGTTTGGCTTATTTGAAGTGCAAGTAATGTGACAATAATCTTAGCTGAAATTGTCAAAGAAAAGAATTATACACTGGCACTAGGCTATTCTCCCCGACAACTCCTCCTGTGGATCAAACTTGGCTGTCACAGCCGCAGGCATAACAATCATCCAATACAGTCAGCTTAGTATGATGCATGAACTTGAGTGGAAAAAGGTGGCTGCGGACCTGAGAGTAATTGGAAGAGCTAAACATATCAGATATTTACTGGCAGGAGTTCCAGTTATACAAAATGAAGCAAGGATCAGCCAAATTTCCAGACTGTGTTACAAGCAGCATGAATTTGGTCCATGGTCACCCTTAAAAAGAACTTCATTAATGCAGCATCTTTCACAAGCTCAAGGAGGTCCAAATCACTACAGTCAATAAAGTACTTGTGAAGTATACCACTCTTCTAATGTAGACAATATGGCAGGCAATTTGCATAAAGATCCCACAGACAGCAATGGGATAAATATCTGCAAAATATGTTCCATTTAGAACCAGAGAACACTACAGCACAGAAAACAGGCCAGTCGGCCCTTCTAGTCTGTGCCGAAATGGTATTCCGCTAGTCCCATTTACCTGCACCTAGTCCATAACCCTCCAGACCTCTCCCGTCCATGTATCTATCCAATTTATTCTTAAAACTCAAGAGTGAGCCCACATTTACTACATCAGGTGGCAGCCCGTTTCATACTCCCACCACTCTGAGTGAAATTCCCCCTAAACCTTTCCCCTTTCACCCTAAAGCCATGTTCTCTCGTACTTATCTCTCTTAATCTAGGTGGAAAGAGCCTACTTGCATTAACTCTGTCCATACCCCTCAATTTTGTAAACCTCTATCAAATCTCCCCTCATTCTTCTGCGCTCCAAGGAATCAAGTCCTAACCCGTTCAATCTTTCCCTGTAACTCAACTCCTGAAGACCTGGCAACATTCTAGTTCTGATTCTGATGGAAAGGTGAATATTATTCAGGAGACTTGGAAGCAATCCCTTCAGCTCATTTTATTGGATCCTTTATGCCTACTTGGAAGACTGGAGGTCAGTGAGCAACCCTCTGAACCAGCCTTGAACCAATTCGGTCCTATTCAAGGAATTCAGAAAATATGGACTTTGAGTAGGTGGTAATGGGTGGGGTCTGTGGGATGTTAAACTACTGCACGGATGGGAGGCAACAAGACGTCAGGCTGTCCCTGAATAATGAACAGGTTCTGTTTTACCAGAAGGCCATGTCGATTTTGTCCATGTCAGGAAAAGCACTTAATACGGTAATCACACCTCCACAGTATTGTAATGAATGGCATCAAAAGCAAAGAATGATGAGAAAGAACAATTACTAAAAGTGGAAAGAGAGGAAACCAGTTTTGCTGTTTGTAGGAATGAATGTATCTACGTATGGACTTTTAAACTTGAAGTTTGTTTGTACGTATGGGTGTCAGTGAGTAACCTGGGGACGGCTTGTAATGGTAATATTCCATCTCACTCAGAGGAGAAAACATTTCAGTGGATCCAACAAGTCAAGGGTAAACAGAAATATGGGCCCACTCAAACATGCCCCTCCAATATCCCAATACTCTCAGTCCTTGTATTCACTCTCACTCTGATTATGCTAGTTTTACTTCACAGGTGAATGAGCAGCTGAGATCTGTTTCCCCATAGGTAAATGGGCCAAGTCACTGCAAACCAATGCTACTCATACTGTACACTAAGTAGGGCAACGCAGTTGAAAGCATGCCTGCTGCCACTCGAGCCCCAATGCCCCATGTTATAGATTCAGGTGGGGTGAAGGTATATGGCAGTTATAATGGAACCAAGTAGCCTCAATGGCAAAAATAAATTTGCTGAACTTAAAGAAAAATAAAAGCCTGACCACAAGTGATCAAGAATGTACTTGCTTCATACACAGAAAACATTTTTAAAAATCTTAGCATAAAGAAAGAGAGGCTGGCACTTATCTTGCACTTTACACATGTTCAGGTTGCCCCAAAGGACTTGACAGTCAATGAAGTTAGTATTTTAAGTACAGGTACTGGAAAGCAGAAAATGTGACAACCAATTTTGAGCAAACTTTCACAAACAGGATATAGAAAAGAAATGAATCTGCCTTTTGATAATTTTGGGCAAAGTACAGATATTAACAGATCATAACAGAGAATACTCTTGTATCTCTTCAAAGAGTACTGTGGGATCTTTTGGGTACACCCAAGAGGAAGGATGGGGTCTTGACTGATTCTGCTGGTACATCTGACATTGCAGTCACATAGGATTTTCTGCTCGAGTTTCTGGAGTAGAACTTGAATCCACAATCTCAAATATAAGGGGGCAAGATTGCAATTGACTATATCATAGTTGAAAAAGGTCTCTCCGATCTATACATTACACAAGCCAGAATAATGCAGTGCAATGGCCTCCATAATGGAGACCAGTCGATGGTCAGGTTTGACAGTATACTGGGGTAACTTGCAGGCCACTTGCTGTGACGGAGCAGCCTTAAATTAGGTCTTCAAAAGCACGGCATGGTGCAAACAAATTCACAACATGCTGCCAACTGCCATAAAACTAAATACCCCCCAGATGACCTCACCCTTTACCTTCTGAACCCAGGAAACAAAGCCGAATAAGTACATGAACATTATCTGTCTTTTCTGCAAAGCTCAGAGGGGCATTCACCCTGAGGTTTTGAATGCAAAAGGAGAACTCTCCCTCTCTCCCTTAGAAAATACATAGCAGCCATAAGTACAATGCACGCAGCAATGAGAGGGTGAAGGAGAGCAAGAATGCACAGTCATTTTACACAAAAATGTTTTCAATTTACACAGTGCACATTTTTCCAAAGGAGTGCTTTAGAAATTTAATGTGGCACATTTTAGTTTCCTAGAGAAAGGCCCCATTCATAACATGGGACTTCTCTGCTCACGTCTAAAGACAGGTGTTTATCGTCCAATCATGGCTTAACCCGAAATAGACATATTGCCCTCAAGTTGTATTTCTTTCTGTTCAGTCACCTGGAACCTCAGATCAATATGTCAAAGCAGTAAAACAATTCAGAGATATTGTAATTCACTTCACAGAATCTCAGTGCAGATCAGTGACTGGATTTATGGGCACATTCTGCAGTCCCAGTTACATTTTATTTTGTATTCATTTACCTGAAATTCTAACATTACTCTCCACATTCTTAAGAGGGTTCACAGACATAACTTGCCATTTGGTCCATTGATCATGTGCCAAACCTTTGAAAGGCTTCCCAACTGGTCCTACTACCCTATAGCCTCAACTTTCTGTTCGAGATACAAATCCAATTCTCTTCTGGGATTAATTCATATTGAAGTAAATGCATGAGGTTATCTCAGTATAGGAACATCATCACTATTGCTAAATGTAAGTTGCGCATTGCCAAAATCATTTTCAGCAGAAGTAATGGACATAGCTTGTAAATCACAAATAGGACTAGGGCACTTTTTCCCCTCTCCATGTTGCATCCTAGGTTCATTGCACACCACCAGATGAGATTCACGAACTGAGCACAGGCTGAGAATTGAACTGGTGCCGGTCTGGTCAGTGCAACACTGCCATCTACTTAGTGCTCACTAAAAAAGCAGGACTTCCAAAACAATTAGAATTTGAGTGATGAATCTAGAAGTCCAGTAAGAGGTCTAATCTACTAGGTATTAGACAAATGTGGTGAGAACTTGCATTTTTGATTGGTAATAAAGGTCAATTTCTACTTAAATTAGTGCAAGTGACTGATGTGTTATCACTATACCAACAACCTTGTTTAGTCAGTGAATTCAAGTGGACGACACTGCTCAAAACGTGATTTAACTTTGATCCAATATATTATAATGCAAACTAAAATCATCCCACTTCCAAGGAACGTTCCCACTAAACACGTGCAGGACAGTGCACGTGACTGGCGAGAGGAACAGGGACAAGCAGTGGGGGTGTTGGAGGACAAAGAACAAGAGAGGAGGAAATCCCATCTAGCAGATGCCCAGGATTATCAAATCAACATGATCTGTCCGAGAAGTCTATCAACCACTCCCAGAAAGGAGTTCCTTGGAAAATAACCATTTGTAAGAAATCAGCTTATTAACTGTTTGATTGTGCTCCAGAAGCCAACTAAGCAATGCCACAGGAGATCACATCATACTTTCCTAACAATTTCAATGTACCCAGAAGGGAATGGGTGTGCAGTGTAGAGGGGAGGGGGGCACTGAGGTGCAAGATCAAGCCAGCTGATGGGACAGGAAACAATGAAAATTAAGCCATTCAACTTGAAATACAAAACATGAAGAGAAATAACATTTCAGGTTGCCCCCATACACGTCAGCCAGGGGAAGTACTGAAGTACGGTTAATGCTGCAAAATGGTAATATAACACTCAACTCGCACACAGCAAGGCCCCACAAACAGCAAATAAGGAACAGCTTGTTGGTTTAAGGATAAAGCTGTGGGAAGTTTTGCACCTTTTACAGAAAGGAACATAACATCTGAAACTTGCAGCCCCACAAAGCAGGACTAGCTCAATAATGTCAGTCTAGAATACATGCTCATCACTGGATTGGGATTTGAACCATTAACTTCCAACTCCACGCTACCATCCCGTCTCATCGCATACACCTTGAGTGCAAAACATTTGTTCTCACTAAATTGCAATGTTAGTCTGTCCTATAACCTCAATCCTTAAGGTCTTTTCAGAAAGGTTGAAGGACTGAATACTGCAGTATATTAACCCCACAAGCCTAAGTTCAAATCAGTTAACCTCTGCCTGTACAAATAGTTTTCTAAACACTCAGCTGGCTGGCTGGCTGCAGAGGAAAGAGAAATAAAGCAAATATTCCAAGTCAGAGGGTCTTCGACTGAGAACATTAACTGCTTCTCCATCCACAGACACTGCCTGGCCTGCTGAGTGTTTCCAGCATTTTCTGTTTTTATTTCAGATTCACAGCACATGAAGTTTTCCTTTTAATTTTCAGAGCTTCCTATACTGTTTGTGCAGAAAAAGATGAGATTTATTTGAAAGGGATAACCATACTTAGGATTTACTTCATTTGTGGATCAATTTCTGCTGGCAAGTTGAGGCAATGTTGCCAATGAAAAAAATAAAAGGAAAATGCATTTTAGGAGTATCAGAGAACACCAAGTAATGACACTGACCGAACTCACTTGCCCTACTTGTGACAGAGCTGAACCAAGCAGGTCTGTCAGATCAATTCAAAATGCTCCCCACGTAGAGCATGTTTGGAATGGCAAAATCAAGTGTATGTAAAAACTTTGATCTTTCCACTCTCCACTGTAACCCAACTAATCAACACCCCAACACCGTAACAGATTCCCCAAGTCCGAGCCAAACAAACTCTCAGGTCGGTCTGAGATTCAGTAAGATCTGCCTTTAAACTGGTTTAACCAGTGCAGTAGTTACTGTCCAACAGTGCAAATCGGAGAAAATACATCAAAGGTGGGGAGGGGAACAAAACCTGGAACTCTGCTTATACAAACAGTCCCTGAAATTATGGAACAAGATCCCACATCTATTGATTTCAAAACTGAAAAATCAATATCAATGTTGATTCTGCCAATCAGTATTGCTTCTTAATTTGGATGCAGTTCATATCTGAACCACTGGATCCCAACTGGGTTGGTACAGGGGTAAAGGAGTGAGCTGAATGGAGATGATCGGTTGGCCTCACCTGTTATAATTGCTGGGTCCATCCAGCTACTCCCACTCTCCCAGTTCAGGCTGGTGCTGTTGGCTGAGGCTGTTGCTGCATGGTTCACTGAAGAGCAGGAAGCAGCATTTGGTAGTCCCCCAAAATTGATGTTAATATTTGGTAACAGTGCCCGTAGACCATCCTGCCACTCTTTCACATTTAAACTTGCCACATTACTGCCGCTGTCTGAAAAAAATAAAATAAAATAAAAGGAAAAACAAAAATTAACTGGGCATTGCCAGATAAGTTTTGGATTTTATTGGTCTTGACTCCATGCCATTTAAGGGGATACAACATATTTAACAATCTGCTCACATGCATAAAGTGACTCTGCCTAGGTTGAGTTTGCATACACTCAAATTTCCATTCTATTATAGGGAACCCTAATTTTTGCTTTTATTCAAAGCAACAGTTCTATTTCTGTACCAATGGTTACTTGCTGATCCACACTGCATTTCAGTGGTCTTAAGCATCCTCAGAATCCCATCTCAGTCACAAGGCCCATGTCTATTCTCTAAACTTCATACCTAGAGATTACACGCTTTCTCTACTCCATTGCACAAGACCATGTGCAATGCCTTGACTTAGTGTGCATTCTGCCTTTTAAAATCCATACATGTGCTCACCAAGTCCTACTACACCCAGCCCAATAAGATTTCAGTTTACTTAACCAATATATCTGCAACTCATTCATGTGCTAAAAGCAATCTGAAATCACTGTACTCTAAACACTCAAACAAAATTAACTGTATAAACTGCTCACTGTGCAATTCTTAACATTTGTGCTCAACAGATTAGTTCAAAATGATCAACACCTAACTTTATCTACTTTTACAGGCCCAACTAATTTGTGAGAATACAATTAGTCTGTGCTCAAGAGCATAGCAAGCTGAATACCAGTGAGTCTATAACAAACTGCTATGCACCTAATCCAAGCACATCCAGTTCAAATTTGTAATCCCTGACAATGAATTGGAGATTCTGCCAATTGAATTTTCCACCTCCTTCCTGCTCAGAGAATGAGGGAATAAATGAGTAGAGCTTTGGAAATCCTTCAAAGGTAGCCCCAGTGTTAACCTCACTGTCAACACCATTATTGCTTCAATCCTAGTTCTGCAGTGTAATGGTCAAGTTACTGGACCAACAGCTGGAGTCCTGGACCACTGATCCAGAGGCGCAACTTGAATACGATGGCAAATAGCAAAATTCAAATTCAATTAAATACATGTTTTTGTTTTAGAAATGAGTTCACCTCATTAAACCAGCTATGTGACTACCTGGTCCTCACAAAACACATCTGGTTCATTAATGTTTTGAGGGGAGGAAATTTGCTTCCTTGCCTAATTTGGCCCATATGCAACTCCAGGTCCACCAATGTGGTTAACTCAGTTCAAGGGCAATTAAATGATGAACGGTTACTGTCAGCATTGCCAGCAATATTCACATCCTGTGAACAAACAAATAAAAACTCTAACTCTGCACACAGGTCAGAACTCAAGCTGCAATTGGAAGAGGAGCAGGTTAGCCTGTTTTTACCCTGGCACACTGCTGATCGGCTGAAACATCAAGATAGGTAGAAGTTAGTTTTGGGAAGCTGCGTCAACTCCAATTAATAACGCAAAGACGTGCCAGTATCCAATGACGGAATCCCAACCCATGTTCTCTCTCAACAGCACAAATGTAGGAACCTGCATGCCTGACACCGGAAACAATGTTTTGGGAAACAATCTCTTTCCAATAACATGACAATTCCCATCTAACAAGAATTGCACTGTGCACACCCCTGGTAAAGCCTCCATAATTAGCACGCATGAGGATTGTTGCTTTCTGTACCAGAAGATAGAGACCAACTTGATGAGAATGACCAGGAAGTGAGGGAACTAATTAATTGTAAAATTACATTCTTGGACTAGATAAACCACGTTTCAAGGGGCTGGGGATAGGTGGGAAAACAAATGCAATGCCATTTTAAGACCAAGGTCTTATCAAAATTTCATCTAAAGGGCAGACAAAAGGGTGAATGTGGAGAGATCCATCAACTTGCCAAAAAGCAATGATTTGCATGGATGCTTCAGTGCTGTCAAAACTAAGACCTAAACACCTAAGGACCGAGACTGCTGAGGGGCAAGAGAAGGGGAATTCAGCTGGGGCATACATGCAGTCAACGCTGGCTGGAAGGAGCACTTGGAAGACCTCAAAAGAGGCTGACACGTGCCCTCAACTCCATTCCTGAAAGCTGAAACAGACAGCAGCCTCTGGAGCAGATGATTTTCCCGAAGTACTTAAACGCAGCAGTAAAGTATTTCTGGCACAACTGAGGTCATCTAGAAAGAGGAAAATGTGCCCATGGTTTTGGAGATTCAATATTCATAGACATTGATAAGAAAGGAGAAAGCCTGACTGCTTGATCCACATGCAGGGAAATTCATCACAAAGATCCTCAGCCACCTCCTCCCAGGGTTGCAATGAAGATTCTGTTGAACAAATACAATGGACATGATCTTCATCACAAGGCAAAAAAAACTGCAAACTCAGTGAGAAAAAGTTTTCAATGCTGTCAACTGAAATGGGTCATGAAGAAATCTTCAAGTTTGGTCATCTCCAGAAGTTCATTACTGTTCTATTTTTGCAACATGATGACATGTTAGTAATGATCGCAAACAACAAATCTTTCAGACTCTAGGAGTGCATTCTAGGGTCAAAATGGTTATGCCAGTACACCAATCATCTTCTACCTTTGCGGCAATATTGCACCTCACTTCCCACAGGGGTGGAGTTAATTTAAAAGATGAACAGGAAAATGTTCAGCCCCACTTCAGAACCATCACCCCAACCTCGCTTTACATATCTTTTTCTAATATATTATATACAAACACACATAGACACACATATGTACACACACATCACATACTGTAAACCTGTTTACATTAAGTGGCACAACACTTGACTTCTTCAATTGCAGGAGAATGGGGTTTACACCAAGATAAAAGTTTATCTACTATCCTGCTCCCTTCTTACAACATCAACCCCTACCAATCAAAATCTACTGAGACTCTGGAAAACATGCATCATTTTCCATAGCTTGGGTGTCACCTCTCAAAGGCGGCAGACAAATAACAAAACTCACTTTAGCCAGCTGAGGAAAAGTATGTCTGGAATCAAAGTACTTTGGCCCAGCATTAAGTCTACTAAATAGTGGCCACTGCCGTCTTGCATGCTTTGAACAATCTGCTCTGGAACAAAGTAGTGAAATATCACCCTTGTCGTCTTGGCAAAATCCTCTGAATTCATTGGCAGGAGGAGAGGTAAACCTCAACCCCCTCACCCATGCCAATATAAGAGGTCCTGACTGCACCCAAGCAGCTCCATGGGCGGGCCATGTCACCTGTATGCCTGATACCATAAACAGGTGCTCTTCTCCTAGCTCCATCACTGCAAGAGGTTTCCCACAAGAGCAGAGAAAACAAAAATACTTTTGAGAATAATGATCTCATCAACTCATGGCCCATGACACTCCAAATGGAAGTGCAGCAGTTGGAAAAGCACTGAGTTACGTGGTTATCATTGAGCAAACAAGACAGCAAACATCTCAAACCACCCACCTGGCCCATCGTACCACTTATCCCACCTGCAACAGGATTCCACACAGAACTCTTCGGCCACCGGAGACTTCACAGAACTTTGTCAGAAGCAACTACGCTAGACTTCTTGCAACCCTTCTCCAGAAGTGATTTGACTGCTGCTTCATTTTTACTCAAAGATGATTTCAGCTTGTCTTTATTCTTAGCCACTATTTTGTTAATAACAATGCAATAGTTAGGCTGGAAACAATGCACTTGAGAGTTCAGCCTTCAAAGCTACTGGTTGGCTGGTTTAAGATAAATTGAATGTTGGGATTCTTCTCCTACCTGTTCCCTCACCTCCCCCAGCCTTTTCACCCAGCATAACAAGTATTAATTCACTGTCTTCATTACCATATCAGTCTCGTTGATCTGATCAAAAAGGTTTCTTTTTAAAAAAGCTATTTTCATTTCACAGGTATTAATACTACCAAACATCCATAATGTTAAAAGAAATGGAAATGGAAGTACAATTGTTCACTAGTTCAACCACTGAAATGAGGGTAAGTCCCATTTCACAGGTGACTTTGTTAATGGTCAATTCTGCCTGCCCTGGTCCAATAAGTAGTTAGGCTGTACACAAAGAAACTGGATTTCAAACGCAATCATTTGGGGTGTCAACAAAAGATCACAAGATTACACCGAGTTTAGAAGAGTCTATTATAAATGCCAGTTTCACTGAGGTTAAAGGTCAAGCTGGCTCTGCTGTTGGTCAAATTAGGAGTTTTGAACAAACATGTAAATGTGCAGAAACGTGAAGTTAAACAACAGCTTTATGTTGAAAACAGCCAAAGCACTACCAGGGAAAGTGTCTGTGCTCAGGAGTATGAATGTTCATTGGAGATAGGAGCAATAAAAGCGAGGGATGTGCAAAATTCCAGAGAAATTGGACTGAGGCAAAGATTCAGTTTTCCCTGTTGCAGCTAAGGAAGCATGGAATAACCAACAGGCTAGGACTGGAGGGTTGAAGGCTGGAACATTATGCTGCAGGGAGTACAGTGGAACAATAGGATCCAAGGAAGGTAATATTGGAATGGTATGATGATCTAACTCGGCCACAGCTGGGAGTATTGAGTGTAGTTCTGTTCACCATATCACAAGGTGACATCTCCAGAAAGGATACAGAAGAGATTTACGAAGTTGGGGCCAGGTTATGAAGAACAATCAACTAAACAGGAGTTAGTTTCTTTCAAGGCAACAGCAGATGGGAAATTTAAGGTGTATAAAATTATTAGGGCCTTGGATCCATTTCCCTTGCCAGAGAGCTCAAAATACCTGAATAGCATTGATTTAAGGCAAAGAGCGGAGCTATGGAAAAGCTTTAATTATCTCAAGGGTGATAGAGGTTTCTAACTCATGGGCCAGAAGGTACGATGGACGTAAAATCCTGTTCACATTTTAACTTAGTTGGATGAGCATTTGATGTATTGTGACATACAAGCCAGATGAAAAGCTTTAAACTATTAGAGCTGTTCAGACTAAATTCTGAGTGCCATGAGAGGAAGGTACAGAAGAAAGCCCTTTGTGTCTGCTCTGTCATTCAATAAAACTATGGTTGATGCTGTGCCTTGCCCATTTTTCGTCAGATCTCAACCTTGAAAAACCCCAATGACTGAACATCCACAGCCCCAAGGATGGAAGGTTCTAATGATTTGCAGAAAGAAAATTCTTACCCCAGCCTTAAATGGCAAGCTCTTACCCAAGATTTTGCTCTTGATTTCCTGTCTCTCCAGTCTCTTGGCAGCTGAAGTCACCCTGTACTCCTCACAATAAATTGTGTTCCAATGAAATTACCACTCAATTCCAGCCAATTTGAGGCCAATTTTACAATTTCTCCTCAAAGATCACTTAACTCATCTTGGGATTAAAATCAAAATGATAGAAACTCTCATCAGGCAGCATCTGTAGAAAGGTTTTTATCCTGAAATGTTTAACACTCATTCTCTTTCCACAGACGCTGCCTGACCTGTTTCCAGAATTCTGTTTTTATTCCAGATTTCCAACATCCATAGTTTTTGTCAATCTCATCCAACGGAATCCATCTGGTACAACTTGACTCCAAAGCACGTATATCCTACTTTACACAAGGAAACCAAACCTGCACATAATATTAAATGAAACCCCGGAGCTCTGCACAATCACAGCAAAACCTTACTTTTTCACTAACACCTTCATTGTCATAAGCATATTTCACTTCCTAACTGCTTCCAACACCTGGACATTTACTTTCTGCATCTTGTGAACTAGCACATCAACATTACCAGCTTTACCGTTAAAAATGTTTCTAAACGTCCTTCTACAGTATGTAATCTCACATTTTCCTATGTTACACTTCATTTGCCACCTTTTCCCCAGTTTGCATATCTTCAGTTTCTTCACACCATTCTTAAAGCTCATATGGCCATTCACCTTCATTGCCAGCAAACGTAGATACTATTATTGACAGTCTGCCACTCTAAAAGGACCATTTATTCCTCCTCTTTTGTCCTTTATTCATGTATATATTTCTCCCTCAACCACCAAGCCTTTAATTTCATGCAACAGCTTAGCATATGGTACCTTAAATACTTATGGAAAATCTAAATAAACTACATTCACTGGTTCTCACTTCTAATTTTCCACTAGTTAAATCCTCAATAAACTGTCAAGCTTGACAAACCTCGTCGGTTTGGTCGAATCAGACAATGTGCGTTTACTTAGAAAAATAATGTTATTCGGCAGATTAATAGTGGACCAGTTTGCTGACAACAGATAGCAGGTTTAGTTGGTCTGCAGTTCTTTGCTCTCTCTCCCACATTTCTAAAATGGTTGGATTACATTTGCTTTCTACCAAAATGCAGGACTTATAACAGAACCCAAGGAATTTTGGAAGATCATCACAAATGCATCCATCATCTTTGCAGCCACTGCTTTTAGAACCCAATCCCAGAGTTTAAGTCCAGGAGATTTGTCTGGTTTTAAATCTGAAATTTCAAATGCCTTGTCATTAACACCATAATGAGAAGATCTGACTGTCATCAGACAGTGGGCTTCCCTCTTAGCTTGCTACTTTGTCTAATGCACATAGCCCCACATTTTTGCTATGCTCCTTTTTGGCAGTTGTATAAGCATCGACAATCTTTTTATATTCCTTGATAATTTTCTCTGAGTCTTCACTGTCAAATATTTATCATTCCATTGCTGTTTCTGAAACACTCAATCCATTGGCTTACTACTTATTTGGTATGGCAACTGCTCTGCCGGAGACCGCAAGAAACCGCAGAGAGCTGTGGACACAGCTCAGCATATCACAGAAACCAGCCTCCCCTCCATGGACTGTCTACACTTTCTGCTGCCTCGGTAAAGCAGCCGACATAATCAAAGATCCTACCTACTCTGAACATCCTTCTCCCCCCTCGCATTGGGCAGAAGTAAAAAAGCCTGAAAGCATGTACACCAGGCTCAAGGACAGCTTCCATCCCACTTATGACTACTGAATGGTCTCCTTGTACAAGATGGACTCCTGACCTCAATCTACCCCATTATGTCCTTGCACCTTAGTGTTTGCCTGCACTCTGTAACTAAGAACACTTTATTCTGCATTCTGTTACTGTTTTCCCTTGTACTACCTCAATGGACTGATGTGATCTGTATGGACAGTATGCAAGACAAAAGTTTTTCCACTGTACCTCAGTACATGTGACAATAATAAACCAACTTACCAATTTATCTGGGCAAAATGATCAGCCTCTCATTGTAATATTATGCTATTGATAACCTTAGACAGACACAAATGGATCAGTATCTTTTGGTTTTATTATTTTGCAATGGAAAGTGTACTTGTTGAACAATTTCAAGTATTTAAGTATTTGCCACTATGCGTTTCCTGGCAAAGCTTGTGATTTAATGTCTCCAACTGCACACACCAACACACCCCTCATGATCTATATAATTAGTGATATTTGAATTCAATAAGTTTCCAATTGATCATTTTAAAACATCTTATAGATTTATCACCACATTGTGACCACTCTTCCCCAAGAGAACCCCTCATTACCAATTAGTCCTGTCTGAGCTTGTAACCAAGTCGATTCTGAGGTAACTGCCGTGCAGACTGTCCCAAACGCATTCAATTAACTTTTCCACCACACTTTTGTCCTATCCACAAGACGACTGCAGTTCTCCATTACTGAACTCCCTTAGCCACAAGCCTTTCTTCCTTCGATTAATTGTCCACCCAATGGCATTGCTGATTTTAGGGGACCAACAAACCACTCTAGGGTGTTTTTGAACCTTGTGTGTTACCTCCGCCCATGATGTCCCTGTGACTTTTCCAAACTTGGTAGGACTTACTCCCATATGGAAAAGCATAGCCCTATTAGGGATAGTCAGCAGGGCTTTGTATGGGAGAGGTTATATCTTATAAATTTGATTGAGTTTATTTTGAGGTGAAGCTGATTGATGAGGATCAGACAGTGGAGGTTGTAAACATTGACCTCAGCTTTGACAAGGTACCTCATGGTAGGCTGATAGATAAGGTTAGGGTGCATGCAATTCAAGGAGACTTGGTAGACTAGATTCCAAATCGGCTTGGCCATAGAAGACAGTGATCGAGGGGTTTTAATGTGACTGGAGGTCTGTGACCAGTGGTATTCCTATGATACAAAATATGATTTGGACAAAAATGTAGGTGGGATGATTAGTAAGTTTGCAAACACAAAAGTTGGTGGAATTGCGGATGGTGAGGAAGGCTGTCAAAGGATTCAGAAGGATATAGGCCAGTTGGCAAAGAAATGACAAATGGAGTTTAATCTGGACAAATGTGACACGTTGCATTTTGGGAGATCAGATGTGGAGGAAACTACACAGTAAATGGACCCTTGCATCATTATGTACAAAGGGATCTTGAGGTGCAAGTCCAAAGTTCCCTAAAAGTAGCAACAGATGTAGATAGGATGGTAAATACAGAGTATGGCATGCTGGCCTTCATTGGTATAAAAGTTGGGAAGTCACGTTGCAGCTGTGTAACATTTTGGTTAGGCCACATTTGGAGTATCGTGTGCAGTTCTGGCCACTACATTAAAGGAGTGATGTGGAGGCTTTGGAGAGGGTGCAGAAAAGGTTCACCAAGATGCCGTCTGGATTAGAGTGTATCGATGGAGCGGTTCAACAATCTTGAAACATTCACTCTTTGGAGGCAGAGGCTGATAGAAATATATAAAATTATAAGCAGCATAGAAAGGGTAGGTAGTCAGTCAGTCTGTCTTTCTCCTCAGGCTGAAGTGTCAAATTCTAGAGGGTGACAATGACATTCTAGAAACGTCAAATTCCTCGGGTGGAAATTCCAGATGGCTTAAGGTGGTTGGGGGGGGGGGGGGGGGGGGCAGGGATGGAGTTTAAAGCAGATTTACAAGGCAAAAATGTTCTCTTTTTTTCTTTTAAAAAGGTGGTGCCTGGAACACACTGCCTTTGGAACTGGTAGAAGCAGATATAATCAAATGTTTAAGAGGCATTGAGAGACATGTGAACAGACAGGGACACGTGCAGGCGATGTGCTGTTTAAATTGGCATCACGGTTGGCACAGACATGGGCTGAAGGACCCGTTCCTGTACTGGGACATCCTGCGTTCTTCAGTCTGTTGGAGCTGAACTCACCGAAAAGTAGAGACAATTCCATCGCAATCCTGACATGCTCTGTGGAAGATGGAAAGAATTTCAGGTGTCAAGAAGTGAGTCACTCACCACAGGGTACCCGGGTTTGACCAACTCTTGTTGCCTGTTTGAGGCTGGTTTGGCTGAGTTCCTGGATAATAGTTACCCCAAGATGCTGATTGGGAGGGGCTCCCAGTAGTAATGCCTGAATGTCAGGGACAAATGTTCAGGGTCTCTTGTTGGAGATGGTCACTGCCTGGCACTTGTATGGCATGAATGTTACTTGCCTGTTATCAGTCCACAACTGAATGATGTCAAAGTCTTACTGTTGGCAGGTATGGGCTGGTTCATTTGCTTACGAGTTACAAGTGGAATGGAACGCCGCGCAATCAGAAAATCCCCATTTAGGACTTCATGATGGAAGAAAGGTCATTGATGAGGCGGAGGATGACCGTCAGGCCGAGAACACTGCTCCAAGAAACTCATGCAGCAAATGTTCTAGAAATGGGATGACTTGTTTCCAACAACAACAATCATCTTTTATGCGAGGTATGACTCCAACCACTGAAGTGCTTTCCCCTTGATGCCCACCAATTCCAGTTCTATTCAGCTTCCTGATACCACACTGTTAAATGCTGCCTTAATATCAAGGGCAATCATTCTCATCTCAACCCTAGAATTCAGCTCTTTGATCTACATTTGGACAGTGGCTGAGAGATTTCTAAACTGCGTGGCCCCAGCAAAATCAAACTGGGCACCTATAGTTCGTTACTGGATTATCCAGGACGCGAGTTCCAGCCACGTTTAAGTGGATTTCTTGCAACACATTCAAGTGCTCTCTTCCCCCAATAGCGATGCCAAAGGCCAATAAAAGGAAAATTCTTCCTTTGTGAGATTTGCACTTAACACATCCAATCCATTGAAACAGACAAACATCCCAGAAGATTAACATCAAGAATTTCTTCATTTTAAATTTGGTACTGGGTTCTTGTATCTCAGCAGAATCCAGTCCTTAGTTTTACCAATATATTTGGTTCCAACCTGACTCACAACTAGATCTCATTCAATCTTCCCCCAGCCCAATATGTCCTTGATCCTGGCACTGGGAAAGCAACATGGATTCCCAGCACAGATTGCACAGAACAGTGAACCAGTCTCTTTCTACACTACAACTTTCAATGATTTTGTGATAAGATGTTTGTTAGGATGAAAAACAAATTGTGCGCTATGAAAGGTGAGAACCATGAATAATAACAGAAAATGCTGGAAGTACACAGCAGCTGTTGGAAGACAGATCAGTTATGATTAAGTCTTGACCACCTTCTCTCAGGCTGCATCAACAGAATGTGTAATCACTTGATTTCCACTGTCACAAATATCCTTTGTTTGCCCCATGCCCCTCCCTTCGATGCAACTTACTTTTTTTAGTTCTGATTTAAAGTCATCGACCTGAAACAGTAAAATGTATTTCTCTAAAGATGCTGCCTAACTTGTTGTGTACTTCCAGCAATTTGTTTTTATTTTAGATGCCCAGCATCTGCAGTGCTTTGCATTTAGATTGAAACAAGAGCCATGCTTGTCAACAAGGATAGGCACGTTGGATGAATGGGATTTGGACAACATAGGGAGTGAAGTTCGGAGGTCTCAAAAAGGGAGCTGAGGATACTACCAGAAAACTCTTTTGAGAGGTAACAAACTTTAGTGTTACTACAGCTGAGATAAAGAGGCAGGTACAATGAAGGAAGACTGCATTGTTTTTAGTACGAGTCATTATGCTACTTACTTTTCTGCTGGCTTCAAAGACCTTGCAGCAAGATGTTCTTCTGGTGTCCTCTCTTCCTTTACTTCCGACATTCCCACACATTCCTGCTTTCACCAGGAAATGCTGATTCAACTTGCAAGCTCCCACAGGAACCAGTTACAAACTACCTTTAGGGCAAGCAAATGTTGGCAGGTTGTTTGCTTATTATGTTTCAAAGCTCAAGTTATCCTTTCTTGCTGACCTCCAGACAAGCACTGATGCCACTGAATAGCACGAATCCATTTCTTCCTTCCACTTACAAAAGGCACCAAGGCCACTGTTCACATTTAACCTGCCTTGCTGGCCAAGATTAGCCAATGTGATTTAGACTTGTACTGGAACCTGGACCACCTCCTGAAAAATGGGAATATATCAAGTAGTGTGGCTGGCTATAGGAACTCCACTGAAGGGCCTTTGACTTAGTCACAGTGAGCCTGAAATCCAATGACAGTCATTACTAAAGCTAGAAAACCTTCAATTAAACATTTTTTCAGATGGCAAGGGTGCACTACAATCAACCATTCCAAGACAATTTTAAAATGTGCACAATCACACAGCACTATTAAATGTTAAGATAAGTTGGTTTTCCTATAAAGCATAAAGTAAAATTTTGGGATGGATACAAATGAAACAGGCTCATTACTGCAATGGTGCCTGTAATACTGATGATTCCAAGTACCAGCCACAACTAACTTGTAGCACTTCTGCCACTGAGGAAGACCCACTCCAGTGATGAACACAAAAATCCCGGCCGACACGAACACCGTACGACTGAGGAAGTACTGCACTTTGAGGAACAAACTGTGGCACAGCCTTGCCCAAGTGAGCATTAAACACCCCATGGCACTATATCAAAGAGCAGAAGATTCCTTGTGGTATTCTGAGCAATATTAAACTCCCAATGCACCTGACAAAACTGATTTTCTGGTTGTCATTGTTAATTGAGGGAGCATGCTATGCACAAATTGGCATTCACATTTCCTACATTACAAGACTGACAACTCTAAAAATACCAGATGTAAAGTGCTTCATCTGGACCTGATAGGGTTCTACTACAAATATTTCTCTGATCATTTATGAGCAAACTATTGATTCATAATTGTAGGACTTATTACCATGCCATTCTGCTTGGAAACAGCAATACCCATCAATCTGAAAGAAGGAACCAAATTAAAAACAGGTGCAGAACTAGCCTTGGGGTTTTTTTTTCCTTCTCCTTCAGGTATGACCGAACTCAAGGTCATTGTTTCTCTACTACTTTAATTTTTACTGAGCCCCAAAAGACAGGAAATTATTTACTTGGAAAATTTAAGGCATTAAAAAAGTACTTGGTATTTTGTAAGCATATCCAATAGCTTGAATCATCCAAAAGTCAGTTAAAATTTTAGAACTGATGTTGATGAAACAGGCTCATTACTGCAATAGTGCCTGAATTGTTGGAGGTTCCCAATACCAGACACTGCTCAGTTGCTAATACTTCTGCCATTGGATCAGAGGGCTGAGGGCATAAAACCCAGTCAAATGATGGGCATAAAAATCCAGATTGACATAAATGCCAAAACACTGAGGAATTACTGCACTTTCAGGAGCAGTTTTGAAACATCCCATTAATACTTTAATGGAAGTAACAGACCTGAACAGGTACACCAATTCTTGGAGTGGAACAGAGTTAAAAGGTATGGGGCTAAAGGAGGTCTGTGCCAACGAACAATCCTCCAGCAGTGCATGCATTCTAAAGCTGTTCAATGACAGCAAAGGACAACTCATGAATCATAAACAAGTGAAAAGTCGTGCAGCTGTCAGTTAAATCCTCAGTTATGAGCAAAAGAGTTCCAACCTATCCCATCCAGTTACAAATCCACTTCAGCCACAGAATTACCAGAGATATTTTGAGAAACTGTCTATTTTGATTGAAAGCAACATCAACTGTTTGTTAAACACAATGATTTTTTTGTTAAGAGTACTTGCTTATTCAGGACTGCAGTATATAATATACATTTAAACAAATTAGCTATGTTGCTGCTTTTCACACTTGTGATTGAAATGGTTAGAGCTGTATTATTGACTATAGTTCAGTAATCTTTGAAATGCATTTCAAAAGAAAATTACTAACCAGGTCTAAAGCCAGACTGAACCTAACCCACTTGCTCAATACAACTGATTAAACAAGAGGTGCATGTTCTCATTCTTGAACTTTCAAGTAATAAAAACACAACTACTTTAGGGAAATGAGATTTGTTGAGAGAAATAGCAGGCAGGCCAACAGGGCTCAATGCACAGCGTTAGCTACCTTCAGTTAACTAAAGGTGCCAACCAAAACTATATACTAAATCACTTGGGTGTCAGGGTAAGAGTGAACATGGCTGTTTAGATACATGTTGCTTACATTTTGGATGCATTTAATTCATTCCAATGAACATTACATTGCAGTATGAGAGACCTAACCTGAAAAATAAAAGCCTTTGAAGTAATGAGTCTGCTGTTGTGGGAGGAAATCCCATGATAATCATGGGATATTGGCTCTGGATGCTCTATGTTTAGTAGGCAAAATGGGCTTTCCCCACTCTTCCAATGCACAACAGAAATTTAGACAGATCCTAAACGAGGTAAATGCCGGAGTACGTACTGTGGACACAACATACACTAGTCATCTGGTATCACACAATGGCTAATTCAAATACTGGCTCCTCCATAAACTAATATAGGAGTCAACTCCTATCACATGAATCACAGCTCAGTCCAACAAAACAGATAGTGAACATGAAAATTGCAATGCAGGAGATTTCACCCACAACATTCAAGCAGAAAAAGCTTCCATCCCAAATTCACGTACGAAAGCAAAACCATCATACTGACTGCCACCAATTGAAAGCCAAGGCCATAAATTAACAAAATTTTAGCCAGACAAATTATTTAACAGTTGTTCAGATACAAATTCATCCAAACATTCAAAACAATGGAGATGAAATACCATGCAGTTCAAAAACAACGCTTAAAAAGCCACTCAACACCACACCAGCATCCAGGCAACCTCAAGAGCTGGCTTATTTTCAGCACTAATCCTTGGGAAGTTTGAAACTCCATTATTTGATCAGTTTCCTTTGGGCGGACTGCTATGCCTCATGCCATTTACTTCTACCTTGGGTGTGGTTACCAGATATAAAGAGTACCCTGCAGCAGAACTATGCACAAGGTCTGGTTGGATTGTGGAAAACAGCTGACAAAGCTCAAAATATGCCCAACCAATGATAATTGGTGTCTACAGGAATCAATTTGTAGAACACAGGCAGATTAGAGAGTATGGTATGTTTTTTATTAATTTATTATGCCACAAAAGGAGACCATTCAGCCCATCAGGTCCGGACCGTCTCCTAGTAGAGCGATTCTACCAGTCTCATTCCCCTATAGCCCTGCAGTTTATTCTCCTGACTCCCTTTTGGTTCTTTTGCCAATTTCTACAAGCATGGGTAATTTACGGTAGTCAATTAACCCAGAGCATGTCTTTGGGACGAGGAAGGAAATTTACATAGTCAGGGAGAAAGTCGCAAATACCACACAGAGTGAGCAAGATTAGTATTGAACCTAGGTCCCTGGAATCTGAAGTAGCAGCACCAGATCATCCCCCGTTTGCATTCACTCTTTGCCCTCTTCGGCACTGCCATCAATACATTTAAATAAGCTCAGCAACAATTTCATCCTTCACTGTGTGTGCAATATGAAATTTTGGACACAATGGACTAAAAGATAACTAGAATCAAGAGTATTGGCTTGCACCTAGAATACATATTTGAAGTCAGTGACCCAAGATGACCAAATGAGTCTTCGTCCAAGTCTCAACATGGCTCATCCACAGGGCATCACTACCCAGCTACGCTTCCTTACTGGAACAACCCCGACACGAGGTGATACATGCTCTTCAGTTGGTCAACACACAATACCTAGCGACAGCCGTTGCCCAATAGGAAAAGAACACTGAAGTGACCTTTTTGAGAAAGGGAAATTAAAAAAGGTACTATGATTGGGAAATGGGGACAGATAAACAAGCACAGGTTAGAAAGGAGAGATCTTAAAGTCCACTTAAGCCACAAACCTTTACCTCCAAAATCTTTGGTCTGGTGCACATTTTATCCCATGAAGCACATGGGGCCATTTTCTCTACATCCCTCTGGTGACAATGCCATGCCACAAAAAAACTCTGTCAGTTTTTCCATGCTTCTGTCCCTCACCCTGATATTGCGTAGTAGTCCTGTATACCTGTGGACACTTGTTTTCATGCCTGCTTCATTATTACACCTTTTAATTTCATTATTCTTGTACTTTATTCTATCCAACTGCGATTTTGCTCTTATCCTGCTCACTTTCTTTGGCACGAGCCTGTATTTGCTCTCTAGCAAATCTGATCCAAAGGCTATTAATGAGATACATTAGCCACTTCTCCCTCTACAGATGCTGCCCAATCTGCATTGAGATGGTTGACTTCAAATTTCAGAGAAGGCATTTGACAATACTATGTCCACAGATTGAGAAAATACTCTATAACAGTAGACAAACTGCTGTTGGTGATAAAGAGTGCTGTCTGGATAAAAGTAGCCAGCCGAGTTCCAAGAATTGCAACCCATGGAGTTAATATTTCTAATGCAATGGAACAGTATGTCATTAACAACATTCATGGGTAATTCTGGCGAAGTTAATGACCAGAAGGATCGATGACCTTTGCAGAGTCTTGGGACAAGTTACTTAAGCAAGCTAAATATGACAGATGGATTTTAATGTTTATACACTGGTAATTGTAAACATCTGTGCAAGATAACAGTTCCTTACTCTGCCATCACCTATTTGAAATGCAGGGTGACAGCTCCCAACAGCAACATTAAGATGACAAGATTAAAAGGCCACGACAGTCAGGTTCTATAGAAATGCACTTTGGCAGGTTTTGAGGTTGGCTTGGAACATCGTTCAAGTAATATTTTTTTTTTACGTGTGCTTCACTTGGCTCCATTTTCATTGTAACATGAGAAACTTTCAATAGTGGAAAGAGACGGAGAAGGTAAACAACCATATCACTTGAAGGAATCGTTATACACAAGTACCTTACCAGCAAATCTACTTCAGTATTTTGTCTTGTAATATGCTGTGCTCAAAGTAGTCACTTTAAATAGTTGAATGCCATGGATCCAGCCAACAAGTTACTTGTACAAACTTTACCAGTTATGATGTCGATGAGAGATGAACCAAGGGTAGGTGACAACTAAGAGGGGCAATCTGGTGGTGCAGCAGTTAGCACTGTAACCTCTCAGTTTTGGGGACCAGAGTTTGACACTGGCCTCAGGTGCCATCTGTGAAGAGTTTGCACATTCCCTCTATGACCATGTAGGTTTCTCCTCAGATGTGCCAGTTTCCTGTCACAGCCCAAAGACACGTTGCTAGGTTGATTGCCGCTGCAAACTACCCCTTTATGTAGTTTGATGGCAAAATCATGCAGAAGTGCAAAGGCGTTTGAGAGAATAAGTTGCAAGGCTACAGGAGAATTGGACTGACAGGAAGGCCAAATAGATGTTTTTGGTGACATAATAAGCAATATCCTTCAGAATGAATGACTAATAGGCCAGATTACAAGAATGTTCCCCCGAAAAAAGGGCTCCCCAATTCTTGATATTATTACCATGGTTGAGTACTCACTATAGGTTAAATGAGTACAGGGCATAGATTAAATGATTAATTTAAATCTATTAATCTACGAGTACTCATCGTAGATTGAGTACTGGGTATAGATACAGTACATGGGGACAGATTAAAAAGAGAAATCTATGCCAGCAGCTGAGTACAAAATTTGGGTGCTTCCCCGAAGACAAAAGGCAGAGGTGAATCTATGGAAGTGTCACCAGAGCGAGCTTTTGTTCAAGCCTATAATAGCTCGAGTGAACAATGAATGGTGGTCTTATTGGAAAAGAAAAAAATCCCACAGGGCTCGATAGTGTTGGAAAAAGGGATGATGGGGGTTGGGGGGAGATAGAAAACAAACATACACTCTTAAAAGGGGTTGGCCATTCAGGACAGACAAGATGAAATGTCTTCACCCAGGAGACAGTAAATCTCTAGGGATCCTCTACCCCAGAGGGCTGTGAAGGCACATTCATTGAGTAAATTCAAGTCAGGGATCAATAGGTTTGCAAGACACTAAGGGAATCAAGAGTTAATGGATGAAAGATTAGTCATGATGTTATTGAATGTCAGAGCAGGCATGAGGGGCTGGATGACCTATTTCGGCTTATAATGTTTCTATTCGAACGTTGAACGGACTGATACCTAGTTTTGCTAAGAGGGACAGTAGGATTTTAGATTTATTAAATCTTCCACTGGTAAATAATTTCATTAGTAGGATTTCATCCTTTTGGTGCTCCCAGTTCAATTTCAGATGAGGCAAAACAGAATCCTTACGCCAAATAAACCAGAAATTATTTCCTATGTGGAGTTCCACTACAAATGTTAAGAAACTTGCAATATTAATACTGAAATGAACTTATGAACTTGTTCAATAACACACATGGCTAATTACTATTGGAAGAAATGGAGTATCCAGGTGTTCTGAAAAGAAAGTTGGTGAATTTTGCTATTGTCAAGTGATGCTTCACAACATACCTGAAAGAACAAATACAACACTTGTACAGTGCATACACGAATACTATCACAGTAGCACTCCGTAACCCAACAAATTTAAATTATGTGCAGTAGTTAAGGTTAGTTCATTAAAACAACAAATATTTCTCAAAGCAAAACAAAAAAATTAACTTTCTTTTATCAGTTGCAGATTTAAGAAAAAAGTCAAGATGTTCCTATTGCTACATCTTTTATAGTAACTCTCATCTGAATTGCTTTTATTGCCAAAGTAGGTAAAGTATGTGAGTAGTCCAACTGAGTTTATCAATGGTGAATCCAGGACATTGCTGCTGAGGGAATTTATATTGAATGGTTGTACCTTCCCCAAGGATAGGTAGTTCGACTCCCTTCTTGGGAGTAGTCATCGCCCAGCACTTTTGTGGCATTAATGTTGCTCACTACTTTTCAGTTCACATAGTCTAGGTCTCACTGCATCCAGGCACAAACTACTTCATTTTCTGAGTCGCAAGGGGAATTGAACTATGGTAAAACAAACATCCCCACTTCTGACTTTATCATAGAAGGTCAGCCAAAGTTGGTTGGGTGTTGAGACACTACACTGTGGGGTCTTAGGGGTGGGAAAACCTCCAACAATCACAACCACCTTTATGTGAGGCATGATCAACCATTGGTCATTGACTTCAGTTTTGCCCAGGCTCTTCAGTGCTAACTTTGTCAAATGCTGACTTGATGTCAAGGGCAGTCACACACTCATCTCAGGAATTAAACTGTTTTGTCCCCATCTGAAGGCTGTGATGACGTGCACATCTGATCGATCCTGGTAAAGTCCAAACTGGCATCCACAAGCAGGTTATTGGTAAATAAGTGTCATTTGATACCACTGTTAATGACAGGTTTCCATGGGAGGGATTGGAAAAAGGGCAATTCACCACCTGGTGCAACTTGAGACCTGAATCTGCAAGGCACTTCTGCAAGAAATTGAATGAACTCTGCCGTGTTTGAAATTAAGCGAACCAAAATGCCCTGTTAGACATCCAGTTGATGATAGGTACAGCATACTGGAACTGATACACTACATATTTGTCATGTCAAAATAGGGAAAACTAACAAGTCCAAATGCTGTTGAAACTGCACAAGAACTCTTAAAAACATGTATTAAATTCAAGCTTATCAGCAACCACTAGCAGCCCAGAACCATTAGCATCAGTTGCCATTACCTCAACAAAAGTGAAGGACGGAATAGTTTGGGTACCTCTTTCATTATTGCATATGCAGCATATCTAAACAAACACTTGGCTTGACATTGGGGTGGTATGATGAAAATGGTCCAATGTTTAAAATTACACTTTTGAAAACTCCTGCAGTCTTAATAACAAAAAACAATGCCAGCAACATGTTGAAAAAGCAGTGCTAAGGGCCAGGGGTTGAACAAAGCACAGGACATTTGACCAATCTGGAAGTCATAATTGAGGAACAAGTTTGGCTTCTATACAAATGTAGAAAAGAGGAAGGTTTGACCTTCACATCCAGTATCAAATGACAAATCAACTGTCTCAGGCGATGTACTACAAGATGGATCATTTCCACATACTCTTAGTTCTCTATACTACATCTCCATCTGCATATTACATCCAAACAGATTTTGTCTCCGCACTAAATCAAGCTGCACCATTGTCAGATTTTCTTCTAACCATATACTGCATCAAATTGCACCAGTCACGTCATTACCTCAGTACTCGGAAAGGATTGACAGATTGATAGCTCGTTCGATTCTGCAAACTGTAGCACCACCTGTTTTCCAAGTGCTGTTAACATAACATTCTTTGGCATTTACATTACATTAGAAAGCACATCTTACCAAATATTTAAAACATTTTAATCTTTGGAATTCAAGATGCAATATGCTCCACCCAAATTCAAAGCAAAGAGGAAGATTAGGCATTTTGATACTGCTTTACAGGGAGAGGGGGAGAAACACAAGCCATCTCAGAGCAAAAAGTCACTCTTCTGTCTTTATTCCTTTGTACAAGGGCTTTTGATACAGATTACCTCAAACTGCAATAAAAAAAAATTGCTGGGAACACAAGCCCTTTTATCTATCAAGGTCAGGAACGCCTTGAGTTATTCTAATCATTAACACCCTATTTTTCCAACAAACCTGCCATGTTTTCACCAATTTTCCACCTCTGACACAGACTTAAACTCCACTTTCAAGGAATATCAGCACCATTTTCATTACTGCTGCCCCCTCCATTGCTGTGTTCCATTACGATTCGTGACCTAAACATGGCTCATTCATTTCTTATACAAGACCACTACCATAAAGCAGCTATTACTGTGAAGGGAAACAGCATTACATTTTTGATAGAGAATTAATATTTGGAGATGTATTGGCAAGAGTCAATTAGAATTTGCCAAACTTCAGTGAGGAACAGCAGGAATAATGACATACTACAAAAACCTCTTGTCAAAAATCCCACATATTCACTATTCTCAAATGAAAGTGTCTCAGCTCAGTACTAAATGAGCTTCTCGACATGATATTCTCCACATCCGAGACTTTAACCCCTGGTTCTAGAATCCTTAGCCAAGGGAAACATTCTCCCTAGTATCCAACTTGCCAAGCCCTGTAAGTACATCTTTTTGCCCCCCTTTTGATTATTTTCACCTCCAAAATGCCTCTGAAGCTTCTGTGTTCCAAGGAGAATTAACCCAGCTTATCTCTGTATGGTATATTCCTCATCAACCATCTCAGTAAATCTCTTCCAGAGCTCCATCAAGGCCAGCCCACGCTTCATAACATGTCCAGAACTGGCCACAATAATCCAGCCAGGAAGTAATCAGTGGTTTGTAAAGTTTAGCAGAGCTTCCTTGCTTTTGTGCCCTATATTCCTTTTTAAACAAATATTTTAATGGTCCACCACCTTCAGAGATCACAGTTTCTGATTCTTACTCCTTCAAAATGGCATGACTTACATTAGCTTGCCTTGTTCTTCTTGCAGAACCACACTTCTGTCATATGTCAGGCCATTTCTCCAGTCTATCAATGTCCCCTGAAATTTGTCATCACCCTTGTCAGATATAAAAAGGCCAAGGAGTCTTAAAAATTGTAAAGGATTGAAAGCTTCAAAATTTAGTATGGCATGTTCTTCACAGGAAATGCTAGCTGTCAGTGTTTCTGGGAAAATGATAGTTGAAAATCCACCAGACCTGGAGTATACAGAGAGGTAGGTAGGTAGGTAGGGGTGTGCGTGTGCGTATGCGCGCTCGCGCAGAAGACAGATACTGCTGAAGATTTCCAGTGATAGCTGGAAGCTTTCTGTTCATGGCTGACACCAATGAATTGATGGCTCTTTTGGAGATGTCACAGACTGGGCCACAGTGTGAAAACAAAGCACAAGCTAGTACTACAGAAGCTTAAAACAAGAGTGAATTTCAGTACAGATTTAGATAGAAATATTTTTCTCTCAGGTATAGAGCAGACAAGAGATAATCAGCCTCTGCTTTCTCTGAAGCCGAGGTTGCAATCCAGAGATGACAGCTTAAGGCAAAATGATGAACATACACGAGCCTAGACAATTAAACGTTAAAGTTAACCCCACCATTCCTCAGCTGCTTATGGTACCAAAAGGCGTTACCATCCTCACTACTTTCCAGTGAATCCCGTTGACAGACGTGATCACTGGATGGTAGCAGGACAGCCTTTGGCAGAGAGATCAGGGACTCTGTAGATATTCTTTAGAAGCTCATAACGAATGGGCACCAGGACCAATTAGGTGGTTGTTAATGGCACCCACAGAATCTTGACTCGGGAAGGGTGACCCGTTTCATGGAAAGTGAAAACAGGATAACTAATTTTTTTTAAAAATGTGAATAGATGTACCAGAGTCCTTGAACAACGCTGACAAGAAAATTTCTTCAGCAGCCAAGAGAGGACACAAATTACTGTATTCCATAGTACATTGCAGAAGTCAGTCCTTAGTGTTAATAAAGGCTGGACTCATCCTTTCTACCTTCATTGGTGAATTATTTTCCCCAAAAGAAATGTTGCATTTGCTATCTCTAACTGCAACAATTTGATGATGATTCTCTCAAACAAAATCGCCCAGTAGCAATCAGCTCAACTCTGAATTGGCAGCACCCCCTTGTGTCTTAGATACCAATTTCCCAAGATAATGCTGCAAATTCCCTAATCACCTTGTGATCGGTAATTTGAATCCTCTCCTGATGAATCACGCAATACAACACTGAAGGATTGTTGGTGCATTCAAGATGATTGATAAGGTAAATAGTCTCAGTGCTTTGCAAAGAAATTTGAAGAAAATGGGATAATTCAGAGAAAATTCAAAACTGAGAAATAGAGCACCAAGAAAGTTGTCCATGTGTCACGTGGAAAGAATGAGCGACAACAAACAAGTCGTCTGAGTACACAAATCTTAAACTGCCTTGGCAGCTCAGGTTATTCAACTCCAAAAAAAAACACATCTCTTGGCTTGACATTTGCACCAATGCAAACCAGCTTTCTTCATTGGGAAAAGTCTGCTTGTCTGATCTTCCCCAATAATTAAAAGTTAAAAATGCCCAGCTTGGAGAGGATCATTTTATTGACTTAATTCACACCAGGTGCGTGACAGTACTTGGGCACCTTCAATACCCTCCCTTGCTCTGGTTAGAAAAATAACACTTGTTGTTACAATGAGCCACAGAGCAACATTCATGACAAAAAGGGGACTAATTTCTCTGGTGCAAATAGGTTTTGGCTTTCTTTAAATCCAATACTTTGCTTTTCAGCGCAGGGTTCACATTGAGAAAACAGCAGAATAAAAAATGAGATCTTAGAATATACTGTATCGTATAATGTAAGCACATTTACATAGCCAACTGTAAAGTCATCTACATGTTACGATATGTCAACTTGTAGTTGTAGCAACTCTTGCATTATCGATAGGAGGCGCAAAAGAATAAACTAAATATACATCTCCATACTGTGGTATAAGAGCACCGAGCCCAATGCCTTCCAAGTATTCCATTGTTAACTATTCATCACAGGTGTACCAAACCAGTGCCAGCACCTCCTGTTGGACTGGTAAGGAATGGGATTTACCCCACTCGTTTTCCTGCGGTAAGTAGGTTAATTATAATTCATTTACCCTGAAACTCAAGAAAACAAAGCCTGTGACATTGATGGTGTGGGTTAAGTGTTAATCAAAATCGCCAGCCGAGCCACGACAGAAGCCGCAAATGCTGCAAGAATCTGGAGTTCATTAAAGATGGTCGAAGTCAAGTGACGCATAGCAAAATGTCAGGATGAAAAAAAAACACATTTTTAGGACCCAGACGTCGCACTCGTGTGCTCAACCCAGCTGTTGGTTCTATATTTCCTGAATACAACAAAGAATCTGCAAGTTAGTAAGTTGCTACAATTATCCACCAGTTGCCACCTACCTGATATAGGAATTCCACCAAGTCCTGTGCTGTGCGGTGGTATATTTAAGTCCAAGAAATTACTGTTTGAGGTGGGCGTTGCTGTGTGGTTCAAGTGCATCATACTATTGTGAGGGTATGCCATCCATGGGTACCGTGCCTGACCTGGAAAACTGAATGAGTTGTAGACGGCTCTGTGCTGAAAAGCTGGGAACCTCCGCGGTAATACAGAGTTGGGGAAAGAGTTGCCTATGGAGTTGGCTGTTGTGGCAGAAGCTGGTGTCAAGAAGCCACCAATGCCTTTGTTTGCAGTTTGCGAAGGGGTCTGTAGTGCGGTGGGGGAGGTGAGGCCCACGTTGGAAGGTTGGTCCTGGACTGAGAGTTCCTTCTCTATCAGGTCTGCTAAGGCTTTCCTGGTGATGTCGAACGGGTCGAAACCCAGGTCATCCTCTTGTTGTTTGGAGGAGCCGAACCCAAAAGCAGCTTGCCAGTCTGTTGATGAAGATACTGGGATTGTTTCTGGAATTTGTCAAAGAAAATGACAAATGAGTAAACATTTCTACAGATATACTTAAATAAACTGTGCATTATTTTCAAAGTGATGAGTGCCATCATTTCTCAATCCTTGACATCTTGAAAGTTAATAGAGAGGAAATCTAAGTGAGAACTAAAACCAGGAGAGGACACGGTTTGCAGAATACTCAATGCCAGTTCCTTCATTAAAGTGGCATGACACAGATAGGGAGGGTCTCGTTCCATATGGAGTGAAAGTAGTTTAATAAAAAAGGGTTGTGGAAAATCTATTAAGAATTTAGTTGGAAATTTAAGTTATCTTCAGCCGTTTGCTTGCACTGATGAGCAGATCAATGTTGACAGTGGTTTCTTTATGAGTGGGTGTGCAGGAGATAGAGGAGTGGGAAGAGAGGACAGCTTTAGGGTGAAAGGGGAAAGGTTTAGGGAGAACTTCTTCAGTGTGGTAGGAGTGTGGAACGGGCTGCCATCTGACGTGGTAATGACTGGCTCACTCAGTTTTAAGAATAAATTGGATAGATACATGGACGGGAGAGGTCTGGAGGGTTATGGACTGGGTGCAGGTCAATGGGACTAGCGGAATAAAGTTTCGGCAGACTAGAAGGGCCAAATGGCCTGTTTTCTGTGCTGTAGTGTTCTATGGTAGAGGTGAGAAAGGTTCATGCAGATGGTGAGTAAAGACGACTGGATAGTGATGAGAGTAAAGAGAAGGGAAGGAGGGTAACAGATTCAAACTGGAAACTCCGTGCTGGAGTAAAACTACAATGGAACTTTCATATAGAATTTAAAGTTTACAGAAGAGCCACTTTCCTTTTTCATGCAGTAGACTTGAGGGTTAACAGAAATAACTTGTCAAACTCTATAAATAATATGAGAACATGTCAAATGTTAACATTTAAATGCACACATGGCTCTATGTTCAGAAACTGTCACTTGGAACAAACAGCCAACTCCACCACCCAAGGAACATCGCGATGTGCCAAACTCCCCGCAGGAACTGAGAGCACAATCACAACACGTTTTTGGTAGTCTTTAAACATACTTATTTTGGAAGCCGTTCACAAAAGGGTCAACAAAGTCATACAGTGCAGGTCAGAAAGCCATTAGCTCTTGGGACGATATGAGATTCAGATTTCACATACACAATTATCTCGAGTGGTAACTGCCTTGCCAACAGAGTTCTGCATCCTTCAAGGCAAATATGCTAACTTTAAAAAGATATGAATGTGTGACAATGATTTAATTGGATCCAAGTTGAAGCACCTGCTGTCGAGTGTTTCATGGTCTGCATGGGGTGCTCCAGGCATCAGTTGCAATATAAAATGATATAGGTCAGCCTGGAGTAATGTTCCATTAAAAGCTGTTTGAAACATTCAGAGCGAGTCTGCAGCCAATGAAGGACATTTATGAGTTGTGCCATCAGCCAAAAGCTGTCAATGAATTTGAAATCTATCAGTTCAGCCACAGAGGAGTGGGAGACTGCGCACAAGGCAAGCCATTTAATCTTGGATCCTTTAAGTGAGAGCTGGCTATTTCTTTGTTACTTTATGCATTACTCTTAAATGTAGAATGGTTTAAAATGCACTGACGTTACCAAGTAAACTTAAAATGGTTTCAACTCTGTTTTTTGTCAGCAGATGGTATACCTAAAAGCTATCTTGTTTGCACAATAGAATATCCAAAGTTCACAAAAGGCACAAAATTTTCTCTCCACAGCTACTCTGGAAGGAGATTCACATTGTAATATTATGGGGGGGGGGGTGGGGGGGGGGGGGGGGGGGGGGGGGGGGAAGAAAGAGGAAGGGGTAAAGGGTGGGGATCAAGGCAGAGCACGAGAGAGGTGAACAGTTAGAAAGAATACAAAACCATTCGAGTACCTTTCAAGTCCCTTCAACAGTTTAAGTCTTAACTGTATAACTTCTGAAGTAATCAGCATTAATATTGTGGTCAAGTGGCACAGCAGTTAATGTCACTGCCTGATAGCTTCAGGGACCTGGATTCGATCTTGACCTCGTGCTGTTGTGTGGAGTGACCATGTTTTCAAATTGGGTTTCCTCTGGTTTCTTTCCACATTTCAAAGGAGGGTTAATTGGCAACTGCAAAGTCCCCCTGGTACAGGTGGGTGGCAGGAGTACTTAGGGGAGTTGATGGATATGTGGGAGAGAATAGGTTACAGGGAAATAAGCAGGTGAATGGGCCTGATGGTAATGCCCTGAGCAAATGGCCTCCAATGTCGTAAAAAGAAAATGAATTGCAAAATGCAGCAGTCTATGTTCTACATACAGCAATGTAGATGAATGACATTTCTTTTAATGCTGCCAGATGAGTGATTTTTTTTCCCTCATCCACAAGAGCAACTCTCCGCTTTAGACTGATTCAAATCTCCTAACAGTAAATTTTGTTACTTTTTGTAATTACTTGCTGTACCTGCGTACATATACCAACTCACCCAGATCCCTATGCAGCTCACTGATTGCTCACTATTTACGTAATATACTTTTTTATTTTTCCCGCCAAAGTTGACAATAATCCCAAGGATCTTCACAAATAAAACAGATAAGACATGCAGAGCCAGTCAGGAACACAAGTGACTTTTAAAACTTGTGTGAGACGTGGAGAATTGTCAGGGAGATTTTCTATACTCAGCCAAGGAGGGCGGTTTCATAAACTGATCCAATCAGATTTTCAGTAACTGCATGGGAGACGAGTCACTAGAGTAGTTTTCTTTCTCAGAATGTCAAGGAACAAACTAGGGGACAGGCTCTTAAATCCAGTATGTGCACTGATAACAAGTTAGTTACTAACTTGCTAATTAAATATCTGGATGACTAATCAGAATATGGTTGTTTATGGTGCATTGAGTTGTAGAGCACAGAACCAGGCTCCTTGTCTCACCGAGTTGTGTGTTTTTTACTAACCATTAAGCACTCATTTACACTAATGCCATTTCTTTCTTTCACACTTTCATTAACTCTCCCTAGATTCTACCACTCACCTACATACCAGGGGTAATTTACAGGGGCTAATTAACCTACCAACCTGCACTTTAAATATGAGATAGCGTACTTAAAATTTTAGAAAACCTGTGGCTAGTGAAAAGAATTGACCTGAAAAATTAATTAGGAAAAAGCCCACATATCCTCCGGTCTTGATGGACTACATCCTAGGGTTTGAACAAGTGGCTGGAGATAAAGTGGATGCATTGCTTTTGACCTTCCACAATTCCTTATAATATCGAATGGCCCCTGCAAATTAGAAGGAAACAAACCCAACTGCAATCGGAGAAGGAAAGCTGGGAACTGTAGGCCAGTTATCTTGACCAGCTTGAAGAAAACAGTAGTGGTTATTAACTGGAAAGTGACAACAGCAGCAAAATTATTGAACCATTTAAAAATGGATGTGAAAGCAAAATAGTGTTTTTGGCATTGTAAGTCAGATTAGTTAAGGGGGAAAAAAAAAAAATCGGTGAATGTAGTTATCTGGATTTAAGAGGCAGATTAAAAAGTGCTACATAATTAGGATTGACAGGGTTCAAGGACAAAAAGGTCACGTGTGCATCAAATGTTTGCAACAAGTGGGTTACTGTAGGGATCAGCACTTGGGCTCCAATCATTTATTGCATCGACTTGGAGAGTAAGTTTAAAGCAACTAAGTTTACCTGAAATAATTATTAAACCAGGTTCTGTGGAGAGTGCAGAAGTTGCAAATTAAGAAATGAGTGGATGAGAATGCAGTTCATGGAAAAATTATTTGGTAGGAAAACATGTTTTAAAGTTGGGAACAGCGGTAGAGGAATGTGGGTATACTTGTGCTCATGCTCAAATACAAAATTCATACTCTGGTATAGGAAGCAATTAGGAAAATTAGGAAATAAATTAGCTTTTATTGCAAAGATTTTGGCAGTTATTGCCACGACACTGGACCTTGGTAAGATCACATCTGGAAAATCTGTTCATACATCAGCTTTATGGAGATAACAAAGCTTCCATTGGGTTGATTTCCTTTAAGGTCTTTACTCCCAGAGTTCAGACCAATGAGTGGATCTCATTCAAACAAAGTGATCAAAGGGCACAATAGGGTAGGGACTGGGATGATGTTTTCTCGGTGGGGGGAGAGGGGTCAACACAGAATTCTGGCATCAGACACGTGAGTGATTTAAAAAACCTTCATTCAGAGGCTTGTCTTTGTAATTCTACCTCAGACCTGCAACACTCAGGTTTTCAGTGTGCCCATACTGGAGTTATATTTTTGGGAACAAAATTGGGAAAGTTGAGTGAAAGAAAGATGACCTTATTAAATAGATAAATATTGCATTTGATAATTAAAGTCATGAATGCCCTGCTCCAGTTCCCAGTTTGCATGTTCTTTGGAATTGAGTTTGGGGAGCTGCAGTTAGACAAAATGGTTGGTTAAGGTAATGACATTCAGAGGACAATTACAGATACTGGATCTGGAGTAAGACCATGCACAAGGACCTCCGTAGTAGAATCACTTTGGTAGGGTAGAGGTGGACAATGGAGACTATGATTACAAACAGAGCAAGAGTAACTGAAGGATAAGAGAAATGAGTGGTTATGAGCATTAAAAGCACTGAATAAGCTTAAGCTCAAGGATGAGAGATAATCTGTTACATGCTTGAAAATAATTTAGTTTTTTTTAATACAAGGTAGCAGAGCACATAATCAAAGGATAGCCATTATTAAATCCACTGAGGAACTCACAACCAAGTTCCTTACGTGGAGAGTGGTAAGAATAGGAAAGATCATTACATTGAGTGGTTGAAGCAAATAGTCTAGGTACACTTAATGAAAACTCCAGGAGATGGAGAGCAGAATCGAGAGACGAAACGAGAAGTGTGATCAAGTTCACCCAGAGCATAACAACAGAATTAAACTGTTCTGGTGAATCACCTGCTTCTACGATTTTTTCTTCTTTTGATCATAGATACTCAATCCTGGGTTAATTCCTTATCCCAAGCTCCGTACACCCAAACAGTCTGTCAGTGCAACCAATCATTTTGGAACAAATGCAACTCCTCATACCACATGGAACATTTTATCTCAAGCCATGGGCCTGCAACATCTCTTTAAAAAAAAAGGGATCATTCATCACAGGTGCAATTTTAGCTGGAACTTGAAGGCAGTGTATTTCAGACATGTGCAAGCCAGACCCTCCCTTAACTACTGCTCTTCTCTCAAAGCATAGGAAATTTGCAATCCTCTGCACAAACGATTAACATTTGGAATTATAGCACCAATTTAACCTAGTCAACAAACAAGTAGCTGGGTACAATCTTTCCAAGATATTCATAATGCACCCAAAGATAATGCTTCTGGACTGCATTTTAATGTTGTATTTATGATAGCCTTGCAAAAGCTGAAGAGTAGAGTTTCTCAGTGGTGGGAGAAACCAGATTCAGAACACAAACTTCAGTTTTACTTGATTGAGATGTATACAAATTAATGGAATATGGATTGAAACTGCAAATCCCTCCTACAACATCCATGTCACACCCACGAAGCCACAATAATGCATTCAGAAAAGGAGTTCTCAATGTTTAAAATTACACTTTTGAAAACTCCTGCAGTCTTAATAACAAAAAACAATGCCAGCAACAAAATTAGATAATGCTGGAATTACTCAGCTTGTCAGACTGCGTCTGTGGAGAGAAAAAGAGTTACTATTTCAGGTTGATGACCTATCGTCAAATGAATGATATCAGCTTTGGTAGAAATCTGATATAGGGGAAAAACCATGCCTTTAGGATTAATATACTGCAAGCAGAGCATCCAGTTTATCATGTTATCTCCTATGCAAGCACTGAATTTCTTGAACTGGTTACACAATGATTTGTATTAGCAGTAATTTTACATCAATGTTGACTCTAGTTGCCAGCAACTCAAGGCAATCTCATCCTAATTCTGCATCAACGCAGTAACAAGTCAGCTGTGCTAGCAGAGTAAGCCCTTTTTAAGATACGACTGGCTCACCTGCAACTCTGCATGGGTGTAAACTTGGATTGGACCTCATTTTATAAAGTACATCTGCAAAATAAGTGCAGCATAAATAAAGTTTGTATTTATGTATTTGCTGATCTTTCTTTAATCACAGCAGTTAACAGATAATAATTGGAAATAAAATTAACAGTGCTTCGCAAAAACAGATTACTGGGTGAAAGAACGCAACAGGTAACTTCCACGCATTAACCACAGTATCCCAAGTTCAGTTATCCCAACTTCAAACTATCCATCCATTATGTAGTTCAAAGTCACACGCACACTTTTACGCTGCTTCATCTTTCCCCCCCCAATACATGGATTTTGTGTATTTGACGAACACAATGAAAAGTGTCCCAAGTAATAATGTCAAAGCACAGCCGCCCCCCCTACCCCCCCACCCCCCCCCCCCCCCCCCCCCCCCCCCCCCCCCCCCCCCCCCCAAGTGTGTACTGCCAAAGGAACATACCTGATGTGAAGAGAGACTGTGGTTCTGGTGCTGTTGGCCAGTCGTGTGTTGATGGTGATGAAGTGGGGTACAACAGGCTGTTTGGGAGAGGGTTGGGGTGTCTGAAGTTGCTGTTGTCTGAGAACAGGGACTGGGATTCTGCTGCAGCACCCTCAAAAGGAGACCGTGCGTTGTGATTGGATGAACTAATTGGGACAACTGGGTTGGGTTTTGTTAAACCTGGCGGTGGTGACGGTGTTTCACTTGGAGGAATCTGTGAACAGACACGGTGGTATATTAGTATTTACTTTACAGATGAGGCACAATCCACTGACTAAGATGTTTCCATCATCACTGGCATACCAAGTGAGAGAAACAGTTCAGCTGGACCCAACACTGAACCATTTACACCATATATGTGCTCAAGTTGAATTATAAATAAGTATATTGGGATGTCATACAAAGGTCAATAACCTTCTTTTCTGAAATAAGAACACAAGTTGGTCAACCTACTCCACCATTCTAACTGAATGAACTAAGCATACAATTCTTAACAATTTCAAGTGAGATGTGAAATCAGGTTGCAATCTCTGCTACTGAAAATCCATCCATTTGATTCTTAAATGGCCAAGTTTTAATTTTGATTGAGGAATCCAGAGCAAGTGAGCAGCACAATGAGGATTTTTAAAAAAATCTATGCTTCTGAATAATTTTGTGCTTCAGTCACCCAAATACTACTAAAACTTTAGGGAATACAATTTTATACAACCACTGTTCTCATAATTTAACCATAAGCACTGGTATAATTCTGACAAAGCTGCCAAGACCAACATATTATTAATGATCTGCAGGGTCCAAAATGAAACAGATTGGTTACAACTGAGACTGCATATATAGCACAACTTGACACCTTCATCTTCTTCAAATGACCAATATTTCAGCTGAGCTGTAGCTTTCACTATGTCTGTTAACACCCCAAATCTTGCATTCCTCTACAGCTGTCTTGCACCATGAAGATAATGTGCCAGATCGCATTTGCACTATTTATTCTATGTTGACTTTTCATGCCAATTCACATGACTTGGACCGCTTAACCTGTTACATTCAAACTGAAACAACTCATGAATCCACATACATTCTACTTTTATAAGTCGTTTAAATAAAAAGGTCTTAATGGGCAAGAGTATGTTACATCCCATCATCCAGAGATTACACCCTTGAACTTTTACCTCAAATAATTCCCGATGCAAAGTTGCATCTTCCAGCATTTATCATCCAACTTCTTAAGGCTGCTTTGTTGCCCACTTTATACCTTAGTTTTCGGATAAAATATCCAAAAACGTATTCAGATCAAAGTCAAACTGGCAACAAATACATGAAGAGCATCCTGCTGAGTGCTCACATACAGCAAACCTCTATTGTCGAGGCAACAACGTGGCTCTGGAGGGACAAAATCCCATCCTTCTTCCATGTCACATTGAGCAACTGGCACTTTTCGATGTTGGCGTTTTAAAATCAGGACCATTTCCTTGCTTGACTAGAGAGGTCAACGTGGGCACAATTCATCGTGGTGGTACTCAGTTTTAGAGATTTCACCAAAATAATCATTCCAACTATTGGTGTAGAAAGGTTGTCATTTAATTTTGAAAAACTAAGTTTAGTTTTTTTTTACTGCAACCCCACCTAGGTGACTTGAGCACTTGCAATAACCCGAGTTTCTTTTGTAAATTCAGAGGCAGCAATAGTGGAGTCACTCTGTCTTGCCGATCCTAAATGCCAACTCGTCCAGTAACTTGCAATCAGAATCATTTTAAAACATGCCCAATAGCTCTCCCCTTTACCTATCTCACTTTGCTTCCACGATCAAATTATTTCACACGCTCAGTTTTCAAATTTCTTCCTAAGCTTCTCCTTTTTGTCAATCACTTTTTCCTTGGACTCTAATTACCATAAATCTCTGGCAGCTTTCATCCCATCACAGAGGACCATCTCTGTGCTATTAACATTGCTGCCTTGGATAATATTTTTCATCTTTTCAGGACTCAGAACTCAAATATCTGACACTAGACATTTGAACATGGGTTACCCTCAATGGCTGATGGGACAGAATTGTACACATTTCTAACTACTTCCAAACCAACTATTTTTACCATCTAAAAAGACAGGATCCACACCAGCACGGTGTATGCAAGAGCCAGAAGTTTTGGAAAAACCAGCTTCAAGGCACACACTACGTGGACATAATCCCTTCATGACATCCAGGTCAAAATTCTGCAACACTACATGGCAGCATCGAGGCCACCTTGTGTCGCAAGTTGACAAAATAGCAGCATTGAGAATACCAACACCTTATCAACAACTATGACTAGATCTTAAATGCCACCTTTGTTACTGTTGTCCACATTCCAACAACGGGGAAAAAGCTATAATGCTGCAACATACGAAAGATTTCTAAAATACTAAGTCAATGCATACCTTATAGGACAATTTTCTTTCAAGGACGAAGGGCAGTAATTCTATCCTTCTACCTCAATTTTTGCATCCAATGCCAGTTCTGTACTCCAGTACTAATAAGTAGCATGCTTTGAATTAAGACCTTTTGACAAGACACTTCCAAATTTACCTCTGATTAATTCAGACTTTTTTGCTCTCCTTTTGAATTAGCTCTGCTCACTCATGCAGCTTACTGTGAATTAGCCTCATCATAGTTGGCAGAATTCTGAGTGCCTGCAGATCCCCTTCAGACTATCACTTGAGGTTCACTTATTTGACATCTCAAACGCTTCACATTTGCTATTTTCTATGCATCTCTAGAACCTAATCTTTTATTATGGAACAATGATCCTAATTCATTAACTGTTGCACTGTAAAGAATTAAGATTATTTTTGTAGACTTCCATTACTGTCTTATGGTTATACATACTTAAAATTTCAATACTATTCACGTCTGTTTAAGACAGATGTTCTAACCTTTGTTTTTACTGCTAGGGGTAACCTTTTTTTGCCCAATTCTCCACAAATTATAGAAAATGAATAGAAATTGTTTTCGTAATTGTGCCCTTGATTTCTAACTTTAACACATTACCTCTAAGGAGGCTGATAATCTAATGGCTGGAAGTTCTATCACTGTCAGCTTCACAAGTTGCAGGTTAGAAATCATTTTTGACCATTGAGGCAAGAAATTAAATTATCTTCTCTACAGAGGAACTGGAAAGAATTTATGAACACCAGTTACTTGCAACTGATCCAATACAGATATTCTCATGTGGTTCAACATCAACTCTTATTAGGCACAACCTAAAAAGTTTCTAAATTTGCCTTTGCTTTTTTCTGTGGGGGAAAATGAAGAAGATTAATTTGCCCTGTTTGAAGGCATCATCTAGACGAGCAAAATTATATTCCAATGCTTAGATTATATTAATCATTCAAGGGATGGACACTGAAGCTGGTTAAAGAATAATAATAATAATAATAATAATAATAAAGTACTTGTTTAAAAGGTACAATGAAAAAGGAGCATTTGGGTTTTTGTATCAAATATAACTCACCTGTTGTATATTATCACCATTTCCTAGACTGAGTGTTTCTGGCGGTTTATCCACCTGTCTGCAAAACAAATTGCGACAAATTGATAATCTGATCTCAGTTTTCTTCGGTGTGCAAATCTGCCAAATTTTTATAGCTCATTTAAAAGAAACAAGCAGCCAAGTGAGGGGACAATGCTCACAGTGGATCCCACCAACATTTAAGAAAGCAAAATCAAAGAGAAGGTAAAATAGAAAATTAGCAGCAATGTGCCATGATGCTCATGCTCTTTATACAAGTTAAAAGCAGCAACAAAACAACAGTGCATCTGACTGGTCTATAATTTGGCATGGAAAGTGCAAGAGCTCACAGTTGGTGGAAAGAGGACAGATTAAAAGTTCAGCAGCACCTTGCACTTTGGGTATTCCAGTTTGTAAAAACTAGCTATTTTAATTTTGCCTCGATGGCTTAAAGACTTGCGCTGTTACTCCGCACTTTTAAGTACAGACAGTTGCAGTGTGCCACTGATCACACTAGGCAGCGAGACTTCTATAGTTGGAGACTGACCACTTTAATTCAAGTTTTCTATTGCAGAATTTATCCACTGAATGGGGCAAGTTTTGCTCCTTTTCACAAAACTCAGTCATCTTCAACTCAAAGATATCTAAAGAAACTGGAATCTGAGACTTAACTACAGAAAATATTTAGCTAGACAATATTTATTCTTCAGACATTTGCAAATGGAAACATTCACAACTCTTCCGCACAAACTTATATCGACAACGTACAATGCAGCGCAACATTAACCTCTGAAAGAAACCCAAACTATTCCTTAAACGTAGCTCAGGTAGAGTTGGAGCCAGACACTATTACACCGAAGCCACAGCAGCTTAATTCAGTTTTCTAGGACCAATTCATAGATCGTGATTAGGATCCTGAGGGTAAATTATTTTAACCATGATTATAAAGAGTGCCATTGAGAAATATCAGTAATATTGACAGCAAATTATTAGTCACAGCGGTGTGTGGAGGCTAATCTTTGACCAAAAACTTCAGCAGCTGCATGAATTGAGTCAGACAAAGGTAAGTTCCATGAGCTAAAATGAATTGAACTGGAAATCAAGCAATCTTAGCCTATGTCAAAACTCAACACTGCAATGGTCAGTGATCACAGGCTGCAGCCCTCTCCAGACAGTTGTGCACAGTGACATGATGTGCTGTGATGCAAAGCCAGTCTGCATGCTTACAGTTGGGTGACAAGGGCATAATGTCCACTAATACTTCCTTTGAGGACCCGTATATGAAACGACGGCCACCCAGGAAAAGTGCTGGAGGGCTGCCTACAAGAAATTGAACACCAGTGAGGCTTTGGCCTCATGAAGGAAGCAAAAGAAATACTGAGGCAAAGCACGAAGTCCATCAACACATTGCTTCAGTGACTGCCCAACTGTGAAGTATTGGAAGTTCTGTTCGCAGAAGATATCAAATCTGAAAAGGAACATTGACTGACAGATGAAAGATAAAACAGACTCTGCAATCTCAAAGCAAAAAATACAATATTACTTTTGCAGGTCTGGGGGGCAAAACTGACACTAGGATGTGCAAGTGGTGGAGGGAGATGATATGCACGAGCCATGGGGGCTCAAAGGATGACAGAAAATTGCTTCAAGAGATTCTTTTGCCTTTTTGAGCCCTTGTGAGGTACAGATCCAAGAATACTGACAGCTTTGGCACCTCAATTAGATGGCTGCTTTTCAAGTGGGAAATATGAGCTCTTGGAGGCTGTGTCATATAGTGCCACAATGACCACATCCTAATTTCTATTCTTGGTCCATATCCACATATGAACTTCACAGTAGGTCTGACACCCTGGCTCCAAGAATTTGGAGATTTGAGAGCTGTCCAGATTTGTTGCGATATCAGCCAAGGATGAAACCCAAGACATTCCAATTAGTGTATCTTTCTGGCATAACCAACTGAGCCATCAAGAGAATCAAGGTTTGGCAGAGAATCCTTATTTGTCAGAGAATAGTATTTTTAATCTGACAATATACTGTTGGAGTTCAAGATGACAGACTGGCTTGCTCCAAAACTTGTAGGGTATAGAAGTAGTCTTGAAGGAAATGGGATACAATTGTCTTCTTCGACTAACACCATCTCAACAACATGCAGCGTACAAAGCTGATTTGAATTCAAGTCAGCTTTCGGCCATTATCAAACAAAAGTGATGATTACATTAATCTTCCACAACCATTTAGCATCGTGCTTCTGATAACAAAATGCACACCCCTGATATAAAAGTTTTCAACTCTTGTTGGAAGTGTTGAGTGACGAGGCCAAAAGGGATACTTTGCACTGATACTGACCATCAAGTGCTCAAAGAACTGATCGTGCACAAGAACTCTGGGAACAGGAGCGAGCAAGCAAACAAACAAACATTGCCTCCCTTTGTTCAGTTGGGGTTATTTCAGTCCAAGAGAGAAATAAAGCCAATCACTGACCTGAGTTCTGTGTCAGGACCATCTGGGGTCATGTGCTCAGGATCTGAACTATTATCAAGTAAAGGAGGAGTTTTCCTGTGCTCGAGTGTTAGACCGTTGCCTGCTTTAGCTGTGGTCAGTAATGACGGCCAGGTATCTTTATTACTACTGTTGTGTCTGTAAGGGGAAAGAATGGCAGAAATACTGAGTACCTACCAAAGTGACACCACAGTAAGTTTCAGCAGCTCAGAGATGCTGTTCACTTAGTGGAAACTTCCCGAAAGGGATCCCATCCAAAATGTATTGCTGGCATCACACATCCTTACCAGCCAGTGGCCTGACAACAGCCAAAATGAGCAATTCAATTCATCCATTATTGGATGCAGAAGAAGAGGTAGCCTACTCCAAGAGGAAGTAGGGAGCAGTAGCTTGCATAGGTAAAGCATGGATTTACAATCCTTGCGATCTTTCAGAAATCAGCCTTTGTATTGGATACTCAGGATTAAGTTGTTCACCAGATCAACTTGCACGCAGTAAACAAGGAACGTAGCTAGATATTATAAATGCTTAACAAGAGGTTTAGGTAATATTTTTTTTACAGTACAAATTCACAAGTTTTTGGTAGTGTTATACACAGTCCTTCACTGCAAATTTTCAACCAAAAGCAAGGACAATCAGAAGACCGGGTTGATGTGTGTCACACAACAGGCTTCTCTCAACACAAAATTCACCATTTCCATAGTGACTGTCCCAAGTTCTCCGCCCTAGATATAGACATGTCATTTTAATCAAAGATCCCAGGCTGATGTGGGAGTGTCATAAAGATTGCACAATGTGCAAAGTTATTTAATATGTCATACTGAGACAAAAGACACCAACACATGGGAAAAAGTGGTGTCTATCTCATCACAACTTAACAGAGATTAAAGAGACTAAGCACTATCCGTTCTCAAAGTTAAATCAATATTCCAAGATATGAAATTATGATACACATTGACAATCTGATTAAGTTTTCCATGTAAGATAAAGGCCACATATTCCATTGAAGTAGCATTTTATAGAAAAGCAGAAGAGTAATGGGAAATCCATATATTTAGAGTTCTTCTGTGGAAATATGCTAATCAAGAGCAAGTCATTGGTTGCTTATTTCATAATCGTTTTGCTTATGTCATGATAGGTCAAGTTTGCTGCACACAAAGTTAATGCTATGTTGCAATCTTCTTCCCAATAGCTGCTGTGGCCAATGGAAGAAAAATCATCCATTAGTAATCAAGTATTAATTTCCAGAGTGCAGAGCAAGTTCGGAATTTCACACTAGATTTCAACACTTGTTCCAACCTATGGCCAACTGAGAGGGTTTTCAAATAGCAAGACTCAAACCCAAGTGAAACACAGTCTCCATTGCAGCACTGATCCCATCCTTGTACCGTTCAAAGGCATGGAGTAACTGTGGAATGCACGTTGAGACACTGGATATGTCCAAAACGGTTTTAATGAAATCCTCCAATGGTAGTATCACACCCAGCAACATCAAACCAATATTCCCAGCATCTATACTGATCGCACTGAAACAGTTCTAGTTGGACCTGGTTGTTCATATGCCCAAACCAGACACTCAAAACAAGTACTCTACTAAGCTCTGAACCAGAAATAACCCCTCAGAAGGAAACAAGAACTACAAGGATATTTGAAAATTGCAAAACCTAACATTTTAATCAACTCATGGAATCCCTACCCTTTGATTGACTGCTCCAACTGTAAAAGCAACATCAAGTGCTGAACTATCTCCACACAAGAGTACATGGTTATACCCAATAATTGGAACAAGAGCGCAAGAAGCCAAATGCCTCATCAAGTACCATCTGCCCCACCCATGGCAAATCCAATATAGGATGCATCATCTACCTCAGAACCCAAAGAACTGAGTGGAAGCAAGTCAACCTAAACCCTGAATGACTGTCCAAGAACAAGAGTTGGAAGAACCATAGAACAATACAGGCCCTTCAGCCCACCATATTGTGCCGACCTTTAAACCACGCCTAAGACTATCTAACCCTTCCTCCCACATATCCCCTATTTTAAATTCCTCCATATGCTTATCTAACCATCTCTTCAACTTGTGACCTTGCACCTTATTGCACTGCACTTTCTCTGTAGCTGTGACACTTTGTACTGTTACTGTTTTTACCTGTACTACATCAATGCCCTCTGTACTAACTCAATGTAACTGCACTGTGTAATGAATTGACCTGTACATTTGGTTTGTGAGACAAGCTTTTCACTGTACCTCGGTGCAAGTGACAATAATAAACCAATACCAACTTGACCAACATATCTGCCTCCACCACTACCCCAGGCAGTGCATTCATGCACCAACCATTCTGGGTGAAAAACCTCCCTCTGATATCTTCCTTGAACTTCCCACACATTACTTTAAAGCCATGCCCTCTTGTTTTGGGCATTGGTGCCCTGGGAAAGAGGCACTGACTGTCTGCTCTATCTACTCTTAATAGTTTGTATACCTCTATCATGTCTCCCCTCATCCTCCTTCTCTCCACAGAGTAAAGCCCTAGCTCCCTTAGTCTTTCCTCATAATCCATACTCTCCAATCCAGGCAGCATCCTGGTAAATCTCCTCTGCACCCTGTCCAACACTTCCATATCCTTCCTATAATGGGAAGCACAGAACAAAACATGTCCATTAAATTCTGAGCAAAAACAGCACTCACAGGCACTATTTTGGTGAAGCATGCATTTGTAAATTGCCTCAGTTAATCTGGAGAATGGCACGTTTGTATGCTGCTGACCTTCAGTGAAAAGCAAATTATTTGCTTCCATTTTTTTTAAACAAGTGTTATACAATTCAGCATTTATTTTGTAAATAGACTCAATTCATCTTCAATGGTGTGTAAATGTGTATCAGGTGTTACTCGAAAAGATTGTCCAAAGGATGACCAGCTCATTTTCTGTCCTAACAGTGGCTGGGCTGATAGCTATACAAAATATAATTGATAGCAAAAGTTCAGACGAGCTTCACAATTGGACAACTCTTCAGCTTTATGAAATTGGTGAGAGCTGTTATCACTTAGGAGATAGCACAGGATTTGTGTTTTATTTAAGTGTATAATGCTTTCACTGGGATCACTACAATTACAGAAAAATATTACAAGTCTGCTCAGAATCTTGTTCTTTGCCACATTTCCCGTCACAAAAATGAAAATTTTAACAAGCATACAAACGCACAGCAAAGGACAGCTGGTAGCATAACTTGCCAAAAGCAAAACATTTTTCAAAAAGCCAATTTAATGTGGTCAATGCTTACAATACCTCCAGGCTCTTTCTATAAGTGGCACAGAAAGAAATACTGTGGACAACAGTGGAGCTTAACATTCCACAGCAACTAATTTTCACTGTAATAAATTCTGATGAGGTTTTTACACGTACACTTTCAGAAGAAGTTCACTACTGAGCAGATAATACACCAAAACGCTAACTGGGATTTTTCTTTTAAAAAGATCAAGACAGCATACTTTGTAGCAAACATCTTTTTGCTGTGATGAGCAGGACATGGTTTGCGTTGTCAGGAAACCTAGATCAATAACTTGGGTTTAACAATATGAAGCAGTGATAATAGAAAATAAAACTGACCATGCACAAGTGAGTTAGGGGGGTAATAAATGACTGCAGCAAAGTAGCAAAGGGATTGGCCAGCACGTTAGCAAACTGGCAAATGGAATTCATTCTGGACAATAAATGTACCTGGACAAACAAGGCAAAAAGAGTAATTGGTAGGATATTGACAAGCATAGGAGGTACAGGAGGTTGGAGTGCAGGTAGACAGATCTTTAGTCTGTATGGCTATTTTCATTTGCTAAGGAATAGAACACAGGATGTATTTGAATTGTGTGCAACACCAGGCAGAGCACTGATGGTCACTAAATACAGTTCTATGCATGAAGAACCAAGGGACTGCAGATGCTGGAGGAACTCAGTAGGTTGAGCAGCATCTGTGGAGGGAAAGGAATTGTTGATGTTTCAGGTCAAGATCCTACATCACGACTGATAGTGGAAAGGGAAGGTAGCCAGTATAGAGGGAGGGGGGGAGTGGTGAAACAGGGCCAGTAGGTGATAGGTGGACCAAGGAAGGATGGAAGGGAGTGTGAAGGTGGAGACAGAAGCTGGAGGGTGGTGAGCAGGTACACAAAAGGTGACGAGCTGAAATCTGCTGACATAATGGGAGCCATTCAAGAGAGACGGGTAGGTGGAAATCAGGTGGGTGGGGAAGTAGATGGAACCAGGACTGTTTTTGGGGGGGGGGGGGGGGGGGTGCTGGGTAATGGGAAAGGAACAAAAATGGGAGGGCCAGGGATGGATAGAAAGGTGAGGGGGTGGGGGGGGGGGGGTGGGATAAGCAGGGGGCAAGAGTTACCAGAAATCCAAAAATTCAATGTTCATACCATTGGATTGTAGACTACCCAGGCGAAATACAAGGGGTTGCTCTTCTACTTTGTGTTTGACCCCACCCTGGGGATAGAGAAGGCCAAGCATGGACAGGTCTGTGTGGGAATGTGAAGCAGAATTGAAATAGCATGTAACCAGGAGCTTGGGATGACCATTGTGAACAAAGTGCAGGTGATCTGTAAACTGGTCACCTCATCTACACTTGGTCTTGCTGATCCAGAGGAGGCCACATCAGGAGCACAGAACAGCATATAAAGTTGGAGGAGGTGTGCATGTATCTTTGCCTCACTTGGAAGGGCTGTCCAGGTCCCTAGGTATTGCTGAGGGAGGTGGTGTTGCAGCTCCTCCAGTTGCAAAGGAAAGTGCCAGAAGTCAGGGAGTGGAGGATGAGGAGGGATGAGTGGAGCAGGGAGTCATGGAGAGAGTGGTCCCTATCAAAAGTGGAAAGAGATGAGGAGGGGGGAGATGTGACTAATGGTGGGATCCCATTGCAGCTGACAGAAATGACTAAGCATGATGTGCTGGATGTGGGGACCAAGAGTGAAAGCAGAGGACTAAGGGAATTCTATCCTTTGTTTGAGGTGGGTATTGGGGAGCAGAAGTCCAGGAAATGGAAATGTGAGAGGGGGCTCCATCAACCACAGCAGAAGGAAAGCCACGGTTCCTGAAAAAGTCATTTCACATTTCCTGGAATGGACGACCTCACCATGAGAGAAAATGCAGTGGAGAAAGAAACTGGCAGCAAGCTTTGGCATCCTTGCAAAAGATGGTAAAAACCTATACAGCAAGACAGAGGTGAAAGCATGGAACTCACCACCTGAGGATTTGAGTGGCTGAAGTCCTCCTGCTTTCTACTTGGTTGCTGGACAGGCTCTTGAAGTGTCCTAACCTACAAGACCATGAACTAAGCTGGAAAGTGGGATGCAAATAGCTCTTTCCTTCTTACAAACCAAATGGAGTCAAATACATCTTTTGTAAATTTTGATTCTATGAAGCTAGACACCACATGGACGACAGCTAATGCATATATATTGGAAGGCTTAAAGAGTGCCACATGAAAGGCATCTTCTCTGCTCATCGTATCTGTGAAACGTTACAAAGTTATCAAACCATCAGAATGAAATGCAAGTTGTTACTTCCAAGTAACGCAGGCAAATTGAGGTTAGAGGCATAACTGGATCTCCTCAACTGTGAATCAGTTGGGTGAAGGAAAGGCCAGATACAAGCTGCCACATCTACAAGACCTGCATGAAATTCCAAGTCTTCCCTGCAGATTTAACACTTTGTTTGCACCTTGCTTATGGCAATAACAGAATTAGATCGGAAGTCAAGATGGAGCTGCATCTTGGATACAGTTCGGTTTGCAATGCCAGGCAAGTTACTTCAGTGCACAAAGGAAAAAAGCACTTCAGTTCAAATACAATTTTCTATCACAGCAGGTGTGACTTGACCATATCGATGTGCCACCTGTCCCAATAAGGTGTGCGTGGCTCAGATGTTACAATGGAGGCTTTGTAGAGGAATATCTTGATCAAATATAAACGAATAGAAAAGCTTCATAAAAACTCAGCCAAGGAAATATTTGATCTGTCATTTCAAAGATACTTTTCTGAATCATGCACAACTACAAATTGAATCAAGTGGACAAAATTAACAGCAACAAGCACTTAACTTTCATCACAGTGCAGCAAATCAGTGGGAGATTTCAGTGGGTATTGTACAAAGCTATACAACTTTTGCCACGTAGTTATTGTTCAGTCAAAAGCTAACAAAGTGAACAAGGCATTGTTTTTCATTTAGATGTTCTTTCCTACGATGACACAGGAGGTCATTTGGCCCATCAGGTCCGGGCCGAGCAGAAAACGCCCATCACCACCGTTCCCCCGTAGCCCTGCAATATTTTCTGTCACATGCCCATCCACTCCCCTTCAATTCCTTGCTACTTACCTACACTCAGGGTAGTGGTCAACTAATTCCTAGCACTTTTTTGGGATGTGCAAGGAAACCAAAGCACTGAGTGGAAACCTATGTGGTCTGGGGGCACGGGGGGGAGGAGGGTGGACGTAAAATCTCCACACAGACAGCACCCAAGCTCAGAATCACATTGGGGTCTCTGAAGCAGCACTAACAGCAATGCCATCATGTAACACTGAATATTGCAAGGACATTATTTACAAACATCTTATTGCAATCTCCCTCTGAAGGGGGCAACCTTTTGTTTCAATGAGTTAACATTTCATTCTCCTGCAGACTTGAATAATTGCAATCAAATACACAATTATTGTGCTGGGTAATTCACCACACCAAGACTAAATTGGCCCAAACAATGCAATTGAAGCATGAGCAAGCTACAGGTCTTCTATGATGCTGATAAACCAATTTAAGCTATGTTTTCTTGGAAGAAGTGTGGGCACCACTCTAGCAAATATTTTGCACATCACCCAGCATGACCTCACACAAAACAAAAATTATTTAACAATAACTTTCTCTGCTACGATAATTGTTAAAATCCTCCCTTTCCATAAAGGAAAGTATGTTTCTGAGACACGTTTAGGATTCAAACTTCAGTGTGCTCATCATAGTAAGCAGGTTGAGTCAATGAAGTTGTAAAGATGCTTAAAATCACCGAGGTTAAAGCTCTCCTCATATGCTATCAGAATCAGAAATTAAATTGAACTACAAGTGAACATAAAGGAAGCCAACACACAGATGGGGTTGTGGACTACGTTATTCATCCTAAAATTCTCATCTGTTGGCTTTTCCAATGTGCTGTGACGATTGGAAGTCACGACATTTAGAGGTAGTAAGGTCATTCAGAGAGCAGGCCCAGCCATCATTTGTAGCAGTGCTGTTCAAAAGGTAAGAGAGCAGAAATGAAGCAGGATCTGTAGCCTAAAAGAATCCACAAAATGAGCACACTGGAATTCTCACTGGAATACTAGTTGTCCATCATAATCAGGCCAATTTGTTTGCTTCATAAAGCACATCTGCTCAGTTGATAAATGTATCAATCACAAAAGGACGCTTTTACAAGTTAGCTTAGGGTAAAATTATGTACTTAAGCTAAAGCAAAGATTCAACTCGATCAAAATCTGCAGGCAGACAGGAAAGCCTTTGTATTAATAAAAATGCAAACAGAACCAAAAAAAAAAGCAGGCCAAAGTAGCAGGCCAGGACAGTACTTACGCATCATACCTCTGCTGTGTAACTATTTTGTTCTTATTTTTGTCAACTGTGCTGGACGACTGGTGCAAAAAGTTGGGATTCATTTTATAAAGTTCCTGGAGCAGCTTCTGTTCATATTCTTGATGCTTCCCTGCCTGTGGAAGGAAATTAGATGCAAATGAAAGAGCTTAAGGACAGCCAAGTGGCAACCAAGCAGATGAGCATTTGAAACCCCTAAGGCAGGATGATACAGTTATCACATTTTAAAGCTACTTGGTAATAATGGGGAGGGGAAGTTAGCAAGAATTACTTGACATTTGCCCTCCCACCCCCTGAATGAAAGGGCCATACGAGGACTTACGAAATTGGATCAGGAACAGGCCGTTTGACCTCAAACTCTCTACTCAGTTAAATCTCAAGTTGAAATTCATTCTGCAACCAACCAGGTTTCCACAACACTTGCTCCAAAATTTAAGAGCCAATAGTAATGTGTCCATTCCACCTCTTGTATCACATTTGCCATTCAGTAAGATTGCAGCTGGGCTTTCACTTCCATGCCATTTTCCTGCACAAACTCCAAATCCACAATTACCTCAATATCCAGATATCTACCGATCTGTGTTGAGAATGTGCAGCAAGTGAACTTCCATAGCCTTAGGTGGAGAATTCCAGATTCATTATTTGCTGGTTGAAGAAATTTCTTCTCGCCACAAGCCTGACACCTTATTTGGACACTGTGACCCCTAGCTCTAGATACTTCAGAAACAACATCCTTGCATTTACCATATTGAACCCCTAAGAAACTTACATTTCAATGAATTCACTTTTTACTATGCTAAACTTCAGTACAAGCCCGGGCAGCTTGTCTCAATGTGCAACAAACTTCAGAAACCAATTTAGTGAACCATCACTGCATTCCCTCATGTATACACTTTCTTAAGCAGGAGACTAGACATGTACACAATATTATAGGTGTGGGTCACACCAGTGTAGTAAGCTGACTTTACTTGCATTCAAATCTCACAACGAAGGCCAAGCTAAACGTCCCCAAATTGGAGTAATTCAGAAACTGGGGGGAAAACATCTGAGCTTTGACACCAGATAAAACCGTCACCAGCTTTGCCTCTTGTCAAATGCCGTCAGTGTGTTCTAGAGCGAGGGCCTATCCCGTACATCTGGGCCTATCTGGGGTTCTACTTGCCCACACCTTACCATTCTAGTGTTTTCCCCAACAATTGTTATTAGACTACCTAGCCTGCTGTTGCCATATTCTTTCTCCTTGTCTTAAGTATCAAAACATTTGCTAGCTTCCAATCCACTGCAACTGTTCTGGTAACTTTCGGAAGGTCACAACTTATGTATTTGCTATTGCTCCAAGCTGCCTTTTGAACACATTACTTAGGCCATCTGATCCAGGGAATCTGATGTTCCCCATCTCTAGAATATTTTTTTTGCTAATATATATTAGCTCAATTTCCCTCAGTATTAGTTCCGGCTGCTATATTTTTGTTTCATGTTTTCTACTGAGGACAAATACTAGTGTACAAACTGCCTTGCCCCCTTACAATTTCTCCTTCCTGAACTTACAAGGGACCAACATTAATGCTTACTTTTTTTTTACTTACAAAAGCTGCTATATTTTTGGATTTCCTTGTTAGATCAGAATATTACAGATTTCTTCACCAAACCCTATTACTGGACATTTTCATTCAACAAAAAATGAGAAATCGGAGGCAACTTTAGTAAATTCCATAGACAGAGCCAGTGTGCTCTCCTATATCCAACACCTACATGATATATGGTAATGTTCTTTTGCATTTATACTAGTGGTTAGATTTACCAATTATGTTCTGAAAATCTGAAATGGTGGCTAACATTTATCTAAGAACAGAACACAGCAACAAACTCTTCAGCCCACCATGTCTGCACTGACCTTCATGCCGATTTCATTAATACCATCTGCCTGTACTTGGTCTGTATTCCTCTATTTCCCATGTGTTCATGCATTTGTCTAAATGTCTCTTAAATGTCGTTCTTCTACCTGCTTCTATCACCTCTCCTGGCAGCACGTTCCAGACACCTCCACTGTACTTAAACAAACTTGCCTCGCACATCTCCTTTAAACTTTCCCCCTCTCACCTTAAACCTATGCCATCTGGTATTTGACATTTCCAACCTGGGTAAAAGACCACCTACCCTATCCACGCCTTTCATAATTTTATACACTTCTATCAAGTCGTTCCTGAGCCTCTGATGTCTCAGAGAAAACAAAGTTTGTCAAACATTTGCTTGTAGCCAATACTCTGATCCAGGCAACATCCTGGTGGAACTCTTTTGCATCCTTTCCAAAGCCTCTGCATCCTTCCTGTAATGTGGTGAATACATCTCAAAAACCAGAAGATGAGATTACTACGTGGACACCAACTATAACCTATTAATCATCAAGTCCTCAACTTCCACTCCAAGCAGATTCCACCCTCCCACCACCCCCATTTAAGAGTGTGGCCATTGTCAGCAAGGCCAGAATTTATTACCCATCATCAGTTGACCTGCATGTGGCAGCAGTCATCCACTTTCTTCAACTGCTCTAAGTCTGGTGACGGCATGTCACAGCACAATTAGGCAATTCAGAACTTAAAGCCAGTGACAGTGAACAGGGAGGTTTCCAAGCCAACATGGGGCAAGGCTTGATGGGCAACTTGTAGGTGGTGGCATTGCCCATGCACCTGCTATAGTTGTCATTCTAGTTGGTGGGGCTTGTGGTTTTGGGGAGACTACCCCAGAGGGCTTTATAAACAAATACTGCATTGTACAGAGTCTCTGATGAGTCAGAGGTGCACTCATCCAGACAAGTGGAGATTACCTCCTGACATCTGCCTTTTACATCAGAAAACTTTTGGGAAGTCAGGTGGTCAATCGCTCAGCAGAATACCCAGCTTCTGAATTTTTACTGAATGTTAAAGGAAGGGTGGTTACACTATCTTAGCGGTGGTAGTTCCAGCCTGGCACTTATTTGGCACACTCATCAACCCAAGTCCAAATATTGGCTTGGTCCTGCTGCACAAAAATGGTTTCAGTAGGAGTTTCAAATGCCATTGCAAAGCTCAATGAACCTCCCACTTCTGAGCTTGTAAACAAAAAAGCTCAGTAACAAATTAAAAACAGTTGGGGACCAGGTCAACTGCCCTATGGAACTCCTGTCACGCTGATGTGATCAATTAACAACCATAACCATTTTTCTTCATGCTTTATAAGACTCATTTTACCTGGGCTCTTGATCCCATCTGTGGTTAAATGCTGCTTTGATGTTCAAGGACACCGACTGTTGCCTTAGTTCTGGAACCAAGCATGTTGGTCCACATGGAGACAAAGCTGCAATGAGGTCTGAAGTAAAGTGATCACGGTGGAATTGAAACTTAACATCTGGACAAGTGTCCCCTGGAGAACACAATTAACTGCACTGCCCATTACTGATGATGGGGAGTAGACTCAATGCTTTATTGATGGATGGGCAATAAACCTTCACCTTGCCAGACATATCCACATCCCCAAAAAGATGGAAGACTGACCGATGGATGGTAACTAGTTGTGTTGGATTTGTCCAAGTTTTTTGCAGAGCCATTCATCAGTAGTAATGTTCATCTGCTTGATGACATGCCCCGAAACCGTGGTTTGTGGCAAACATACGGCTCCACTTGGAAAAACAGCTGTGGAAACTAGAGCTGTTCATCTTGGCTTGCACTGAACATCTGCCGAAGTGATTCATCTCTTTCTTGTGCCTAAAATGCACATCTAGACCCAGTCACTGTGCTTTAGGAGACTCCAATAGCAGCCCTCACTTTTGCTGTAATGTTAGGAAGTTGAACACCAATTCATCCAACTTTTGAAAAGGAATAAGTCGTCCATCCACTTTGTGAAAATTGACAACACACAGTCTGCACGTACCAAGCAAACCTACCCTTGGGTGGTCACATTTAGTTCACTGTAACGGTCTGTGACAAAGTCACGTCAAAGCTAAGCAACAGAACTCTGAATCTCCCACACACAAAGTTGTCAATAATGGAAAATCATCAGATATTTCCACTGTGCACCAAAGGAATTTTGATCCACAACTCAAGTATATTAACCTCACACAGGGCATAACATTGATTCAAATACTCTCAATTTCTTAAATATGCTTCAGAAAACAGATGAAGATAATCTGAACCTGCATTGTCCATTGCATTTTATTAAAACTGCATGAGGAAGACCAATGCAAAGATATACAGGTGTCCACTTGAGGGCACTCTTGAATAATACAGCTGTGCTCCAAATTATCTTTAACAACCATTACCATCAGGATTCTCATGGGAGAGGTTGACCCACTGCCACGCACTCCCTGACCAAAACTGAAAACAATGCTAAACACTTTTCGTCTGAAGCTCTAAATTGATAAACTACAATGCACTATGAATCAACACCAGCGTCTCATTTTACCAGAATAAAGCTAATACAACTAAAATGCAATTTTTAAAAAAAGTATTTTGCAACTTTTTAAGGTGGGAGGTAAACCATTTACTCATTTCTGAAAGACGTAATAGTTATTTAATTGACGAAGAATCAGATCATTGCAGAAAGACAAGTGGCAATGGAATTAATGGGCTATCAAGTGAAATCTAGATTTAACTCATCATTTCTGGGTGAGAAATCTGTTTCCTGAGGTACAGTCACCAATCCTTTATGGTCTAACAAAACACCATTCAACTCCAAGACTAGATTATTCAAGCTGAAATTCAAACATGTTGGAAAAATGTTCAACTGTTTTTGCTATTGTAAAATTAGATAACGACAGAAATACCACTTTGTATACAAGGACCTAGTCAGACACTTATTTTAATGAAATAAAAACAAAGCTGTAAATGTTAGGGCAGGTCAGGTAATCTGAAATATTAGACACTTTCTCCTCTCCACACCTGCTGATTATCCCCAGTTTTCTGTATTTATTTCACATTTCCAATTTTTTGATTTTTCAAAAACTGGTTTTGATGAGTTGACTTTTGATGAGTGTGCTTTGTGCCAACATTGCATATCATTTTCTTTAGGCCGGCAAGCCTACCTGCATCTCCTCTTTAGTGAAGCTGGCTGCTTCATCCCCTAGCTCATGCAAATACATACAGTCTGGTTTAGGACACTGCATGTTCTTTAGGAAATAACTGCAATACTTCGTTGTGCCTAAAGATGCCTTGAGAGAGAGAAAATAAAGTCAGTAATCGTAGACATGCCGACACAATGATTTTTACCGGTTGCAACTCCTCCATGATTAAGATCCATCAAAAAAAACATGATAAAGGCCTTGTTTTAAATTGTCAATACAATAATATAGATACAGATTTGCATTATTGGTGTTCGTCTGATACAGGGTTAAATAGTATGCAGTTACAAAATTGCTTTCGGGTTCAGGGCTAGCCTAGAGTTGCATACGCTTTCTACATGAAGTCATTAGCAGAATACTCCTGCCCCATCAGGTGCAGGTCAAGCAAATCGACCAGTGATTTGGCTATTTCATTTCAGTGATATTCCTGTTTTTAACAAAATGCTTTGAGGTGCCGTTCAAAAGACTGAAGCAAATCCACAGTGGATTTGTTTTTGATTTAACTAAATCTTCGTTTTAAATACGCAAATGCCAAAGATTCTTTAATGGCTGGTTGGGATATTTTAGTCCTTTCACCAGGACAGTTGTTCTTCATTTAAAATCAAAACTAGACCGAAGACCAATAACATAATAATCAACCAGACGTTGGAAGAATCCAACTTTAAATAGGATTAATAGTTAATATATTTCATCTACACAAAATTCTATAATTTTCAAAGGGAATTAGATGAATACTTATTGCAGGGCCTTGGGGAAAAGGAGCAAGATTAATGGTCTCGCAAATGTGGAGTCACAAGGGGCTGAATTAGCTCCTTTGGTATTCTATTCCATGATACAGCACGGAAACCAAGTTTTTATGGTTGTTACATGGGAGAGACATTATAGTCACATCAATCTACATTGCCTTGTGAATAATATTTTGTATAGGATTTCAATATCTAGCAATACAACTGGCAGTTTATCTTCTGAGCAAGAGTCACAGGATAACAAAATGAACAGAAACTCAAAGCAGGTAGTTTTGTTTTGACATTGCTGTGGGTTTAGTTTATCTTTGCTCCTGGCAAAATTCTGCTATACTTAACTACTTAGCTTCTCTCAGCAATGGCATTTTTGCTTATATTTATGTCATAAGTTGACACTTCATTTGTGCAAAGCTATTGCACTGAAGCTACAGAAGTCACAAGTAAACTTGCAGATCTGAAAATATGCCATGCAATAAGTGTTTGTAACAGACTACAAAGCAATTTCTTACCTTAAGTGTCCTGCCATCCACCACCACATTATTTACACACTGTATTGCTCTTAGTGCGTCTTCAGACCGTATGTAGGTTACATAAGCACTTGCACTGGGACCCTTGAAGAAACAGCAATTTAGTTAGCAATAAGATTTTTAAAAAAAACTCCTGCCAGCAAACATTCACAATCACACAGGGCAAATGATTAATTAAAACATAGGACAATACAGTTCTGAAGGGTTAATTTGGCAGATTGTGCCTACACCAGTTCTTTGGCACTTAAATTCTAACACAGTATTAACTGGAAGCAGACCAAGAGGGAACGATGGGATCTCGGAGAGCTCCAGAGAGAGCATGTGTAAATCTACAAAGTGTAATAAATACAAATGATGAGCTGCAGGGATAAATACCCTAATACAGATTGGGATCCTAAAAGTGCCATGGGCAGAAAGCAATAATTACAGGGCTGCAGGCGAAGGACAAGAGAGCAGGATTAACTCCACTGCTCATGGATGCGAGCATGGCCTTGAGATCAGATACTGGCTTATCATTGTTGCTATCATTTTATGATTGTACCCCATTAATCCCACAAGACTGCTCCTTCAATTTTTTTTTTTGATAACTATTCTCTCTCAAAGGATTCATTCAATTCTTTTTGTGCTACCAATGAACCCTGCCTCCACCATCCCAACAAGAAGTGCATCTCAGATCTTCATACTCACACCACCTGTTTCTTTGGCCACAAACCTTCAATTTGTACCTTCTGATCCTGCTATCAAAGGAAATAGTTTTGCTCATTTACTGACTTTAAACAGTTCATTATTTTCAGAACATTGTGTACTTCAAGGTCAGCAATCTCTCTTTCCTGGAACCATTTTATTAAATTGTCTGCTCTTCTCTCCACCCCCGCCCCCCCCCCCCCCCCCCCCCACCCCCCCACCAAGAGACAAATTCTTCTTAATGCATGATGCCCAGAACTGAAATTGGAAATTTCAGTTGATGAGTATCCATGTCTTCCAAAAGTTTTGAAGCATTTCCAGATTTTTGTATTCTACTGCTTGAGAATAAACTGAATGATTCTAAATGCCTTCTTAAAAAAATCTTTGCAGCTTAACCTGTCACATTTGCCTTAACAATGGCAAATGACATATTTATGAAGTAAGAAACAAAGAAATGCCAGGCAACTATCGAGTAGTTAGCTTAACTTTTGTCATGAGTGAGATTTTAAAAACTTAGTGAATTTAGTAGCTACTTGGATAATTCTGAACAGAAAGTTGAGCCAGCACAGATTTGTACATGAAAGATTATGAAGGACTAATCCAAATGTATTTTTAACGAATTAACAGAGTACGAGACATCAGCTGCAAGGATTGTGTTCCCCACACTGAAGGTTGCTTCGTAAAAATCAAAGAACTAGTAGCTGCACAAGTTGAAGGAAGAACACCATGAATTGTGGTGAACTAATTTCTCTTTCTGGACTGGAGGATCGTAACTTGGAGGGGCTCCTGGGGGTCAGTGCAGGGATCTCATCCTTGATCAAAATGGGTGGATGCTGTGAGATTTCCCAATCTTTGGGTGACACAAAGCTTGACAGGATAGCACTATACTGTCAGAAGGCATGGAGTGGCTGGCAGAATGGATACACAGACGACTGAATGAAATGATACATTTGGGCAAAAACAATGAAAGACAAGATTGAATGAATGGCAAAATTCCAAAGGGATTCTATGAACATAGGAACTTGGTCGAACATATACATTAATCTTTGAAAGTTGCAGAGCATGTTGAGCAAGTGGTTAGTAAAGCACATGGAATCCTGGGATTTATAGAAGCAAAGAGTACAAATGCTGAATCTGTACAAAACACTAGTTAGGCCACAACTGCAGTATTTTGCCCAATTCTGATCACCACATTTTGGGAAGCATTTCCAAGTCCAAGAGAGGGTGCAGAAAAGATTTATTACCATGCTTTCAGGGTTCAGGGATTTCACCTATAAAATACAATGGAGAAGCTGGAGTCACTCTCCTTAGACCAAAGATTCACTGGAAATTTGATTTAAGTATTAAAAGCATGACAGATAAGCTACAAGGAGGAATCTGTTCCTAATAGCATATGGTTCAAGAAAGGGCTCCAATTTAAAAATGGGCCAAAAAGGTAAAAGGGGGATTGATGAAAAATACTTCTCTCAATGCATTGAGTTTGGATCTGGAATTTACTGCCCTACAAGGGTGATGGAACGGAAACTACCTTCAAAAGCAAACTGGACAGGAACTTGAGGGAGAATAAATTTTCAGGCCTATGGAGAAAAAGCAGGGCACGATGACCAATAGCACTATTTTGAGGAACCTGCATAGACTTAATAGCCACCTGCACTGTGACTTTGCTTAAATTTTATGGGAAACTTAAGTGGGTTGGAAAGGTAATAGAAAGCCTGTAAGTGTTGCATTGCAAATGATCGGGTTAATATTTGTATTGACTTTAAGGACAAAACTCACTTAAGAATAAGGCACTGTAAAACCTTATTGTCGTGTTAAATTTACTTACCATTTCTTCCTACCAAAATGTAATCACTTGACAATGCTCTGCGTTTCACCTGCCTCGTGTCTGCACATTGTACCTTTATCCAGGTTTTCCTGACATATGTTACCATCACTCTCACTGCTCAATACTTTTCCAAGTTTTGTGCCACTTGCAAACTTGAAAATTTGTGCAGCAAGATCAGATATAATATTAAAACCAGTGGTTTCACACCAACTCCTGGGGAACTTCACCACGCTTCTCTTCAGTATGAAAGTATCTCTTTACCACTATACCTGTTTTTCTTTCATTTCTTTAATTTTGTGCCATGCAACTTATTGAACCATTTCTCCCAGCATCCTTAATTCTTGTTACAAAACTTCGTAGACCTGTTTCCGTCACAAAGACAAAACTAACTGGAGAACCAATACCCTCAATGGCAACGTTGCCAGTGGAGGACTCTGCCTCAGCTCAGCTCTCCTCCCACTTCCACCAAGGATGATGCCATTAGTTCACAAGCTTACGAGTGTCTCATACGCTTGTGTATTTCCTAGCTTGCAGTTTCATTTTGAGTTTGTTACAGCAGATTCATAGCTGTTTTTTCCAAAGCATCCCTGAATATTATATCAAAGCATTATCATTTTCCATGAATGAAATTCCAGTCCACCTGGTTTAGTTATCTCAACCAGAGTCAAAACATTGCATTTCTATAGCTTCTGTCTCTCCAATTACACTTTGATTTTGTTAGACCAGCAAAACAATTTTTCAATATGCGAAGAGGAGTCTGCTGGTAGGTACATGTTACAGAAAGATACATAGCTTTACTCTTTTGTTCATTATTTCTCCCAAGTGATTTGGTCTCAGATCTGAGGTTTTAAAACAACTAGATTAACAGATGCAAGACATGTGTTTAAAATTGGGCAACTTGATTAAAGAAACTTAATTCTCAGAGGGGTTTTGGCCAGACTCAATTTACTGAGTTTTTAAAAAACATACTAATTGCTTCATAATATGTTAGGTTCAATTTGCCTAGATTCAGATAATTTGTATTTATAGCACTCAGTAAGATCTCTCAAGTCACAGCAATTATAAAGCAAAAAATACAGATGCTTGAAATCTGAAATAAAACAATGCCAGAAATACTTCGTCAGGCAGCATCCAGCAAAAGGAGAAACTGAGTTAATGTTTCAGGTATTGGGAAAAGTTCTGACTGCAGGTCACTGACCTGAAACATCTGTTGAAGGTAAGAGAGCAGAAGCCAGAGTAAAAGGAAGGTGGTGGTGGTGGGGGTGGGGGGGGGGGGGGGGGGGGGCGCGGGTGGTGGAGGAGAGAAAGCACAAGCTGGCAGGTGATAGGTGAGTCCAGGTGAGAGCGGGAAGGTAAGTGAGTGGAGGAGATGGAATGATTTTTGCGGGGGGGGGGGGATGGAGAAAAGAGTATGGGAAGGTAGGTTCATCCCCATCTCCCCCCACCTACCTTCCCTCCCATCACCAGGACTCACTTACCACCTGCCAGCCTTTGCTACTCCCCCTCCCTTTTTATTCTGGCTTCTGCCCTCTTCCTTTCCAGTCCTGATGAAGGGTCTCGGCCCAAAACGTCAGCTGTTTATTTCCTTCCATAGATGCTGCCTGACCTGCTGAGTTCCTCCAGTATTGTCTGTGTTGCTCCAGATTCCAGCATCTGCAGAATCTCATGCCTCGAGCAGATCCAGAGTTTTTTCCCCACATCTCATGAATGATGTAATACTTTTTAAGTGCTATCCATTCAATATTTACTCACTTGTATAATACATTAGTGGTCCTTGACATTCACAGGCAATTTCTAAGTCTTCTACTACAATACCTGACATGATACTTTAAGAATCTGATCAGATTTATGGGTGCATCTATTAGTCTTAATCACTATTCCCCACCTCTCAAATCTATTGGCTTCCTAAACTTCAAAATTAACCCAACATCCATCACATTTTGGGGATCTAGTTCCAGATTCCACTGCATTGTGTAAAATGCGCTTCAGTTTTACTCCTGTATGCCAAAGCTCAAATTCAGTTAAGTTCTGGACTCCTCCTCCGGAGGAAACAGTCTCCTTCATCAGAATGCTCTACTTTTGGGTCACTATCTTCTCCATTCAAACTTACCTTGTATTTATGCCCTTATTAAACTGTCATTTTACCCTTTCACCTCCCAAGTAGATTCTTTTCCAATGTTTTTATTAATTTCAAATTGATCTACATAACAGTAGCAATTATACACGTGATATAAAGAGATCGGGACTACAATAATAACAGTTAACGTATACAAACATAATGAGTAAAATGTAATCTGAACCTCCCAATCTCTTAATAATTGAACATGAAAAAGATAAAGAAATTTGATTATGAGGAAAAAGCCCCAAACTAAAAAAATAGTAACAAACAAAATGAATGATAATAACAAACGAAAAGTAACCAAGAACTAAAAAAACTGGGCTGTCGTAATTCGATTAAAAAAAAAGTCATTAACTCCGCCTCCTCTATATTTGAATAGAAAACTATCGGGAAGGATTTGGAAAGGTCAGCTTACATCATATTAAAATGCTGGACAAATGGGCTCCAGGTTTCTTCAAAATTAACTGAAAGGTCAATAGTACCGCTCCTAATTTTTTCTAAGTTTAAACATGTTATAGTTTGGGAAAACCATTGTAATGTAGTAGGGGGTTTAGGGTCTTTTCCATTTAAATAGAATGGATCTTCTGGCTATTAAAGTAACAAATGCAATCATGTGACAAACTGAGGCAGATAAATGGCCAGAATCCATCATTGGTAACCCAAAAATTGCAGTAACAGGATGTGGAAGTAAATCAATATTCAATACCACTGAAATGATATCAAAAAAATGTCTTTCCAATGCTTTTCCAAAAGAGGGCAGGACCAAAGCGTGTGTCAGGGAGGCCACCTCCGAATTATATCTATCACAGATAGGATTTATATGGTTATAAAAGTGAGCTAACTTATCCTGAGACATATGGGTCCTATGAACCACCTTAAACTGTATCAGAGTGTCTAGCACACAATGAAGAGGTATTAACTAATTGAAGAATTTTCTTCCATGTCTCTATAGGTAGAGCTATCCCAAATTCTTTCCCATTCATTCTTAATTTTATCTAGCATCTCTAAATGTATTTTCATAATCAAATAAATTATTGCTATCAAGCCCTTCTGATAAGGGTCGAAACCTAAATTTTTCTTCTGTAATTTCAATTGGATGTGATATCGGGAAAGTAGGTAGAGTAACATTTAAAAAGTTTCTAATCTGTAAATATCTAAAACAAAACGTGATCGAGGCAAATTCTATTTATTAGACAACTATTCAAAAGACGAGACAGTTATCAACGAATAGATCACAAAAACATGTTATTCCCTTCGCTTTCCATAAAAGGAAAGCTCGATCAATTCTAGATGGTTGAAAGAACAAAATTAGATAGAATAGGACTTGATAAGATAAATTTATTCAATCCAAAAAATTTACGAAATTGAGACCATATTTGTATTGTGTTTAGTTATTGGATTAATCATTTATTTATTCAATTTAGTAAGTGCAAAGGGGAGCGAGGCCCCTAAGATAGAAGCCAATGAAAACCCTCGCACTGACTCACGCTCTAGATACACCCATCGTGGACACTGAGTTGCATCTAAACCTTGTGTCCAAAAAAATTAAATTTCAAATATTAATTGCCCAATAGTAATATCTAAAATTAGGCAAAGCCATATCACCATCCTTTAATTTCTGTAAATATTTCTTACTTAACCTTGGGGTTTTTATTCTGCCATACATATGAACGAATTTTAGAATCAATAATATCAAAAAAGGATTTAGAGATGAAGGTTGGAACCGCCTGAAATAGATACAGAAATTTAGGTAAAATAGTCATCTTAACAGCATTGATTCGACCAGTGATAAGGACAGTGGGGACTATTTAGTAAGCAATTGTTTAACATGATCAATTAAGGGTAAAAAGTTAACTTTAAATAAGTCCTTATACTTCTTGGTAATTTTAACATCTAAATAAGTAAAATAATCAGTCACTAATCTAAATGGTAATTGCCAATAGATTGGAACTTACATATTTAATGGGAAAAGCTCACTTATTAAGATTTAGTTTATAACCAGAGAAACCACTAAATTAAGCAAGCCATGATAATGCTGAAGGGATGGATTCCTCAAGGTTAGAGATATAAAGTAACAGGTCATCTGCATATAGTGATACCTTATGCATCCCATCTCCACGACTAACACCAGATATGTTAGAAGAGTCACGAAAAGCAATTGCCAAAGGTTCCAAGGCAATATCAAATAGTAAAGGACTTAAGGGGCAGCCTTGTCTAGTACCTCAGAAAAGCCTGAAAAAGGGGGATCTCTGATTATTGGCAAGTACAGAAGCCCAAGGTGTATGATATATCAATTTGATCGCGGATATAAAATTTTGACCAAAATTAAATTTCTCAAGCATGTTAAATATTCCTTCCAACCCTATCAAATGCCTTCTCAGCGTCAAGCGAAATAACACATTCTGGAACTTTAATGAATATTGCTTATACCCCGTCATCTAAACATTTAATATTAAATTGCAAATACTGATTTTTAATAAATCCTGTCTGATCAGAAATAATTTGTGGAAATACATTTTCCAGTCCAGTAGCCAATATTTTGGAAAAGATTTTGCAGTCCACATTCAATAAGGAGATAGGTCTGTATGATGCACAGAGGGATCTTTATCTTTTTTAGGAATTAAAGAAATAACCCAAGTGGATTCTGGTCAAGCTGTGCCACACCCATTTACAACACCCAAAGAAATCACCCAGTGGGAAGTTCTTGCTCATCTTTTCCTCTCCCAAAGTTTTCAGCTGCCCTTCCACTGTAACCGGCTTTTGACTGCTCCTTACTTTTTCATGTGTCACGATCTGGCCCCTTCAAATACCCTCATGGGGGTCTTCTGGCCCTTCAAACTGCTTCACCATTCATTGCAATCATGACTGATCATCTATCTCAGCACATTCCTATGCTCTCCCCATGCTCCTCAATGACTTTTACATCTCGAAAAATTTCTATTTCCATACATATATTCATCAACTTAGCCCCTCCAGCCTTCCAGTGCAGTTATTACCCACCCTATCTCAGTGCAACTTTTATTACCTCATATCCTGAAACTGTGACCGTCTTATTCTGGAACACCCCAGCCTGGGAAAACATCCTTGTACCCCATTTGCCTAACCCCATAAGAAATTTTAAAGTTTTATTAGATTCCCTTCCATTCTTACAAGTTGCAATGAACACAAACCTCATTAACTTCATCTTCTCATACAGCAGCCTTATATCTCAGCAATCAGTTTGGTGAACTTTTGATACACTCCGTGTTAAGTTTATTCTTTATCATATAAGGCACCAAACTGACACGATACTCCAGGTGTGATCTCATCAAGACTCTGTACAACTCTTAACAAGACAGCTTTGCACCTGTATTCAAACCTCCTTGTTGTGAAGGCTAACATACCAATTGCCTTCTTAACTGCTCATTACACCTGTACATTTCCTTCAGTGCCAGGTGTGCAATAATACCCAAGTCTCTTTGTACATCAACATTTCTAAATTTAATAATTAAAAAACACAGCTTTTCTGTTTCCCCTGCCCCCTTCCCACCCCAGGGTGGATGATTACACATTAGTCCACACATACTGCATCTGTCAAGGTTTTGCCTCATTAATCATTATGTCTTGGTTGCCCTGAAACCTCTGTTCTCCTCACAATTTAATTTACAGAACATGCTTTGAAATATTACTTGTCCTCATCCAAATCATCCCCTCAGCCTCCTGACTGCAAATGGAACTCGCATTTCTTCTAAAACTGGACGACAGAAACTGCAACATAAATAGAAAATGCTGGAAGTATTCAGGTCAGGCCGCATCTGTGGCAACAGAAACAGAGTCAATGTTTCAGGTCAGAGACCCTTCACCAGAACTGAAAAAGGAGACAAAAACTTTGTTGGTTTTGTTTTAGATTTCCGGCATCTACAGCATTTTTGATCTTGACTTGCAGGAACTGCATTTTGTCTTTTGTGGAAAATGGCACTTAGTCATTTCTACAGTCCATACCTCACGTGAACAATGCAGTATGTTCAGTATATTAGTTACAATCTTACTCAGATCTGGAAAGCTCAGAATCTCCCAGGGCAGAAACTAAGTGTCTTTTAACTCGATCTGTTTTTAGATGTTTTATGTCAATTGTGCTGTATGCTTGCAAATTTTTTTTTTATATACATTGTTTATTGTGAACTGAATAACTGTTACTCTTTCTATTCAATCGAATAGAAATAGAATCTCTATTTCCTCTACAAATAGAGGAATCTCTAGAAATTCTCGAGAGTTTTCTCTAGAGAACTTTCTATTCAATTGTGGAATTTGGTTCTCATATCAATGTTCCTCCCACCTTCAAATGCTTTTAAATTCCCAACTGTTATCTTTTTCTGACTTCTGACCAAGTCTCAATACAAAAATCCACTCCCTTAAATGGATCTTTTCCCAGAACTTCACATGTGCAATTGCCAGTTTTCTTTCTCTCACACTTACACTTTTGAAGTACATTCTATAGATTGGAAAAAGATTGAAGCGACGAGTTGTCTTACACCTCTCTCCTTAGAGTTCCTGCACTCACTCCTCAGCACCCATTGACAAAATTTGAAATGTAATGCAGGGCAAGATTCTATGCTGTAGAACTGTTCAAGAATCTGGTGAAAGATCTATTCCTTCATGTCAAACCAATTAAAACTTAGCACACCTAATCTACAATGCTTGTTTCACATTCGGTGACATAATTATCTCCACGCACAATAAACCAATAATGCTTTCATCCCCGTGAGGATTCCACTCACCTCCTGAAAGAAAGACGCTTAACCAGTGACCAGAGTACAGATTGACATACAGCATATGATTTCAGCCCAGAAGACTGGGAATTAATACAGATATCTGCACTACTCCAAAATACAAAAAAAAGTTATCATGTCCCCAAAAGGTACAGAGACATCATGATAGCAGGGCATGTTTTTGATTCAGATAAAGTCATCAATCCTGGCAGAAAAGACAAAGGAGTCTCAGTCCTGGTCTAGCATTCTCAGGACTAATGAGCAAATGAAAAAATGAAGACCAACCGTTAAGTGAGCCATTAGCTGGTGTAACCTTACCTGCGAACCTGCGTATGATGTACTGTTGTTGATGACAACTTTGTGTATTTTACCAAACTTCCCAAAATATTCTGGCCGTTTTAAAACCTGGTTGTAAAAAATTAGAAATGCTTTTCAGATCCAGATAAAGATTCAATTCAAAAAGAGTCATTTAACAATTGAAACAAAGTGTACAAAACCAATTCTTTTAACAGTAAAGTTCAACTGACACTAGCATGGGCCAGTAACAAGAAGTTACCTACAACTTAGCAAATGCATAACCACAGCGAAAGCTTCCTCATTTGCTGAGCTGATAGTTTGGGAAGAGTATTACTCAACAAAACATTGCCAAGCTCACAGTTTCAAAGGAGTTAGTGTGAAGGCCCTTGGGATGAAAAGCTGGCTTCACTTGAGCCTTGCACTGTCCCAAATTGAAAATTTTTTTTGTTAACAATTTTTAGCACAGTAACAATTCTTAATGCATTCAGAGACTAACATGTGGGAAGGGAACTACACTTTAAAGACACCCTTGGTATCCATTTTAATGATTATAAGGACTTAAAACAAATCTTGAATTGAAGAACTTTCAAAAGATGGTCAAAATAAGCAATTAGCAGAAAGCAACTTTAAAGATGTGTCTGCAACCAAAACATCTTTGGCATTAAGCTGACATAATACAATCTGATGTGAGCTTAAGCCTGACTATACTATCATCCTGCTGTACATCATACCCAGCAAAAGTTTAGAATTTAGCATTTACGTGACATGCTATGGTTTCACGATTGATGTTTATCCCTTAATTAACATCTGAACTGAGTTATAGTCTAATCACATTGCTTGATAGGTCCTTTTGGGCAAGTTGGCTGTTCAGCTCCCCACACTGGAATAATGAATTTATTTGAAGAAAACACCAAGTATTTAGAATATCCCAAGGTTGTGAAAACTACAACAAAGTGCAAAACATTGGCTCACCTCTGGATCTGCTAGCCGCTGTGATAGACCAACCACAAAAACTAGATTCTTCTGTACAACACGTACACTGGCCAAATGCTTGCGGTTCTCTGAGATTTTTTGTTTCCGCTCATTCTGTTTCTGTTTCTTCTCATTTTTTATCCTCTGTAGCTCCTCTTGAGAGAGCGGTTTGTAGACTGCAGGATCTTCAGGGTAGGGCTGGTGGGGCAGAAGGAGACATAAATACTGGTTAAATAAGGAAAGATACAAGCCCACTGATCAATTTGAGACTTCTGGTGCCACAGAAAACATTTGACAAAGATTTATTCATCTAAACACGTTCTGCAGAGAAGCATTCCACTGTTACCAGAGTTTGTACAAATTCTTAAGTTAAAGGCAGTGTTGAAATCTCTCTCTTCATTCTTCCATCCACCCCTGTACACGATGAGAAAATATATCTAAATTATTCCACAAGTGAAAATGAACTCCCAAGATAAATAGTGGATGTGTTGGGCAGGAAAGAAGTATCCAGGTTACACTAGCAGTATAACCTGTGGACAAAGTAACGAGTGCAAATCCAAATCTATGGGATCAAGACAGCATCGTCAATGAATAGCACAATCTTCATTGCTTAGTAATTTGCTCAGGGCAATACTATTTTTACAACTGATTGCCTCCAAGTTGCAGCAGTGGTAGACCAATACAATTTGTTCAGTTGGAATCATACAATGGATTCAGTGCTCACTGCAGCTTGAAGATAACAACTTTGGTCTTGTGCCTCTGAGACAAAGGAATTTCTTATTGTGGACTTGGACATCTTTTGACATGTGGTGAGCAACCACTTGCAACCTGAGAGTGCAAAATTGCAGAATACAGCTGCCCATGACCAAATAGTAGAGCTAATCTGCCAATAACGACAAGATTGGCTAATATGCAGATGAATCTTACTTTTTGCCCTTTTTCTATAATGGATGCCTGACAAGTTCAAATGTTTGCTATCACAAGCAAACATTCACCAAAAGCACATTGTGCAAAAGGCATCAGGCTTTACCATCCAATTACCTCCCTGAACACTTGGATTGCAAAAGATAGTTTAATTTAAAAAGAAATGGTTGCTCAAGGGCTTTCTGAAAAGGGCAATCACACGACAGGGGTCATTCAGGAGGTAGTGTTCAGGCACTGGAGGAACATGCTATCGCCCCTCATTCTGGGATGTTGGCAAGATTCCCACCTTATTGGCTGTCCCAAGTCATCCTGGTGCAACTGTGGGATTTCACAAGACAGTTAAGAGTCAAGACTAGAGTCCTATGAAAGGCAGACGAGCTACAGCCAAGTGGTTTCCTTAAAGGGAACACTGGAGTTTCTCATGCTTCCACCTCCATGTTTGCTCTGAGAGCAGTTTTTATTTCCATGACTCAATTCTATGGATTTTGAATAAATTCACACATGCCCAAGTTACGACAACCATTACATTCCTATGGTCCCCAATAAATCAAGGCCCAGAGAGATCTTTGATGGAACTCCAGCAATCACTGCCTGCTCAACACTGGGCTTTCACTTCCCACCTTCTACCAAACAGCTTTTTTACCCATAATAAAACATGCTAGATACGTGCAGCCAGATATGTACAAGGGTGATAGCATTAGCATAATCTCAAGTTTTAGTGCTTGGCTCATGGCTTCGAGTAAATAAGCTTACTTTTCTGCAAGCTGGACAGAGGCCGTTCTCGTCTGTGCGTATACGGTGCCAACAGAAACGACAGATCTGGTAGCCACAGGTGCAAGGGAAGAAGTTGATGTCATCAATTTCAAGAGGCTCCATGCAAAGTGGGCATTCGACAGGGTCCTCTTTCGTGTCGGGGCTGCGAGACATCTCCAGTGTTCACAGGATATTCAACTTCTCACCAATGAAACTGTGCAAATCTGAGTATGTTTCAAGGCTGAGTAATCAACACAAAAAAAATTAGTGTTTGGGGAGCATACTTTCACAATCACCCATGTTAAAAATAACACTGTTAGAAACCAATTACAAAAGGTGCATTTTACGCGAATCATACACCAATGCAAAGTGGCATTTAAGGAGCACATTAGCTCAGTGAACTAGTTTAATAATGGCACTATTGCTTAACTCATCCTTGCACATTTGCGAAATAGAGCCGAAATTTGAAATGGACTTCAATACAGCAATTCTCGTGAAATTAAATGAAAAATGCTTTATGCAGTTCGATAATTCAGATACAAAACCTAAATTTCTGCACGAGTGATGGAATTTATTTCTCCAAATACACCATTTTGCACTAATTACTCAAGAGCGACTTTTCTGTTATTTAAGAAACCAAATTACTCCCCATCACAGAAACCACAAGAACAAAAGTGCACCACTAAAATCTCACTCCAATATTACAGCATATTCACTTAAAGACACTGGGTTGAATGATTGTGCATTTAAACGAATGCTTCCTTTGGAACTCAAAAGGAATAATTTCACACAGCGCCATTCTTTCTCACTTCATTTGCGACACTTGAATGTTCATTTTGTCTTGATTAAGGAGTGGGGCTGAAGATTAATTAACCCAGTCTAGAGACTTAGCAATTTTAAGCATCCCCACTTGAAGCAGCTGGGAAGGTGTACCATTCTACAATTTGCAAAGCACCCTAGAGTTGGATGGTCTCAGCTTGTAAACCTTGGCAAGAATCAACTCCTTTTCATCTCAGAGAGGTATTTCAACCTTTAAAGCTATACAACAAACCATATAGAAAGAAAGAATAAAGGAATGTCCTCTCATGACACCACAGCTTCCTTTCTCAGGAGTGGATTAGTTTGCCCGGAGATTTGTATTAATAATACTGGCCTATGAGCAGCAAAAGCATTTTGTTTCACCCTGCCAGATTTTTTAAGATTATAGAATAGCCTACTAAGTGGCTTGCACAAGATTTATACTAAACTTGTTTTGAAACACCGATTCTGCAAAATTAAATGGCGACAATACTGAAGCTACTGAATTTATAGTGTACTCAAAAAAAACTGGTAAAACTTCTGGAAAGCAGAGTTCTCCAGAAATTGGATGATAAGCACCAACATTCTGGCTGGAGGATAGAAATGAATTCATCGTGCTTTCCAAACCCAGTTCCTGCACCCAGAGAGCAACAATATTCGACCATTTTAAACTGGTAATTCCTATCTGTAAACAAAACAGATGTTTCAAGAATCAGTTTTTTTTTTAATCATTTCAGTCACCAACTGCAGTGTATTCTACCTCTATACATTCAGTCAAGGTATCATATACACGCCCTCACGCATCAGAGCATGATCCATTGATTATTCTTCTAAACGTGGCAAAAGATTTAAAAAAAATATACAGCCAACTGCTGACAGAATGCGACCACAAATACCCGAGAGACAATTAATTTGTTTTTGTTATTGAACAATGAATGAATACTGGTCTGGACACTGGAAACATTTGACTTTTCTCCAAGTTTCCTTGGAACCTTGCACATCTAAGCTTGGTTAAATTCTCCTCTGAAGAAAAACACCAAAGTGGTGCACCAGGAATACAATAATTGGACAACGCTATCCAGAAGGCATGCAACTTGCCCTAGAAACACAGGAGTGACTAATTCAACTTGTAAGAAATTATGGTTAGTTCATGTCACCTTCCTCTACCAGATGTGACAGATCAGCAAAATTAAGCTTCTTTTCCAATGAGTCAATGTAGAATCTCAGTTCAACTTGGGAACAGAAGACCCCAGGCAGCTTCTAGATGCAGTATGCTTGTGACTGAGTGTTGGCATTGGATGTTCCTAGCTTACTGTGAATTCCAGAGTCAGGGCAATTCCCATTCTTTTCCTCCTCCAGCAGAAAAAGACAGAAGATAGAACACTTAACTATTATCTAGTAGCTGATAAAGAGGGGTATTATTGAGGGTGTTTTTGTCCAAATGGTGGTGCCTTTACTAGCACGTTGTTTCTGGGAACTGCTATTTTGTGCTTTGTACACGTCACTGTCAGAAAGAAAACATCGTTCCTGCTAATAAGCGACAGAAGGCAGGACTCCCACATGAGGTGACGTCTTCCAAATTCTGACAGATCACCTTTATCCTCAGCCTGGGAAATAAAACTTCAATGCAGTGGGGATGGCTTTTCCATCTTAGTATCAGATTTCTTTCTTCCCCAACCACCCACCCCCTCCACCCCAGATGTCCCAGAGTTATATTGCTATCCAATTAAAATAGTGGACCATGGCCTTAGTATACTTGCAACTTAAGGCATGAAAAAAAAATGCATCCACTTATTTACTATCCATACCATGCAACAGCTATGATGGAGGTACTGCAGGCTCACGCCCAATCTCAACTGCAGCTGAACCTCCTTCCTTCAGCCAAGCCCTCATCCAGGGGTTAATTTTAATTGACCCAAGCATACAGATTGAAATGCCTTTTAGTTGAATTGTTACAGGTCACATTTCAAAACCATTCCATTTTTTGACCCTTTATCACTAATGAATTGTGACTGTCACAAATGATTTAATCTGAAGTAGCACAAAAGTAAAACAATGTGATTATGTTTCAGCCAATTTAGAATCAAGGCAGCATCATGTAGTCTGCTTTAGCAGTTATTGTTTTGCATATACAACCCTGGAAACTTGTTTTGCATGCGTGTCATTACAAAGTTCTCTATTTGTCTCCATCACACATGTTGAGGTCTAAGCTACAGTTTGTGTCACATTTCCACAGTCAGGAGAAATAAACCCAGATCACAGCCTACTTTTTCTTTCCTCCTTCCCCCAATAGCACCAGGAACTGTACTGTAATGCAGGGTCCTTGCCTTTTCTGGAGCATGATATTTTTAGTTTCGCTTGCAGAGTTAGTACAGAAAATAGACCACTTCCACTGATGTAAGCAAGTTCCAGTTTATACTTCAGTGAGTCAGCATTTCCTCTTCAAAGCCACCAAACATTTTTTTAAAAATTCTTTACATCAACAAGCGGTAGTTGGTTTCAGCTTTATAATAGGAAGCAGGTCAGGCAGAATGCCAATACCAGCAACACGTGTCATTCCGTTTGTACACACTCCATTCTTAAATATTATTGCAAGTTGCGTATTTGAAATCAGAAATTAAAACAAGGAACACCAGAAACAGCAGATACATCAGCACTAGTCCAAGTTTTTGTTGTCCTATCCACAACGCAGTAATTTGACTAAGTTTTAAAAATCATTATCCTCACCCAAAGCACATGATCACCCCAGACATAACTATTTTCTGTGCGCATTATGGTTTTTGTTGAAGTGGATTTGCAAGGAAGTTTTGATGTCCAGTTCTCAGTTAAGATAAACACTTTGAGTGTACATGAAGGTATTATTGGACAAAATATTAAACCAACTTGTACTCCTTGTATTAAATCATGACCACATCTTCTCCTGGAGAATCAGGCATACAGATAACTCGCCTGCTTCACTGTAATAGTGACCTTTGTTTTGTGCGATTTCAAAGCAATTTTCCAGTACCTAACAAAGCAGCATTCTTGATACTGATGTCCAAAAATTGTGCAACAATAGACTTACAACATGGGAAACATGGCAATGACATCAACTCAACCCAAACATACCGGAACACCATTCATGTTCATTTGAAACCTGTAGCACTTTGGGAGCAAACTTTCAAAAGGTGCTGTTCAAAACACATGGCTTTGGAAAAGGAGATTCTGTGACAAGATTTGAATGCAGTGGCTGCTTTCACCTATCCTTTAAGCGGATGGTTGCTTGACAGCACTGAAATCCTTGGATAAGGGTATGGAAACGCTTGTTATCACTTACTGTGGAGGCTCCATTCCCATAAGAAAAAGAGTGGATCCTTGTGGTCCACACGTTGAATCCATTGGTGCCTGTTCTTGATGTCCTCACGATCCTCAGATGGTATGTCAAAGATGTGGAGAAGCACAGTTATCGTGGCATAAGAGCAATTAAGAGAAGCCAATGGGAGTAGACAAGGATGGCCAAAATCCATTTGCCATTCTATTTCTCCACTGGTACAAGTTGTGGTGACATGGTTAAACAGGGTTAACATGTGGCAGACCTGGGCATGAAACCATTTCCTACTCGTGATTGTCTGCCAAATTTGCGGAAAGGAGGGCCAGCAAACACTCAGCTGCCTGGCAGCCAAACGTTGCAACCCTTGTGCCCAAGCTGGCCTACACGATAAAGCTTGCTCAAACTGAAATGCACCTATGCCCAGGTAGCAAGGCAATAGGAAAATGAAATGGTGAGCAGCAAAAACAGGAGGACAACAGAACAAAACCACATGGAGCAAGTACGCTGAGACACTAACAACCACCTTTGAGCCTTATCCCAAGGCTGCAGAGTTGGTTGAAAGCAACCTAGAGGCAAGGGAGTCAAAGAAAAGCTTGCAAATCCAAAGCAGCCATCAGTCATCTACTGTTGCTTTGGACAAAGTCCCCACAGAGTAACAGCGTCTCCCATCTGGAGGAGGAGCAAGGAGGCCAGCCGAAGTGAAGTGAAATTAGAAGGTGGTAAAACCAAAAATGTGCTTTAAAGAAAAAAGATGCAACACGAGGCAAAGTGCTGGGAGCCACAGTACCGACAAACCTCACCTCTGGGAAACTGAGGGCAGTTACACCAAAGGCTAAACTCGCTAACTCTGGAGAAACCAGAATCAGCACAGCACCCCACATGCTCCAGCTCCAGTAATCTGGAAGCACCACTGATGAGTACGATACCCCAGCTGCAGGAATACAGACACAGCAACACAAGTATTCCAACTCCAAGAATCCACAGGCAATGCTGGGAAGTACCACCCCAGCTTTGGGAATCTGGAATCAGCACCACAATGAGCAAGGTACCCCAGTTCTGAGAATATGGACACAGCAAAATATCCAATTTCCAGGAAACTTAGAGAAAAAGATTAGGAGGGAACTTTATATGTCAATTAAAAGGGATGTTGCAGTTCATGCACACTTAAAAACTAATGATGTGACCTTAATCCCATTTATTGGGAGACATGATCTAAAGATTGGATTTATGTACATTTAAAAGCACTGCACAAATCAGATGCAACGTTACTTTGCCAAGGTGAAGCCTGACCTACTATTTTTGCAGATCTGTGGCTTAACACGCCTCAGCAATTAAATCAGCATTGGTTACAACAGTGGCCCCAATCAATCTGGTCAAGAAGCAATGTTAACCATTCCTCTGGCCTGGATCTTCTGCCGCAGGAAGGGGGAACTTCACCGTTGAAGTCAGAGGCAGTCCACATAGACACATCTATGTGTCTATATCTATCTCCACATAGACAATGTAACGTATAAAGACACTCCACTCAAGCACAACAATGTGTATGCCCCTGTTGAGTGCAAGGCTGGTAATTTTCCAGCAGCTCTCACTAATATTGGTGATTTATCAGTCAGTCATACTCTCCAAAAATTCTATCCATATGAATCATCCATCCCCAATAAATTTGATCAAGTTGCATTATTATAAATGCATTCAAACTCTAATTGTCAAATGTAATTGCCTTCCATTTCCACAAATCCTTAATGCTGTTGAATTAAAGATTATTTGGAAGTGACAATTGATACCTTGGTTGAGAAAGAATGTGCATGGTGAAAAAGAATAATGAGGCCACTTGAGGCTACTTTACCATTTATTGAGATAATGCTGATCCGAACTTGGTCTAACCCTCACTTTCTTGCCTGTTCCCCATAACCCTTGATTTACCCGAGATATATTCAATATAAAGCAGATTTTAAATGATTCAGCATTCACAGTTCTCTTCCCATGCCCCAACTCCACGAGATTCACAACTTTCAGGCAAACTTCACTACATCCACGCCCTTTCATTCCAGATTCCACTGCCAGAGGAACATCCTATCAGCTTTGTCAATGTTTCCTCAGGACGTTTGTTTCTACATCATTGTTCAGAATTCAAAAGACCTGCTCAATTATTCTCCACAAGGCCACCCTCTTCATCCCAAGAATCTTTAATTCCTTCACAGAAACCAAAACTGTCCACAGTATACCAGTCATGGTCCTAAAGCATTAAGACTTCTACTATTGCACTGGACTGCATTCCATTTCCAATAATATGCATTTCTATTTTTGTGTTCTCCACATTAATTTAATTTTCTTTTACAATGACACTACAATCTCCCCAAACACACTATTTAATAGTCCTCATTCTATTTGAAAACATTCTGCCCTCTTGTTCTCACCGAACTGGATAACCACACCTCATTATTCTCCAGCTGCCATACTCACTGACTGCCTCTGCCCTCCTTGGAACTTGTTATCCACAACAAAATTCAAAATAGTTGAGGGCCCAGCACCGATCCCTATGGGTGCCACGTCACATCTGCCAACCTGAAGATGAACTATTCGTCAGTAGTATAAAAACAAGGCTCAAGTACTCGGGTCAGGCACAATCTATGGAGCTTAAGAAATCCACAATCAACAAACTTTCACCACCTTGACCCATCGGCACCTGCGACTCGTTATTCAGTTTCTTGTCCACTTTTATCACAGATCTCGTCTTAAGTTTGCCAAATCTGATTTCCCTTTCATAAACCATGACAACTCACTCTAACCATCTGGTGGTTTATTATGTGCCTTGTGATCACTTCCTCAATAAATGGGCTCCAAAGCTCTCCTAGTGACAGTGACAGATTTTAAGACTATTTGACCCAGTTTCTAGTTTTCTTTCTCTCACTTCTCAAACCTTGTGTCGGGATCATCCAAGAATCTCGCAAACCCAAGATGAGTATGTGCATCCACCATGCAGCCATTTCTTTTAATGCCCTGGATTCAGGCAGGCAGATTCACAGGATCTGTCAGCCTTCGGTTTGCCTAGTAGTTTCTCATGATTTTAAGTTCCTCTTTTGCCATTTCAATTCTGATTTTTAGTATTCATTTCTACTGTGAAAACAAGTACAGAATAATTCAATATCTCTGCTTCTTCCTTATTCCCCACTTAATTTTCTAAATTCTGATTAATAATTCCAGAATTTGACTTCAAGCAACTGCTCAGCATGTGAACTGGACTAAATCCCTGAAGGTTCTCACATTGGAGCTTATATTACTGACCAAATGTCTCATCAACTTCATTCACCCACAGAAATTACTGCAATTCCATTTCATTAACTCATGTTTTGAACAGCCTGAGAATTCTGAAGGGCTATTAAAAATCCAAATTAATCTTTTTTTCTTACTTTGATCTGTTAATAACAGTCAGGTGTAATCTTAAAAGACTGCCAGCCCAATCATCTTTGAAAATTTGGTTTAATATAGACCAAGATGTAGAAACAGATCAGCATATGTTTCATACATCACAACAATGTCTACATATTAGCAAGTAATATGGACACCACTGATCTTTTTGTCACTGATGCAATTTCACAAAATAGATCAAAACAATCCTTCAAACCCAGAATATTTCAACTGAAAAGCTTACAATTTGTACTTGTACTTATTCAGAGTTCTTAAATACCCTGCTGTGTGCAATCAGCCATGTTAATTAGCCATTATTCTGCCTTGTTTCAAGGTAGAGAGCCAGACAAACTCACGATCAAGAGTATGAGCCCTGATGCAGGGCATCCACCCAAAACATCAGTAATTCCTTTTCTCCTACTATGGTCTTCAGATTCCTGTCCTGCCTCCCCAATGGTAGTAACAGAAAGAGGGCACGTCCCGGATGGAGAGGGATCCTAATAAGGGATGCCACCTTCTTGAGGCACCGCCTCTTGAAGATGTCCGATAGCAGGGAGGGTTGTGACTGTGATGGAGCTGGCCGAGTCTGCAGCCTCTGTTCAGTCCAGTTCTTCAAATTAGTACATTGATGTGGCTGCCTCAAAGACAAGAGAAATCATACACAAGTTCCAGGAAATTGTGGAGAGCTAGAGGTCTAGTGCGAAAAAGTTTAAAGAAATCAGCATTATTAAAAAAACTAGCACTGCAAAACAAAAATGGGAAAGATATATTGCCCCAAATATGACCACATGCATCCTAGGTTTATAAAGTAATAAAGATGGAACCTGGTTGTCTTTTTTTTTTAAATCCATAGATTTGAGAATGGTTCTACAGATTGGAAAGCAGAAATTACAGCTATCCACTATGAGAAAGGAGGGGGAGTAAAATAGGAACTGAGAGCCAAGTTCTGCTGAAGTCAGTAATGACTAAAATGCTGGAATCAATTACCGAAGAGGTAACAAAGCACTTTGAAACTAATAGGGCTGAGCAGTGTCAACACGGCTTTCCGATAAGGGAATAAATCATCTTAGCACATCTGCATGAACTTTGCGGTTGTAACTTGCAGTATAGTTTGTAATTAATGATGCAAGTTGGCTGATGATACAAAGCTAGGTGGCAGTGTCTGCATGAGACTGATGCAGAGAAGCTTTAGGGGGGTAAAATGATTTAGTGAATGGGAGAGGACAAGGCAGATGGAATGTTGAAAGTTGAGAGGTTATCCACTTCAGCTGGAAAAAAATAGAAAGGCACACTTTTTTGGTATTCTAAGGGACCTGGGAGCCCTTGTACACAAATCATTGCAAGTCAGTATACAAGGCTCAGCAGGTAATTAGGAAGTTTAACAATACCTTGGCCTTTATTGCGAGAGAATTTGAGTACAAGAATAAAATATTACTCTCCATTTCTATGAGCCCTGGTGCAACCACTCACAAAATATTTGCCCCCAAAAAATACTTACAATATAGCAAGTGCAGAAAAGGTTCACCAAATTGATTCCTGAGAAGGTGGGGCTGTCTTAAGAGTAAAGATAGAGTAAATTTGGCCTGCAATCTTTTGCTTTAGAAAGATGACAGGTTATCTCACTGAATTGTTTAAATTTTATTTTACGATACTTGACAGGGCAGATGTCGGTGTGCCAGTCCCCGAGCAGGTGTCATTAAAGTAAGGGATGAGAAGAAAAATTTTCACCGAGGTGAATCACAACCCAAGAGGGCAAACTGAATGCGGAGCATACTGGATACACTTAAATGCATTTTTCAGATATTGAGGGAATCAAAGGGTAGTTCAGGAAAATAGCCAAGATGGAAGATCAGCATGACCTCGCTAAATGGCACAGCAGGTACGAGGGGCCAAAAGGGCCTTTACTTGCTTCTATCTTCTGCAATAGAAGTTGTTGTGGGTTTCTCCAGAAGACCAAAAGGTCCTCAAATCTGGCTGACAACTAACGTATTTAAACTCCAGAGATTATCAATAATCAAACATCTTCATGCAGTGTGCATTTCTGTTTGTTTCCGAACCCACAGTCACTGTTATTACTATTTTTGGTCATACATTCGCAGTAAAGGTTTATAACTGAATTGGCAGGTCTTATTTCTTTCATAACGTTGCTGTGAACTTTCAATATTTAGTTGCAGCCTGGCTATTGGTCGATATCATTGCAAGATTCTGAACTTTTAGCTTCCTTGACTGAAAATGGCCAGCAAGAAATGTATTCAGGCATTAAGTTGCTTTTCACTTCAAATGTTAACTGAACAAAAATCTCCAAGTTACATGAACTCACACTCAACACAAAAAAATTAATTACTACATGGAACACCTGTCTGAATTGTACATGTACAGAGTACTCTGCATAACAGTAGACGCTACAGAATCTAGCTACTTTGCAGCAGCAAAACACCAAAGGAATCCCCAAAGTTTCACCTGATATTGATTCTTTAAAGATAATGGACACTTATATAATATTTCCACTGATTACAATTTCTAAAATTTTTAGCACTGCTCAATTTTAGAAAAATGTATTCCAAAATTCCATTCATCCTGAGTAATACACATGTGAAGACTGCCCTCTGCTGACCAATATCAGAATGGCAATATTTGAAGTATCCAATGCAATACCAAAGGAACAAATGTCTTTCTGGTTTGAGCAGCAGTGCATTATGAATGAGCTGGCACATCAGAGCCAACTTTGTTGGAATCAGAATCACCCCAGCACTGCTCGTGGAAATTTGGCCTACTGCGTCAGTGCTGGCTGTTCTCGACAGCAATCCAATTAAATCCACTCCCCAAATTAGGCACAACAGTCCCTTTCACTTGGAGTGTTTACCCAAACCACTCCAGACAATTATTGCATCCTACTGGGCAGTGCACGAGAGATCATAAAAAGTTATCTTGTACAAACATTTTCCTGCCATATGCCCAAATCTCTTCTAGCAAGTGAACCTTCTGCCATTGGAAAGACTTACTCATTTAGACTATTCAAATTCATGAGGTTTGCAATTATCACTCTTCCAAACCTCATTCACTGTACTCTAAAACACAAGTTTCTGAAGTCACTCCACATGGATTGAAATAAGGATTTCAGTTCTCTCTCAACACCTCGCCAATGACTGAAACACCTTTCTCCCCTCCCTGGCATTGGCGCCCATGTACGATCTGGCACCCAAGGTTAGCCTGCATTTTAGGAAAGCTTAGTACAACTTAATTCCAAGGCAGTTTTTTTTTAAAATAAAAAATAGCTTGTTCTGCATATTTTCAGAATCGTAACATTCACCTCAATATGAAGGCTGGTGCAGTGGAAAGAGAGTGCCAGGAGAATACACCTTTTGCTGTCCCAGAGATGGGGGTGAAAGTGAACGTGCAGGAACTGGACGAAATACGGTTGAGAGCTCGTCTATCCTGACAGAGGGGAAGCCACAATTTCAGACAAAGGACATTTCAGAGGCACCAGAGCAGAAGGCCTCATCATTGAAACAAGACATTAGTAGCTAGCCAATCTCTTGAGATGAAGGCAAAGGTCCAGCAAGCGTCAGAGATAGACCATGTGATTGAGAGCAGGATAGAAATTGGCAGCCAAAGTGATAACATCTGAGTTCTCTACGGATGAACAATGCACACCAAAGCAGTCGTCAGAGGAAGTGCTGGGGGAAGTAATCCCAAATTAGTCCAGAATGAGGACTATTCCATCTATCCAGCTCAAACTCTGGCACAGCTAGGGCCCATGCAGGTTCCAATAGCTACACCCTGAATCTGGAGAAAGTGAGTGGAATTGAAAGAAATTGTTGAGTGCAAGGACAAGTTCTGCCAATCAAAAGAGTATAAAATGGGTTAGTGTTGGATGAGTGTAAAAATGGTCGCTTGCCGATTGCTGTGGATCTGGTGGGCTGAAAGGTCCGTCTCTATGCTGCATCTCTCTAGGACCTCCAAATATTTGTTTCTGCATCCTTTCTAAACATGTTCTTAATATTGCTTCTTCCAATCGTTACGACCAAGATGTCACTTCACACAAGTTCCTGCACGTATTCAACACTTCTCCCAAAATCTTCTACTATGTTTATCCAACTCCTGTGACTTACAAACTTCAAAATTATTTAATTATATCCTGTATACTAAAATTTAGATGATCAAAAACAATCACTGACACTGGCAAGTAGTATTGTTTAACTTCCTTGAGGTTGATGAGCAACCGTTCACTATTACACTTAGCTTCCTATCTATTAGCTAGCTTTGTAACCCTGCTGCTACCCGTTTTTTGATCCCAGGAGTTACAATTTTGCTGATATCCATAACGTGGTAATCAAATGCCTACATATAAATAAAACACAATTAACATTTACTTCAAGTCAACTTAAATGCGATTTGCCTTTAACAAATCCATGCCAACTTTTATTTGCTCAATTTTCAAATAGCAATTAACTGTGTCCCAGATTGCCATCTCTGAACATCACATCAGAGATAGTGTGATAAAGGCCAGGGCCAGTTTGATTAAATTGGGCTGGATGATTCTTACATTGGTCACATCTGTCTTGCAGTCAACATGCCATTACTTGAACAGTTTCCTCGTGTACATGGTTCCCGTGAATAAAACGAAATTAAAAGCCTGCTGATCTCATTACTATAGAGGTACAAGAGGGCACAAATACCATTCAACAATATATTATTTTGCATACAAAACTTAGGAAGATGGCCAAATATTGTTGGTTCATCTTTTACTTCTGTTCATTTCATAGGCAGGACACCACAGTAAGCTTTGCACAAAATGTTGCCACCAGATCAGATGTTCCATAGACAGAATTGTGGTGAATATTTCGTGAGGGAGCCATTCTGCCCATCAAGTCTCTTTCAACTTCTACAGTTATTCTATCAGCCCCATGCCCCCACTTAAACCAATTTCAAGACATTGATTACATCCAACTTAGGAGATCTACATCATAATTATGTAACAAAAAATGCTTCCCCTCACTTTATCCAAAATTTAAATCAGTGTCAACTAGACTTTAAACCATAGCTTTCCCCCCCACACTTAACCCACCTAACTTGGTCACGATCATTGCTTTAATCCGTGTACTCCGTTACTGTTTTAACGCATTTATTTATGCAAACAGTCATGGGATTTTGATTATTCCAATGAACCCCAAGATTAGTAAAAAAAAGGACATTTTAACTGCAGAAGAACTTTACTTGTTTTTCACATTCCTCTCTTGGGTCATCCCAAGATCAAAGATTCCTCCTTAGAACAGCCCTGGAACACACCCTTCAGCCCATGAAGTCTGTGCTGACTATGATGCCAATTAAACTGCACATGGTCTGCACTCCTCCATTCTCTGCTTACTCATATGCCTGTCTAAACACTTAATTGTTGCTATTGTATCTGCTTTTACCACCCTCCCTGGCAGGCTGTTTCAGGCACCTACCAATGGGGAAAAAATCCCCTCACCTGTCCTGCCATTTATTGTATCAAACACCTCACACATCCAAATTAAACTCCATCTGCCATTTCTCAGCACCCAATTCCAACTGGTCTGTATCCTACTGAATCCTTTGACAACCTCCCTCTACTTACAACTCCACCAATCTGTGTCTCATTTGCAAACTTAAGCAGCCCAGCTACTTTTTTGTACAAATATCACGGGGGTCCCAGCACTGATCCTTGCAGACACCACTGGTCACAGACTTGCACTTGGGTCTCGTTATTAACCTCAGAACCCATGACCAATGTGGAAAATTGATGGGGCATATGGTGACTGGCATGGCAGGTGGGTGGATAGTTTGTGAGGAACCTGAAACAGGAGCTCAAGAGAGTCACAGAGATTAACAGGCACACAGAAAAAAAGGTTGAGGATATGTTCAAATCTTCCTTGAAAGATACAACATCCCTCCTAACTCCAGAGAATCTCTGGTCTGTTGTTTTTCCAAATGAGAGGCATTCAAGACAGTTTTGAGACCCTCAGGGTCATGCATCAGGTGCAGAGGCCCTGTGTAAATGTTGAAAAGGAGTACTTTTCCCAGTGACAGCATTAGTAATATTTTTCCTCTGTCTTGATACGTGTTCCTGAGGAAGTTCAGGTCTCAGGATCATCCAGGAAAGCAGGAATTGCTGCTTTCTGATGGACCACAGGATGTGTGCTGGGTCTGAGATCCTCATCTTCAAACAACTTTTTCCTCGATTGACCACAGGCTGTACTGATACATTGAAAGTAGTGAATGGCATCAAATGTCTGCCTTCAGTGAAAGGTAGCTCCCAAAATATGGGAAGTGGCCCATACTTCACTGGGATCTTTCCAAGAACCTTTATTGTTGGACGGAAGTGTGGTGCAGCAGGGGCAGGTTTGTCGAGAACCTTGGTCTTGCAGATGTTGAATACAAGACTCATCTTCTTGTACACTTCAGTACAACATTGCAGCCACTGAATATGTATGCTCAAGTGCAAACATCATCTGCCACTGAGGCTTGGTTCTGGAGTGTAACCACCCTAGCCTGAACAGCTTCCCCTTATGTCTAAAGATTCACTGAGCTCCTGTGGGAAGTTTGCTGGAGGCAAGATTCAACATTATAACAAGAAAGATTATGAAAGTGTTAAGATAATGAAGCAGCCTTTGTTTCTCCCCCCCCACTGGATTTAGTTCCAAATCACATCTCAGATAAAACCTGACCATGGCACCCTAAACCAGGATCTAGATAACATCATTGTTTGGTTGACAAATGGTAGCTTAATATTTAATACTTGCACGTATTGACTAAGGATCCACCATTGCCTTGAGCTTGAATTGTATCAGAGAACAAAATCTTGATCTTTATCGACCACAAACTTCACTGAACCAAACATGGGCAGCACGGGTAGCGTAGCAGTTAGCACGATGCTATTACAGCGCCAGCGATCGGGGTTCGACTCCCGTCGCTGTCTGCGAGTTTGTACGTTCTCCTGTGTCCGTGTGGGTTTCCGCCAGGTGCTCCGGTTTCCTCCCACATTCCAAAGATGTATGGGTAGGTTACTTTGGGGTTTAAAATGGGCAGCGTGGACTCATTGGGCTGGAAGGGCCTGTTAACACGGTAAATAAAATTTTAAAAATTAAAAAAAACAAGGGAAGTACTTTCACTGCAAACTCCCTTTACAATCAAGGAGTGTGACAAATGTGATAGAGTACTCACTTTTTCTCGATGAATTCAGCACCAAATTTAAAAATTCCCTCAAAAGCAAAGAATCTTGAGAATGTTGAGCAATTTAGTCATGGGAACAGTTAGCAATGATGCATCTAAGGGAGGTCTGATGGATGCACTAGAATAGATTAGAACAACACTGGTGGCAAGGAGGACAGAGATAATTAACAGAAGCAACCTTGTGTGCAGTCTGAATGACAAACCAATTGCCCCAGACAGCCTCTTTTGAAACAGCAACTTCCATGTGTTGCTGCTGCAGCAGTGAAATGAATGCATTCTATGGCAATCTTTAATCAATAATACATAGAGGATAAGATGGCACGGTATAAAGAGTCATTTCAAATGTGATCCACATTCAAATTGGGCCAAGATAGAGCTTGTAGACTTTTTGGTGGTGCAAGGCTTAGATGGCCAAACGAGTTGGGAGAATTATTTCAGCCACGTCTCTGCATTGATACTCACAGCGATCTTAATCAGACAGCAGAGTACGAACAGTGTTGTGCTATGGTTCAGGGTGCTCAAATTTGCACAAAGCATACTCCAGCAACAGGGAAGTTTTTGTGCTGCATTTAAAGTTATAACTGACCCCCAGACTATCAAATACAAATTATTTCAAGCAGGAATGTCTAATTTTTTTCCAAAAACTCCTGGGTTTTGATGTCTAACGGTCAACAACTTCATCAATTGCTCTTTGCTTTTTGCGGGAAATTTCCACTTTCTGTTGGCAATCACTTTGGCTGCTTTTCTTGTAAATTTGTCAATACACCTATGGAGAACATGTTTCTCCTCATTTTGTAGAAACACAGTGCAGGACAATAGCTTCTATTTCCTTGAAATTGTTTAAACTGCTGGTCAATGACCACCTGCACCTCAGTGGAATTAAGTGCTAACCATGACAGTGCAATGTCACTGGCTTGGCCTGTTAACCCAGAAAGCAATTCAAATCCAACTACAGTGGTTTAAAGATTCAGGTACTATCCTGGAAAAAACAAACCAAGATAAAAGTTTGCAACTTAACTGTCCATGTTAAAAATTCATCTGCTTTAAAGCCTTTTGAGGAAGAACGCTGGCTTAAACTGATCTGCTCTATCTGCAATTGCAGATCTACACCAATGTAGATTACTATTAAATATTATCCAAAGGAGAATTTGGGTATGTAGGCAAATAAAGAACAAGATTCACCTGCACTATCTGCACGTTTGTTGCCCATGGTGTAGAAGTGTGAATTTATCTACAAGGCTTCTTTATGAAGGAATAATTGCAACACATGGTAAACACCAACTGCTTGCAGTGCTGCAAACATCTGGTTCACACAACAGGTCAATAAAAGATGGATAAAGCAATTAGTGACAAAAACAAAATACAGGCAGTCCCCAGGTTACAAACACATGACCTATGGGCACACGTACATACAAGTGAGCTCCCATAATATGTTCAGAACATACATTCATTCCTATGGATGGTGGAACTAGTTTCCTCTCTCTGCTCTTTAAGTAACTGTTCTTTCTTCAGACTCATACTTTTGATGCCATCCATTGACACTGTGGAGGTACGCTGCAATAGTGATTTTTCCCTATTTTCTGACGTGGACAAAAATTTAGAGTTATGGACTTGCGTAAAAATGGAACCCATTCGTTACCTGGGGACTGCCTGTACCGTGGATACTTGAAATCTAATAGAAACATAACTTTCTGATAACAGTTCTGCTATTCCCAGTTATACCTCATCTCACAAGGGGCAAGGAGCTAGGGGCAAGAGATTAATTAAGATTAGAGCGAAGATAAGGGGAGAAAAACTTTTCATTGAGGCTCTGAAACTCTCAACTTGGGAAAAAAAAAACAAATGTAACCCTTGGATATGCAATTGAAGTGCCGTGACCTACAGGCCGAGTGTTGGAAAATGGGATCACATAGAGCACCCATGTTTTAACCGGCACAGCCACAATGCACCAAATGCACTGCCGATTTTCTGCAACTCTAATTCCCTGCCTCTAATAACAAAGTGGGATACATCTTTATGACTTCAGTTCAACAACCCAAAACAATTAAGAGCCAAAGTATTTTTCTCTGTAACACGGGAACTAATTTGTGGACAGCAAACTCACGAAAACAGCAATGTGAAGTTCACATCAACTGCATTAACGCTATTACTGAGAAGTAAAAATTGGCAATAACATCAGGGCTGAAGATCATTCAGATCCAACTGAATGCAACTAGGACCCCCGCTTAACAAGTGGAAAATGCATCTGGTACAGAAGATAATTGTACAGGAATTGTTCATCATTCAAAATTGAAGGCCAAAAGTAATACATCTCATGTATTCATAAGGATGGCAAATAACTTAAAATAAACAGTTAAAGCAAATGAATCAAAACAAATCTGGTAGATCAGAACTGGATATCATGATGTACTGTGGTGAAGCTACAGCATACTGAACCACAATCTAAAGTCAAATGCTGTTTATCCCTCATCCCCCCCCCCAGTGCAAGGGAAGCCAGGGAGCAACTCCCAATTCAGAGAGTATAGAGGGGAATGCCTGGAGCAGCACAAGATGCACCCAGACATGAGGTGACGAAGCTACAACTTAAAACTAAATGTACACCAAACTGCAAAAATCAACATGGAAAGACAGAGCCAATTGATCCTGCAACTAATGGATCACAAAGCGTGCAGTCCAGCATATCCAGTCATGAACAGTCGTAGGACAGTTAAATAGCTCAAGGAAAGTCCCCATCCTCAAAGACAATGAAGCTAAGCACAACTATGGAAAAGCAAGCATTTGCATTGTATTCAGCCAGAAATGCCATGTGGATGATCCAACTCTGCTTCCCACAGAAACCAATTAATTCATTCCCCTTGATATCAATATGGAGCACACAAGATACAGCAAACACTGACTGGATAATATGTAGCTACAATAAAGACTTGCACCCCAAAATTAATCAATCTTTCAGCCAAGCTGCTGCACTACAGTCACAACACTGGCATCCACACAAGGAAAATGATTTAGGTCATGGCCCACCACAAAGCATGACAAATCTAAATTTCTACTATTCAATGTCAGTTGACTGTCAGCCATTAGTGAAACGATGGAAGAGGTTTTTGACAGTGCTGCCTAAATAGAACTTAACAGCAAGCCAAACTAGGCAGTGAGCAGATTTTGCCAGGATCAGGCTACATAGCTCATCACGGCATTGGTCCAAAAATGGGCCAAAATGCTGAATTGAGGCAAAGCGAAAGCTCTGTGAGTTTTTGATGGAACACAACACCAAAGAGTCCTAGTAAAGCTCAGTCCACGAGCAGAAAAGGCAGAAACAGTCCAGTGGCTGGAATCATACTTCACACAAAGAAAGATGGTCACGGTTGTTAGAAGATTTCATCCTCATCCCAGAATATCAGTGCACAAGTTCTCAGCGCAGTGTCCTAGATTTGATCTTCAGCTGCATCATTCCTTTCATCACTAGATCAGAACTGGGAATCTTTGCCGATGATCAGTATGCATTGACCTGGAACTCTTACAAAATAAGGTAATCCATGCCTATGTGAGCCAAAAACACAATATTCATGCATGGACTGAACAGGGGCAAGAAATATCTGCAACCCTTTATCCTATAAGTATTTAAGATAAAGATGAGTCAATTTTTGCAAGATTGGGGAATTCAGGAACTGCTACAGAGGAGTCGCAGGTCAGGCTTGAGGGATCAGGTGCCCCATTCAGATTCAGGTTTATTACCACTGACATATGTTGCGAAGTCTGTTGTTTTGCGGTAGCAGTACAGGGCAAGACAAAAATTACAAGTTACAAAATAAATAGAGCAAAACAGGATTAACAAGATAGGGTTCATTGATCATTCAGAAATCTGATGGCAGAGGGGAAGAAGTTGTTCCTACAACATTGAGTGTGGGCCTTCAGGCTCCTGCACCTCCTCCCCAATGGTAATAATGTGAAGAGGGCATGTCCTGGATAGTGACAGTCCTTAATGAGGGATGCCACCTTCTTGAGGAACTGCCTCTTAAATGAGGGTTGTGCCCATGATGGAATTGGCTGAGTCTACAACCCTTTGCAGCCCCTTTCGATGCTGCACATTGGAGCTTCCATACCAGGCGGTGATGCAACCAGAATTCTCTCCACCGTACATCTGTAGAAATTTGCAGGAGTCTTTGGTGACATACCAAATCCCCTCAAACTCCTAACGAAGTAGAGCTGCTGGCATTCCTTCTTTGCGATTACATCAATGTGTCGTGCCCAGGATAGATCCTCCGAGATGTTGACGCCCAGGGACTTGAAGCTGCTCACCCTTTCCACTGCTGACCCCTCAATGAAGACTGGCGTGTTCTCCCGACTTCCCCTTCCTGAAGTCCACAATCAATTCCTTGGTCTTGCTGACATCGAGCGAGAGGTTGTTGCCGCGACACGAACCAGCCGATCTATCTCACTCCTGTACGCTTCCTCGTCGCCATCTGAGATTCTGCCAACAACAGTGGTGTCATCGGTGAATTTATAGATGGCACTTGAGCTGTGCCTTGCCACACAGTCATGAGTGTAGTGAGTGAGTAGAGCAATGGGCTAAGCATGTATCCTTGAGGTGTGCCTGTGTTGATTGTTAGTGAGGTGTTACTACCGATCTGCACTGTCATCTCCCGATAAGGAAAGTCGAGGATCCAATTGCAGAGGGAGGTACAGAGGCCCAGGTTTTGAAGCATGTTGTTTAGTACTGAGGGGATGGTGGTGTTGAACTCAAAGCTGTAATAGATAAACAGCAGCCTGATGTACTCCTGCTCCCTCTTGCTTTTATATTCTTGTGCAAGTATTAAACAATGACTATCTCAATCACAAAAGGGAGTCTCACCACCAATCCTTGATGTTCAATGGTTTTAGCATCACTGAGACCCCAACTATCAATGCTTTTGGGAGAGGGGTTGGGATGTGATGTCACCATCCAACGAACTGGACCAGCCTCAGAAATACTGTGATCACAAGAGCAGGTTAGAGACTGGCCTAAACTTCTGGTAGCATTAACGCTAATATCTACTCACTCCTTTAGCTTTCTTTGATGACTTGCCTTCTGACACACCAAAGTCTACTCACCACCTAAAATGCACAAACAGGAGTGTGACGGAGTACTTTCCATTTGCCTAGAAGTGTGCAGCTTAAGTTCCTTCCCATTCAGGACAGAGCAGCCCGTTTGGTGCATCATCCAGCCTCAACATTCATTCCCTGCACGAGTGGCACACTATTACTGCAGTGTATCTTCTACCAAATGCCAATTACTCACCCAGGCTACTCCAACAGTGCCTCCCAAATCCAAGACCTGCATCATTATGCAGAATACATGCAGCAGGCACACAGGAACACTGACATCAGACTTCAAAATATCATTCCTTCATGGCTGGGATCTAAATCTTTGAACTCCCCACTCGACAGTGTGGAATATTTTACTTACAAGGACCGCACTGGTTCAAGGTGGTGGCAGTCAGAGTTGGACAATTGTTAAGCCTCGCCAGGTGTAGCTATATTGAACAATGAAATTAACTGTTTCAAAGAAAACTTCAGCACCATAATTTAATCAAAGATTTTGTAGAGTTTCCTCTGAAGAATTATCAAGATCATTGGTAGCTTATTTTGATCTCACCTATTATCAAGAGTTCCAGAAAGCTGAGAAAATTCAAATTAACTGAACACATGTTGATGGGACCATTTAAAAACTGAATTGTTGAATTGGAAATGTAGCAACAGATTTTATAGATATTAAAATGGTATTGAACATGATTCAGTGTCTGGATCCTTTTTTTGTTTCTGATCTATAGAATTGAACAGTAGATGCACATCTGGCATAAGGTTTCCAATTGGGCAGCTAAAGGACAACTAATTTAAAAATTCAAAATTGTTTACATAGAAAAAAAAGGATATTATTGCATAATCATACCAAAATAAACTCAATTAGATCAGTTCTAGAAAGGCAACTTAGATTGCACACATCTAATGTGGGAAAGCTCAAATAGATATATAGGCTTCAATTCTATTGGTTACAAGGAAATAACACAGCTTTGATCAGCACTTCAAGTATATTACCTTGAATGGGCTGAATGAACCTGCCCATTGGAGATTTCTTGACAGCAAAAAATTGCAGAATGTTCTTTATAATCAATTTTTACCTTCATGTTTTATCATTCCACAAGTTTTGAAATAGAGTTCATCTGAGAAATTCAAAGAATCTATAAATTGCAGTTTGAAACTGAACTTCAGAAGCAACACAAAAAGCTGGAGGAACTCTGCAGGTCAGGCAGCATCTACGGAGAGAAGTGGACAGTTGACGTTTCGGGTTGAGACCCTTCACAGCTGGAAAGGAAGAGGGGAGTTAGCCAGAACATAATGGAGGAGGAGGAGCTGGTGGGCGATGGGTGGATCCAGGTGAGGGGGTGATAGGCAGGTGAGTGGAAATGATGCAAGAAGCTGGGAGATGATAGGTGGAAGCAACAAAGGGCTGAAGATGGAATCTGATAGGAAGACAGTGGACCATGGAATAAAGGGAAAGACGTGGGAAGGGAAGTGGTGGGAGGATTGTGTGGGTAATGGGGGCTGGTGAGATAATGGGAAAAGAAAAAGGGACAGCAGGGAGAGGTTACTTCCATTTATCACCTCCCAGCTTCTCGCATCATTCCCACTTTCCCCCCACCTTGCCTATCACCACCCTTCCCCTGGATCCACATCACCTGCCAGTTCTTGCTCCACCCCTTTCCTTCACCTTTTATACTGGCCACCTCTTCTCTTCCTTTCCAGTCCTGATGAAGGGTCTCGACCCAAAATATTGACTGTCCATTCCCCTCCATAGATGCTGCTTGACCCGCGGAGTTCCTCCAGCTTTTTGTATGTTGCTCCAGATTTCCAACATCTGCAGTCACGTGGCTTCAAAACTTCAGATGCACAATTGTTCAGTGGTTCAGGTACCAGTTAAGGAAATCCCAGCAGAGAACATTGGCATATCGGAAACTACATCATGTTTGTTTGTTGGTTAGTACGTAAAACAGTTGAAAGCTATCGTGCTGTTCATGGAACAAAACCAGTGATACATCTTTCAGGAATGAAAATGGATCCTGAAACTGAATTGGGTTCCACTTCATAGCAGCACAATATAGCTGATAATTAATATCCATTAAATTTCTATGTGAAATGACTGAAAAATCCTAACTAGTGTATTCTTGAAGAATCAACTAAAGATGACAGGAACACTATTTTACAATAATATTACATCAGGACTTTCTTTGGTGCCATGCAGTTGTCGTTTGCTAATGTATTTGTAAGGTGATAAAACCTGTCCAAGGAACTATAGACCAGACAACTCAACTCTAAGCTGGAAAAATATCAGAAACCTTACATACAAATGAAGTCAGCACAGATTTCAAAAGGGAAAATCATGCTTGATTAACCACAAGGAACTGTTTGAAGGGCTATCAGAGAATAGACAAGGGAAGGGCAAAACCTGACATAGCTAGATTTCCAACACACCTCCAAACAAGGTACAACAACAGACCAATAAAATGACAAGAGTTAGGGGAAAAGCAGCAGATTGGATAGTTCGCTTGCACAGATCAGTAAGGACATAGCAAGGCTTAGGAGTAGCTACAGTTCAAAAGTTCAGAAGTGGAACCTGTACAAAATAAAAGCACTGATGTGCGATTTTCATGATTCAATAGTTTCAGTCAGTGGTTCTCAAGCAACTGGAAGCATTTGGCCTAATCACCACATTGCTGCTGAATGCAACATTCAGGAGTACCCTTGCACTTAATTTGCTCATTTAAAATCTATTAGGTAGACACTTGATGGTGTAGAGGTGATGGGTTTTTGTTTTAAAAGGCATTTCCTTATGGCACAAGAGGCCATTCTGCCCACAATGTCCATGCTAGCTTTCAGAGCAATCCCACCAACCCCATTCCTCCACTTATTTCCTCATAACCTACTCTGTCTCTACCCACCAACCAGTGCATCATTGGGCTGTGGGAGGAAACCAGAGCACAAGGGAGAAAACCACACATTTGCAGGGAGAAGGTACAAACTCCACACCGTAAGCACAAGATCAGAACAGAACCTGGGTGATTGAAACAGTGACGCACCTACTATGTCACTGTGCCAAACAATTCTAATACTGATTACTCTTGCATTCTTCTTTTTAGACTGTCCTGTGGGATCAAGGATTACTCAATTTCCACTTTAGGTCCAAGGAGTGAAAGGTGCCCGTGCTGAGGCTCCTATAACATTGTGTGGCTGTTGTACTACACGTACCACAGTCACGAGAGAAGAGTCTGGGTCCAAAGGCAAAGAGATTCAAGATTGGAAACCGGGGCTCTACGCAGACTTGGCAAACACATACACAACTACTCCCTTTTTCTCAGTACTACTTCCGTCCTTAACCCAACACCCTCCCTCCTTCAGTCCCTTTCCCTTGAATTCCACCCTCCCATATCTCAGCTCCCTCCACCCCCTTAGACACTGTTTTTCTTTTACTACTTTATTCATCAGTAACCTGTGACCCTGCAGACAATGCACCAAGATTCCAGCAGGGTTTTTTTCGAAATGACACATGAAGCAAGTTATGTGGGTGTGGCCCATATAAAATACTAGAGGGTCACAACCATTGATTTAGACTTGGTGTGAACACTAAATTGAGAGCAAAATTAGCACGTGCAACAAATGAAGTGTTAATATGGATGTATAGTTGTAGCTCAGTGCTCTCAAGGAAAAGGACCCAGTTAACTCCACATCTTCTGAAGTGGTCCAAAAGGCTAGTTAATTGAAAAGGCAGTCTATCAATGTCTTTTCAAGCCTATTGGAGACGAACATGAAAGAGTCATGCCGGTTAATCCACAACATGCCCAAATAAAGACAAAATACCACTATTAAATACAGTACAATGGGTTGCCTTGATGGCTATATCAAATACAAACATCCACCATACAATGGTTTACAGTTTATTAATTTATTTGCCTCTCACGCTGACCCTGCTGTTCTATTGGACCAAGGCTTATCTTTTACCTCAGCACCACTTTCCTTCATTAACCCCATCTTTCTCAAATCTGTTACTAGCCAAAAAGCTGTACCAATTCTCCATAGCTCTTGAGTGGAGGCAGAGAGACACAGCCCTCCGGGTGAAGAAATGTCTTGTTTCTTCTGAATATCCAATTATTTTGAAAAGTTGACTAAACATACCAGTCAGAAAAAAAATTATCCCTCAATCTACGCTGCAAATATCCACACAAGTCTTCTATATTTCAATGAAACCACCTTCCATTCAAGTCAATAAAGTTCCTGTAGATTTTACTTCATCTGTCTAATCTCCAATCTTAATCTCTCTTCATTTGACAAACCTACCATCCCCATCTCAGAAATCAATCTGGTTAAACTTTGCTGCACTCCCACTGTCACAATCATATCCTTTCTTAGATGGAGAGCAGAGCTGTAAACAGTGTTGCAGATGTAGATTCACCAAGTCTCTACATAACTGGGACAAGAGATCACTTCTCTCGTATTCAAATCCTCTTACAATGTAGGCCAACGTACTTATCTTCCTAGATGCTTGCAATTGCCTATGATTTTTTTTAAGTGATTCATGTCCAACAATACCCAGGTCCCTCTGATCATCAGCAATTCTCACCATTTAAAAAGCAATTTGCAGTTATCCCTGAAGTGGATGACTTCACACATTGTATTTCATCGGCTTTATTTTTGCCCAGGCACTTGCCTTGCATCCTCCTCATGCCAACACTGCCACCTAGCTTTTCAGTCAGTAAACTTGGATATATAGAACACATCCTTTCAGAGGACCTGGGGTCCCCAACAACCATGCTTCCAGCAAATAATACTCCCAACCCAAAAATTAACCACTCTACAATTCACGTTAGTATATTAAACTAAATCTCAAGTACAATCTACCGGTCATGCAGGGCCATGTGGCTTCACTTTATGGAAAATTGCAACGTCATCTGCCCAGGTCTCAAGAGTAGAAAAAAATTTTCTGCTCCACCCTGTGTCTCCCCACACAAACTCCACAAGACCAAATTTTATTCCATATGTCAAATCTTTGGGTAGTGGTATGTGATTTATGCCAGGGCAAATTTCCATAACTGAATGGCTGTAACACCTGGCTCGCTAGTACACCAAATTTTGTATTTTATCCAGGACCCTTTTTGCATATAAATATATTCAGTCTGCCTTTATCATTTTGTAAATTATCTCAAAGAATCCCAGCATTTATCAAACACTACTCTCCTCTCAATCCACGTGGGCACTGCCCTGTTATCACTTCTTTTCAAACAGATTGGACATACTCCCACTACTGATAACTGGCCATTGTATTCTATGCATCTATTTAATGATCTCAGATATTCTGCTTTAATTTGTCATCCCAGTTTCAAAGACAATGCTTCAACACCTCCTAGTTTCTCTATTTTTACACCTCCTTTAAAACAATTATGCTTGTGCGATCTCTTCCGATTTCCTACTAAAACCTGTAACTTCACAAATCCTTGCGTTTATTGCCACATATGCCTACTCCAGCACCTGCATCCTTGAAGTCTTGCTACTTTCCTTCCATAAAAGCCATCTGCAAAATTTCACCCTGACCATGTACCACAGTTATTTTTTTCTACAGGTGGAAAGGAGAGAGCAAACACTGACTCTGCTTAAGATTTTGGATAGAAAGCAGTCGGAAAAAGTGAAATTATGCTTCCCACTGTAGTATTTGGAACCTTTACTTGAAACACGTACCAAAGTAGTGAGAGATAAGAAAAAACAGCAGTTCCCTAGTCCTGAACCCTGGGGCACACCACTGTGTAGCTTCTTCCAATCTGACAAATAGCATTCATCACCCCCATTGCTCAGTTAAATTTTAAATTCATTCCTGTCCACTTTATCCCATTAGCTTCAATTTATTTCACTGACAAGCTGAATGTGGGACTCCGTTAAACATATTTTCAAAGCCATGTACACATCACCAAATGAGCTGCTATCTATCTTTTCCATTACCTCAAGATAAACAAACTTACGGCAGGATTCTCACTTGTTCATGCTTATTTAACTAAATACTGACCACCTCCTGGAATTTCTCTGAATCCCAACTTCAAGTATGAGTAAAACAAGTCTTAAAGCAGACGTAGAACTGTCAATCGAAAACCAGCAGCGTTCACAAATGTATAGAATTACAGGAAAAAATGTGCACAGAGCAACATTGAGTGGCATCAATTCCAAAATACCTATTAAAATGCCCATTGGTCAGCTCATTCGCTTCCATGATTTGATTGTCAAGTGAATGTGGTTTTTGAATCATCATACATAAAAATGAGAAACCACCTGGTGTGGCAATACAGGAATCACTTGTTATTTTACGAGTAAATGTAACTAGATAATTACAAACAACTGTTAAATACCTTAAGTGACGCACCCGACAAACATTTATTCAGAAATAACAATCAGGAAAAAGATTTCAAGTACGACAGTGGGAAGCAAAGGCTTGCTTCTTTCAACTGCCCTCTACTTAAAATGTTGATTGAACAAGATCAGTCTTTCCTCACATCTCATCCTCAAGTAGAAAAGCTGATCAATGTGGTTCTGACTGGTTATTATCATCATTATTATGTTATTATGCCTGGGTGTAATGAATGTCCTTGAAAAGCAGCATTCTACAGATGATCAGGTGCAGGATTACAGCAAGAGCACTTTTTTTAAAGACTACGGAAGTCACGGGCAGCAATCTTTGTACATTAAACACATCAGGTTCCTTTAGTGCTGTGTTAACGCTGCCTAGATATGAATGTGCGAATCACAACACGAGTAGCTGGGATATATTCAGCAAATATCATGTTAAATCGCTAATACTTAAAATGGCACATCAATTTCATTGAAAAAAAATCACCTTCCCAAAATTAAAGCAGTTAGTTACCTGACAGATTGATTGGAAAGATGTTCATAAGCACAGTGTTTAAATAAAGCTTTCCTTCCAGTAAAAGAGTATGAACTTAAGGTTCACAACTTTTTCCATTAGAGGAATATGTAATGCATTATTACAACTGGCAGCAAATGCCATCTTAATTACCTCATTTAAGGGAACTAGATAAAGTGGGAAAAATAGTTCATAGTTACAGTGGGAAGGAGGGGTGTTAACATGGATCATTGCCAGTTGGAGAGTTAGTACAGAACAAAGATAAATGGCCTCCTCCAATGCTCAATGGTAGTGCAAGTTTGGTAATAAACAAAAATGCCACTGTAAATTGCTCCAAGGCTCTTGGTGGGTGAGCAATGAGAATCCGGGGTGGGTGGTTGATAGGAACATGGGAATACTGGAGGATTAGTGAAAAATGGGTGATCGATGGTCAGCAAGGACTCAATAGGCCAAAGGGCCCATTTCCATGCTGTATGACTTCATGGCTCCATGACTACAATTGCAATACACATATTTGTTCCAGAGATCATGGTAGAGTATGGAAGAAAGAATCGAGAACCAGCTAACTGCATTGGGCAAGACCCGGCCAGTTTGGAAAGGAAGCAAGCTCCTTCCTTTGAATGAAATTCATGAACTATCCGGGTCTTTTTGATAGTCTTACAGCCATTGGCTGCTCTTTTATTAAAAACATGCCATTCTAACAACCCAGTTCCCTTTCAAACCTTCTGCGCTGGAGTCAGGCTCTGCAGGTAGCCGAGCATTACGATCTTTCAGTGCCACACAACATGGAAATACAAATCTCTCTGAAGTGAATCTTTTCTGATCAAGGTTATAAAATGCTCATATTTAGAGTAGAAACAAAATCCATGGAATTTACAGAAAACAGAATTCTCCATAAAAAAGATAGAAAAAAAAGGGTTAATTCAATTCCCAATCTGGGGCAGAAGAACTTTAAGGAATGTCAGAAGGCAATACAGGTCCCAATTGTTTTACACCAGACTTAGACTTGGCTGTAGTATAAATAGCATAGTGTCAGCATTGGCTCATTTGATTCTAAAATTTAAGTTAGAAGATGCTCAGGTTCCACACTGAAGCACAAAATTCAGGCCGCAAATCTCAGTGCACCATTGAGCAAGTCCCGCACTGTCATAGGTTTGTCTTTCCCATGAGATGCTAGTAACAAAACCCCATCTGTCCTTTCCTGCAGATGGAAAATAACTCAAGTTTTTATGGCCATAAATAAGCAAACAGCTCTTGTAGTATCCTGACTAATATTCATCAACCAACATTATTAAAATCAATCTCATTTTCAGATTGCAAGAGCTTGTTTATCCCATCTTCTACTTAAGTGACCACCGTAAAGTACTTTTGAATGTTAATGACAAAAAGTGCTATAAAAGTATAAATAATGACCACTGTAACAAGTTATTACATCCTAATCAAACCGCTCCAGATCAAGATACATACGAGTATCTCTATCGAGACCAGTACAATCACAGTTACTGAAGCTATATAATAGAGTTTAAATGAGAGAGAATGTAGTTTAGAAACTTGCCTGGGCCAATTCCATTTTTTCTATAATTAAAACCAAATATCCCTTAATGAACATGTATTAACTGAAACAAGTTCACCAATACCCAAAGAGAAACAACTTGACAGCTCTTGAGTTGCTTAGTACAATTTGGGATTCTCATCCAAATGCTTTACACTGCAAAATACATAGTGAGACAGAAACTCACTGAAATAATTTTGGGGTCAGAGGTGAATAAACAGCAGCAGACACGTGTTACACTTACCCAGACAGCTTTTGTGCATACACACCGAAGTGTGGTAGTTGCTGAGGGTCATCTCGACCCAGTGTAATTCTGCATCCCCTCAATATTTTATTGATCCACACTGCATGTGATTGGTGCAGGCAAGGTCTATATTTATTGCCCATGCCCATCTGGGTTCACTCAAAAATGAGAATGACCCTTCTTTAATCACTCCTGTTCTGAAAGATTACATAGCTTTGTACTAACAAAGGAATGACAGAAAAAACACACTGCATTTTAAAATCTCATTTGGTGCCAGAAAAAAAGTTAAAACATATGAAAAGTTCACCTGGACTAAAATAAATGAGCCTGAACATTTTGTCAAGTTTAGCAGGCGCACATCAAGTTTAGCAACTTCGTATCATTCCTGGTGTGTCACTGCCAAGTCACAATAAAACCTCCGGCAGTATGAGTTACAGTGCTCATCCAAAATCCAGACCAAAAGCCTAATCTGACCAACCAATGAATGGCATCTCTATTCCAATTACAACTGAATAGAGTTTATCATCAAATATTTAGAATCTAGAAGATTCATGAAGTAAATAGACTAATTCTACCTATCAATGAGACAGTAATAATCTCATTTTCAACATGATAATGTAATCTCTTTAACTCTATTATGAAGACAATTACAAAGGCTATGCTTTCCCTCATATTGAGGATTAAGCGATAATTGTGGTATTTAAGACGATTAAAGAATTTGATTGCGTTGCAAAAAACTAAGGATTTGAGGACTATGCATGATTTCATGCTGTTGGCTCATCCATGTTCCACTCATCTACTCGATGCGATTACATCAAATATACAGCACAGAAACAGTGAATTTGGTCCACCAAATGCATGCAGGTGTTTATGTTCCACTTGAGCCTCCTATCTTTCTTTATCTGTTGAAGACCTTAAATTACTTCAAATTAAATTTTAAATTTAAATTTTTAAATTTTATTTACAGCATGGTAACAGGCCCTTCTGGCCCAACTAGTCTGCACCGCCCATTTTTTTTAAAAAAACCCAAATTAACCTACCCGTACATCTTTGCAATGTGGGAGGAAACCGGAGCACCCAGAAGAAACCCACACAGACACAGAACGTACAAACTCCTTACAGACAGCGATGGGAATTGAACCCCGATCGCTGGCACTGGAATAGTGTCGCGCTAACTGCTACGCTACTGTGCCGCCCCTCTTCAAATGCTATTCCGGTTTCCCTTTAAATCCATCTAGGTTATTCATTCTAACCACTCACCGTGGTAGCAAGTGCCACATTCTCACTAATCTTTGGGTAAAAGCCAACATTATCCTTTCAATTAATTATCTTTGTTCCTGTCTACAGGATTTCAGTGATAGTAACAGATCCCAAAACTAAACTTTACCTTAGCCAATCTGACATTTCTCAGAAAATTATTTAATCCCCATGGTATTGCACCTATTTAAACCATGATTTTAATCAGGAAGTATAAATTACAACAGCAAGCATCAAGACAGCTATGAAAATCTAGTTTATATCTCACTTAGCAGCTGTTTTATTGTGGACAGGCAACTGAAAGTTGTTTCAGTCAAATGCAAAAAAATTTCCAAGTGCCAATTCTTCAAAACCTTCATCAGCTGGCATAAGCAGACTATTTCAATCACCGCCCGATTCTTTCCTCAAAATGGACCATCCTCTTTTCTCCAGAACAATTCACAGCATAAAAATTTGGAGCTGGAACCCAACATGCCATTCTCTTCCCTAGCCCAGTAGAAATGAGTCCACATTTAGTACTGATGAAAGCACACAATGTGGAGTGACAAATTTGCACTTTCAATCTGCAGTCTTCATCTACTGTACAGTTACGACTAGGACTTAATTCAAGCTTCTATTGGTGTAAAAGATGCCCCTTTAGTTCTGAGGAAAGAATTAGTATTTCATCCCATCACCCATTTCTTCAAACACAGGCACAATCTGATCACAGCATTTCCAATTGCGTGCTCTGAGATGCAGGGTGATCCGTGTCCTAGTGCAGGATTTGTAAAATGCTAGTACGCAAGTACAAGCAGCAGCATCATTTACTGCTAGGGAAATTAAATTTAAAAGTTAAGTTATGCTTCAGTTATTTAAGACATTAGCAGGACGATCCACAGCTTCAGTGGATAAATTCAATAAGGAACTACTCTGCTTACTTAAAATTAATTTATTTTTCCCTTAAATGTCTTTAATCCTTTTAAGTGTTTTCGAGTACTGCATTTGTTTTAATTAACATTTAAACATTTATTTAAATAATACTTAATATTTTATAAACATTGAATATTATTCCCATTGGCAAATGTTAAGAAAAAATTCAAAGCCTTTGACAATTGGCCAGCCTGGGGCAGTTACTTAACCCTCAGTCAAAGTGTGTATGCGTGTGCATGTTGGGGGGGGGGGGGGGGGGGGCACATTGGACATGCAGTTGGCCCTTGAACTGTAGCCCAGTTGCAGACCAGGTTATCAGTACAGGTAAGCCAGGGAAGGGAGCCATGAAGTCTAATTGCCTTTGCATTTCAAACACAAATGCTGAAATACTCAAGCGGAATAAGGTACTATATCCAGTAAACATAATTAGGAGTAAGCCTTTGGCCTTTTAAGTTTGCTCTGTCATTCATCAAGATCACAGCTGATCTTCTCAGCAAGAGAAAAAATTGTGCCATCTCCATATCCCTCAATACTCAGAAACTATCAATTTCTGTTTCGATTGAACTCAGAGCCTCTCCAGCCCTCCAGGGCAGAGAATTCCGAAGTTCTCAATACCTTGCGAGTTAAGAGATTTCTCATCTCAACTGTAAATGGCCAGCTCTTATTCCATATTTTTTTTATCCTTTATTCCGCGATACCCAAGGGAAACGTCCTACCTGCACGCACCCTGTTGAATAGGAATTTAAGTTTCAATGAGGTCATACCCCTGACCTACGGAGGTCGCTTCATACAGCAAACCCAGCATTCAATCCAATAAACTTTCACTGTACTTAGTTTATAACAAACAAGTTAATTCAAAACTATGTACTGCTGCAAACATATCTGCTTTCTTTGAATGGAATATTTTTAGAATTTCTATCACAAAACTAATATACATGGTCTTGATTGATGGGTCAAAAACAAATTACCATTTCTCCATTGCCCAAACTGAAAAATACAGAGAATGACATGATACCAGGTTGGAACTTATTTGTGGGATAACAGCCCTGATTTTTGTGGTGAGGTGAACTGTAAATAACTGAATCTACCTTTCACTGTCAGTCTTTTGCACTACAACCTGCTGCATTAGAAAACCATTTTGGCAAGGGATACAAACAATCTACAGCCTGTGTGAACAAGACTCCCTCACTACTCAAAGAAGAAATGTGAGCAATGAAATTTCAACTATCAAGTGTCTGGAAGAATAGTTAATTTAATGCCAAAGCATGCACAAGCAGCTAAGAAAAAGATTGAGAAAGGAAGCATCAAAACTTTGTTCGAATTTCCAAAAATTGAAATCTGAAGAAAGGTTGCATTTGTTAAGCATGGATTTCTGAACAAAAGATGTGCCTGTCTAACTTGACTGGTTTCTTTGAGGTGTTAACAAAGAGGGACCATGAGGGCACCTTATTCAGTGTCATCGACATGGACTTTGGGCAAGATCTGTCATGTTGAATGGGACAGGGAGTGGTGGCTGACAGAACAGGAATTTGGGGATAATTTGTTTTTAACCTGGAAGTTACTACAGTTTGGGATGTTGCATTAGCAGTAATGCCCCTGCTAAGCATGATTGGATTTTAGTCAGAACTCGCATGTTCAATGTCAAAGTAGAGAAAATGATGAGCCCGAGACACAAGATGGTTTTGGATTGAAGCACTGTTAACTATAATAAACTTAATATGTTGGATCTTGACAGACTCAGCCTTCTGCCTCGTGGAGGGCTGACCTTGCTGGTTGTGTGCTACTGAGACCATGACCTGGGATTTAAGGACAGGCCTTGATGGACCCTGTAGGCTTGAGAAGTCAAGGTTGGGAGAGCTTTGGCTTCCTTCAGAATTGAAGTTTTAATAATTGTCAAATATTCAGACATGCATAAACAAAATTGATACAAACTGAACACATTCAAAACAAATTTTAAAACATTAACTGAAACTAAGATTAAAAAAAACATTCCCTAATTCTACAAGCAGGGAATTCAAATCAAATAAGCCTCTAATCTTATGCCAAATCTGACCTGGCATCAAATGAGAGATACGATTCCCCAGCGTAATACCAGATAGTCCAATAAGACTATGGTCCATCGCTGGACTCCATGCAGAATCCAGCAATGGAGTAAACTGACAGATGCAGCAGTCTCAGTTGCCAAAAGTTGCCTTTGAAAACACTCATCAAGATTCTGATCACAACCACAGGTGACACTTTAATCCGATACTTGGAAAGTTCAGTTTTAAGAGATAGTATCATTTGCGAAAGCGAGCTCATTATACTCAATTTGCCCAACCTAGATGGTAGAAATACATATCTTTACAATTTCTGGAGTACCTGATGCCCTGACAAATATTCCTTTCAGGCAGCATTCCACTGGTTATTCAATGTTTTGTCTTAAGTGAATGCACACAAATTGGCTGCTGTACTTGCTTACAAAACAGTGACTTCAAAGAAATAGTTGCAGGCATTTCAGTGTTTTTAGGTGTGATTAACTACCACAAACATTCATAGAGTTGTACAGCACAGAAACAGGCCCTTCAGTCCACTGTGTCTATGCCAACCATTATGCCTAGTTATACTCATCCCACTTGTCAACATAAATTCCATGTCTTGCTCATTCAAGTACCTGCCCAGATACCTCAAAGGTTGTTACCGTTCCTGCCTCCACTGGCAGCTTATTCCAGATACCACCCAATAACAATACAAAATTGGTGTTATCAGGGGAGGACAGCAATTGACTGAAAAGGAACTTAGACATGGAAGCAAGTTACCATGATTCTGCTGCCTTCATCAGTACTCAAAGATTTTGGAAACTGCAAATGAAGCAGTTACTGCAGTGCATATTATCTGTACACATTATAGCCAACTGCTCTACTAAGGGAGAGACTGAATATTTATCGTGACGGGATGCCAATCAGGTGGACTGCTTTATCGAGTGGGTTTTCAGTTTTTAAATATCATTGGAACTGCACTTATCCAGGCAAGTATACTCTGTCATACTTAGTTGTGCTTTGTAGTTGCTAGAAAGGCTTTGGGAAAAACAGGTGGTGATTCACTCACTGCAGAGTATCAAGACTGAGCTGTTCTCAGAGCTACGTTATTCGTGCTTGGTCTTATTTTCTGATCAATAATAATCCTCAACATTGATTTTGAAGCTCTGGTAATTCTAATTCCATTAACTGCCAGGAGATGTTTCAAGCATTTCCAAGATGGTCATTGCCTATAGTGCTCCAAATGTTGTACAGGTCTCACTCAAGCAGGCACTATTGGATTTTTCCAGGTCCTGCAAGCAGAACTGAAGTGCACTGGTTGCCAAAGATGGTTGGGCTTAGAACACTTGTGATTGATTCCCGTGGCAACATTCTGGGGCTGAGATATCAATTTCCGACGATAACTACCTTTCTTAATGCAGCTCACCAAGCCATTGGTGGACCATTTACCACTGATCCAAATTGCCTTCAATATTACAAAGACTCCAAGGCCACAGTCAATACAATTCTGTCTCAATGTCAGGGCTAGTCAAACTTGACTCCACGAATTCTGCTCTTCTTGTGTTTGACCAATATCAATACAAGAAATTTCAAGTTATTGTAAAATTGCTCCAATCTTTGCATTAATTAGCACAGGACATCACTTTGAACAATACCCTGTTACTCCAGTGCTGACATTAAATATGGATCTGGGAATGGAAGTGCTGGTAATTATCCACAAGATTTATTGAGAATGACACATGCCTGCACAAATTCCCACATTGTTCAGCTGATGCCAGTGCTATAGCTGTGCTGGAGAAGCTTGGCCAGAAGTGCAGCTAGTTCTGGAGTACAAGTATTTAACACCACATCCAAAGTCTCATCCAGACCCAGAACTTGGAAAAAGGAATGACTGCTGAAGCAATCAGTGCTAAAAGGGGTCATCATTGTATGGGGAGATCCAGTACTGATCCAAATCCCTGCCCACCCAGATGCTGCACACCACTGCACCCTTTACACGACATGCTGCTCTGCCGGAAACCTGCACAAACCCTGTCCTCCACCAGAACAGGGAGAGCAGCTCTGATGGCTAACGTGGTGTGGTCTGGGACAAGCAACATGGACACTCAATACCACACCCTGGCCAGCACCGCAAGTGCAGGGTGCTTGCAGGTACTTGTGTTAACAGACCCCACCCCTCCCCCCCCACCCCCAACTAGGGGTGCATCCCAGAGTCTGGCATCTCACTTCTGAGAAGCTTGCCCAAGCTGGCCAACACGAGCTTGCACAGGCACTCTCCAAATCAGAGTTGTATGATTCATTGCCACGGGAAGGCAGGAATTTGTCCAAATTTCCTGGATCCAGGGTCCCAGCACAGCAGGGAGCAGCACACGTAGATGTCTTAAGCACCTGCAAGTGTTCAGACTGGGGGATTAAGAGAGCTTTAATGAATCACTGCTCTGTTGTACAGTGCTTACCAGCATAGCAGTATACTGAATTAATATGTTAACACTGCATGCCGAGCTTTGATATTGCACAACAACTTCCTCTGTGGCAATTTATTGAACACTTTCTCAATCAAACACAAAACATTGTCTCGTGTTTTATGTTTAGTGTTTCATCTCATTTAGTCTGCTAGTTTCAATCTCAAATTTTATTTAATTGAACACATTTTTCATAAAACCTCTGACCATTCCCAAACAGTGCACTTGGTAGATCAGTCATCACAGCCTTAAACCTAGCATTTTCCAAATGCTGGAGGTCATCTTATTGGACCCTATAGTTCTTAATTTCCTTAATAACAAGGTTACATTCACTACCTTGCAAACAATTATGGAAGCTCTACAGTACAGAAAATTCTGGATTTATTTCATGTAATATTTCATCTTTGCTCATATTATCCTTGACCCTCATTTGATCTTTGGCTCCTCATCTTTCAGCTGTGTTTAACATCTCTACCATTTCATTCTCACATATGCCTGTCTCCAAAGCATCCATTTTTGTTTTTGTTGAAACGTATGACTTTTCAAAAAAAGCACTTCTTGATGATTTATTTTTCTTCCTGCAACAAACTTCTTGGTCATTCTTGGCTAATTTTAAATCCAAATCCTTCTTTGGTACTCCTTTAGCACTATTTGTGAACGATTTAACCCAATACTTCATTTTTCTAGCTTACCACGGCTACACCCCATCTCTGGTGTTTGTATTCAATGGAATACATATTCATTGGGAATTATTACAGATTGCCCTGAAAAATGCCTGGTCTTGTCTCACTTCCCCACTATGTTATTTACACTATATTGCCATGAACATTGTTTGTCTCATTACATCTTGCATTCAAATTAGCCTGTTCTCTGGTATCATTCTTGATACACGTTCTCCCTAGCTTACGAATGCCCAATGTATATACACAGCCTGGACACACAAGTGTTCGGGAGACTGGCGGGATGGATTTGCCAGTTGCTGCGTGGCTTCAGCCATCTTCAGCCATGTGGGAACTTGCCTCGCGGCCGCATTTCCGACTTGCGGACCGTTTGGGTCACGAACAGCTCTCGGGAATGGAACCCTGCTGAAACCTGGGAAGGATCTGCATATTTATCTAGGAATCAACATTCAATGCATATATTCAACTTCCCTATTTACCAATTTGATTTGCCTGATCTGTGAAAATTAACTCCCCAATAATTATTTCATCAGACTTAGTCATTCCTTTTATTTCCTACTTTATATGTTGTCCGACATACTTCTACAACATAAAAACTATTGTTTTCACTCCCCTCATAATTCCATCCAAACTTACTTTTGTGGTGCACAAAGAAAAGCAGGAATCTGCAAACATAAGTGTCTAACAGTTTTAAAAAAGTGAATGCTGCCACCGTGATACCAGCCAGACAATTAGTTGATGTACATTTTTCATACTCAGCACTACAGCCTTTGCCATACATGGATATTAATGCAATTTATTTTCAAACCTTCATTTGATCAATGCAAAAAAAGCACGAGTAATCTTTTTACACCTCCAAAACTGGGTTTGGTGACATCAGTATCGGGACTGTTTTAATACTGAGATGAGTTGCTTAGTACTGCCTGTTAATGGAGGCAAGATCAATTGTAGAGAATTACATATTATAGAACACAGAAACAGGCAAATTAATATCCATATCAATGCCTCTGATCTACATGAGCATCCTCCCACTGGACTCCATCTTACCCAATCAACAAAATTATTAAAAAAACAAATGAGATGTTTGGCACAAACTAGAGTGATGGTTCATAGGTAATTTTTGCTCCCTTTACATTGCTACTAATCCACTAAAATCAGTGAAAAATTGCTTAGATTTGTTAAATATAGAACTCCCAACACGTAATCAAATTTCAGATGATATCATCATCTTTCATTTATAGTCTTGGGTAAATAAAATAGACAATAACTGAGTCTTGAAGTTGTACTATAACTGAAGGGTTATGTCAAGTTCTGATCAATCCAATCTTTTCAACTGCAAGTCTCAGAGGGATAGCATATTACACCTCAGCCCATTTAGTCAATCCAGCACCTTAACCTCTGGACTTGCTTAAGCAATTGTTTCTGTGCTTCATTATGGCATCAAGTAAATATCCGTGTGGCAGAAGCAAAGGTGGAGAGGAAACAAGTTATAAGATTAAATGTAGCACAAGTTAAAGCAACTTCACAAAAGGTGCTAAGTGTCAGTGTAAATTTACATTCTCTCTATTCGAACCATTGTTCAGTATAAAAACAAATATTGTACCATGGGGATATCCTCACAAAAGTATCTTAGGTAAAAACAGCAATTCTCAACTTCAAATGTTGAAAAATATAAATCACCAACAGCAAAATAAAAATTGACCATTTTGATGACTTGAACCTCAAAAAATTATTATCTAGAGGTTCACTAACATACAAACCTAGCAATTCAATATTCTGCATCTCTTACTGGAAGCGATTTGCATGCCATTCCAATGTCCAGTGTATCAGGATAATTGCAGACAAAAGACAAACTTCAGAATGACATGTATGTTGCCCATCATGCTGATAGTAATGCAAGTTCCAATAAAAATCCCTTCTTATCCAAGATCATTCACACAACTTTCAGTATTTCCCTTCATAATTATTCAAAGCTACTTAAACGTGATTTATTTATAGCCATGTGATAATCCACTCCATAGTGTCAGGGCCCATCTTTGCCTTCCATATTTTCAGAATTTACCCTGAACTGCACCTCTTATGCCAGTGCATCAAGTGGCAGTAATCACTTATTTTACCCTTACTCCCCCAAACACTTTGGCTAGCCTCAACCTTTTCTGTATTAGTCAATAATCCCCTAATTGCTCCAAATTTACCTCCACATCCACCCACAAGTTATTCAGTTCAAGTGCCATCTTACTCTACATTAAGTGTTATTCACGTAATACACATTGCTCAAAAATAAGTTTTTCCCCCACATAAAATCACTCAGCCTCTCTGCTGCGAAATGACAAGCTCAACAATAACTCTTTAAACCACATTTACAGTCCTCCACTCAATGACTCCAAGTTAAATTTTTATTGTAAAATGATGGAAGCTCACTGGTTTCAAAGAAGCACCAGTCAGCACATATTAATGTTTGGTCAATCCAAACAAGGCATTATTAAGAGTCACCATCTCACATCTCCTTTACAGAGGTGACCATTACATGAAAAGAAAAATCTTTGGTTGCATCTAGCACCATGCTGGACAGGAGGGTAAAGGACCTACTGCAAGAATGTAAGAAATGTGTGACTGGGTCATACAAATCCTCAGGCTTATTCTTCTATTAAAATCACGGTTCATCTGAATAATCCCCAAGCTGTCCGTCCAAAAATCTATCATAGTCCTTTGGATGAGAGAATAGCAAGGATTCATAACCCGAAGAAATTACTCACCTCGTGTCGCAAGTCTGACCGACTCAGCAGAGGAAAACTCTTCAGATTTTAATGGGTGATTTCTCATTCTTCTCAATTCCAGAGGACATAGACCCAACCTGTTCAGTACTCCCAGGAATCAATCAAGCAAACCTCCCTGCACTGTGTCCAAAGCCAATACATCGTTAACATGACAAAATCTATACTCAGTATTGGAGGATGCCCCCTCACCAAAGCCCTGGCCAGTCATGGCAATATTTCCTTACTCCATCCCCCCCCATTCAGTGAAGACCAACATCACAACCTAATTACTTCACGCAAACTCAATTTCTTCTAAAAACATGAAAAAATTAGTTGTATGTTAACTTATGTTTGCCTTCATCTTAGACTGTGCTGCAAAAAGCCAATTTTTACGCATTTATACCCCATGTCTGCTTATGACGCTTGAACTTCATAAGAATAAACTTAACTTCAAAACCACCCTTACACAGTAGAGAATTATAATCTTCAGGTTAGCTCAAAGAAAGGGCACAAGAGAAAGCAGAGAAATTAATTTTTGTTAAAGGCAATAAATTCCAACACCTGATGGGGTTTAAGGAAGTGGCGATGGAGATAGTGGATGCATTGATTGTCACCTTCCAAAATCCCATTGATTCTGGAATGATTGTCACAAGTCAGAAGGTAACAAATGTAACATCGTATTTAAGGAAGGAGGAAAAGGGAATGTTCGAGAAAGAATGATTTTATTTAACAAGGGAATCAAGAAATCAGGTTGATACAACAAAAGACCACCGGATTTGCATCATTAGTAAGGCAAGTGCATGAATCAATTATTAAGTGGAAACATGGCACTTCGAAAAGAACAGGATTTGGCAGTCAAAAGGAAATCACATTTGACAAATCTCTATCATTTTTTGTAGCCAGCAGAATAGGTAAGAGAATGCCTTTGATAAGGTGTCACAAAAGATTAAACAGAATTGGAGGGTACAGTGTTGGAGGCAATATATTGGCATGGATGGGTGATTGCTTAACAGACAATATACTGAGAATAAATGGGTCATTTTTAGATTGAGAAGCTATGACTCGTGGATGCCACAGGGATTAGTGCTGGATCTCCAGATGTTTACAATCTATTTGAGAGTACTGCGTAATATATCCCAGGTTTGCTGATGAGATGAAACTGGGTTGCAGGTGTAGATGGGGATGTCAAGGAACTTCACAGGATAGATGGGCTGAGTCAAAGTGCAAGGTGGAGGATGTCAAAAAAAATTGGACGTCATCTACTTTGGTAGGAGAAATGGAAGCTAATTTTTTTGGAATGAAAAGTGAGAAAGGCAATGTTAAAGGGTCTTGTTTTCCCCTGGGAACAAATCACTGAAAGTTAACATGTAATTAGAGTAAACAATAAAGATAGACCGGTCAGGACCGAGCCAAGAAATTTTTTCACATAGGTTAGCAAATTTGAAGTTTTCTAATTTTTAGATAACACAGGATCAATAGATATGGGATTGAAATTAAAGTACTGAGGTAACAGACCTACCATAGTCTTATTAAATACCAAAGAACACATGAAGAGCCAGAAGGCCTATGCAACTTCCATTTATGTTTTAATTTTATAATATTACATTTAAGTACTTCCTACTTTTACGTTCATCTTAGAAAAATGAATAACATATCCTCACATTATCCTCAATCTGGCATTTATTTGCCCAATCAACATTTTTATATCCCTTTGTAGATACTACACCCTTTGCTTAACTTACTTTACCACCCATTTCGCAGCATCAACAGATGAACTCATTACATAGGACGACATTACCCAAGTCATAAATAGACTAAATGGTCAAGGTCTCAGCACTGATCAAAGGCACATCCCAATAATTGCAACCTTAAAGTGACCCATTGATCTCAACTTTATTTTCTATCAGGTAACCAATTTTCTATCCATGCTAATGTAACAATTTAAATTCAATGAGCCCTTATCTTGTATAGTAAGCAAACCACCTACATCCACAGGTTCACCCCTTCATCAACCCTGTCAATTGCATAGTCACAAGAAAGCTGATAAATTGGTTAGACGATTTTCCTTCCATAAAACCATAACTGCACCTAATCAAAGGAAGACTTTCTAACCACTGTGTTGCTGCTTCCTTAACTCCAACATTTTTTGCCATGTGGCTCTTTATGGTTCCTTATTTTTTTCACCCTCCTTTCTTAAGAGCGTTGCATTTATTTTGTTTTCCCATATCTATTAACATCCAGTTAAATATTAGAAACAAACTTTGTGATATGGAAGACAACCATTCAACATCATTTCCATCCAACAGAAAAAACAACAAAATCCATCTTCTTGCAGTAATTCTGCAGCATTGCAGATCAGGACTCAAAGTGCACAAGTACAATGATTTCAGGCAGAGTTCCAGGATGCTACCACCCCCTTAAGTGAAAAGGTTTTCCTCATTTTCTTGTCAGCCCCCCCCACCCCCAGCTTTTGACCCCAATGAGAATGCTTCAAATATGCGAAACAAAAAATGAACCCATCTCTGCTTTTTTTTTGTCCCATTTCCTTTGCAACTTGGTAATTGTATTTGCTTTTCCAGATTAGTTTTCAATGCAGACGGATGGAGTAAGAGAAACTAAAATTATTTCATGTACGACCTTTACCAGCATCTTCCTCCAGATTAGCTCCTATTAAGGCAAGGGGCCCTGTTCACACACTGTCAGATTTCTTCACAAGCAGAGAAGCTATTCTGGAGTACAAATCTTACAAAGTAGCTAACTACACTGACTAGGACATCTTAGGTCTGAATCCTGTTGTGTTGAGTTAGAAATACAAGTTGGGACAAAAAGCTTTATTGTTGTAATCAATCTATAATCTCTTAAATGGGAACAGAGCAATAAATGAGGGTAACCATTCAAGTGACTTATGCAGTTGAGTCTGCTCCTTAGTCATCTTAAAAGTGTCACCCTGTGCTGCTCAATGGCACAATAACAATCATGAAATCATGTTGTAACATGGAGAAATTAGAACTCAAACAAAGACTTAGAATGAAGTGTGCGCACACATTGGGGTATGTGGGGGGGGAGGGGAGGTGGGTAAAAGGAGCAAAGAAATAGTGGGTGCAGCAGCATTACTGCAGATGCACTTTCTTCAAATGAAGCCAGTTAGGAAGGATGGGTAGTGAAGCTCGGGAATTAAATATCATGGCTAAGCAACTAAATTTCAATCTAAAAACTGGCTGGCGAAGAAGTGAGTTGAGATTGCTTCAGCCCTGGTTAAATGAATCACTGTTTCCACACAGAAATCTAGCATAACCTCTTACAAAGTTTGCAAATGTTTATCACATTAACAGCTTCTTTAACACAATGATTGCAAACAGCTTCTTTAACACAATGATTGCATTTTGTTTTAAATGGCCCTGTCCAAAAGGCATACTGAAAATAAACAGATTTTCAATACTTGCAAGTAGTGACTGACCCCCATCACCAATTCAGCTCAGGGCTGAATATGAAAGGCATGAACCTGCACTTGGATAGGTATTCGCAAACTTACTTTCTGCAAGTTTGTGCTCAGCAGGATAGGTAGCCACAGAAGTGTATTAGCCAAGATCAATGATGGCCTGAATAACAATCTTTAAATGCACTTTTGCCAGCATGTCAGTGACTCGGAAATTCTAGATAGTTCCCACCATCCGCAGAACAGTATCAAGGGCCATTGTTTCATATGGATAAAATCGCACAAATTCAGCAATAATAAGTAATAATTACCTAGACTCAATGGTCTTCATATTTGTAAAACAAATAGTGTAGTTGATCAATTCATCTGGAGAGCAACAGTGCATATCCAGTTTTTATTAAAATAATAACGCAGCCTACATTAACAGTGATTGCCAATGTCTGTTGACCAATCTAATCAACAGCCACCTCAATAAAAGGCATCACTCATCTAATGATATATCAAACAAGAATGGCACAAAATTCGTGTGGTGTGGCTAGCTGTATAGTTAATATTTGATAGAGGTCATTTTTCAGAACTACTACTTCAGTTCTTTCTACAGGTGCTGTCTAACCTATTCTGTATTTTCAACACTTTGTTTTTACTTTATATAGTTTACATCCTTTTGAACTGAACTAATGCATAGGTTCAGCAAATTCACCTGATAAGCAATCATATGAAGCCACTCCAGGGCGAATCCTTGGACTGAGTTTGCCTCATGTCAAAATTGACACAAGCAACCCCAGGTAGAGGTATCAATATGCCACTAGTCGCTCACCACCAAGGCTTGTATGAATGATGATCACTTTGGATGAAGCACCATGACAGCAAAGAACAAATGCTTTGGTGAAGAGAAAAAAAAACAAGAAAGACTCTCACTGAACACATCTTTTCAAAACTGAACAAGCACAGAAAATAATTCACATCACAAAGGAAAAATTCTCCTGATCTTCACAGCACTAGATTTGTACAAAAGCCATCCTGATTAAATGTTCTGTCCCACAACATCAATTAGCTATGTCTTTACATTAATCTTTCACACAGATGACTTAAAAAGTATAAACAGCACCATAAAAGAATTTATTGTCTTAACTGCAAGTCTGCTAACTGCTATAGAACTGCATTAAATAGGAAGTGTTCAAGTTTTAGTGAGTGACTATTTCCTACAGAAGACTGGCCGCAAGCTTGTTAATGATGGTGCTCCCAATCAAGCCAGCCAATCAGGGCAACCCAAGATGGGTAAAAAAATAAATGGTTTTACAGCAGCATATGCCAGAACATTTTTCTCTCCAAAGCTGAGCTTGATATCCATTACTCTGACAGCCAGGCTGTCATGCAAGGCCAGTCTCTCATCCAAGTGAGGTTTAATACAAGCCTATAATATTTTTCCTCCTATTTAAGTGTACAAATTATTAAAAATTTCTATGACCAAGGATATTCTATTCCACATTTTCAATAGACCACTGTTCACTTTCCCTCACAATTACATTTCATTGAAGCATTTTAGTTTGAATGTTTTTGTAAGTTAGCAATTAATTTTACACTTTAAATTTCAAACACGGATAAACCAGTTAACTTTTGATTATCAGACCAAACATGGCCCAAGAACCATAACAGTGAAGAGTACCAGCTTCCTACCAAATGCAAACATTTCTGGACTATAGAAGTATCTCAATACAGCAAGCCTCTTCATTGCTACTCCTTGTAAACTCTCACAATACTAAATCCATGAAATTCAGCTGTTAGTAATAAAGCACAATCTCAGAATACGTTAGCGCTCTCTTCTCGGTTACGTGTTTGTACATTAAAATACAACACAACTTAGAACTTCCCGATATTGCATGAAGACGCGGCCCAGCTTCAAAGCGGATGAATGAACTTGCATGTTTTCTTTAAAAAAATAACATGTTGCATCACACAATATCCTACTTTTGGGTTTTTTTTTCCTTCAAAAAAAAAGAGACTGGGAGACGGAGGGAAGAGTAACCCTGTGCCCGGTCGGATGCGAGAGTAGAGATGGAACAGTGATCCCTCCCCCTCCTCACCTACTCTGGGAACAATTGCATTAATATTGGAGGGGGGGGGGGGGGTGGAAGGCGAGGGAAGGACGGGCCTTTCCCGGTGCCGGCCCTCCCCCGGGGCCGGCTGTGTGTCTGGACGCCGGCGGTGCCCGTTGCCCGGTACCCGGCGCCGGCGCGGCCTGGCGCCGCGGCTGAAGCCTCCGGCTGGCAGTGACCGGCTGCCAGGCTCCCCGCAACTCTCAGCCCCGCTCCCTCTCACAGACTCACCCCGGGGAGAAGCGCTTGGCCGGCCTCTTCCTTCCGTGTCCTTGTGCTGGCGCTGAGGGGGGGGGTTTATTTCCCGGGACCGGCTCCCTGCAGGCGATGCTTCACAGGCAGCTACAGCTCGGCCGCTCTCCGTCGCCTCACAGCGCTGCGCTCCCTCACACGCCAGCCACCATTTCTCTCCCCTCACCCTCGGAATCCCTCACTGAGTCTGCGCACCCGGGCGGCCGCGCATGCGCCCGGCGCCGTACCTGCAACCGTTACCCTTCTCCCTCGGCTCCCCCCTCCCCCCCGCGGGCGGCCGCGCAACGCCTGCCGGGAGCTGTAGTCCGCCCGCCCCCGCAGCTTCCACCCGCTCCGGCCGAGGGGGAGGGGGGTGAGGCCTACAGTTCCCAGAGGGCTCCGGGGCGGGCGCTGCTCCGCCGTTTGAAAGATACGTGTGGGTGGTGTGGGGGTGTGGGGGTGTGGGGGGGGATGGGGGTGTGTGGTGTGGGGGGTGTGGTGTGGGGGTGTGTGGTGGGGGTGTGTGTGGTGTGGGGGGGGTGTGGTGGGGGTGTGTGGTGTGGGGGGTGTGGTGTGGGGGTGTGTGGTGGGGGTGTGTGTGGTGTGGGGGGGTGTGGGGGGGTGTGTGGTGTGGGGGGGTGTGGTGTGGGGGTGTGTGTGGTGTGGGGGGGGTGTGGTGTGGGGGTGTGTGGTGTGGGGGTGTGTGGTGTGGGGGGTGTGTGGTGTGGGGGTGTGTGTGGTGTGGGGGGGGTGTGGTGTGGGGGTGTGTGGTGTGGGGGTGTGTGGTGTGGGGGTGTGTGTGGTGTGGGGGGGTGTGTGGTGTGGGTGTGTGGTGTGGGGGGTGTGGTGTGGGGGTGTGTGGTGTGGGGGTGTGTGGTGTGGGGGTGTGTGTGGTGTGGGGGGGTGTGGTGTGGGGGTGTGTGGTGGGGGTGTGTGTGGTGTGGGGTGTGTGGTGTGGGGGGGGTGTGGTGTGGGGGGGTGTGGTGTGGGGGTGTGTGTGGTGTGGGGGTGTGTGTGGTGTGGGGGGGGTGTGGTGTGGGGGTGTGTGGTGTGGGGGTGTGTGGTGTGGGGGTGTGTGGTGTGGGGGTGTGTGTGGTGTGGGGGGGTGTGGTGTGGGGGTGTGTGGTGGGGGTGTGTGTGGTGTGGGGTGTGTGGTGTGGGGGTGTGTGTGGTGTGGGGGGGGGTGTGGTGTGGGGGTGTGTGGTGTGGGGGTGTGTGTGGTGTGGGGGGGTGTGGTGTGGGGGTGTGTGGTGGGGGTGTGTGTGGTGTGGGGGTGTGTGGTGGGGGTGTGTGTGGTGTGGGGGGGGTGTGGTGGGGGTGTGTGGTGTGGGGGGTGTGGTGTGGGGGTGTGTGGTGTGGGGGTGTGTGTGGTGTGGGGGGTGTGTGGTGGGGGTGTGTGGTGTGGGGGTGTGTGTGGTGTGGGGGTGTGGGGGGATGGGGGTGTGTGGTGTGGGGGGTGTGGTGTGGGGGTGTGTGGTGGGGGTGTGTGGTGTGGGGGGGTGTGGTGGGGGGGTGTGGTGTGGGGGGTGTGGTGTGGGGGTGTGTGGTGTGGGGTGTGTGTGAGGTGTGGGGTGCGGGGTGGGTGTGTGGGGAAGGGGTGTGGGGTGTGGGGTGTGTGTGTGGGGTATGTGTGGTGTGGGGGGGGTGTGGTGGGGGTGGTGTGGTGTGGGGGGGGTGTGGTGGGGGGTGTGTGGTGTGGGGGGGTGTGGTGTGGGGGGGTGTGGTGTGGGGGGGTGTGGTGTGGGGTGTGTGGTGGTGTGGGGGGGTGTGGTGGGGGTGTGGTGTGGGGGGGGGGGGGTGGGGGTGGTGTGGGGGTGTGTGGTGGGGGTGTGTGTGGTGTGGGGGGGTGTGTGTGGTGGGGGGGGTGTGTGGTGTGGGGGGTGTGTGGTGTGGGGGGGGGGTGTGGGGTGGGGGTGTGTGTGTGTGTGTGGGGTGTGTGTGTGGGGGGATGTGGGTGTGTGGAGGAGTGTGTGTGTGTGGTGTGGGGGGATGTGGGTGTGTGGGGGGGGATGTGGGTGTGTGGAGGGGTGTGTGTGTGGTGTGGGGGTGTGGGTGGTGTGGGGGTGGGGGGGGATGTGGGTGTGTGGAGGGGTGTGTGTGTGTGGTGTGGGTGTGTGTGTGGGGGTGTGTGGGGTAGGTGTGTGTGTGGGGTAGGTGTGTGTGGGGGGTGCGTGGGGGTGTGTGTGTGTGGGGGGTGTATGTGAGGATGTGTGTGTGTGGGGGGTGTATGTGAGGATGTGTGTGTGGGGTGTGTGTGCGTGTGTGGGGTGTGTGTGCGTGTGTGGGGTTAGGTGTGTGTGTGTGTAGTTTGTGTGGGGGGTGTGTGTGTGTGGGGGGGGTGTGTGTGTGGGGGGTGTGTGTGTGTGGGGGGTGTGTGTGTGTGGGGGGGATGTGTGGGGTTGTGCGTGTGTGTGGGGTGCGTGTGCGTGGGGGTGTGTGTGCCTGTGGGGGAGTGTGGGTGTGTGTGTGTGGGGGGGTGTGGGTGTGTGTGTGGGGGGGGGGTGGGCTGTGTGGTGGGGGTGTGTGTGTGTGAGGTGGGTGTGTGTGTGCGTGTGTGTGGGGGTGTGTTTACGTGTGTGTGGGGGTGTGTGCGTGTGTGGGGTAGGTGGGGGTGTGTGTGCGTGTGGGGGTGTGTGTGCGTGTGGGGTGTGTGTGTGGGGGGTGTGGGTGTGTGGGTGGGGGGTGGGCTGTGTGGGGGGTGGGGGTGTGTGTGTGGGGGGTGGGGGTGTGGTGGGGGTGTTTCTGTGTGTGGGGGATGTGTGGGGAGGTGTGTGTGTGTGTGTGGGGGGATGGGGTGTGTGTGTGTGTGGGGGGGGGTGGGGGGTGTGTGTGGGGGGGGGGTGTGGGGGTGGGGTGTGTGTCAGGGTGGGGCTGGGTGTGTGTGTGTGGGGTGGGGGGTGGGGGAACCGAGAGGGAAAAGCAAGGCAGGGATTGAAGGAGTTAAGGGGATAAATTAAAAGCCAAGGGGATGGAAGGCAGACACTCTGGACCTGCTCAGGCAGCTCAGGTAGAAGATGCATGGGGTGAGGGCTTTCACAAGTATCCTGGAGTCTGGGAGAACGTCCCGCCTTCACCTGGAACCTCCTGGCCCGGGTGTCCCTTCACTCAACTGTCCCTTCACTCAACTATTCCTGTCAAGTCAGAGGATGAGAAGGGCATAAGGTGGGTGGAAAAGCGGCACCTGGCACCCCAGATCATCTCAGAGGGTCGATCCTGGGTCCAACCCGGAGGAGGCACGGCAGTGGCTCTACCTCATGAGGAATTTGGGGAGGTTTGGTATGTCACCAGACACTTACAAATTTCTACAGATGTACGGTGTAGAGCATCCCAACTGGTTGCATCACAGCCTCCAGGATTGCAAGAGGCAGCAGAGGGTTGTAGACTCAGCCAGCTCCATCACAGAAACAACCCTCCCCACCGTCGAGGACATCTTCAAGAGGCGGAGCCTCAAGAAGGCGGCATCTATCATTAAGGACCCTCACCATCCGGGCATGCCCTCTTCTCGTTACCACCATTGGGGGAGGGGGGAAGATATGGGAGCCTGAAGACCCAAATTCATTGATTCAGGAACAGCTTCTTCTTTCCACCATCAGATTCCTGAATGATCCATGAACACAACCTCAATATTCCTTTCTTTTGCACTGTTTGTTTATTTTTGTAGTTTATAGATTTTTATGTCTTTGCACTGTACTGCTGCCGCAAAACAGCAAATTTCACGTCATAATAAATCTGATTCTGATTCTAAATATGAAGTGTCAACCAGCTGAAGCTGCAACGCAGGACATGCATCCCCAAAAGTTAAAAGCAACTTGCAATGGACAATCACAGAACCAAGGGATCGGATCAGAGCTCTTCGGACTAGCCACATCAAGTTGTGATGGGTGGTGGACAATTAAACAGCTAACAGGAAGTTCCAAGAACATCCCCATTGTCATCGATGGCTGGGTCCAGCATGTGAGGGTTGATAACACGTTTGCAAACATTTTCAGCCAAATGTGCTGAGTGAATGATCCATCTTGGCTTCCACCTGAGATTATCACCATCATAAAAGACAGTCATCAGTCAATGCCACATGATATCAAGAAACAGCTGAGATATCCTTCCAAACCTTTCCTATCCATATACTTTTCCAAATGTCTTTTAAATTTTGTTATTGCACCTGCCTCTACCACCTACTGGGGAAGTTCGTTCCATATACCCACCTCCCTCTCTGTGGAAAAAACTTGCCCTTCACATCCCCTTTATATCTTTCCCTTCTCAGCTTAAACCTATGCCCTCTAGTTTTAGACTCCCCGACCCTGGGAAAAACACAGTGACCATCCACCTTACCTGTGCCCCTCATGATTTTGCATACCCCTATAAAGGTCACCCCTCAAGCTCCTCTGCTCCAGGGAAAACAGTCCCAACTTTTCCAGCCTGTCCTTTTAACTCAAAACCTCTAGTTCTGGCAACACCCTTGAGATACTTTACTGCACCCTCTCTAGAATCAGAACCTCATACAAACTTGAGTGCCAATACATTTCTCTCTCTCTCTCTCTCACACGTGCGTGTGCACGCGCGCGCACACACACACACACACACACACACACACACACACACACACACACACACACACACACACACACACACACACACACACACACACACAGGAAACTATTAGGTCACTTTCAAATTGACAGGCTTTTACCAGTGGTGCACCACATACGATCTCAGTGATTTTCACTTAAAGATGAATGTAAGATATCCAGGTTTTCTGAAGCCAAAAACTCAGGTGGAGAAGTGAGTTGTGAGTAAGGTGTGAAGTATCTGTAAGAGGACATAGGTGGGTGAATTGAAAGGACAACAAGTAACCGTTGGAGTATAATATGGGAAAAAGTTTTATATGAGATTTGGGAGGTAGAGCAGCAAAATAGAATATTCACTGAATGGATAGAAACTCCATGTTGGATGTGCCTGTAGAGAAAACAGCAAAAGTTAACCATAGATAATTAAAAGGGAAAAACTGGCACCAAAAGTGATGCCTTTAATACAGGAATAGCAGAATAAATTCGTAGTGTGGTACTTTTGTACTTTGGTGAGACCATATTTGGAGTAGTTTGTGCCATTTTGTTTTTTAAACCTAAGTGGTACTGTGGGGATTCACCAGTTTGATTCCAGTGACAAGGGTGCTGTGTTATGAATGAGCAAGATTGCCCTGCATTCATTGGGTTTAGATAAATTAGAGACATCACATTGAAGAATCAAGGGAATTGACGGGATGGAAGACTGCCTCATTGGGCTGGAGATCAGGACGTGCAGGTCTGGTCATGGCGCGAGACAGACCAGAGACGTGCCTTGACTCACGGGACTGGAAATATTTCAGCTCCCTACCCATCGGGCTGTAAGAATACAGCCATATATTTGAGGCTGCAGTTAACAGGATTTTGGCCAGGCAGAGGATCTGGAGATGAGTTGGGGAACCAGTGGAGGGGCCGAGCAAACTCCAGGAGCCATATGGATGGCTCTCAATGTCTGAGGTTCAAATGACCAGCTCCTGCATTGACTTCTCATGTGCTTGTTCAAATTAAAAACTAACGCTTCATCAGATCTTCTCTGAAGTTTAATAAATATGTTTTGTTTTGACAAGAGTGCAACATGTCAAGTTGCTGCAGGACAGGATCAAGGGCAGTGGGCAAAGGTGTGAATCACGTGGGCAGGGCCGGGTCCGGTCCAGGGCAAGGCATGCCGGGGAATGTAGTCTTCCATGCGGTGGCCCCAGCGACTTCCGGTTCCTGGCGCCAGGCATGCCGGGAATTGTAGTTCGAACCGCCGGGGGGGGGGGTTTCACGCGGCTGCCGGCTGGTCTCTCGCCCGTCGGCCGCGTTTGGTCAACGGCCGGACGGTTGATGGGCGGGCGTGAGGGGAGAAGGCGACGGTGCCGGTGCCGGCGCCGGGCCCGGGGCGCCGCCTGACCGCTCGGAGCTGAGGCGGCGGCGTGTTTTGGCCGCGCCGGGCCGGCGTTTTCGCTTCCGGTTCCTCTGCAAGATGGCGGCCGCGGCCATGGCGGTAAATTCAGGTCGGTGATGGCGGGCGGGCGGCGCTGGGGCCGGGCCCCCGTCCCCGTCCCCGTCCCCGGCCCCGGCCCCGTCCCCGTCCCTGTCCCCGGCCCCGGCCCCGGCCCCGGCCCCGGCCCCGTCCCCGTCCCTGGCCCCGGCCCCGGCCCCCTTCACTCCAGCTGGCTGCCTTCAGCAGACATTCAACCGCGCCCAAATGAATCACCCGACCGTGATACCCTGGGATCAGGGGCTGGGCTCGGCACAGGCGGGGGGAGTCCGGCCGTTTAGTGGGGAGAGGAGAGCAAGGTGGGGGGGGTGGGGGGGTAGGGGGGAGAGGAAGGTCGGGGGGTAGGGGGGAGAGGAAGGTCGGGGGGTAGGGGGGAGAGGAAGGTCGGGGATTAGGGGGGAGAGGAGGGTGGGGGGGAGAGGAAGGTCGGGGGGTAGGGGGGAGAGGAGGGTAGGGGGGAGAGGAAGGTCGGGGGGTAGGGGGGAGAGGAAGGTAGGGGGGGAGAGGAGGGTAGGGGGGGAGAGGAAGGTCGGGGGGTAGGGGGGGAGAGGAGGGTAGGGGGGAGAGGAAGGTAGGGGGGGAGAGGAGGGTAGGGGGGAGAGGAAGGTGGGGGGGTAGGGGGGGAGAGGAAGGGGGGGGGGTAGGGGGGGAGAGGAAGGTGGGGGGGTAGGGGGGGAGAGGAAGGTCGGGGGGGGTAGGGGGAGAGGAAGGTCGGGGGTAGGGGGAGAGGAAGGTCGGGGGGTAGGGGGGAGAGGAAGGTGGGGGGGGTGGGGGGGAGAGGAAGGTGGGGGGGGTAGGGGGAGAGAGGAAGGTGGGGGGGGGGTGGGGGGAGAGGAAGGTGGGGGGGGTGGGGGGGAGAGGAAGGTGGGGGGGTAGGGGGAGAGAGGAAGGTGGGGGGGTAGGGGGAGAGAGGAAGGTGGGGGGGGTGGGGGGGAGAGGAAGGTGGGGGGGTGGGGGGGAGAGGAAGGTGGGGGGGGTGGGGGGGAGAGGAGGGTGGGGGGGAGAGGAAGGTGGGGGGGGTAGGGGGGAGAGGAAGAGGAAGGTGGGGGGATAGGGGGGGAGAGGAAGAGGAAGGTGGGGGGGAGAGGAAGAGGAAGGTGGGGGGGTAGGGGGGAGAGGAAGAGGAAGGTGGGGGGGTAGGGGGAGAGCAAGGTGGGGGGGTAGGGGGAGAGCAAGGTGGGGGGAGGGGAGAGCAAGGTGGGGGGGAGGGGAGAGCAAGGTGTGGGGGTGGGGGAGAGTAAAGTGTGGGGGGTAGGGGGGAGAGCAAGGTGTTGGGGGGTGGGGGGAGAGCAGGGGGTAGGGGGGAAAGCAAGGTGTGGGGGGTAGGGGGGAGATCAAGGTGTGGGGAGAGAGCAAGGTGGGTGGAGGAGAGAGCAGGGTGGGGGAGAGAGAGCGGGGGGTGGGGGAGGGGAGAGAGCAGGTTGGGGAGGGTGGGTGGGGGAGAGGAGAGTGGAGGGGGATAGGGAGGGGAGAGGAGAGTGGAGGGGGGTGGGGGAGGGGAGAGAGTGGGTGGGGAGGAGAAAGGGGGTGGGGGAGAGGAGAGACTGGGGGAAGGAGAGGGCGGGTGGGGTGGATGAGCAGGAGAAGCTTGGGTGAGCAGAGGAGGAGGAGTTGGGGGCGGGGTGGAGGAGGAGGGGAAGTCGGTGGAGGAGGTTGGGGAGAGGGGGAGTCGGAGGAGGAGGGGATGGAGGAAGAGGAGGAGTAGTCAGAGGAGGAGGAGGTCGGGGGAGCGGAGGAGGTGGAAGAGTCGGGGGCAGCAGCTGAGGAGGAGGGGTCGGGGGCGGAGGAGGAGGAGAAGCCGGGAGCAGAGGTGGTGGTGGCTGGAGGGGATCAGAGGAGGAGGGGGGGTCAGGGGGAGCCATGGAGGAGGAGCAGGTGATGGGATGAACAGTGATTATTTGGGGAAGGTGGGGGTAATAGGATGGAATGGAAGTGGTCGGGGGAGAAGGTCTGGGTGAATGGGTAAGTTATGGTTGGTGGGAAAACAGCGAGATTGTTGGTATACGATGGGGAGGATCAGTAAACAGCGGGAGGAGTAAGATGGGGATGTGGGATGGTGGGAAACGAGGAATGAGCACAGGAAGATGGAGCCGGGATGGGGTCTGAGGAGTTCAAGATCAGGGGAGGAAGGAAGGGGAGGGTGTATGGGTTTCTGTAGTGTTTGAGGATGGGGAAAGTTCTGGGGGGAAATAGGTTGACCAGGAGGGTGGCAGTGGAGAGATTGAGGAGGAGGACAGGTTAAAGTGCAGAGGAAACTAGCAGGAGTTGAAGTGCCATTGGTGGCGTGGCTGTGGAAGGGGAGGGAGGTGGGCAGGGTTAGGGACAAGGGAGGAGCTGTGTTGTACCACAGGGTTGGGGCAAATGTGAAAGGAAAATTAGGGCAAGACAGTGAGCCACAGGGTGATGAGAAATAGAATAAGAGAGGGGCGTGGGATGCTGTGGTAACAGATGGAGGAGATGAGTGTGTTGGAACTGCAGTGAGAGGAGGGTATGAATAAACGGAGGAGGGTATGAATAAACGGAGAAGGGTTAATGTGATTTGAGGGAGTGGGTAAGTTCAGAAATCGTAGGGAAGCCAGAAGAGGAGGGAAGAATAATGAGAGTGGAGGTCACAGTGTGTGTGGTGAAAGGATTTGGGGAGGGGCCAGAGTGTGGCGTTTGGGAAGGACAGATTTGGGGTGTGGAGGAGAAAATGCAATGAAAAGTGGTATTTGGATGGAGGGAGGCAGGGAGGATGGTGAGTGATTCAGAGAGGGACTGTGGGTGTAGCCAGGTAGGAGGCTGGAGTCGGTGAGGCACAGGGAGCACGTGAGGATGAAATGAAAGAAATGGGGGTGGTGGGCTGGGAGAAGCAGGAATCGAGACTGGGTGGCTCGAATGAAAACGATAGAAGAGGTCGTAACGAAGTGACGGGGATAGAGAAGAGGAAGGCGAAGTGTGCTTGGGATGGAGAGAGGAGGGAGAGGTGATCGTTGCGGGCAGACAGGACTGGAAGAGATGTATAGTGGGAAAAAATAGTTATCGTGGATGGGGAGTGATCACATGAGATCAACACAGGGAAAGGTAGAATTAAGGACATGAGAGATGTCAGGAGAGAAGGGGAGCTGCGTGCAGGATGCAGGGGTGATGAATAGAGTCAAACTCAGAACATACTACCCTGGAGACAAACCTCCACAGTATATTTACCACTATGTCTTTTAAGTGTGGTGCAAGGAAATATTTTTCTGATAAGAATTTATCATTTGTAATTCAACTCTTACATTGTTGAAATACAACTATCAACCTGAGTGTTGTGGGGCTGATCTCTGCACAATCTGCACTCTTCAATTATAAATCTATAATCTCTCTACATTGGGTTTGTTTCATTTACAGTTGAAACTCTGTACATAAGTGGTGCCTTGATTGTGAAGAGGTGGTGTTTGCCTGCCCTAAACACACAATGTTGAGGATGTCAAGGCATCTGTGGGTTTTAACAATTTTTGTCTATGACCTTTCATCTGTCAGACATTTGTAATTACAATGTGGCAAATCGTGTATGTGCGTAAGCCAATACTGGAAACGGCAACGTACACAGCATCTGTAAAGAATGCAAAGTGTTGACATTTCAGGCATCGTCCTTCATTAGAATTGGTTATGTCTCTGTGAGCTTCCTCTAACCCTGTGTTATCTGAGCAATATATTTAATTTTAACATAGACAATTCTGCAGGAGGTCAGATATTATACATGTACGTCTTTTGTGCCCTTTCCTGTGTAGGAATATGACGGTGTAATTTGACATTGCAATCTTTAATCAAAATTAATGCAGCTCTTAATTAAATAGATCATGCTAAAACAATGCAGTTGAATCTCACCGACAGCTGTGCTGCCATAAATGAATAAATCTCTATCCAAAATATATTCAACAGGCTTGTGAGTCTGTGAGATGGAACACACCAGCTACTCACTAACTGCTACTACTATGTGGTTTGGATGAACGTACTTAAAATTTGGAGAAAACAGGAAGAGTGACAGATTTGTTTTCTTGCAATTCCTACATGTAAGCTCATCTGACACAGATATCTCTGACACATGAGCTAACAAAATGGTTGTTCCTACAAAGATCAGGCAGCAATTTCCCAAACATGCAGAATAAACTATTTAAATATCACTTCTTTTTGTCCCCAAGTTGAGAAATGTGACTGCTTCAATTTGGCCGCTTCCGTCAGTTACCTGCACACTCAACTTGCACGTTAGCCAGATCTGTTGTGTGAAACTTACCTCTCCATAGTCAAGAAATTGATCCAGGATCAACCGTAGGAAATAACCTGCTAATCTATTTTTTTATTTTTCTATTCCATGGTATCCCAAAGCTTCTGAGTGAAATTTGCAATTTTTACTGAATTGGGAACCGTTTGTCCTGTCGTACAAAAATTTGCAATCTCTGATTAACAAATGGAGGGATGTTCCTTTCATCTGGGCTACGTTTAAAAGCAGCTATCAGAAGCACAAGGCCTGTATCAGGTGTCAGGTTTATGTTGTACAGAAATTTGCTAAACATGATATCAATTTCATATGTTGCGCTTAAGTACCTTCTCAAATAAGATTGTTGCCTTTCTTCCCTCGGCTCAATGTTATTTTTGTAACACCAATTATAAACTGATCATTATCAGTCGATCTTTTTAAATGGTTCTTTTAGTGAGGCCCATCTCAAAAACAATGAAAGTAGTGCGAATATCATAAAAGATAAAATTGGCATTTGATTTATTCAACAAAGCTTTTATTTATTTTGCACCTTATTAATATTAGAAATATCTGAAGCATTTCACCAGTTCATCAAGAAGAGCAGGGTACATCGATGCGTTCCTTTGAGTTTTCTCTGCCACTTAATTAAAATATGGCTGAAGTTCTATATAACTCCTTTTCAGTGCTACATATTCATTTATTCCTGGAGTTCTTTGATCTTTGTATTAAATGTAGCTCGGATGAATGGAACATACCTTATTAAGGTGGGTAGGTCCCCCGGCCCTGATGGGATCTATCCCAGGATACTGGGTGAAGCGAGGGAGGAGATTGACAGATCTTTTTATCCTCTTTAGCAACAGGCGAGATGCTAGAAGACTGGAGAATGACCAATGCTCCTTTATTAAAGAAGGGCAACAGGGAAAAACTAGGAAATGCTGGGCTTTGCATCAGTGGGAGGAAATTATTGGAGAAGTTTCTTAGGGGTTGGATTTGCTCACATTTGGAGAAGCATGGATTTGTTAGGGACAGTCAGCATGGCTTTGTGCAGGGGAGGTCCTGCCTCACAAATTTGATTTGAGTGGATGTTGTCTTCATGGACTTGAGTACAGCATTCGACAAGGTCCCACGTTGGTAGGATGATCCAGAAGGTTAAGTCACGAGGGATCCATGGTGAATTGAAAATTGGATCGAAAATTGATTTAGTTATAGAGGGTGGGGTGTTTTTCTGACAGGAGTTCTGTGACCTGTGGTGTTTCACAGCAATCAGTGCTGGGACCTCTGATGTTTGCAGTATTTACAAATGATCTGAATGAAAATGTAGGTGGTCTGATCAGTAAGTTTGCAGACAACACAAAATGATTTGGTGGTGGTATGAATGTTTAGGAAGGTTGTCTAAGGATACAGCAGGATATAGACCAATTAGAAATTTGGACAGAGAAATGGCAGGTGCATATTAATCTGGATAAGTGTGAGGTGATGTGTTTTGGAAGATGAAATGTAAGAGTAAATGGCAGGACCTTAAGAGCATTGATGAACAGATGGATCTTGTGATCATAGCTCCCTGACAGTGGCAACAGAAGCAGGCAGGGTGATGAAGAAGGCATACGGTGTGCTTGACTTCACCGGTCAGGGCATTGACTATAAAAGTTGGGAAGTCGTGTTGCAGCTGTGTGGATATTTGGTTAGGTCACATTTGGTGTATAGTATGTTCTGAAAGAAGACTGTGGAGGCTTTGGAGAGGGTGCACACGAAGTTCATGAGGATATTGCTTGCACTGGAGTGTATTAGCTCTAAAGAGAGGTTGGACAAACTTGGATTGTTTTGTTTTTGGAGCTGAGGGGTGACCTGATAAAAATATTTAAAATTATGGAGCATAGATAGGGTTGACAGTGTTTTTTTCCCAGGGTGGAAATGTCAAATACTGGAGAGCACAGATTTGTGAGAGGTGAAAAGTTTAAAGAGATTTACAAGGCAAGTTTTTTTTTTACACAGAGTGGTTGGCGCCTGGAAAGTGCTGCTATGGGAGATGGTAGAAGTAGGTACGATAATAACATTTAAGAGGCAGATATGTGAACAAGGGGGTGGGGGGTGATAGAGGGACATGGACCACATTCAGGCAGCTGCCATTAGTTTAGATGGGCTACATGGTTGGGGCAGACATGGTGGGCCGAAGTGCCTGTTCTTGTGCTGTAATATGTTGTGCTATATCGTAAATCTTGAATACAATGATTTTGTTTCCACAGCCCCTTGAAATGAAATAACATGTCCTCATTTCAGTTTTGAAATGTAATTCCTTATTTTAAAACAATGCCCTTAATTCCTGAGTCAATCTGGAAGATGCTTTTAAGCATGCACCTTTCCAGTCTTTCAAAGAATCTCATGTTTTGATGTGATCATCTACACTTCAGAAGCTGGGCTCATTCTATTTGATTCAATTTATTTTATTTTATCACTGGAGTCAATCTCATGAAGCTTGCATTCTCTCTTGGGCAAGTATAACCTTTCTCGGGTAAAACTGACAGTATTTAAGATATGATTTCACCAAGACTTCCTAGCTCTTATACCAAGCGATAAAGGCTAATGTTCCATTTATCTTTCTTATTGCTTGCTGTATGCTTTTTGACATCTTGTGATTACTGCAAACTAGATTCAAATCTCCCTGGATACTAACATTATTCACATTTTAAAAATGTTTTGCTGTTCTCCGTTTTCTTCCAAAATGGTGCCTTAAATAAGCAAAACCTATTGAGTTTTATTGGATGCAACTCATGTCAAGCTCTCATACACAGTTAAAGTAGAAGGTGCTCTCTTTTTGTAGCCCCAGTACCTTTCAGTTTAATGCATACAATATCCACGCAGTTTATTTTCAAATAATGAAGCCCAATTTAGCCCACCTCCACCTTTATTTCATGTACTTTCTGAAATAAGTTTGCGCAAAGTAATTTCTGTGTTCTTCACCCTCCTGATATCTTGCCTTCTGTGTGTTGCAGTGGCCAGTTTGTGGGGCCCATACAAAGATATCTGGCAGACGGTGGAGAGTGTGATCTGGAGACATCAGCCAGAAGCCGTTCATCTGTTGGATCTTACTCTCAAAAAGCATAAACCAGACTTCATCTCCCTTTTCAAGAATCCAGTGAGTTCTTTTGTGTTCACTCATTAAATACTTTCAGCCCATGAAGACACACTGATCAATAATTGAGGTATTGGCTATGGAAAGAAAATGGGAATTTTGAAAGTCTGGACTAAAATGACCATGTCTCTTGAAACAAACTAAGCTGTAGGGAGCAAAAGATGAAATGCAATTTCCTTTTGAAGATGGGAAAAGTGTGGAATGCGAGCATAATGTCAGCCACAGAGTTCCCTACTCACCAAGAAATGGTTTATTTCAGCCACGTTTTAAATGCAATGGGCAGTACGGCCTTATAGATGTTGTCTGGATTTGATATCAGCCTATGATTTTGGGCAGAGAACACTGTCCTTCCAGGTCTGTATGGCTCACCATCATAACTAGATAAGCCAATTTTATTAAACTATAAGTTACTAGCTTTTGTTAGCCTGTCAATGCCTGCTAATAATGTTCACTCAGATTGGTGTAAATGAGGAAAATTTATCAAGCAGTCACTGTGGAGAAATAAAATTAGACCTCTCGTTGAGTGTTTCCTGCTCTGGTGTGGGGTCTCCTTGAAGATGAATTTAATGTGCTTTTTATTTTTGCTCAGGCAAAAAATGTACAACATAGAGAGAAAGTGAAGAAAGCCAGCGTTGAGGGGATTGTCATCCAAGGTCAGCAGGGGACCAGGCTGCTTCCGGAACAGCTGATCAGCGAGGCTTTCATTTTGAGCGATCTGCTTAACATTGGGGAGCTTGCTGCAGTGGAACTGCTGCTGGCCGGTGCGTACTCTTAAGTCTTGTCATTTGTTCAGCAATATTTGGTCCAGTGTCTACCCACTGAACCCAGGAATATTTATCATTGAAAGTGACGTCCATTACATCGTCATCTGATGTGTGAAGTTGGCCAACGTGGTTGCCGTTTAAGCTGTCCTTTGAGAGTCATCAGATTCATCTGGCCATTTGGTTTCTAGAACCCAGGCAGAGTTCCTCTGGGCTTAATACTGGGGCTATTGCTTTTATTAATGTATATTAATGACTAAGCTTGGCTGTGCAGCTCGCAGTGCCAACTTTGAAATAGCTTAAAACTTGAACGAGAAACTGTGAGGAAGGTAGCACCAGACTTCAAGGACGTAAAGGGAGGCTGGTGGATTGGGTAGATTGATGGCAGTTGAAATTTAATGCTGAGAAATGTGAGATGTTACATTTTAGGAGGAAGAATAAGGAGGGGGAATGTAATCAATAGGGCATGATTCTCAAGTGAACATATGTGGTGCTTTATTTGCATGACGGTGGGAGGGCAGGTTGAGAACGTAGATATAAAAAAAGACGTAAGGAGGTTCTGACCTTCTCAAATGCAAACATGGAGTTCAGGAGCAAGGAAGTCACAGTGAACCTTTGTAAAACACAGTTCTTCCACAACTCGAGTATTGTGTCCATTTCTGGTCTTTGCACTTTAAGAACAATGTGAAGGGTCTAGACGTGGTACGGAAAAGATCGACTAAAATTATTCCAGGGATGGGTGATTTTGGTTAAGGTGATAGACTTGAGAGGCTGGGATTGTTCTCATTGGAACATAAGGTTGGAAGGAAATCTGAGAGAGAGATTTAAAGTTACAAAGGCTATTAATAGGGTAGGTTGAGGCTGTTTCCATTGGTGGAGGATGAAGAAGGAGGAGACAGAATAAAAGTGATTCACAGAAATAAACTAAACTGACATGAGGAAAAATTGAAAATGCTGGAAATACTCAGCAGATCAGACAGCATTTGTGGAAAGATAAACAGTTAACTTCCCATGTCTGACAAGTTAGGTCTAAGGGATGATCACTGCCTTAATAAATCAAACATTTTTCGTGCATACCTTTCATACATCTTAACCTCATGATACTACATAGTTGCATCTCATATTATACCATTACTAAATACAACATTAAATTGTGCATTATGAGGCCGAGATGTAAGAAAGCTCTGATTAAATTTTAAATTCAGATTGAATGTGAGAGCACGGCAGGGGTTGCTGTTGTGATTATGGGCTTGTGCAAAAGTACCGTCACCGCTGCTGGTTTAATGCTTTTTCTCAACTCAAGTACTGCTGGCCGTAATGCAGATGAAGTTCATCATTGAATACTTATCTTTTCATTTCTATATGCAATAGTGGTCATAATTGCTTTTAAATTTTGTTCTTCAAAAGTTGTACACATACTATCTTAACACATTCTTAAATATTTGATTGAAGACGGGATCTCCAATCATACAGAATTCTTCATTACTGCAGTTGAGTGTCAGCCTTTTTTTGTTCTTGTTACAGGGTGGCACCTGAACCCACAATCTTCTATCTTGAAAGCCAGAATGGTACCATTGAGCCATTTCTGCCTCTTTCAACCTTCCCTCTTTCAGCAAATGGCCAGGCTATTCGAGCTAAGAAAAGCTAAGATTTATCTTTTTTTTTCTCTCTCTTACTCGTTGCTCTAAAGACCACAAATTCTTTCCCTGAATTTACTAGCATTAACAATTTGCAATTGAATGAGATGTACCTCAGAATTTTTTTGTGTCCATTCAGTGAAATTGATCAGTAAGCATAATGCAAAGCTTACAATTTGTCAGCAGCAAGATCCTTAAACCATGTTGAACCCATCCTCGAGCAGCAGATAGAACAATAATCATTGTATCATCTGCCTGTTGGCAATGAAAAAACATCCGTGTTGTGGTCCTGGGAGTCTTTCTCACTTCCAGTCTGATGAGGATAGGTTGAGCGAGCAAGGCCTTTTCTCTTTGGAGAGGAGGAGGATGAGAGGTGACTTGATAGAGGTGTATAAGATGATAAGAGGCATAGATTGAGTGGACAGTCAGAGACTTTTTCCCAGGGTGAAAGTGGCTAACATGAGGGGACATAATTTTAAGGTGATTGGAGGAAGAGATAAGGGGGATGCCAGGGGTAAGTTTTTTTACACAGGGAGTGGTGGGTGTGTGGAACGCACTGCTGGCAGAGGTCGAGGAGGCAGATACATCAAGTTAATTTATGAGACCCTTAGATAGGCACATCGATGATAGAAAAATGGAGGGCTCTGTGGGAAGGAAGGGTTAAATAGATCTTAGAACAGGATAAAATGTCGACACAACATCATGTGCCGAAGGTCCTGTACTGTGGTGTAATGTTCATCAAGTAAGCAACCCACCGATTTCCTCCGCACACTTTTTTCCCCACCTCACCAACTTCCCAGGAAGGTACAAGTAAATTGGGGTCTCATTTTACCTAATTTAGCAGCTAGCTCTCAAATCTGTCTCAACATTAAGTTGGCCGTTGTTCCACTGAAGCTCATATTTATAGTGAGTAAAGAAATTTGGTTCATTGACTGACACAAGTGATCAGAAATATTTATATTCTGTAGTACATTGTATATGCTTAATTCTTCCTGATTCATTTGTGCCTTCAGACAGATTTACAAGTTGGAATAGGATGTGGTGAAGTTTTAACCAGAAATGAATATACTCATTGTCCAAGTGATTGGTTGCTAAAATGGGCCTTTCAGCTCACGGAAAGCCCAGCTTTCAATGTCAAAATACGTTTTTTGCTGGTGAAAGCTGGCACCAAATTAGCAGTTTATTTAGTGCCTCATGATGTTGATGTTGAAAATGATGAATATATTTTGGCTGGCACTCTTCTGGGAGTGCGCGATGCTGGTTGCCACTGTCTACCTTCAGTAAGAAGACTGCTGGCAAATGTGACAGACATCCCTTATCACAAGCATAGATTTGAGTTTTAAAATTGAAAGCAAGTAACGCAGGACCCTGTAGGCTCCATGCAAATGGGATCAATGACCACGAACCTATATAAATAATGTAGTCCCGATGAATTGGGTCTCTGTTGAGAAAACAGCAAAACGTAAGACTCAGTCTTGGAGTTGAGTGGAACTGTGGTTTGAATCTCCCATCATGTTCTGTATTCTGGATCAATCCGTCTACATCGCGTGATCAGAATTTATGAACTGCAACGTTGAATTCCTTCCCTAATAATCATTTTGGTTTTTACTGGGAGTTGTCAAAGACTTGTGGTGTCTGTGGACTCATAAGCTTCTTTTGTGTTTTCCCAGTTGATTCCTAGAGTATGAGTATATCTGGCAGAATCCAGAAGGCCGCTATTCACAAGGCACCAACTTGTTATGGAAGTCGTGGTATAAATGTATCTGCGACTCTTGCATACCAATTTCCTCTCTCCATTTGTGCTTCAAGTGCAGGTTGTACCCGTTCTCTTGCTAGATAGGAGCAGCAAAGAGCTCTAGGGATAGAGTTGTTTTTGAGAAATCAAAACCAGTACAAGTCCAAATGCTGGAGTACCACAGCGATATGCCATACCTTGAATCAAGGTACTAGAATCAATATTAATGTCAGGAAGGCAGGTTGTCAGTAAAAGCCTCCCCATATAATCCAAGATGTCAGTCACTTTTGAACTGCTTTTCATTTCTATGTTGTTCCTTATCCTCAAAAAAGCCATTTCCTTTGGTGGTGACCTCAAATCCTCCTGCAATATTTTTCTCACTTCCTTTGCAGCATTCTTGGATTTGCTGTATAATGTGGACCGTCCTTTGTCAAGTGTGTCCCTGTTGATTTACAGTTGCCTAATAAGCACCTCTAATCTGACCACATTTGTGTCTGCAGGTGAGCACCAGCTGCCTCGTTTCCCTGGCATGACCCGAGGTTTGGTGGCTATTCTGTTATATTGGGATGGGAAAAGATGCATGGCACTGTCGTTGCGTTCCCTTATACAATCACGACAAGGCAAAACCTGGACCCTGGAACTTGGGTAAGTTTTGTTTGCTGCTCACCTTAAGTAGGTTCGAAGAAGTGTTAAGGATTTGCTATCCAGATCTGTCTCTTTCTGGCTTTTCATTCTGAATCCCTGAGTAAACTTGATGCCAGCTTTTGCAGTGGATCCAATGCAGCAGAATTCTTAACTGCTGTCACTAACTGTTCAGTAAACCCTGGATAGGGGAGGAGAAGTTAGCCTTGGATCTTCTTTCAAATGAGATTCGGCAATTACTGTACGAAAATTGCTTGCTGGTCAGTATTGGTATAACACGTCTCTGATTTAATCTTTTTTCCCCTTGTACCTCCACCCTTGAACAGTCTGATAACATACGCACACTGTTTACTTGCATATGAAGAGGCCAAATTTACCGAATTCATCCCTGAATTCTTCCCAGCACAAATCAGCAGTTTTCAAGGCAAGGAAGCAAAAGTGATGATAGATGCTGCATAGTTTATAATGTCCAAAGTCAGCATTACATGGTGGAATTTTGTTATGCAGGGAAGAATGACATTTCGATGCTGGGTAATGTATTGCTATTAACTCTGACTGTGAGTGTGACTCTTTGAACAGCAGATGAAAACATAATGCTTCTGAAATTACAAGCTAAAATTTTCTTTACAGTTCAGAGCTTGTATCCATGACAACACGGTTTACAGACGAATTGATGGAGCAGGGGCTGACTCAGAAAGTGCTGTGCTTGATCAATCAAATAAACCTCAACGAGGAGTTTGAAAAATTGCAAGCTGCCCGTGGCCTGGGCAATCCAGTTCATCGCAGGGCGGTAAGACTGGAAGCTCAGTTCATTTGCGGGTTGGGTAATTTGTTTGAGGAAACGTTCAACGGGGTTTCCATTGATTTGGATGAAATGTTTCTTGAATGATTAAAAGGTGTTTAAAGCATCATCCTTAAAGGCAAGTAGATGCAGAAACAAGGAAAGTTAGGCCAAGTCTTTGTAAAAGATTGGCTGAACCCTGGTGGGAGAATTGTATGCAGTACAGGAAGGCTTCAACAGAAACAATTCACCGAACAGTTGAAGGATTTGAGTGATGTGGAGCGATGAGAGAAGCTGAGACTGATCTACTTGGAGCAGATAATGTTAAGCAGATATTTACTAGTTCTTCAGAATTGTGTGGATTTTTAAGAGTAGTTGGAGAGAAAAATTGTGTTGGACAGATTTTGTTGTCTTGATTTTGGATTTATTAGTGGAGCAACAGTAATAAAACATACGAAATCTGAACCATAAATGGAATTCTGGAGCTCTTGGCAGATCAAACAGGAGAAATACTAGTTAATGTTTTAGAGCCCATCTTCTGCCTAATTGATGACGTGCACAAACGTTGTTACATTTACATTTGCTTATAAAACCCATACGTCAATTGCACTTTCATAGATGTTCCCATCCACCCTTTCACTTTGTCAGAGCTTGGTGTTTACACCCTTGGCATTTATTAGTTCAAGTCAAATTAATTTCAGTTGAACTATTTTTCCTGCAGTACTTTGGCTTCCTTAGCGTTTTTCAAGCTTTCTATTATGATGTCACCAACAAATTTTTATTTAATTTGACTTAAATGGGTAAATGGGGCACAAATGGCACTCAACACATGGCTTTGGGAAGCATTGCCATTCACAGCATGCCAATCAATAAAAAAATCTCTGTCCTTCCAAGCCCAGTCATTGCTATTCATGCAGCATTGTTTTCTGCACCACCATGCATCTTGAGTACTGAAGCTGTTGTGTGAAACCCTACTTGGAACTGGTTGATCACGGTGTCTATCGGGTGCATTGCTTTTCCTTTAATCAATTTGATTTCTTCAAGTAATTTTGTGTTGAGCATGGTGTGCCTCTAATTCTCTTCTGAGTGTTCCTGATCGGTCTTACCATAGCTTCACTCATTTCTGTATTTTGTATAATATGTTTGCTTGCATCCAAGCCCAGACTATGTAGCGATTTCCTGGTTTGTCTCTTTTAAAGCTTAATGTTTGCCGTTATTGAATGCTTAAGTACAGTTCCCATTTCCAAACATTTTTTGCTCATTTATCTTGTATTCTGTAAGCCCTTGCAATACACCATCTACCCTATCGTCTTGAATTAATCGGGGAACTAAAATTCATTGAAAGCATCAAACCAGTGCTAACTAAGTATTGAACTGCCATTTCAGGTGCAACTGTCATTACCCACTAAACCCCTTCCCACTGGACTGGCCTTGTGTATCTCAAATTTGTATTTCAAATTTGTGCCAAGAATATCTTGGTATTGGGCATGAAGATTTAAGGGAACTTCTAAAACTTTCAAGCTAATTTGGTTACTTCATTTGATTTAGAGGACTTTGGGTGGGTGGGGATTTACTGAGCTGATCAATAGTGGTGTAATGCTCATCTGCCACAATCTGAATAATTGCTGTGCTGTTTTCTAGGTCTCGGATCTGATTAAGGAAAGCCGCCAGACCCTTGCAGAATGTCTCTTTGCCTGGGCCTGTCAGACACCACTGAGCAAAGATGACACCTTGTTTATCATTTGCCACATGGAGAGCGTCACGACTGAGGCAGATGGCACTTTGGATAACGTAAACCTAGCTCTTCTCATGGCCCTGCTTTATTGCTTTGATATAAGCTTCTTAGAGAATGTTACTGAGGATCGAGAAGGTAAGAAAGCTATCATGTAAGGCTCACAATGAAGTACTATTAGCTGTAGTCTTTTAAAATCTTAACAATATAAGCTGTTTAATGAGAGGGCCACAGAATATCTTTGTGACCTTCACTAGTTCTGATTGCTTAGGTAAAGTTGTGTGCCCAGAAGAATGAAAAGAAAAAGTTTCTCAATTTCTTTTGCTATGAGATTTAGTTCTTTGTGAAGTTCTCTTGGAGAGTTTGTGGAATGTGTTTTGTATGAAAGTAGAAAACTACAAAATGTTAAAAGTAAATGGGGAAAGCAGTTCCAGAAACACTAAGCAGGCCAGGTGACAAATGATAGGTCATCAACCTGAAATGACTATTTCCTGCATTTTATTCCTTCATTTCTTACATGTTACCTTCCCTGTAAGGCAAATCAAACTAACGTTTATATATCTACGTGCATGTTGATGCTAACATTTATCACAATAAAGAAGGTAAATAATTTTCAATCTTTATTGTATAAGTTTCTTATATAATTATTTTTTAATTTTCATTCTGACTGCAAAGTCAAATCTGAGCATGTTCAAGGGACTGAGAAATCGGAAATATTAGTTGGGTTGTTGAACCTGAGCCTTTACCCCTCATTCTCACAAATTGTGACTGTGAACATTTCTATTTGATATCCTTACCAAGTAAAATTATACTATCATTAATTCTGACAACTTTAGTTGAGGTTGCATCGACTGATTCTCTGATTTGAACAGTGTGAAGCAATGGAACAGTTCGAAGCAGGTGTAGGGGCTTCAATGAATTGCATAATTGCATAACTGTGTTCCTGTAATAATAGACCCACGATTTGAATTTGAATTGTGTGGCTTGGCTCTTTTGTTGAGCCACTATCCTTGGAAACAAGCAAAAATTTGTCTCGTCAGGTTGGGAATGTGATTTTGGAAAAGCAGGTTTAGATTTTTTTTGCTGTGTATAAGAGCCACCATCAAGTTAAACCTAGAGAGAAATGTATTTAGCTCAATATTCATTAATTATAACTGTTTAAAGACCTTCTAAGTTACAGTTTGCATTGGCTGCAGTATTTCTACTTCACTCGTCATTTTGTAGATTGAGTTTTCAGCGACGATGCACACTGATGTGTCAACTGGACCTGACGGCTAGGAATCATGGAATATAATCTGCCAGTTTGTTTCAGTATGTGGAGTCTGAGTTGTGCCTGACACTGAGATCTTGAACACTTCAGTAGAACCATCAGAAGTGAACAAGACTGGTTGCAGACATTTAGCTTCATATTGAACTTGAGTTATGTTGAACGGTATGGTTCAAAGCCCAGCTGATGCTTCCAGGATTGCTGATATTCATGTCGCTGCTTGTCTCAAGGTGGACTGACATTCTAACTTCGCCGAATGAGGAGGGGAAGAGCAAATGGAACAAATTTCATTGGTTGCAATGATTTGTCGTAACAGTGGAAAATGTGTCAACCTATATGGAGTTGGCTGAGTCATCTTTCTGGGTTGAGTTGCTTCGAATATCTCCTCTGTAACCTCTTGCGTGACAAATGGATACATCAGTGTGTTTAGTTACCAATACAAGTTTAAGCACAATGCAATACTGGTGATCTAGGTGTATGAATGAATCTGACTGCATGCCGAGTAGAGATTTTCTTTCCTATCTTCTGAAAAACTTACAATATTTTCTGTTAATAGAACTGATTCATCAACTGCCATTACTGACAGAAAAACAGTATGTGACTGCCATTCACAGCAGGCTACAGAACTCCCATCCTTGGAAACTGCCAGGTCTTCAGGCTGTGGTCAGACTGGCCTGGGCCTTGGCTCTACGAGGGATCTCACAATTGCCAGACACAACAGGTAACTCTTCGTGCTTATCCTCTTTTCAGAAATATTTGAGAAGGTCAAAGTCGAGTTTATTGTCATATGCACGATTACGTGTGTGCACAGGTGCAATGAAAAACTTACTTGCAGCAGCATCACAGGCACATAGCATGAGATAAGCAGCTTTCACAAGGAAATTAAACATAAATTATACACAAGTTTTATAAGAGAACACAATTAGAACAAAAAAAACAAAAGGTCTATTTTAGTGCAAGGTGATCAAAGTGGTCATGGTATTGCTAAACTGTGGTGATGAGAGTTGTGCCGGTTGGTTCAAGGACCGAATGGTTGAAGGGAAGTAGCTGTTCTTGAACCTGGTGATGTGGGACTTCAGGCTTCTGTACCTCCTGCCTGATGGTAAGATTTGGTTTCACGGGGTTGTATGTTTTGCCTTGCTATTGGAATCACAGTGATTCCATAGCATCATTCATTCCACAGTGAATCATAGGCCCTTTGTCCCACCATGTCTGCGCTGACCATGATGCCTATCCAGCTAATTCCATCTGTCTGCACAAGGTCTGTGTCCCTCCATTCCCTGCCTGTTCATGTGTCTAAATGCCTCTTAAATGTTTATATCGTATTAACTTCTTCCACCTCCTCTGGCAGCTTGTTCCAGTCAAAACAAAAATATCGTCTACTCCAGGCACTATCCTAGTGAACTACCTCTGCACCCTCTCCAAAGCCTCCACATCCTTCCTTTAGTGTGGTGACCAGAATTTTACACAGCACACCGAATGTGTCCCAACCAAAGCTTTATACAGTGCATAAAAAACTTGCATTTCAAATCTCATTTAAACTTTTTCCCCCCTCACCTTAAAGCTATGCCTTCTAATATTTGACATGTCCACCCTGGAGAGAAAGACTCTGACTCTATCTGTGCCTCTCAATGTTAAATGCAGGTCCTCCCCAGGTTACGAACTCCTGGCTTACGGACAGCCCCTACATACGATAAAAGTGTTTGGGAGACTGGTGGGATGGATGGGGATGGATTTGCTGGCTACCGCGGGGCTGCAGGCACGTTCTGCTGGGTGGGAATTGGGCATTTCCACGTGCCATCTCTTCCCATTCAACTCTGAGCCACGATAATCGGGGGCTGGGTCGAACCGAGCAGAGGTGGGAGCGCTGAGCGGATTCACTCGCTCACTCACTAGGTCAGTGAAGCTGGCTGGCGGCCGCTCTTCCGACGCTCCAGAGAAAGCAGTCCAAGTTTGTCTAACCTCTCCCAGCAAATATTCTCTAATCCAGGCAATATCCTAGTGAACTACCTCTGCGCCCTCTCCAAAGCCTCCACATCCTTCCTTTAGTGTGGCAACCAGAATTTTACACAGCACACCAAATGTGGCCCAACCAAAGCTTTATACAGCAGTAGCCTGATTTCCCAACTTTGATACTCCGTGCCCCAACCGATGAAGGCAAGGATGCTGTAAGCCGCCTTTACCACCTGTCCACTTGTGTTTGCCCTTCCAGGGAGCTGTGGACTTGCAACTCAAAATCCCTGTGTCTATCAGTGCCCTGCCATTTCCTGCATACTTTCCTCTTGCACTTGACTTCCCAAAATGCATCATCTCACACTTGCCCAGATTAAGCTCCATCTGCCAGTTCTCTACCCACATTTCCAACTGGTCAGCATCCTTCTGTATCCTTCGACAATCTCTTCACCACAACTCCACCAATTTTTGTGTTGACTACAAACTTTACCAGACAGACCACGTACATTTTCATCCAGATCATTTATAAAACACCAGAGGTCCCAGCACTGATCCTTGTGGAACATCACTGGTTATAGACCTCTAGTCAGAGAAACACATCTCCACCACTATCTTCTGTCTTCCATGACTGAGCCAATTTTGTATCCAACTTACCAACTTGCAGTGGACCCCCTGTGACTTAATCTTCTGGACCAGTCCACCATGGGGGACCTTGTCAAGTGCTTTACTGATGTCCATGTAGACAATATCCACTGGCCTACTCTCATCAATCATCTTCATCACTTATTTGAAAAACTTAACCAGATTTGTGAGGTAGGACCTTCCCTGCACAAAGCCTTGCTGACTTTCCCTAATAAGTCCGTGCTTTTCCAAATGCAAGTAAATCCTGTCCCTAAAGATAATCCCCAGTAATTGCCCTACCACTGGTGTAAGGCTGACTGGCCGATAACCTCCTGGTTGCCCTTCTTCAACACAGGAACGTTGGTGATTCTCCAGTCTTGACCTTCCCTGTCACTAGAGAGGATGCAAAGATCTCAGTCGAGTCCCCAGAATTCTCCTCCCTTGGCTCCCTCAGTGTCCTTGGATCTATTCCATCAGGCCCTAGGGGCATATCCACCTTAAAGTTTTTCAAGAGACCCAACACCAACACCTTAATATTGACTTTCCCTAGAATATTGACATATCCCTCTGTGATCTCATGATCATCCATGTCCTTCTCCATGGTGCATACTGGTATAAAATACTCATTTAGGACCTCGTCCACTTCCTCTGGCTCTAAGCATTAATTCCCTCCTTTGTCCTTGAGTTGGCCTACCCTTTCCCTCACTACCTTCTAGCTTTTAACACACACATAAGCATTTATATTAAGGATTCTCCTTAATCCTACTTGCCAAGGACATTTCATGGCCCTTTTTAGCCCTTCTATTTCCTTGCTTAAGTAATTTTCTGTTTCCTTTATGTTCCTTAAGGGCCTGTCTGATTTCAGCTTCCTTTTTCTTTTTGATACAATATCTTTGGATGTCCAAGGTTCTCGGACTTTGCCATCTTGAAAAGAACGTGCTGGTCCTGAACCTGCTGGCCTTTTTAAAACTCCCACACATCAGATGTGGATTTCCCTCCATATAGCCACTGTTCCTGTCTAATACTGTTATAAATAGCCTAACACAATTTAGCACCTTTACCTGAGGACTGGTGTTGTCCTTATCCATGGCTGTCTTAAAACTTAGGGAATCATGATCACTGTTCCAAAAATGCTCCCCCAGTGAAACTTTGATCATCTGGTACAAGGTCAAATATGGACCCTTCCCTAGTTGGGTTATTTACATGCTGTTTCAAGAAACCCTCCTGGATGCACCTAACAAATTTTTCCCCATCTAAGCCTGGTTAATTTTGGGGAAGTTAAAATCACCACTACAACTACCCTGTTGTTTTTACATCTTTCTGTAATCTGCCTGCATATCTGTTCCTCTAGCTGGCTATTGGGAGGCCTACAGTATAATCGCATCATAGTCTTTGCACCATTATTATTTTTGAGTTCTACTTACATGGTCTTGCTGTATGAGGCCTCCTCGATATCCTCTCTAAATGCAGCTGTGACATTCTCCCTGATCAGTAATGCAACTCCCCCACCTCTCTTGCATCCCTCACTGCACATCTGAAACATCTGTACCCTGAAATGTTGAGCTGCCAGTCCAGCCCCTCTCTTTAACCAAATCTCTATAATGGCGTAGTTCCATGTATTATTCCAAGCTTTTAGCTCATCTGTCTTACCCACTATACACCTTGCATTAAAATAAATATACTTCAGAACGTCCGTCCCTCCGCGTTCATTAACTTGGCCCTGCCTGTTCACCAAAGCCCGCACTTTGACCTCAACAGCAGCACCTTTACCGCAAGACAGTCCTCAAAATGGCCACACACGGGAGATTGCCTCCCTTTTATGTGCTGCCAGTAGAGGGACAAAATATCCAATCTCTTAGCTGCACCCCACCTTTTTAGCCAGTCACTGCTGCTCCTCCTTTACTGCTGTGTCTGCCAGTAGGGAAAAACTCAGTGTCTTACTGTCAAAAAAATTCAAATGTTTCACGCTCTAGTTCCCAGTCTGTTTTGTATTATTTTCTTTATCTTTTCTTACTCTTTGCAACCAAGAGCTTCTGCGTAGCTGCCAAGGGATGGCATGACCTGGGCCATTTGCCTTGTCCGAGGTGTGCAGCCACTTCTCCTGGGTTACCTTTTCTGAAGCTGGGCCAAGCTGCTTATCTACAGCTTGGTTTCTGCAACTTTGTCAATTGTTGGTGGGGCTGGTATCTGGTAATTCAGATTCCATGACTTAAACTTGGGGAATGGGGATTTTGTATATTATTGTGTCGCTGTGTATCACCAGGTAACTAAGAACTTGGTGCATCATTTCGCCCGTCTTCTTTAAACCGGTGACATAAGTACTTTCCTCTCCCTCCACATGCATTGCAGAACTAATTAATAGTATTGTAAAGGCTGCTTAAAACATCTACAAGGTTTGTGAGGTTTTTAGCACGTGACTGTGAAAGGTATCCACTCAAGAAAACATTTCTTGGAGTTGGAGCCTTTTGAGTAGTAATCGTGCCATATCAATTATAAAGTTGAGTGTGTGGGATGTGAATACCCATTGCCAGTGGTCTTAGTGTGCCTGTTCTGTTTTACCCCCAGCTTTGACAGAGTTCACAGAGGCAGATGAGTTGATTGCAAACATGGCGATAGGACAGAATGCCTTCCTTTTCCTCACTGAAGCTGTGGTGGGGGCTGAGGGTTTATACCTGGATGAGTTCTACATCCGCAGGATTCACAACCTCGTTGCAGACTTTTTGACGCTCATGCCAATGAAGGTGAGTTGGAGAGGCAGGGGGGAGAAAAATGTTGTGCTGGGTTTTCACTGTGATTCTGAATTTGTATCCCTGTTTGTACCATTCACTGCAGAGAACAAGTCAGCAGTTCATCATTTCCTTCATACTTTAGAAAAGTACAGTTGTATTCGTTCTAATTCCAAATAAAACAAGTACACCCTCCCACTAATCATTATGAGTAAAACTGTATTTTTAAATTTAAATTCTGTATTCCTGGAGGTGGCATGAGAAGACATGGTGGTAAAATTTTGATTGTGCTGTCTGTGCTCAGAGCTGGCATTGCAACCCCCTGTTAGTGGGAATGAACCAGTACACAGATCCTTTCGTTGTGACTCCACTCTGAGAGGTTAAATGAACAGCAAGGTCAAATGAATCAAAATTTTGCTGGTTGATCTAAGCCATCGGTAAATCCCTTATTAAAATTACATGGGTGGGATTCATAACCACATACAGTAGGTTGTTCACAGTGATCACCAATGACTTGTTTACTAATGTATATGAGTGTGGGCCCTTTTGCAAATGCTGCGGTTCTACCCAGAAGCAGGTCTATGATGTCTGTCTTCACCACTATTTAATTGATCTTGAGGCAATCTCTTTGTTTCAAGGCTTTTTAGCTGGGAAATGTATGTTAGGAAATAAAAAAAGAAAAACAAAATAGGTTTTGTGAATAAAGTATGTAATCTTGATATCAAACATTGTAACAAATTAGCCAGCACTTTCATCATTGGGGAGAGGTGCCAGAGCAGGGCGCAAGATCTCGGAATGCATTTAAAGGTGTATGCTTAAGGCAGTTTCAAAAACTGTTGGAACTTGTGAATCGCATTATATGGAAACCAGTTGTTTTTCTTAAGTAGCAGTTACTTCGCATTTGTCAGTCCACGTAGATTACACGTAACATTTTAGAAGGCGGTTAAGACAAATTAATATTTAAGTTGTGAATTATAATTATGCAAGATTTTTTTTCTTATCTCCCTGCCTACAGACTTGGGAGAAAAGTCTGTGGTGCAACAAAAAGCGAGGATGAGCAAAATTAAATTAGCTCATCACTTTACTAGTTAAACATGTAACCTGGCACCCAGCTGCATTTGGAGCTACTTATTAATAGATCAGAGACACTTCAGCAGAGAAGAAGGTTCCTTGTCCTCTGGCATTGGTGCCAATGTCAGCTGCACTTTTACCTTTTGCCTTTTCCGAAGTACTTTCAAATGTCTCCTGTATATTGAACAATCCATCCTTAGTAAACCTGAGCTGGTGGCGCTGGATCTTCGTAAATCCATTGCAATGATGGGTTCCTAGAAGTCTTTCACCTTGGCCAAATTTGGCAGACACTGATGGTGTACACATGTTATTTCAACATCAAAATATCCTATCTTTACCCTCGTGCTTCTAATAATTCATTTCGACTATATATTAGATGAAGTCACGAGATTGTGTACTGTAGAACTTGTGCACTGTAATGCAAGGTTATTGCTTTATTGTGGAGGGTCGTGGCTGTCACTTGACAGCGCTGCCCCCTATCTGGTCAGAAGACACACCACTGCCAATCAAGGTTTGGCCCTGCCCCACCTATCAGTGCACATCTGACCATTGGCCTTTGTAATCGATTAGTCCTTGCTGGCACCGGGCCATTGGCCTTTGTAAGTTACCTGGGCTGGACCCCCCAGCCCTCCAGCACTATAAAGAGCGGCACATGTGCTCGGCTCTCTCTCTTTGTGACCTTCGAGGCACTACCCTGCTTCACTCCAGGCCGAGTACTGTGGAACGGCGCTGGAGAAATCATTGCTGAGGTGTGCACTGTTTAAGGGTTGGGAGTGTTTTAGTTAGTGTCCCTAGTAGCGGAAAACCGTGCCTGCACTGAGTCAAGGGGTGGCGGGTATCGTATTGCTTTTCCTTGATTGTATGTCCCTAGTTTGTTGTGTGTGTGTATTTCCCCCCCCCCTTGCGATTTCCCACGTTCGCTATAAACTGTGTGCTGGTGTTATTCCTGTTACCATTTTCCCACACTCGTCTTTTGTAAATAAATCATTTACTGCCAGACTGTGTTCAGAGTTCTTGCCTTTTGAGACTCCGAATCTGTTTCCTCACTCACAACAATTGCATTGATCAAGTTTGATCCTATAGGAAGGACCAAGGAATGTGAACTTAACCGCTCAGTGGTAGGGATAGGCTAGTTGTGAGACAGTGGATGTTTTACCAGAAAGTATTGAGCTCCTCTAATGTCTTGGAAGTATGTCCTCACTCGCATCAAGCTCCCTCCACTCATCTCCACTATCCTTGCTGAGCTATATTGGCTCTGATTTTGGAATTTCCATCTGAGTCTTCAAATGCATCTGTGGGCTTCCCTTCCCAATCTGAATAGTTTTCTTCAGCCCCCTTCTGAGATTGCAGAAGACGATGGAGCAGCCAGTGCTCCGTCAGTTTGGTGTGGCTGAAAATGGCCTAAAAAGAGGCATCACGAGTAAGGTGTGATCCTTGTGCTCTTTCCCCCGTCCCACAGGTTAAACAGCTGCGGAACCGTGCGGACGAGGACGCCCGGATCATCCACATGAGCCTGCAGATGGGCACCGAGCCACCTTCCACCCTGCGGCGTGACCTCGAGCACCTGATGCTGCTGGTGAGATGAAGACAGAGACACCTCTCTGTCCCCTTGGAGTTTAAGATGTGCAGTGCACAACAACAACTTGCATTTATGTAACTTGCATTAATGTTCTTGTGAAGAAACGGGGATCTGAAAGGTTGTCGACAGAGTTTGAATGCTGCTGCGGTATCTGTAGGGAAGGGAGGACTAATGAAGGAAAAAGAGGCAGCACTTAAATTTCAAAGAACGTCCTTGGTTTGCCGTCCGTAATTTGGTGTCTTTGTGGATATATCTGGCCACAAGTACCAAAGTGAAGTATGGTGAATGCAGGAAATCTGAAACAAAAACAGAAAATGATAACAGGTCAGGCAGTATCTGTGGAGAAAGGAACAAAGGCAGTCTTTCACACACAACTGTCAAACAGGGTGAAAAACTGAAGGTGCAGAGAAAGGAAGGGTGGTGGTGTGCAGTGGTGGAGTGAAGTCAGGAGAGAGGAGAGAATACCAGGGAAGATTTGTGACAGGTTGGAAGGTGAGAAAATCTAAATTGGGAAGGGATGCTTGTGCAAGGTAACAAAAGGCCTACAAGAGTTGGAATTACAAGAATGGGCCACTCTGTTATTCAATATGGTTGTGATTGATCTGACTGTAACCTCAACTCTGGATTCTCAGCCACCTGTCGTAATCTTCTACCCTTTTATCAAAAACCTATTGACCTCTGCCTTAAAAATACTCAAAGACTCTCCTTTTAGGGGAAGAGTTGCAAATACTCATGACTTAGAGAAAAAGTGTTTAAAATAGGCCATCCCTTCTGTCTAAACAGTGATTCCCTCATTCTACATTCCCACACAGGAGGAAACATTCTCTCCACATCCACCTTGTCAAAATCCCTCAAGGTCTTAAGTTTCAATCGTTCCCTCCCCCCTCCCTCCCTTAAATTCCAGTGAATGCATGCTGACTTTTCCTCAAGGGACAACTTGCCCATTCCATGTATTAGTTTAATTAACCTCTGAACTCCTTCCAAGGCATTAACGTCCTTCCTTAAATAAGGGGACGAATAGTGTACACAATACTCCAAATGTAGTCTCTCAAATCCAATATAAATGAAGCATAACCACCCTATATTCATCTACAATCCCTCTAGCAATAAACATTAATCTTCTGTTTGCTTTCCCAGTTACCTTCAGCCACACGCCCAGCCTTGTGCATTAGGACATCCTGGGATTCCCCAGAGCTCTGTGGTCTCATCATTTACGTCATGTTTTAAATTTTTCCAGGCAAGATGGACAATTTCATACTTTCCCGGATTCTCACAAGACACAGGAGCAGAAGTTGGCCATTCGGCCCATTGAGTCTGCTCCATGAACTAAACTAAACTAAACTAAACTAAACTATTCCTATCTAGCCCCAATTTCCAGCCTTATCCCCATATCCCTTGATACCTTGACTAATTAGATACCTATCAATCTCCTCCTTAAACACCCCCAATGATCGGGCCTCCACAGCTGTACATGGCAAAGAATTCCATAAATTCACTACCCTCTGGCTAAAGAAATATCTACTCATTTCTGTTTTAAACGGGTACCCTCTAATTCTAAGACTGTGCCCTATAGTCCTGGACTCACCCACCAAGGGAAACAGCTTAGCCACGTCTACTGTGTCCAGTCCTTTCAACATTCGAAACGTTTCTGTGAGGTCCCCTCTCATTCTTCTGTACTCCAGTGAGTACAGTCCAAGAGCCGACAAACGCTCATCGTATTATACCTAGTGTGCCAAATTTTTACCCATTCACTGAACCAATATATATCCCTTTTTCCTCCTTGTGACTGGGTCGCTATTTACTTTGCTGTAAAGTGATTACTTGACATTATGGAGGGAATGACAGAAGTAGTTGCTACCTGAATCTGTTGAACTTGAATGTTGAGGCCGGGTAAGTGTAATGTGCCTTGTCAGAAGAAGAGGTGCTGTTCCTTGAGCTCGTAGTGAACTTTATTGGAACAGTGTACGAGGCTGAGGATTCACAGGTCAAAGTGGAGGAAACAAGACTGGTGGAAATACTCATGAGACCTGACACGGACTTGATGGGACAAATTAGTTCTTCCTATTAATAAGAGAATGTGAGAGTGGGAGTGAGACAGGATTAAAGCGACAGGCCAGTGGAACCTTAGGCAGACCTTAAAATGAAAAACCTGCCAGTAAATCAGTGCATCAGGTGGGGGGAAAGTGTCTGGGGTCCCTGGGTGGTGGAAGAGAGACACTGAAGTTCAGGTGCCAGATCTCCTGCAGTGGCTTGGGAAGGAGGGAGCATTGGTGGAGATGGAAGAGTGGACCAGGTTCACATTGGAGGGAATGGATCCTACAGCAGCTGAAAGGTGAATGAGTGAAGGAGACCACGGCAGTGCTATGAGGTTGCGAGTGTTAGAAATTGCGGAAAACCCTTATAATGTGGAGGATGGTAGGGTGGACAAAGGGAATCCTATTCTTGTTCTGGGGGTGAGCAGAAGTGTAGGAAACGGGAAGGATACAGTCTCAGGCCCTGCCCACCTGTGGCAGACGGGAACCCGCAGATGAAGAAAGAGACAAGGCATCTTGGAAACACTGGTCATGGAAGACGGCATTATCGTATCTCTGGTAATTTAGCCAGAGATTGTGTTACGTCAACTATAGTGCTAGTTTCCTCTGGTTCAGGTGGACTGCTGAGGACATACAGTGGCAGAAATAGGTACTGCAGGTTGAGAACTGGAATCTTTAAATTGTTCAAGAGCCAGCTTGTGTGCACACTGTCAAATACTTCAAATTTTGTAGCTTTGCCAGTAGTGAAACAGTACCAGTGCAGTTGATGCTGTTCATTTAAAGTATATGTACCTAAATTACTCATGCCCAAGTTGATATTTCTATGGCTTCGTGCAATGAATTATTCCAGAGATGACCATTCTCCTCCTCTTGATAGATTGGGGAGTTGTACCTGAAAGATCCTTTCAAACTTGAACTTGCCCTTGAGTATTGGTGTCCGTCTGAACCACTGCAAACCACGGCCACGACTGGTTCCTTCTCGGGTTTGACCCACCATAGACCACCGCAACGTCAGGTATGTCAGACAAGTTGCACGATTCAGCTGTGATAGATACTCAGTAAGAAATATGGATCAAAGGAGTTAATAGAGCTGAAGTACAGATCAGCCGTCAGAATGATGGACAGGCTCAAGGGGATCTAGGTCTGCTGTTTCTGTACACCCCATTGATTGAGGAATGTGCTTCAGCTTTACTTTGCCTTTCTGCAATGACCGGTCGATGTTATGCCAGCTCTCATTCCCATACTTTCAGCCCCTTCTTGCTGTTTAATACTGTTCATTAAGCAGGTTCTTGGGAACTGTTGAGAATGAAAATATTCTGCGGTGATTGTGCCCGTCAACATTATGGAGAACATAATACTTGCCATATTTACTCGCATTTCAGCAAAGTACATGCAAATCTTAAACTTGAATTACCAAAGTTATTAATTGTTTTTTGTTTCTTGCAGGTTGTTCTATCTAAATTTGTGAGACAGATGGGAGATATGTTGCCCCCATCTCTCTACCTACCCTACCTTAAGATGCTGCGTGGACTGGCCAATGGGCCACATTGTGCACATTACTGCTTTAGTCTACTCAAAGTCAATGGCAGCAGCCATGGTAAGCTTTGCCTGCTCAAACTGTAACTGTTATAGTGTTGAGTGCCATGTACGTGGGAGGCCTGACAGGAAATCGGTTGAAAATCCATCAAAAATATTCCTGACATTTAACACTGAAGAATTTTGTGACGTGAAGGCGAGTTACAAACACAAGACTGTGCTTTGCACACAGTCTTTTGGGCAAAGTCACTGTCCAGTGTTGTACAACCTACTCCGTTACCCCGAAAATGTTTCCACTTTGCCAATTTAATATGGACACAGCTTTAATTTTAGTTTTGGTAACTGGTACATCAGTCCTTTTTGTTGCCTCCTCAATAAGCAGCTCATATTTAAGGTACATTGGTCCTTTTAAGGTACATAATTTAAGGTACATAATTTAAGGTACATCAGTCCTTTTTGTTGCCTCCTCAATGAGCAGCTCATATTTTGCCGAGTGCCAAATAACTTTGTCCTTTTTCTCTGTCAAAGTTTTTCCACCTCTTTCATCAGTCTTTGGTCTGTGCTTATGAGGTTTATCCTCCCACTTTTCTGAATAGCAGTGTGACACTCGTGCAGTGCTCTGGCTCCATCCCCATATTTAGGGATGATTGGAAGATTGTGCTCTGCAATTTTCACCCTTCTGTTATCTTCTGTACAAGGTGACTTCTACTCGATAAACCTGGAAAGTAGAGGTCAATCAATCTAATGTCCTTAGCTTTTTAAAAAAAACAGTAGGGGAGGCGATATCAATTTTCACCTGGAAAAGCAGAGGTTAATTAGGGACAGCTATTGTTGGTTTGCTCACAGTGAATCATCAATGTGATTGAATTCTTTGCTGAATTAACTTTAAGGATGGAGGAAAGGAGTATGTTAAGTATTTATACAGATCTCCAGAAGGGAGTTGATAATGTACTTGTAAAACAGAAGGACATCAAGTAAAAGTGGGACGGTACAGGAGACAGAAGACTATGCTAAAACGTATATTTTATTGTTTGGAAATATGCAGTGGGGTCTCCCAAGGGCTAGAACCATTGTGTTTTCGTATATGAATGGCACATTCAGAATGACCACCATTTTGCAGTCTGCAGGAATACAAAGCTTGGGAATGTGGTAAATAGTGAGCAGTTCAGGAGGATGCTTAGTGAAATGGTCAGGTGCCTGGCAAACGCAATTTAACACAGAGAAGTGAAATGCTGCATCTTGGTGTGGCAAGGCAATATCCAAATGGGATACGAGAGCAAAATGGCCTGGAACTGCACATGCAGATCTTTGGGGGTGAGGGCAGACTGATAAAGTGATTAAGGGTGAAGACACAAAAGCTGCAGATGCTGAAAATCTGAAATAAAACAAAATGCTAGAGACACTCAGCAGGTCAGTAAAGAGGAACGGTTAACACTTCAGGTGCAAGGCCCAGAACACTGACTGAAATATTCTGTTTTCTTCTTATTGAAGGGGATTAGCAAAGCACTTCACTTCGCAGATGCCACTTAGCTAAATACAAAATCTAAGGAGTCAAAACTAAACCCTATCCCTATTACGCCTTGTGTGGATTATTGTGTGCAACATCGGCATTGCTCTTTAGGAAGGGCGTAAGTGCTTTGGGTTAAATGCAGTAAGGATTTATCAGAATCAGAGACCTAAGTAATGTGGTGAGACTGAAGAAGCTGTGATTGTTTTCCTTCAAGTCGAGAAGATTAAGGCAAGGTTAACAGAGATTGTTAAAACCATGTGTGCCTATTACATAGGATACCATAGATCTGCTATCTGACTATTCAGAAATCCCAGTGGTTCAGCATCTGCCTGACCAGGTAATGTTTGTCGTGCTCCCTTCCCAAAGGGGCCGTGGTTCCCACGCTCCCTTTCACACACCCGAGCTCTGGTTCCTGTGCTCTTTCCTCTCCCCGGGGCCCCTGTTCCTGCTCACCTTTTCAACTTGTCTGGGTCACCAGAAAATTTATTATCATTCTGTGAATCAAAAGGTTGTTGAGGTATTGATGGAAATAGCATCCAGTAATCTGGAAAATCTGTCAGTCCAGCACTGCCAAAATTCCCAAGTGTGCCACATTATTGGAGATTCACTGGAGTTAGATTCCATGGGAACTTCCAACAGATGGTGTTCTTGAAGAGGTCTAATTCATAGGATTATTGGAAAAAGGCTAAAGCGGACAGCTCATTGCAAAAGCCCTTTGGGCCTCTCTCTGTGCAGTGTCATTCAGTGATTATGTATTTGATGTTTAAAGTTCTTGATTGAAACTGGTGCATCAGTAATTGGTGAGACAACTGCACTGTGGCTAGATGGTCTGTTGCCGTCCACCTGGTAGGATCACTGGTGATGATGGTTACTGAGGTGAAGTTCATAGGAATTAATACAGCTCTGTCACACACCAACATCTTAAGAAAGGAGATGGGGAAGTTGATGGAAGGAGGATTAACAAAAATAATACTGATGACTTCAGTGGTTTTCATTAATTGATAGACAACTGGTATTCATTGTTTCTTGTAGTGGAGAATATCCAGGTTGTTGGAGGCAACCCGGTGTCATGGGAACACTTCTTCCATTCATTGATGTTGTACCACGAGCATTTACGGAGAGACATCCCGAGCACAGACACCATACAGTACAGGCACATGCCACTGAGGGGCATAACGCAGCGGGAGATGGACGGCCTCATCGCCTTCTTGCAACTTACCGCCACCATCGTCAGCTGGGTAAAGTATTCTTGAACGGACTCCACAAACCCACCTCTAAGGACGTTCTCAGTGGAGATCTCATCCCTCTATTTACTTTGTGGACACTTGCTGTCTTGTGGCTTTTATCCCCTGCTTCCCTCACTTCAATAATTTGTGTCACGAGATGTGGATGTGCAGGGCCTCATCTGGCCCCTAATCACTGTTCTGAACTTGGACTAGATTTGGGTTTAAGTCTCGAGCCTTGCTTACGAGCTTGGCTCAGCTTCCGTGAGTGAACTGGCCAAGCCCTCCAGGGAAATGCACCATTTTTCACTTGTGTATTCCTTATGGAGCATAGTCCCCGTGAAGCTGTTACTTTGGTGCCAACAGCAGTGTTATTAATGTACCAGCAGAAGAAAGTAACTTAAGTTGGAATGAATACTTCTCAGCCGGATTCTCCCCTTTCGTTTTCACTCATTTCTTTCACTTGTTAATTTAGCTTTTTTCTGTTTGTTATCACTGTACTTAACTCCCTACCTGGTTTTCTACATGCCCATTTTGAACAAAAATCACTTTCTGGATTTAGTTATTTAGTGAGATCCTACTGTCAACTCAATCATTCAAGGTTGGCCTCCAAATGACTGTGAAGCAGTTTTGTAGTCAGCTGAGGCTCCAATTTTGAGAGAATCTGCTGGTCACTCACTTGTTGAGTTGCCCTCTCAATGCTGCCAGGCAGTGTGTTGGCACCTCATGGCACCACCTGCTGGGTATAGGGCACATGCTGCACACATGGCCAAGGCTGCCAAAAACTAATGGACACATGGCCAAGGCTGCCAAAAACTAATAGCCCACTGATGTTGTTTTGCCTTTCTTCTGAATAACAAAGGTGATAAATGTTAGCAGCCACAGTGCTTGTGGGGGAAAAAAAGACAAAAATATTAACCTGTAAAATATGACTGACTTTAATATATTACGTTAATGAATTAAATAAAACTGACAAATATCTCAATGTAAACAATTAAGGTAATCCACTTTGAAACTTCACCTTTGCTTCATTTTCAGCTGTGCTTACCTCTGAGCTTTTTGGGTATAGAAAATCTTAAAACACTGAAGTTCCACAGACCTAATGGTCCATGAGCTTAGATCATTAAATATGTCATGATAAGGTCTAATGGTATGCTGGCCTTTAAGTCTGGATGACTAGAATACAAGGCCCTGGTTAGACCACATCTGGAGAATTGTGAATATTTCTGGACAACACATCTAGAGAGGATTAAATTGTCCTCTAGTTTTGGTGGGTTGGTCAGTCTGCAGCTGGGGAATGTAGTTTGAAACTTGGAACCAGAACTTAAGGATTGAAGTTACGAAACATGTGCAAAAGGTGGTGCATTTTGAAACTTCTCTACCATCAGCAGTTGATTGTGTCAATTTAAATCTGGGATTGAAGGAATGTGGCACAAAGGCAGTTGCAGACTTGTTCACAGGTTCGCCCTTATCTCATTGAATACTTGAGTAGCTTGAAAGACATATGTTTTAGTTCATGTGATCACAACAAATAAACTTCAATCTGAGGAGCAGATTATACATGTCAGCTGTTGTGGTGTTCTTCCAAACTAGCCAGCTGGGGCGCTTGGTCGGTGTTGAGTTGCCTTGTCCTAACTTTAGGTTTCCATGGAACCATACAGTACAAGAAGACCGTGAGCCACATCATGCCTGTGCCAGTTATTTGAAAGAGATCTAATTGGTTCCAGATGCCTTCCTCTTGCCACATAGCCCTGCAAACTCTTACTTTTCCAGAAGTTCTGCAACTGCCAGTAGATTTGGATTGGAATAGGGAAAATCAGCCAATTCTCCTGCTCGTGTTTGTTTTCCATGGACTGAATGGTGAGAGGAACAAATTGGCCAAGGGGACCGTATTTCCAGATTTGCTGCTGATTCAAAACCAGGTGGGGTTGTGAGTAGTGAGGTGGATGTAAAGAGGCATTAAGACGGTATAGACAACCTAAGTGTGTAGGTGAGAACGTGGCGGATAGAACAATATGTGGAAAACGGAGGTGCCCAGAACAATATTTTTTACAATGGTGAAAAACACTGTGATGCTCAAGAACTCAGCAGCATCATAGTGTTTTTAATGTAGATGCTAGGACCCGCAGTCCTTTGTTTCTCTTTTTTAAAATGGTGACAGATTGGGAAACACTGATGTTCACAGGGACCTAGGTGCTCTTGGACACAACAAGTCAACACTGACACACAGGTGCAACAAGCAGTTGGAAGGACAAATGGTATGTTGGTTTTTATTGCCAGAGGATTTGAGTATAGGAATGAAGTCTTACTTCCACCGAATTGTTCCATAACAGACCCCGATACCTTCATCAAAGGAGTGAGGATAAAATGGAATAACTAGTCGATTCAGAGGATAAGCCAACAAGCTTCATTCTTTATTTCAGATATATTGCTGTGGCAAAGAAGTTGATTTAGTTATTTGAGCCTGAAGCTGGTGCTGTTTTATTGAAGAGTTTTACTGGAGAAGAGCATTAAGATACCACAGCAAATCATCACTAGGATCATTTGTTTCAGTGTTGGATGTGTCTGTGTTCATCACAGATAACCAAGTGTAATTAAACTAGGTGCCAGGTTTGATCTCTGCTCTGCTGACCTGACTGCAATAGAGGCCAATAGTTGGCGTGGTGTTGTGAATGGTACATTGAATTGGGGTTGTGTCTGTGTCCACATCTATGTTTGTCTGTTCTCATGTGGGCCAGGGCAGGATTAAGCTGTGGTGCAAATCTTAAAGTCATAGGCACAGCAACGGGCCCTCGGACCCACTCAGTCCACACCATTTATCAAGCACCCATTTGCACTAATCCAATCAACTTCCCCCAGAATCTACCACCCACCTGCAAACTGGGGGTAATTTTTATCAGCCAATTAACCTACCAACCTGCATGTCTTTTGGGATACGGGAGGAACCCAGAGCACCTGAGGTCACAGAGAGAATGTTCAAGCTCCACAGGCAGCACTGGCGGTCAGGATCAATCCTGGATGACTGGAGCTGTGAGGCAGCAGCTCTATTGGCTGCGTCACTACTGTGCTTTCCAATTCCCTTGGCATAACGTGACTAGTGCCTGCGGGATTGTGCTGTAGTAAGACTCCAGTGCTATCATAAGGCAAAGAAGGCCTTGGGGTGGGGGGGGGGGGGGGAGGAGGGGAATAGCAGAAACTTTCCAGTGCTTATATTCACTCATTTTATCTTCCAGAGTGAGAATGCTCGTCTGGCTCTGTGTGAACACCCACAGTGGACGCCTATTGTGGTTATGTTGGGCTTAATCCAGTGCAGTATCCCACCGGTATTGAAGGCTGACATACTGAAGGCACTGGCAGCATTTGGCAAATCGCCAGAGATTGCAGCTTCTCTTTGGCAATCGTTGGAATATACACAGGTAAGTAAAACTAAATGCATGTCAAGTTTGGTAAGGTATGTTATGGTGTAGAGTGGAAACAGTTTCATAAAGGTGAAATGAAAATTCTCAGGAACAATGGCTCCTGCTACTAAACGGCAACACAGTGAGCACAGGCCTGAACTAGACCATGATGCCTTCTGGTCTTGTGACATTCTTTCTCTTGAACATGAATAGCTCATGTAAGGGACCTGTGACGAACAGTCTCGTTGCAGAACAGCTCGACAGAGCTGGGGAGGTCTGGGAATTAACACTGATAAAATGGGAAATCTGAGCCAAAATGAGAATACAGGACTTCTGCACTGCGTTCTCCCACCTCTGTCCCAAGCAATTTGTGATATCAGTTGTGCACATTCTGATTTTATCTTCAGCACAATCCATTGTTACTACTTTTCAATAATAACTGATCCATTTTTCAACCACGTCACTTTTATCTTTCAGATTTTGCAGACAGTTAGAATCCCAGGCCAGAGACAAGACACCGGAATTGAGGTAAGCATCTTCTAGATAAGGAGCCGTACTGAATGAGCAGGTGACCTGAGCTATGAAAAGTGTGTGACTAGTATTTCGATGCTTTCTCACGTGGATGCTCTGGGACTTATTGGTCGGTACCATACCAGTAATGGAGGAGGTGATGCATTGGATGCTGTGGCCAGCTGCACAGGAAAGGAAAGCTGAAGTGCTGAGGAAATAAATTATCCATGGACGAGATGAGAATGAGTGTGTCTTGGAGACTTTGCTTACCTTAAAATGCAAGTGCAAATGCTGAAATTAATTTACTGTTCTATCAGAATGTTTTAGCTGCACCATATAATTGTGTTTGTAAAATTGCTCTGAATGAAGTGCCTTCTCTTTGGACTGTCTCTTTCTATGACTATTTTCAGCAATTACCAGCCCTTCATTCAGACTTTGCTCATTTATAGTTGTTCACATCATCATTGTAACTCTTCCACACTAACTGGAACTATATCAGACATAAAAAATAAGAATCAGCCATGGTGGTGTAGTGGTTAGCGTGATGCTATTACAGCGCCAGCGACCAGGGTTCATTTCCGGCCGCTGTCTGTAAGGAGTTTGTACGCTCTCCCCGTGTCTGCGTGGGTTTCTTCTGGGTGCCCCAGTTTCCTCCCACATTCCAAAGATGTACGGGTTAGGAAGTTGTGGGCATGCTATGTAGGTGCCGGAAGCGTGGTGACACTTGCGGGCTGCCCCCAGAACACTCTATGCAAAGGATGTATTTTACTGTGTGTTTCGATGTACATGTGACTAATAGAGATATCTCTTAAAAGAAGAAAAGGCCATTCAGCCCCTTTGAACGTATTTTTGTCTTGTGGGAAATAGGTGCGGAATGAAATGTAATAACATAGGTCATCTTGTTTGCCAACAACTGAAAAAGAAACCTATCAATCATCCCAAAACACATTGGATCATCGTGGGGAATCAAATGAGGCAATGAATTCCAACGTTCAGTTGCAGGTGCCTTTGTCACCTCTAGGTTTGACTCTGTGAGTTGGCCTACCATTTTTCTTCCTGCATAAATGTGAAATCATCAATAAGTCTGCAATCGTATCCTAACGTGGCAAGCCCCATCATTTGTTGGCTCCTGGTCTAGCAATAAATCCCTTCCTCAAATCCTTTCATGGTCTCATCCTCCCTGTCTCAGTCAAGTCCTCCAGCTCTGCTAACCTCCAGGATTTCTGCTGTTCTCCAGTTCCGATCTGGGGTCTGTTCCTGATCTTAATTGCTCCACTGTTGGAAATCCTTGGTTGCACAAGGTCTTTAATTCTTTCTTCCTACAAGACATAACTTGCCCCTTTCCTTTAATTTTTTTGGTCACCTCTTCTAGGAGCTCCTCTTGAGGATCAGAATAAAATATTCTCTTAATAACACTGCTGCAAATTGTCTTGCAACATTTAACTACGATTGAGGATTAATTGAAGTTATTGGTATCTGGGAGATTAGCCCATTGATCTCTCATTAATTTTTTATTACACTTAGGGTAATAAAAAACTAAAGATAGTGGATGTTATTAATTTATATTTAAAATGAACCAGAAACGGTTGTCTTTCAAAATACTTCATGATGTTACGTGGCCCCTCGCTCTACTCTCTATACACACATGACTATGTGGCAAAGCATAGCTCCAATTCCATCTTCCAATTTGCTGACGATACTACTGTTGTTGGACAGGTGGCGTTGAGTCAGCTTAGTGGAGCAAGATAGGTCACCTGGTTGAGTGGTGCCACAGAAACAACTTCTCGCTCAACATCAGCAGAACTAAAGAGCTGATTGTTGACTTCAGGAAGGGGAAGGAGGGCGAACATGCACCAGTCTACATAGGGGGATCGGCGGTGGAGAAAGTCGGCAGCTTTAAATTCCTGGGCATTAACATATCAGAAGACCTGTCCTGGGTCCAGCACACAGATGCAATCATGAGGAAAGCGCACCAGTGTCTTTACTTTCTTTGGAGGTTCAGATTGTCATCAAAACACTTAGAAACTTATGCAGATGTACTGTTGAAAGCATCCTGACTGGTTGCATCATGGTCTGGTACGGCAATTCCAATGCGCAGGAACGTAAGAAGCTTCAGGGAGTAGTGGACTCTGCCCAATGCATCACAGGCACATCCCTCCCCACCATCGGTAGTATCTACAGGAGGCGCTGCCTCAAGAAGGCAACATCTATCATCAAAGATACCCACCATCTGGGCCACACCATCTTTTTGCAGCTAACGTTCGGGCAGGAGGTACAAAAGCCTGAATGAAGTCCCACACCACCAGATTCTTCCCTTCAACCATTTGGTTCTTGAACTAACTGGCAAAACCTTAATCACTACAGTTCAGCAGCACCATGATCACTTTGCACTAAAATTGACTTTGTTCTTTTGTTCTAATTGTGTTTTCTTGTAAAAAAAAAGTGTATAATTTATGTTTTTCTTGTGAATGTTGCTCATATGATGCTATGTGCCTATGATGCTGTTGCAAGTAAGTTTTTCATTGCACCTGTGCATACATGTGCTTGTGCATATGACAATAAACTCGACTTTGACCTTGGATAGTCACATCATGCACTTTCCCTCAAATCAGTTTGGAAGTTGAGACTGGCTTTGGTAAAAATGTGCAACCTCTCTTAAGGTGGATTTGTTTTTGGGTTTGTGTTCTGATTGGTCACAGCAGAAACAGCAAAATTATATTTGCTTGCTGCTGCTTTAGCCTCTCGAGAATGCACATTTCAGCCTGTCAGTATGCACACCTCCAGATAAGGAAAAGGTTGAGCATCCTTCTGGATTACTTCTATATGTATGGATCAATTATTGCTATTGTATTTGGATTGTTTGGATTTGATTAATGGCTGATGCGATCCCATTCTATTATGCAAATCACGTAGGGCTATCTTTAAGAGTATTTGCTTCTGAGAACAAATACTGTTCTAAATTCTGTAAATGATTACTGAGATAAGCTTGAGGCAATGAGGTTTTTATATATTTTTGTCTTGGAGTATTTTTGTAGTCATGATTATACCCTGGGCCACCCACTCTGAAGCTGCAGTGATTTAACCTAGTCAAATGATGTGATCAATAGCCACAAACGGAGACAGCTATTTTGTTATAATTGTAAAGTTTAAGGTTCAGCCAGGTGAAAAGCAGTCGACTCTGCATTTTCTGTAATTGACTCTTTATGTTTAATAGTTGTTACTTAGTCATTCTAATGTACAGGTATGTATTTGTTTGTAGTGTGGTAGATCAGATTCCCTTTCAATCAACAAAGATTGCGTGATGAATTGATAAATATTTCAATAATCTCGATTATAGGGAATGTAAAGGTATATTTGGGGTTTGTAGTGCACACAAAATGTGCACTTAGCAATGGTTAGAATTGGTTTATTGTCACTTGTACCGAGGTACATTGAAGAACTTGTATTGGATACTGTTTGTACAGATCAATTCATTACACGGTGCATTGAGGTAGTACAAGGTAGAACAATATAGAATGCAGAATAAAGTGTCACAGCTTCAGAGAAAGTGCAGTGCAGGTAGACAATAAGGTGCAAGGTCATAACAATGTTTTGTGATGTCAAGGGTCCATCTTATTGTACTAGGGAACCATTCAATAGTCTTAACAATGGGATAGAAACTGTCCTTGAGCCTGGTGGTATGTGCTTTCAGGCTTTTGAATCTTCTGCCCGATGGGAGAGGGGAGAAGAGAGAATGTTCCAGGTGGGTGGGGTCTTTGATTATGCTGGCTGCTTTACTGAGGCAGTGAGAAGTGTAGACTAAGTCCCGTGGAGGGGAGGCTGGTTTCCGTGATGCGCTGGGCTGTGTCCACTACTCTCTGCAGTTTCTTGCATTCCTGGGCAGAGCAGTTGCTGTACCAAGCCGTGATGCACCCAGATAGGATGCTTTTTATGACGTATCGATAAAAGTTGGTGAGTGTCAAAGGAGACATGCCAAATTTCTTTAGCTTCCTGAGGAAGTAGTGGCATCGGTGAGCTTCCTTGGCTGTGGCATCTGTGTGGTCGGACTAGGACAGGCTATTGGTGATGTTCAGTCCTAGGAACTTGAAGCTCTCAACCCCAGCACTGTTGATGTAAACACGAGCTTGTGCCCTGCACCCCCGCCCCCCACCCCACTGAAGTCAATGACCAGCTCTTTTGTTTTGCTGACATTGAGGGAAAGGTTATTGTCATGACACCATGTCACTGAGCTCTCTATCTCCTTCCTGTACTTCGACTCATTGTTATTTAAGATACAGCCCACTACGGTGGTATCATCTGCAAACTTGTAGGTGGAGTTAGAGCAGAATCTGGCCACACAGTCATGAGTGTGTAGGAAATAGAGCAGGGGGCTGAGGACACAGCCTTATGGGACACCAGTGTTGAGAATAATTGTGCCGAATAATCCTTACTGATTGTGGTTTTTGGTCAGGAAGTCAAGGATCCAAGGTTGGTGACATTGAACCCATGGAAAACTTTGGGTCAAAGCGTATTTGCCAATGGCTGGTGTCCCTGCATTGTCCCGCTCACAGGTCAGCTCATCTGTCTTCCACCTGTGTGTTGAAGCGTAGAAGTTAGAGACGGGCTGGTGGGTTGGATGTTAGCATGTCTGTCCTCCAACTCTTCCAGTGGAAAGGTGTGATTGAAAAATAGCACTTAAGTCATGCCTGGCAGAATTAATGCAGACCATTCCTTTGAACGGGTTTGCCAAACTTTATTAAAAATGTAACTGAGCTCTATTTATTTATTTAGCTTTATCTTTTTCATTAATTTCCAGTAGTTTAAGTACTTTAAGTAGTATCTTAACTGCTTTTCCTTTCATTTTGCGTTACTTATATCTATTTGTTTTTAAATGTCTTGCACCTCCTGGGATGGCTGTGGCAGCCAGCCGCCCTTGAGGTCGATTGGTATTGCAGAGCTGTGAGAGGTAAGTGTGCCTGTGGGAAAAGTCCAGTAGCTGGCTGGGTCATGCAGATCCAGCCTTGTACTCTTTAAATGACTTCTGTTGTGACAACAGACTGAGAAATTTTGTTCTGATGAATAGACACTGGCCTAGGCGTTAGGTTTTCCTTTGTTGTCTTGTGTCTAACATTTCATCATTTCAATTCTGGGCAATTTGGAATTTGATTCCTACCTTTTTGAATTGGCTATTTTCATGCACAGTTTAGGGTGCTCTGCATGTTATCTTGAGGAATGAGAAACAAGCACCTAGGTGTCCTGTTTTTTGTTATAATCCTCCAGGCATGACCAAAGCCTTTTTCTTTTACTTGTGCTGCAGACTTGTGGCCTCTATGCTGGTCTTGTCCTGCTTCCTGGTCACAGTTTCTAATTGAACCAGACAGACTCTTCACGGTCATGGCATTTAACTCTGAACTGAACTTCCAATTCCAAATCCTCTCTGTTGCCAAAATCATTACTTCCCCCTCCATTCCCGCAGTGGCAATTCTTGCCCGTGCCTTCGTCAGCTTAATTCTCATTTGCGTGGCCTCAGCCAAACTGTGTTAATTGAGTTCAGGTCAGCTAAACGTTCTAATTAAAATATTCGCGTTGTGTTGGGCTGTACTTTGTTGGGCTAGCTCAGTTTTTTATCCAGCTATTAACACGTGAATAAATGTTTGATGTTACATATGGTTATCAGGTATGAAACATAGAATGAGGGCTTGCAAAGGCCGTGATCAGGTTGGATTTTAATTTTTTGGCTGCACATACCTCTGGCTGGAAGTGGTGAGGAGACGAGAAGTTCTTCTGCTCTGTGAGTTGTTAAGGTCTGGAATGTGCTGCCTGAAAGGATGTTGGAAGCTCTTTCAACAGGGAACTGGATATACATAATTGAAAAGGAAATTGCAGAGCCCTGAAAAAAGAACAGGGAAAGAAGCGTCAGGTAGTTCTTTCAAAGACCCATTGGAAGGCCAGCGGCACAAATTACTTCCTTCAGTGCCGTTTGATGTCTATGTATCCAGGGTGTGATTTTGGATTATTATTTGGCTTATTGCTTTCTGTTTTCCTCAGGTGGAGCTGAATGAAATAGAATCTCGCAGTGAAGAGTATCCCCTCACCAGGTCATTTTGCCACCTAATAAGCACCCTGGTTGAAAGCTCCTTCCCCACAAATCTTGGGGCTGGGCTCCGTCCTCCAGGATTTGATCCATATCTCCGGTTCCTCAGGGACGCCGTGTTTCTCCGCTTTCCTACGAGAGCGTACAGGAGAGCTGCAGAAAAGGTGAGAAGTAGTCTCGTACTTACGGAAACAAAGCTGGATGTTTCATTTTGTCTCTCCCATTAAGCTTTGCCTTGTGCAGCTACAAATCTGCTCTTTGATGTAAAATTTGAAAATAATCGGCAGGTCTTTATATCAGAAAAGGTAATGAAGGGTCAATGATCTGAAATGCTAATTGTGAGCCTCGCTCAACAGGTACTTGCCCTGCTGAGGGGTTGCACCATTTTCTGCCCTAATTTTGGAATTCCAGACTCATCAATATTTTGAATCAGTCCTTGGCGTCTGTAAGACAGTACTGATTGTTGACACGTGTGATCTTCCACAGTGGGAGGTGGCCGAAGTTGTGCTTGAAGTTTTCTATAAGCTACTGAGAGATTATGAGCCCCGAACGGACGATTTTGCAGACCAAATAGTTGAGCTTCAAGGTAAGGGATGGAATGTTGTGGCTCAATGGGATTGAACTTCTAAACTGGAAGGAATTTGGTTTATTAACGGTTGTGCCGTAAGATTTCCCTAGTCTTGATGTAACTTGAAAGTAGAATTTGGATTGTAAATCCCTTCCTCTCTGCTTTTTTTTCTAGATTTATGCTGATTAAATGGGGGTTTTTGGATTTGGGAATGAAATCGCTGAAGCATATTGAGTAAAGCATTCTCTACCCTGTTCTGTACCCTCTACCCTCCAGCAAGCTCTATGCTGCACTGATGTGACGCTCTTTTCCACTGTGGGCTACTGATGGTGGCATTCTTTGAATGAGAATGCTATGCTGCCAGTTAGTATTTAATAAGCTGCACAGCAAGCAGGAAACTTGACCAGTTAACAGCATCTGTTATTGGAGAGAGGCTGGAATCCAGCATTAAGGAAGCAGGATATTTCAAAAATCATAAGGCAATAAAGCAGAGTCAACGTGGTTTTTGGAAAAGGAGACACGAGACTGCAGATGCTGGAATCTGGAGCAACACACAATCTGCTAGAGGAACTAGGGTTGAGCAGCATTGGTGGCGGGGAGGAATTGTCCACGTTTCGGGTCAAAACCCTGCCGTAGACGTGGAGCAGTCCTGATGCAGGGTTTCGACCCGAAATGTCGACATTGGTTTCCTCCCACAGATGCTTCTTGACCAGCTGAGTTCCTCCAGCAGATCGTTGCTTTATTAAAAGGAACAAGTGCTTCACACATTTGCTAGAGTTCTTCGAAGATATAACAAAAGTGGTGAATAAAGGAGAACCAGTAGGTTTAATGTATTTGGATTCCTAGGAGGCAGTCGATAAGGTGGCTCATAATAGGTTACTGCACAGGATTGGAGCGTATGTGGTCAGGGGCATTATTTGTTGACATTGATAGGCGATTGGTTACCCAACAGACAACTGAGAGTTGTGATAAATAGATTATTTTTGGGTTGGCGATCAGTGACTAGTGGGGCGCCACAGGGATTGGTGCTGGCCTCAACTATTTACAATCTATATTGGTGAATTGATCTAAGGGGCCGAGTGTACCCTTGCCACATTTGTTGATTGAGACAAAGACAGATGGTTTAGCAAGTTGTGACGAAGGTACTGAGCCTGCAACGATATAGATAGATTAAGTGAGTGTGCAAGAAGTATAACATGGGAACATGTATGGTTATCCGTTTTGGAATGAAGAATGAAATAGCAAACTATTTTTTTTACGCAGACTGAGACTACAAAATGTGGTACGAAGGGATCTAGATTCCCTAAGTACATGAAACATAAAATATTGCCATGCAGGCGCAGCTGGTAATTAGGAAAGCTGATGGACAGTTAGATTTTATTGCAAGGGCTATAGAGGATAAAAGTAAAGAACTAGAGCTTAGATCTCCATATTTAAAGAAGGATATTTCTGCATCAGAGATGGTGCAGAAAAAAATTCATGGCGTTGGCTTCTGGTATGAAGACCTTGACAGATGAAGAAATGTTGGTCCATTATTCAGCTGAGTTTAGAAGAATGAGAGATGATGTAATTGAAAAATAAGATTCTCAGGAGGATTCACAGGGATACCGAGAGGATACTTCCCCAATGGTTGTACAGAACTAGGAGACAGAGTTTCAGAATAAGGTGGTGTCCATTTAAGTTGCACATGGGGGAAAATTTCTTTTCCAGGTTGTCACAAATCTTTAGAATTCTCTACCTACCCTAGAGAGCGGTGGAAGGGAGTCATTGAGACCAAGACTGAACACCACTCATATACCCCGACTCCCTGCAGGATCAGTCATAAACTCACTGAATGGTGGAGCAGGCTCGAGAAGCTGACTAGCCTACACTTGCTCCTGTTTCTTATTTATGCGAGAAGCTAAGTGGGAACAGTTTAAAACTCTCCTCACGTAGCATCTTTGCAGCCAGCAGGCAAAGGTCTTCCAGCCTGCATGTCTGGATTGAATTAAAACCACGGGGAGATGCCAGCCCAGCCTCTGGAGACACCCAGTGAAACTTCCTTCCAGTCAGGGGCTTGCTGGAATTCGTGTACTATTGTGAGGTAATTTGGGATAAAGTAACTGTAATATACAGATTTGAGCAACCATAGTATTCAGCAAGTTGCAGATTACATTTTTGTCTTTAACTACATCTTGCGGTTATTCTCTCCATTTACATGATGCAGACGTGCCATATCCAATGCCAAAAAATATAGTGTATTATTGAGATAAGTTGCTCTTTTTCATTGAACCCTAGGAGAACTGGTGGTTGCATACAAGTCTCCAGGATACAATCTGATGTTTCACTTGCTGAATGATTCTCCAATGCTGAGTCTTTGTCTGAGTCTTTTGGAGGAAGGAGTTAAACTGCTAGACACTTGTGCACTGTTCCCTGGTAAGCAAAGAACAATGTACAGTACGGTAATGAGTTGGGTGTACTGATGTGTTTTAATAGTGCTTTTATTTTGATATATTTTACAACTGCTCTGAGAATTTCACTCACGAGCCAAAAATATGCTTCTCTACATGCATTGCACATCCCTTGATGCATGCTCTGTTTAAAAATAACATTTTCTCCTCCTTTAAGTCACCATTCCCAATCACACAAAACTATTGAATTTATCTATCTCCGGTTTTCCTGAGTCCATCAAATTTGAGGCCGCCTTATCTCATTTTAACTGTTCCCATTATTTTTATAAAAATATTTATTCAATCTTGATCGACCATGATTCGTCACTGTTTTCTCAATTACGCCAAAGGAAGTGAATGAAGAGATGCTGGACATTTCATTTGTTCTCTATACTGTGAACTTGTTTTTTTTCAATATTTTAGGCAAAAATAATTTACAAAGAATACCAATTAAAAAAGGAAAGCTGGAGTTACCCTGCCTTTTAAACTCTTAATTAATCTACACCGAGTCAGTCGGGTTAATATTCTCAGTCAGGAATAGAAATTAATCTTTGAACTTAATCTGTACTTTCAAGGAGCACACACTTCTGGCAGAGCTTTGAGGGGCGAGAAGTTGCATTACTACCTATTAAAGACATGAATACAGCATTGTGGCTCACTCTTGACACTGTGAAAGTCTCTCAAAGAATTTCAGTTGCAAGGTTCATGGAGCAGCATTGTTGGGTTTCCCTGTGTAACACTACACCGAAACTGGCATTGTTGGTGTCAGCATCGCATTCCCTATTGATGTGTTGCAGCTGGTAGTGCCGGTATTGAGCCCGGGGGTGTGATCACTAAAGCCAACTCTTAGGGGGATATATCAACACTTCCCATTACAGTGGAGTATTACCATTGAATAAATGGTTGCTGCAATAATGGGAGAAGGGTGAGGTGAAGAAATGTTTCCTGGGATCAGAGGGACCTGAACAATTTGATGAAGAAATATGCTCTTGGGACATGAGGATCACAGAGACCCAATGACTACAGCCAGGTGCTCCTGACAGGAGGTGCCATGGAGGTCTTTGCAAAGGCGCAAAATCCTTCTCCAAATTCCTGTTCTTTGGGGAAATGCCTGTGACCGCTCTTTTTTTTCCTGAAGGAAAAGTGGATTAAGTTTTCTCGCGTTAAATGAAGCCATAGGGCACATTCCCTCCTGCACCAGTGACAAGCAAAATATGAGATGCAACAGAGATCAGAAGCCTGGATTGATCTTGAGGCTGGGAAGCTGAGAGTGATTATGATTCTGACCTCCAAGGCCCAAGCATTCCAGGCCCTTATGTGAGGCAGTGTTGGAGGTTGCACCTCATTAGAGGTAATACAATTTTTTGTTGGCTCTTTGAAATACCAATTTCCAGAGAAATAGGGTTGGTAAAAGCTACGTGTTCATCGAGTCAGTGAGAGCTCTAGTTTTTCAAACAGTTGAGGTTGAAAATCTCATTGCATATGAATTTTATGTATTGTGCTGCTTGTTGATGTTGCTGAGGGGGCATTTTGCACTGAAAAGATAACAGCTGAATTTCTTGACCTGTGCCAAGTTACCTGGAAATGTGCACAAAATTGCTCTGCTCTGGGTTGGAACTTCCGTATGCACACCATCATTGTACTTGGTGTCGCCTGAACAAATTGCAAGGCTAAAGTTCTATTTCTGTGCTGTTCTGTGACCCAAAGTCAGTTGTACCAAAGTGAATGCCAGTTTTGGGTGAAACTGTGTCAGTCGTGACATTGGAATGGGCACTTCCCAATGGCTATCCTTGCCTCCATTATGCAGCGCAAGTTTCAGCCTATGGTGATGTACATTGGAACTGAAAGCTCTATAAAGTGATCAGAGTGAAATCGTCTCAAGACAACTAAGAGCCCATCACATTATTTTCTTGATTTATGCAAGATTGAAAGGAACACCCTGCTGATATCAGGACATCACCCATGCTGCTGAGTCTGTGCTTAATCTAACAGCATCCTTTTTGGGAAGTGTAACTAATGAAAAAATATGTTTTGCAAGTTGCATCATTTGGCTCTAGGTGCAGCAGTGGGTGGGGTGGTTGGGGAGTGGCATGTAGTTGACAAACGCACGGTTGCTAAGACCTTCTCCGCTGCTTCCCCATGGCAGCCTGTGTGTAACGAGGTCTGGCTGCTGTGGAGATGTGTGTTTTTAAAGGCTGCTGATCTTTGGGTGTTGCACGACTAGCTGATGGAAGCTGCCTTACATTGACACTGATCCCATCAGAACCTCTGCAGGCTGCGCAATGATGGATGCAGAGATGGCCACTGGAAAGTGCCCAGTCCAATGTCACAACTGACGCAGCTTCACCTGGGACTGTTGGGTAATGGCATTCACTTCAGTAAAATTGACTTTGGGTCACAGAACATCATGTAAACAGAACATACTTTGACATGGAAACTACAATAAGGCTGTGTTTCCAATCTTTTCAGTGGACCTGATCAGCTGCTGACTCTACATGGCACAATATTTATTGTACCAACCGGAGGTGAAATTCAGTTTGCAGGCAGAGGTTTTCATGTGAACACAGCTCATGCCTGTGGTTTAGTGCATACTGCTTCATACTCCCATTGCACATTTAATTTTGGCTCAAATTGGTCATCTCTGAAACCACCAAGACACCAAACTATGAACTGAGGAGAATCCACTGATCAAGACCAATTATATTTTTCCCAGCATGTTAATACTTACCTCTCAGATTGTATTAATACAAAAAATATAACAATATCATTTAAACATCTTTCCAGATTAGGTCAACTGTGTGTTCATAACCCTCCCCCTCCTTTCCACCTCTCTTGCTCCTTTGCCCCCTTCTGCTCGCTCCCTCCCTTCTCTCTTTCTCCTTTTCTGTTCACTGCCCCTATCCACACAGCACCCCTTCTTCACCCTCAGAGCACTTGCACTGTGCTGCGTTATTAATCATGGGCTCTGTTTGGCAAATGCTTTAGGTAAAAAGCACCTGGAAAAGGCAGTGGAATATTCTTTGGGTCTTCTGGAACTGGCCCTGCAGAAAGAGAATCAATTCATGGATTGGCTGAGAGAGAGCCACTCCTCTATCATAGCCACACCCCTTGAACAGCTGCTGCAGGGCATCAACCCACGCACCAAAAAGGCTGACCACGTTGTCAACATTGCACGGTAAGTAGAAGATGGATGCCATTTTGTTGAAATTTGTTGTTTTCTGGCAGCAGTACAGTGCAAAGACATAAAATTATGACAAATTACAAAATAAATAAATAGTGCGAGAAAAAAGGGAAGTGTTCATGGACCGTTCAGAAATCTGATGGCGGAGGGGAAGAAGCTGCTCCTGAATTGTTGAGTGTGGGTCTTCAGGCTCCTGTACCACATCCCTGACAGTAACGATGAGAAGAGAGCATGTCCTGGATGGTGAGGGTCTTTAGTGATGGATGCCGCTTTCACACATGTAAATTTCACACATGTTCTTAATTATGCAAAACTGTGAACTGGGAGGTCATTTCGCGAAATGATGGAACGATAGAGCATTAGAGGAGGACAACAGGTCCATCACAAACGTTGTGGATCATTGAGCTGTCCAGAAAGACCCATTCCCCTCCCCTTTCCCCATATGCTTTTGCGTATTAGTGCAATGTTTTTGTTTAAAGTTAACCAGTGGAAGGCCATTCAGCCCTTGGTTGCTGCTCTACTGTTCATTAAGATTATGTCTGACCTTTTACCTTGGCTCCACTTTCTATCTGCCAAGATAGCATTCTATCTTGGCATTCTATCTGCCAAGGGAGTTTGCTTCAGCTATCCTGATGGCAGTCTACATCCCACCACAGAAGGACATGAAGCCTGCACTCAATGAGGTATACTCCGTGGTCAACAACCATGAGACAGGATACCCCGAGGCCCTCTTCATCATCGTAGGGGACTTCAATCAGGCCAACCTGGAGTGTGTTACCGAAATACTATCAGCACATCTCCTGCTCCACCAGGGGCGCCAACACCCTTGACCACTGCTATACACCCATCAAAGATTCCTTCCGAGCCACCCCTCGTCCTCACTTTGGGAAATCAGACCACCAGGCTGTGCTCCTTCTCCCTGCATACAGACAGAAACTGGAACGGGAGGATCCAGTACGGAGAGTCGTGCAGTGCTGGTCTGAGGAAGCGTGTGAGCTCCTACGTGACTGCTTTGAGACAGTGGACTGGTCCATGTTCAAAGACTCAGCTGCCAGCCTGGATGAGTATGTCACCACTATCGCAGACTTTATCAGCAAGCGTGTGGAGGACTGTGTACTAAAGAAGACAATATGGGTGTTCCCAAACTGGAAACCATGGATGAACCGGGAGATCCACTCCCTACTGAAGGAGAGGACTGCTTCACACAAATCTGGTGATCCTGATCTGTACAAGAAATCAAGGTATGACAGGGCTTACATGCCATAAGAGGCTACAAGACAAAGTCGGGCTGCATAACTAACAACAGCGCATCCCTTCCTGATGAACTTAACGCATTTTATGCGCACTTTGGACAAAAGGGAAGTGGATAATCACCATCCACCCTGCAGCCACCGACACAGCTGAACCTGTGATCACAGTGGAGGACGTAAGATCAGTCTTCCGGGGAGTGAACACGAGGAAAGCACCCGGCCCAGGTGGTGTCCCGGGCCGCGTGCTCAGATCTTGTTCTGATCAGCTGGCAGAAGTTTTTGCGGACATATTCAACCTCTCCCTGCTTCAATCTCAGGTTCCCTCCTGTTTTAAGAAGACCACTATCATCCCGGTACCAAAGAAAAGCAAGGTAACATGCCTCAATGACTACCGACCAGTGGCTCTGACATCCACCATCATGAACTGCTTTGAGAGGTTGGTCATGGCACGCGTCAACTCCAGCCTACCAGACAACCTGGACCCATTGCAATTCGCCTATCTGCGAAACAGGTCTACGACGGATGCCATCTCCAGGGCCCTACGCTCAGCTCTGGAGCATCTGGACAGTAAAGACACATATGTTAGACTATTGTTTATTGACTATAGCTCTGCCTTCAATACAATAATTCAAAGCAAGCTTATCACCAAATTCGGAGACCTAGGACTCAACACCTCCCTCTGTAACTGGATCCTTGACTTTGTGACAAACAGACCGCAATCAGTGAGGATAGGCAGCAATACCTCCAGCACGATTATTCTCAACAGTGGTGCCCCACAAGGCTGCGTCCTCAGCCCTCTACTCTACTCCCTATACACTCATGACATGTGGCCAGATTCTTCTCTAACTACATCTGCAAGTTTGCAGATGATACCACCGTTGTAGGCCATATCTCAAACAGCGATGAGTCGGAGTACAGGAAGGAGATAGAGAGCTTAGTGGAATGGTGTCATGACAACAACCTTTCCCTCAATGTCAACGAAACAAAAGAGCTGGTCATTGACTTCAGGAAAGGGGGCAGTGTACATGCACCCGTCTACATCAATGGTGCTGAGGTCGAAAGCTTCAAGTTCCTGGGAGTGAACATCACCAACAGCCTGTCCTGGTCATATCACGTAGATGCTACAGCCAAGAAAGGTCACCAGCGCCTCTACTTCCTCAGGAGGCTAAAGAAATTTGGTTTGTCCCCTTCGACTCTCACCAACTTTTACCGACGCACCATAGAAAGCATCCTATCTGGATGTATCACGGCTTGGTACGGCAACTGCTCTGCCCAGGACCGCAAGAAGCTGCAGAGAGTTGTGGACACAGCCCAGCGCATCAGGGACACCAGCCTCCCCTCCTTGGACTCTGTCTTTACCTCTCACTGTCTTGGTGAAGCAGCCAGCATAATCAAAGACCTCACCCACCCGGGACATTCTCTCTTCTCTTCCATCGGGTAGAAGATACAGGAGCCTGAGGACACGTACCACCAGACTTAAGGACAGCTCCTACCCCACTGTGATAAGACTATTGAACGGTTCCCTTATACAATGAGATGGACTATGACCTCACGTTGTGACCTTGCACCTTATTGCACTGCATTTTCTCTGTAGCTGTGACACTTTACTCTGTACTGTTGCTGTTTTTACCTGTACTACATCAATGCACTCTGTACTAACTGAATGTAACTGCACTGTGTAATGAATTGACCTGTACGATAGGTTTGTAAGACAAGTTTTTCACTGTACCTCAGTACAAGTGACAATAATAAACCAATACCAATACTTTCATATTCCTTGATTCCCTTAATATTCAAAAATCCATTAGTCTTTGTCTTGGGTATACTCAGACTGAACCTTTTGATATCTTGGGTAGATGGTACCAGAAATTCACTGCCCTTTCTTTTGTCTTAAATGGCTGAATCCTTATTTTGAGATTGTGACCTCCGGTTCTAGGCACCCAGCCTGAAGAAGAACCAATCCTGCATCCACCCATAAAAATTTTGCATCTTTCAATGAGGTCGCCTCTCATTATCCTTGTGCTCAAATCCTCCTGCAATAAAGACCAACGTACCATTTATCTTCCAAATTACCTGCTGCACCTGCACCTTAACTTTCAACGATTTTCCAAAATACCTAGGTCCCTCTGAACGCTTGACACCAACACCATTCAGTTTTTCACCATAGTGGATGATCTCACATTTTGAGCACATTATATTCCATCCACTGTGTCTTCTCCAATTCACTTTACAGTCTATATCTCCCAAAACCTCCCTTCATCCTTCTCACAACTCTCACTGTCACCCAGCTTAGTGTCATCAGCAAACTAGGATACATTATGCTTGCTCCCCTCATTGAAATCATTGATATAGATTATGAACAGCTGAAGCCCCATGACTGAACCCTATGGCATTAAAATTACCAAAGGCATTTGTAAGGAATATTGGAAATCTGGAATGAGAGTACCCATTGCTACTTTTGCTCAGAATTTAGTACACTCACTGCTCACAATGTGGTTTCTTGTACTAATGGGAGTAAACAAATACAGGTGGGTAACTGCTGGTACCCTCTTTATCATGTAATCACTCTTCCTTGAACCCTATCATGGACTTTTCCTCCATCCCACCTCTTTCTCTCTCTAGAGGTGTTGCCTGACCTGTTGGGCATTTCCAGCATTCTCTGTTCTTTATCTGCTAAAATTTATATCTTCACATTCTCAGCTCTCATGCATTTATTTAAAGTTTCTTGTCTTTTTGGTCTACCATGTCTTTTAAAGATCTTGGACACCTTTTTAATTCTCCCTTCACTCATTTCAAAGAGAACAACTGCCAACCTCCAGTCTCTCAAGATAATTAAAGTCCCTCATTCCTGGTACCATTCGAGTAAGTCTCCAAGACACCTTTTCTAAGGCCTTGAAAGTCTTCCAAGAGCATGGTAGTTGGAGTACTCCAGTTAAAGCTTGACCAAAGATATGTAGAGATTTGAGAGAACTTCCTTCTATTTGTATTCTTTGATCTCATTTGGAAATCAGTTTTACCTTTTGCTTTCTTAAATCCTTTTTTAAATTCCCAGAGGAAAGAAAGTTCTCCTTAGCTGTTTTATGCTCCATTCTGCCACTATTATATATTAGCATTACCAAAAGAATCCAGGTGGAATCCTTAAAATAAAAATGCTCATTGACTTTTACTACCTATATGCTCTAAGGGGAGCCAGCCTAACCGCTCTAATTGCAGCTCGAACTGAAGTACTTTAGCCCTGGTGACTTTGTATTAAATCTTTTATGTGTAACCATGTCAAGGTCCTGACATTCTTCCTAAAGTGTTGTGCATAGAATTAGGTATAATGCTTCAGCTGTGAGATAGTTATACTGTATATCTGTTAAGTAATAGCTTGCTATGAGTCTGCCATTTCACTAGTTCATCTTTCTTTATTCCTTATGCTACCTTTTCCACTGCCACATCTCTTTTGAGTTGCATGTCACCTGCAGACTTCGAACTGATGCCATATATATCCATGCCTTGGAGTATAAATAAAACAGATTGTGGTCCTAAAGCCTGCTCAAGGGTTGCTATTGTGTATTTCTCTTTGGTCTAGAGAACAACTATTCAGCATTGCTTTCTACTCTCGTGCTCTTTCTTTGCCTATTTTGATTTCTTCTTTGATTTCTCTGATGTGCATATTGTATTCTGCCTAGTTCTCCGACTGAATTATAAGCCTGAATTTATCTTGAGCCATTTCATGGTTGTATATACTTAATTACCTAAGGTGCTCTGGGCTTTGGAACCCTTTCCTTTCCTCCAGGATGTGCTAGTTAATTAATCAGTCCTCTTTGAAGTCAATCCAATGTTGAATTTACTGTCTTCGTCCAATGTTTGATTCTGATTCACCTGGGTCAGATTTCTTTCCAACTCATAGAAAGGAGGCTACTCGCCATTTGAAAATTTTCTCATTTGATTCTTGTCATCTTCCTTTGTAGTCTAAACATATTGATAATATAATCACTTGATCCCCTAATGCTCCCTCATTGTGGCAAGCTATCATTTCCTATTCCTTTCCTAGAACTGAATCCAGCGCTGATTCTTCCATGGGAAATGACCATAAACGTTTCAGAAAATTCCTCCCCTCTTTCCCCTTAACACTTATTTTCCCGGGCTCTATTGCAATTCTTTCTCCCATTTTCACTGCACTAAAGTTTAGTTCTTTTAACTTTTTTCTAAGTTTGATCATTTATCACTTCTTACTAATTAATATTCGATTAGCATACATCCAGTTGTGTAAGTCCGATGAATACATTGTAGCCATAACTATGAAACTTTAACTTTCCTTTGTTTGATTTAGGTTTCTGTTGTATCGTTCCTGTGTGTTGTATTTGCTGTTCACCTGCCTTGTATCCATCTCTCCACTGTCTGGTCTGTCTCTGAGCTACTCATTATTCAAGTGGTATAGTTCTTTCTCAGTCCTCTGTATACCTTGACTTTCTTCCTCCTGTCCCTCTCCTTGAAAAGCTTATTTTAATTTAAACCCTCTCTCATGGCATTTTTATGACCTCCCTGGCAAGGATATTAGTTCCAGCCTTGTTCAGGGGCAACCATCCACATTGTATAGCTTCATCTGTCCCAGAACTGGTGCCTGGGGTCTTTCACTCTTGTACCATCTGTCCAGCCACGCCTTGCCAAACTAAGCCAAGATGCAGAAGGTTAAAACACAGATGTCCACCTTGACTGTTTTGCTCTTTGACTTCCCGAAACTCTGGACCCTTTTTCTTCCTTTGTCATTGGAATTAATCTTCCACCCTGATGCCAAAGCTTATTCTGGGACTTATCCTGGTATCCCCATGGAGGTTCTGTTTTCCAGCCCAGAATAGACATGAGTTTGTTCAGCCGTTGACATGAGCCTTGCAGGATATGTCGTCTTCCTGCTGCCAGGGAAGAGGTCATCACTGGACACAAACATTTTACGGGAGGAAGAGTAAAAACTGCAAGTTGCAGGACTTGTACCAGTGACTGCACAAACCCAAGACGGTTGTCTAAATGTTCCACACCTCACGATGATTGTGGTTGTGTACTTTTCTTTGCTCTACAGTGCAGTCATGTTTCACTCGTTGCATGGATGGACTCCAAATTGGACTCCCAGGCATGTCGTCAGCCTCGCCTATATTCAGTTTGGCAGCGATTCCCAGAGATTTTGAGTATCGAGTGCCTCTCTCTTGTTCTTGCTGGCCTCTTATTTTGGGCCTTCCTTCTCATTGGTTGCTGAATGACAGTCCTTGGAAGATGTGCTCCAGGAACTTCTCCATGTCTCATCTGCTTTGCATTGTCTCCAGCTGGTCAAAGTCAAACCCTGAGCTTGTGCTAGAGAAGTTGGAGGCAGTAGGTACATATAGGAGTATCCAGGGCACTTGCAATAACATGGAGTTCTCTTGATATTGGAAGTGCAGGCAACTGATATGTGCTCTCCCATCCTTCATTTAGAAGTCTGACCTAAACATCATTTCTGAGTTTTCATTTTCACCGTGATGTGTGTTTATTATTTGTTTAATATTTGAATGTAATTTGGTTTTGTTTGCAGAGTGCTTGACACTCCCTTCCCACATTTTTGCTGTTGGCCCTCAAGATAATTTTTTTTTAAATCTCCTTTCCCTTTTTTTGTTGCTGCAAATTTCACTCTCAGCAAATTCCTGTCGATCTTCAGCAGAAGTATATTCAGCGCTCTCGGTTAACCTCTGTTCCCAACTCAGTGCTGTGTGAAAAATCAGGAGTCATTAAGAATGCATGGTTGTGCTCATACTTGAGAATGTTTTGACTTTAACATATAAAGCTCACAAAAGACTGAAGCTATCTTTGCTAAAACCAACTGCGTACCACAAGCGAACTGTGTTGGGTTGTTGAAGATTGAGTACACATTGAGCAAAAGATTTGATGTCTTCTCAACTGCATCTCCTGTTCCACAGCTACCTGTGCCATGGAAATACCAACCCTGATCTGGCCTTTGAAAGCGCAAAGATTCTTTGTTATATCTCGCGCTATCCAAATATCCAGGTGAAACTTGTGGGAGACTTTACTCAGGACCAGGTAAGATGCACGTTCCTATGACTGACGACCTGCTTTGAAACCCAAGACACTTATTGCTGGGATATTGAATTGCTCTTGATCTAAAAGTTGTTTCAGCAGTAAACTGTCAAGAGAGGCTTGGTGCTCTACACAAAGGTTTGAATTAAATTAGAGCTAATGAAGTAAGTGATGGCCTATTGGCTCTCAAATTCTAGCCCACAAAACTGTCGTTATGTGGTATTCAATTTCCTGCAATATACAGTTTTGCTTCAGGCAAGTCTGAGGGTGAGTGATTTGGGGAATCATTACAGTGATGCAGTAGCTGGCCCACTTTGGAGGCTGAGGCTATGTTATAGTGTTTACTCTAAGAACTATTGTATAATACAGTCTAAGGGTACCACAAACAGAGGTACCTTTACTCTGTACCTAATGCATGCATTACCTGGGAGTGTTTGCTGATTCTGTAGAAGGACAGTTCACGTGCATCTAACTTGATAAGAACATAAACAGAAGCAGGGGTTGGCCAAACGAGCTTGCTCTGCCATTTGATAAGATCATGGTTGATATTATGCCATCCACTCCCACTCATTTCCCTTCTTGATTCCTGTTGTCCCCAAACAGCCTTGAGTATCCTCAATGATTGCACATCCACTGCCATTTGAGGTAATTCCAAAATGGACAGCCCCCTATCCAGAAAGGATGCTCCCTAGTTCCAGATTCTAACTAGAGAATACAGCCTCTAGGCGTTACCTTGTCTGTCCATTTGATCTAATAATCAGCAAGCTCCTTTATCCTGCAGTCACTGCGAGAGAGTCCTCAATATAAAGTTAGAATTTTAATTACTTTGTGCTGTAGATTTATCCATACTGACGAAGTTCCCCAAGTGTGTATCTCTTTGACACTGACTCGCTCCTGTCTCTGTAGACTGCAAGTGAAACGTTGATGGGCGGTTTTGTGGAGTGTTTGGACAGTGAAGGTGCTGAGGAAATGATTCAGCCTGAAGATGGTAGGTACTAATGTGGCAAAGGGTGTTTTGAATTAAAAGTGGTGTGGGGGGTGCAATATGGAGAAACGGATGTCTAGATTAAAAAATACAGAGGCATGCAAAAGTTTGGGCACCCCTGGTCAAAATTTCTGTTACCGTGAATAGTTAAGTGAGTAGTAGATGAACTGATCTCCAAAAGTCATAAAGTTAAAGAAGAAACATTCTTTTCAACATTTTAAGCAAGATTAGTGTATTATTTTTGTTATGTACAATTTTGGAGTGAAAAAAGGAAAGGAGCACCATGCAAAAGTTTGGGCACCCCAAGAGGTTTGAGCTCTCAGATAACTTTTACCAAGGTCTCAGAACTTCATTAGCTTGTTAGGGCTATGGCTTGTTCACAGTCATTGTTAGGAAAGGCCAGGTGATGCAAATTTCAAAGCTTTATAAATAACCTGACTCCTCAAACCTTGTCCCAACAATCAGCAGCCATGGGCTCCTCTGAGCAGCTGCCTAGCACTCTGGAAAATTAAAATAACTGATGCTCACAAAGCAGGAGAAGGCTATAAGAAGATAGCAAAACATCTAAAGAAGCCTGATGCATTTTGGAAATAAGTCCTGTGGACTGATGAAGTTAAAATAGAACTTCTTGGCTGCAATGAGCAAAGGTATGTTTGGAGAAAAAAGGGTGCAGAATTTCATGAAAAGAACACCTCTCCAACTGTTAAGCACGGGGGTGGATCGATCACGCTTTGGGCTTGTTGCAGCCAGTGGCACGGGGAACGTTCCTCTGGTAGAGGGAAGAATGAATTCAATTAAATACCAGCAAATTCTGGAAGCAAACGTCACACCGTCTGTTTAAAAAAAAAAGCTGAAGGTGAAAAGAGGATGGCTTCTACAACAGGATAACGATCCTAAACACACCTCAAAATCCACAATGGACTACCTCAAGAGGCACAAGCTGAAGGTTTTGCTATGGCCCTCACAATCCCCAGACTTAAACATCATCGAAAATCTGTGGATAGACCTCAAAAGAGCAGTGCATTGCCAGACATCCCAAGAATCTCTCAGAACTGGAAGCCTTTTGCAAGGAAGAATGGGAGAAAATACCTCAAACAAGAATTGAAAGACTCTTAGCTGGCTACAGAAAGCGTTTACAAGTTGTGATACTTGCCAAAGGGGGTGTTACTAAGTACTGACCATGCAGGGTGCCCAAACTTTTGCTTCGGGCCCTTTTCCTTTTTTGTTATTTTGAAACTGTAAAAGATGGAAATAAAAAGTAATCTTAAAATATTAAAGAAATGTGTCATCTTTAACTTTATGCTTTTTGGAAATCAGGTCATCTTTTACTCGCTTAGCTATTTACAGTAACAGAAATTTTGACCAGGGGTGCACAAACTTTTGCATGCTACTGTACATGTTATAATACTGAAGAGTTCTCCAGCATATGAGTTAAAATTAATTGGAATTGGCAAACTAGTTTTGCATTGTGTCTCTGGGGGGAAAAGTCATTTCAATCTGACAACCCCCAGTTGAGTCTCCGAATTTTGAAATAAAAGAAAGTGAAGGCAGTAATTATAATATTGGTCCTTATACAAGAGTATAACATTCGTGCTATATACATACAAGGCTTTTGGTGAGACCACAAATGAGTACTACGTACGCTGGGTCTCCTTACTTAAGGAAGTGATTTAAAGGTATGGTTCGTGAGATTAATTCCTGTGACAAGGGTTGGTCTAGTCAGAGGAAATTGAGTAAAATGAGGAGGATTCTGATGGGGTTTGCGGGGTAGATGCTGTAAAGTTGTTTCCCATGGATGGAATCTTTCCCCGGGAGGCATTATATCAGGAGTTGCTCAGTTTTGCTGGAGACGAGGAGGAACTTCTGCTCTGAGTGTTGAGAATCTTTGGAAATTTCTACCCCCCAAGTGTTGTGGATGTTGAATTACTGAATATGTTCAAGGATAAGATATAGCCACTTGCAAATTGGCAGAGGACAAAATGTAGAGAAGTTAATGCATAGAATGGTGTGGTACAAGTGGATTTTTGGTTCAAGGGACAGTGGCAGCAGTTCTGAGAAAAGTGGGGAATACACCGCTGGGACGTTCTGCATGAGAACAGTGCGGAGGGCTGGTGTTCTTGTGAGCCAATCGACTAGTGGAGAGGATTTTAAACAGAATTATGGGGCAAAGGTGCAATGATGCGGTAAATCAAAGAGTGGGAACAAGGCAATAGAAAGAGGGTTTAATATGGGAAATGATAAACCCTCTGCATGAAAAGTGATAGTACAAATCCAAGAGAAATCAAATGAAAAGGCATGAAGTTTAAAAAAAAGGGAAAAACTAAAGGCTCTATCTGAATGTGTTGAATATCTGATACACAGCTGATGAACTGAAACAGCAAGTAGAAATAAATGAGTATGATTTCATGTATTTATTACAGAGACGTGGTTGCAGGATGACATAAATTGGGCCCTGAATATTGAAGTTATTGAACATGTGCGAAGGACAGGAAGCCAAACTAATGATGGCCACAGAGTCATAGAGAAGGTTGACCTAAGTTTAGGAAAGAGGATGTAGAAGTGGTTTGGGTGGACATGAGTTATGGCAACAAGTCACTTGGAGGAGTGGTGTACAGCCCCTGAATGGTACAGTAGGTCAGACTACAAAGGGAGCTTGTCAGAGAGGTACAGCAATAATCACAAGGAATTTTAATTGACACACAGACTTGAACATATCCAATGGGCAGAGGAAACAGAGATGAGTTTGTAGTGATTTTGGGACAGTTTCTTGGAACAGCATGTTCAGAACCAGTCAGGTGTTGCACAACAAGATTGGATTAATTAATGATCTCATTACGAAGACGTGGCAACAATCATAATGTCACTGAACTTTGCATTCAGTTTGAGGGAGAGAAGAATGGGTCCAAGACGAGTATTTTAAACCTAAATAGGGGCAGCTGTGAAGGCCAGAAAGCAGAACTGGCTAAAGTGACATGGCATATTAGGTTCAGGGATCAGTCAGTCATGAAGCAGTGGCAGTCATTTAAAGGGGTCATTTACAATGCACAGAATAGATGTATTCCAACTAGAAAGAGAAAAATTCCAAGGGTAGGAACCACTAATTCATGCTTAGCAAAAGAAGTGGAAAATATTATCAATCTTAAAACATATAAATGTGAGCAGATGGGTGACAGGTCAGAAGGTTAAAAAACTACAACAAATACTAAAGGATTTATGAGGAAGGAAAAATTCAAGTGTGAGATAAAGCAAGCCAGATATATACTAAGAGATAGTAAAGAGCTTCTAAAGATATTTCAAAAAGAAGTAATAGAATTGAAGACACAGGCGAGACTGCAGATACTGGGATTTGAGCAAAACCAAACTGCTGGAAGAACTCAGCGGGTCAAACAGCATCCTTGGAGGCAAAGGAATGGTCAACATCTTGGGTCGTAACCTTGCATCAGGACTGCGAGTGTTCAGGGAAGGTAGCCAGTATAAAGTGGTGAGAGGGAGGGGTGAGACGGGGGGGCTGCTAAGTGATGAGTGCAACCAGGTGAGAGGAGGATGGTGGGCAGATTGGAGCCAGGTGGGGGAAGGGGAAGAAGAATAAAAAAAAGAAGCGTTTTATCTAACTGGTGAGACATTGCAGGGTTCCGAGATGCAGAGCGATTTGGGTGCTCTTATGCATTATTTACAGAGGCTAGTATGCAGCTGCAGCAATAAATTAGGAAAGTGAATGGAATGTTATCATTTATTGATTGCAGAATTGAAATCAGAAGTAAGGAGCTTGCGCTTCAGACATTTAAGGGATTGGTGAGATTACATCTGGAGTAATGTGTAAAATGTTGGTCTTATTTAAGGAAGGATGTTAATGTCGGGTGTATCAATATTTCAGTGGAACAAAGGAAATTACAGTGGTATGAGAGAGGAGCCGGCCCAAATTGATTGGAAATGTAAGCTAGCTGGAGGGACGGCAGAGCAGAAATGGATGAAGTTTCTACAAGAAATAAGGAGAGTGCGGGACAGATATATTCCAAGAAAAAAGGTGGTTATGAATGGAAAAATGGCACAAATGTGGATAACGAGAGAGGTGAAGGCTAAAATAAAAGTAAAAGGGAGGGCATAAAAATTAGTGGGAAAACAGAAGACTGGGAAACTTTTAAAAACCTACAGAAAGAAACTAAGAAGGTCATTCGGAAAGAAAAGATGAATTATGAAAGGAAGTTGGCAGATAAGATACAAAAGGATACTTTTTAAATACATGAAGAGTAAAAGAGAGACATGGGTAGATATAGGACCAATCGATAATGGTGCGGGAGAGATTATAATGGATAACAAAGAGATAGCAGAGGAACTAAATGAGTATTTTGCATTGGTCTTCACTGTGGAGGACATCAGCAATATACCTGATAGTCAGGGGTCTCAGGGGATAGAGCTGAGTTCAGTCAAAATTACTAGAGAGAAGGTGCTCTGGAACCTAAATGGAATAAGGACAGATAAGTCTCCCGGACCGGATGAAGTGCACCCTCGGGTTCTGAAGGAGGTGGCGTTAGATTGTGGAGGCATTGGTGATAATTTTCCAGGTATCAATAGACTCTGGCATGGTTCCGGAGGACTGGAGGGTCAGAAATATAGTTCCGCTGTATAAGAAAGGTGGGAGGCAGCATAAAGGAAATTACAGACTATTAGTCTGGCATCAGTGGTCAGAAAGTTATTGGAGTCGATTCTCAAGGACGAGGTTATGGAATACCTAGAGGTGCAGGACAAGATAGGTCCAAGCCAGCATGGTTTCATGAAGGGAAGGTCCTGCCTGACCAACCTATTGGAGTTTTTTGAGGAAATCTCTGGTAGGGTGGATAAGGGAGAGGCTGCGGATGTTGTGTATTCAGATTTTCAAAAGGCCTTCGACAAGGTGCCGCACAAGATGCTGATTAATGAGATGAGAGCCCATGGAATTACAGGAAGGATATTAGAATGGGTGCAGCATTGGCTGATAGGCAGAAAGCAAAGGGTGGGAATAAAAGGATCCTGTTCTGGTTGGCTGCAGGTTACCAGTGGTGTTCCGCAGGGGTCGGTGTTGGGGCCGCTTCTTTTTACGTTGTACGTCAATGATTTAGATTATGGAGTAAATGGTTTTGTGGCTAAGTTTGCAGATGACACCAAGATAGGTGGAGGAGTAGGGAGTATTGAAGAAACAGTAAGGTTGCAGAGAGACTTAGATAGTTTAGGAGCATGGGCAAAGAAATGGCAGATGAGATTCAATGTTGAGAAATGTGCCGTTGTACACTTGGGTAGAAGAAATAAACGGGCAGATTATTATCTAGATGGGGAGAAAATTCTCCCTACTCCTCCACCTATCTTGGTGTCATCTGCAAACTTCTGTACTTTAAGTGCAAAGGGACTTGGGGGTCCTTGTACAGGATACCCTAAAGGTTAACCATCAGGTTGGATTGGTGGTGAAAAAAGCGAATGCTATGTTGGCATTCATTTCGAGAGGTATAACATATAAGGAAGTGTTGATGAGGTTCTATGGAGCACTGGTGAGACCTCATTTGGAATATTGTGTACAGTTTTGGGCCCCTTATCTTAGGAAGGATGTACTGATGTTGGAGAGGGTTCAGAGAAGATTAACGAGGATGATTCCCGGAATGGAAGGGCTTACATACGATGAGTGGTTGTCGGATCTTGGACTGTGCTCACTGGAGTACAGAAGAATGAGAGGAGACTTCATAGAAACATTTCGAATGTTGAAAGGACTGGACAGAGTAGATGTGGCTAAGCTGTTTCCTTTGGTGGGTGAGTCCAGGACTAGAGGGCACAGTCTTAGAATTAGAGGGTACCTGTTTAGAACAGAAATGAGGAGAAATTTCTTTAGCCAGAGGGTCGTGGATTTGTGGAATTCTTTGCCACCTAGAGCTGTGGAGGCCCGATCATTGGGGGTGTTTAAGGAGGAGATTGATAGGTATCTAATTGGTCAGGGTATCAAGGGATATGGGGACAAGGCTGGAAATTGGGGCTAAATAGGAATAGTTTAGTTTAGCTCATGGAGCAGACTCAATGGGCCAAATGGCCTACTTTGTCTTGTGATTTTGTGAATGTGTTGGGTTGACCTATGAGGAAAGATTGGATAATCTAGGCTTGTATCTGTTGAAGTTCACAAGAGCAAGAGGGATCTTGATTGAAATGTATAGATTCTGTAGGCTTTTGATAGGGTGGATGTGGAGAGGATGTTTCATCTTGTGGGAGAATCTAGAACTAGAGCTCACTTTAAAAGTAACTTCTCAAACGTGAAATGTTAATCCTTTTTCTCTTTCCAAAGGTGCTGCCTGACCTGCTGAGTATTTGCAGCCTTTTCTGTTTTTTATTCCATACCTCTCTGCCAACTCCCTCCCTGGCAAATTTGATTTTTTTTTAAATCCTCCTTCGTACTTTCGCTCTTACTGGCAAGAAAACATTGAATTCACGAATTTGTCAATACAGCTATTGTTCCAGAGAAGAAGTGCAGCTTGGTCAGACATAACATAAAGATACATATCCTGAACTTGCTGATAAATTCCTTGGAACTGAAAGCACCCAACTTGGCGTTCTACTTGCTGGGTTATGAGGTCCGGAAGCCAGTGAATGCTACCAATCTGCAAGATCCAGGTAACTTCAACTTAGTCTTATTCCTTATTCCATGGCTGTTACTCTGTTTCAAAGAAGATGAGTGCTCGGAAGCAGATTTTCCTTTATTACATCATGTGTGTTCTGACATTGCCTTTTTGTTTAGTGGGGCCATCTCCCACATCAGGTTAAATACATAATCAGTTGCAGTTAATGATAAGCAACGACAGTGCTGCATGACAGTAACAGTGCCTCTCACAATCTTCTCATGCATGTTATTCCTCTTCGTCCCTTATGCTCACTCCTGATCATGCAGTTGCACCATCCCACTGTCTCTACACAATAAGATTGAACAAAAAGTTTGCTGACTGTCGGAATCTATTATGATTTTATCTAACTTAATTGTTTTTAAATATAAATAAGGAGTCCTTGGATGTCCACGAACCTGCCTTCACTCCATTTTGAATATTCTTGAGAAGGGCACAAAAGAAAGAAATGGACCCGTTGTTGTCAAAGAGTCCCCACATCTGGCTGAGCTTTGCTATCAGGTAGGAACAGCTTATCCTGCCTGCTCCTATTTGAGGGGAATACTATTGTTGCTTCTGTCTGTTTCATAGAGACAGTTCAATAAGCAGAACCCCTGATTGTTGTTCTTTATTTGCATTTGCCTACAAATGAAATGGGCTTCAGCCTTAACTTAAAACTGCCATCAGGTTCTTATTTTGTTATATACGTTCGTTGATGGGACCTGGATATTTCTGTTTCGAGCTAGGATTTATTACTTATCCCCAGTTGCCTCTGAATTGAATACCATGGAAGGCCATTCAGAAAGTACTTGAGAGGTAACCATGTTGTTGTGACACATTGCTGGAGGCAGATTTCATTCTGACCTGGTAAGGTTAGCAGTTTTCCTTCCCTGGAGCACATCAATGGACCAAACATGTTTTTGCAACAATCAGGTAGTTTAGTGGTCACTGTTACTGTTTTATTCCAGTGCCATTTAATTACTTAATGGGATTCAAACTCATTTCTCCAGATCAGTGACCCAGGAGAGCTTTTTCTAGTAATTGCATTGAGGGATATGGTGTTATTGCAGCTAAATGGAGTTCAGGTATAGATCTGTTCTGATCTAATTGAATAGTTGGCCAGGCTCAGGAGGGTAGCCAGCTTTTTTTTAAAAAAATTTTTTTTAAAATCTTTATTTACAGCGTGGTAACAGGACCTTCCGGCCCAACGAGTCCGCGCCACCCGTTTTACCCCCCATATTAACCTACCTGTACGTCTTTTAGAATGTGGGAGAAAACTGGAGCACCCGGAGGAAACCCACGCAGACACGGGAAAATGTACAAACTGTGTTCCAAGAGTAGTTTAATGGTATAAATTGCTTCCACTGCTGGTGATGGAATTGGCCTTGGTTCGCAGGCGAGAGAAGGGATCATCGACTGGCATTCTGTGCTAAATGGTTTGTGGGCCTTGCTTCTGACAAATCTATGCCTGCACATGAATGTTGGGTATGGACAGGATCTAGCTCCCTGAAAATGGTGGCACAGGTGCATATGGTCGTGAAGAAGATATTTAGCTTGCTTGCCTTCATAGGCAGAGAGCGTTGAGCACAAGAGTTAGCCTGTCTAGCCTGGTGATTTGTATATGATATATTATCAGCCTTTGTATTGAATATACTTGGTGACCAAGTGCCCACGTCCCTCTTTTGTATAGATTCCAAAGGTTCATTACTCAATGAATGAAGAACTTTCTTTTCATCACAGACCTGAATGGCCCCTATATTGAGACTGTGACCTCTAGTACGAGACAGATTAACGATATATAAACAGAAATATATCCGCCACATCATATTCCAGAAGAATTTCATATGTTTCAAAGAATACCTCTCCTCCTTCCGACTCTAGAGAGTGTAGACCCAATCTCTCCACATTGAACCAACCCACTATCCCAGCTAAAGATAAACTGCTGGAAGAACTCAGCCGGTCAAGTGACATTTGTGGAGGCAAAGGGATGGCGGATGTTTCAGGACCTGACCCTGCATCAGTACTCAGATGCTCTGACCCTCTGAGTTCATCCAACGGATTAGTTTTTTGCTCCAGATTCCAGAATTGGCATTCTCTTGTATCTCCACGATCTCAGCTTTTGTATTAGGGCAGACTGTTGATGAGGGCCATCACAGAGGAGCCAATCTGCAGAACTGTATCCCATGCACTCAGTGCTGTTGGAGGAAGAGTGAAGAAAGTGGCCAAGTGACTGTGCTGTAGTACCTGACTTAAAACAGTATTCAGTGCATTAATGTTAGTGTTATTGGATCCCATTTAGTCAAACCTAAATAATATGTAGTTCTTCCTCCTCCTTGTGACTATATAGCTCCTCTTCTTTTCAAGGTGATTTACCAGCTGTGTGCTTACTCTGATACCTCGGGTCCAACCATGCGATACTTGAGAACAAGCCAGGATTTTCTCTTTTCTCAGCTCCAACATCTGCCCTTTGCAGTTAAAGGTAAATGAATGTCTGGAACTTATCCTATCTTCTCTTTTGAACCCTCTCACTTCGGTGATACTCCTGTTTCCTCTTGCTTTCTTTCTCCCTCTTTTTAGTCCCCTTTTCTCATTCCTTCTCCTGTTCCGGTTTTAAGGCTAGACTTTTGCTTTTAGTCATTGCTTGATAGTTTCTCCTTGTACTGCAGTCTTTGCGTTAAATAAGAAAATGTGTGTGTGTCGAAATAAATAACCGTTTTGTTGAAGTTGGAAGAATTTCTGTCTGCAGGCCATGAGATCTCAGCCTTGAACCAGATGTCATGGCTGATGAAGACTGCTGGGATTGAACTGCGTGTGACATCTCTGAATCGGCAACGTTCTCACACACAGCGGCTCCTCCATCTGCTGCTCGATGATGTGCCGATGCGTTCTTATACCAGTAAGTACTTAAGAGTGCACTGGTATCATAAAAATCACACAGCATAGAAGGACTTGATTTGGCTGATCGTGTCCGTGCAGGCTTTTTGCAGCCCCAGACTGTTATACCCCTTTTTCCCCCTCTTTTTACTATTCCTTTTGGGAAGTTAATATTGAATAATATTCCAGTGCTCTTTCAAGCGAGAGCGTTCATTTTGCAGTGTAAACAAGAATTTACCCTTGTCTTTTCTTTGGTTTTCTCGTAATATATTTTAAGTCCATGATCTCCTTCCAGTGTAAATTCTTTCTCTCTGTTCAAACACATCATACTTTTGACCACTCCTATTAAATTTTGGTTTTTGGTTTGGTTTTTTAATTAGTATCACATGTGAAAAGCTTTTGCTTTCATGCCATCCAGTCAGATCATGCCATACATAGGTACATCAAGGTAGTGAAAAGAAAAACAGAATGCAGAATATAGGTTGTACCTACAGCGAAAGTGCAGGTAAACAAAGTACAAGGGCCTTGACGAGGTAGATTGGGAGATCAAGGGTTCATCTTTACCATATGACAGGTCCATTCAAGAGTCTGATAACAGCAAGATAGAAGCTGTCCTTGAGTCTCGTGGTATGTGCTTTCAAGCTTTTGTATCTTGTGCCCAATGGGAGAAGAGAGATGTCCTTGATTACGTTGGCTGCTTTCCTGAGGCAGTGAGAAGTGTAGATAGAGTCACTGGAAGGGAGGTGAGCTTCCATTAACTGTCTGCTTTAACAAGAACATTTTTCCAGTCACTCAATATTGATTGGACTTTAGTCCAACTTGATGATACCCAGGCAATTTGATTTTTGCTGAACTCATCGCTGAAAGCAACCAGATCATGCTAAAATCTATGTTGCCTAGCTTAATGTGGTGGTATCATTTGTGTCTTCCGGGTTCCCAGATTGAGGCAGCTCCTTTCATGTAATGAAGTGGAAAGCAAGGGCTCTGCAGATGATTAGTCATAGTTGATATAGTTGTTCTTGATAATGGATATGATAATGGAAGAAGTGGTAATGGTGAAATGTTCAAGGTGGGCGGTGGTGTTCATAGAGGTGGCTATGATTATTGGGTGAGGAAAAGATTGGACGTGGTCGGAATGCTCCCTACGTCAATTGTCTTTCAAAATCCCTTAAAGAAAGGTATCGGTTTATTATTGTCACGTGTACCGAGGTACAGTGAAAAACTGTTGTTTGCGTGCCATCCAGACAGATCATTCCATATGTAAGTATGTTGAGGTAGTGAGTAATCCTTACAGTCTTAGAATTGAGATTTAAAAGAGTGGAACGATTATAATAAATGTAATGAGTGGATGTGCTGAGAACAGCTGGCAAAGAGTCACCGTGCTCCGGTACCATTTAGGGTCATGGAGTTACACGGCACAGAAACAGGCCCTGTGGCCCAACTCGTCCATGCTGACAAAGATGTCTCTTGGAGTTGTCTGTAGGTACCTGGTGTCCATGGAGTTGTGTCCAGCAAAGTTAAGGTGATAGTGACTCAGCATGGAATTTTGCAGTAACGCTACTGGGTTAGGAAAGGTGCCAATTGCACACAGTACCAGATTTAGTGTCCATGCACTGGTCACTGGTGCATAATGTCAGGGAGATAAGCCAATGCTTAACTGACATCCTCTCAAGACTGTGTTTGATGTCGTGTCGCAGACTTTGATGGCAGTGCTGCATGGATTTTTTGAGTGAGAGTAGTGGGGGTGTCCCAGTTCTAGAGAACTGCACCCCTGTTTGTATCCAGTGCCTACAATAAATGGAAGAACATTTGAGAGGTTGAGAATCAACCGGAGAATGAATGCAACAATATGAATCAAATAGTTGCAATTTAACCTCAGTTTATCAATCTGAGCAAAGGTTATGTTCATGCACCCTGCTGTACCAGAATCTCCGCATTGAAATGTTGCCCTATAGCTGATGATGAGTGACCTTTTTATTAGTCCTTAAACATTCCACTTCCTGCTAAACATTAATGAGATAGCTAGGTGAGTAGTGGCTTATTTTAATTGCTCCCTGAATTGGCTGAGCAAGCCATTCAGTTTTATAAGGACAATTAGGAATTGGCAGTAAATGTCAGCCTTGGCAGCCAGGTGCTTGTCACCAGGATTTTTCAATCATTTAGATGTTTTAACTACAATGAAGCTTTATCACAACAGGAAGTTGTTTCACAGAACATTTACTTTTGCTCTTCATTGCATGCAGCTTCACAGTATGCTCCTGATTAATATTGAATGAAAGCCTCTTTTACCTTTGCTACATATCCAGTGCAAAAAAAAATCCATCTTTGACCACCAAAGAAACGATTGCATTAAAAGATCCCAGAGCTTCCACTGCAAGGCAATTGAAGATGGAGAAGAACGAGTCCTTGTCTTGGTGGCCCATAGACATAAAACAGGCCTTGACCAAGTGATTGTACTTTATCTCTTTGTGGAAAGAGTCGATTATGACAGCAGCCCAAGTCATCTCATTTGTGTTCATCATCTCTCTTTAGTTTAGTGTGCTTGTTCTAATTGATGCTGTTGATGAACATCATAGTATGATGTACAAAAGTGCTTGCTGCTGCTTCATGTTGATGCTGTCTTAATCCACCAGTTGATGCCGAGGGAAGCCTTGAAGAAGATGTGAGAACCATTACTGGGTTTCTACAGTTTGACAGCACCTCCAAAGGTATTTTCATCTCCCCATCATCTCTTTCTTCATGTGTGCTTTGAGATCCTCCAATCTGCAAGTTGTGGCTTGGAGAAAAGAGGAAATTGAATGAAATGTGGCCATATGCATCATTCTTTGCGGTTTATTTCACCTAGTAACAATGGGTTTTGAAGCTAGTGGGCACTGAAAAATCAGAAGCGTATATTAAGAACCGTTGTATATCTGCAAAGATTAATGTGCCTGCTACCTGGTGTGTTGCAGTTGTTTCTTCCATATGTCATATTTTGGGATCAAGGTGGTAAAGTTATTTGTCAGATACATTATGCCTGTTGTTATTCCGCATAATATACAAAAGAGGTATTTAAATTTGCATTCCTAAATTTGAATCCATTTGGTTAATATCCTCATCCTTCAATTATAAATAGTTGCTATTATTGAAATGAATACAACTACACTGCGATAGTACAGACAATTTTTGGCAAACATAATGGGGCAGATTGCACTGACATCTCTCCAGTGGGTCTGGAGAACCATCGGCTGCAGTAGACTTGGCTTAAGATTAGCTTTCCATGAAGTCTGAGGGTTTCCATAATGTGAGCTGAGGGGCTGGAATCCTTTTATATCTGGCCCTCCAGTTGGCTAGTATTTCAAGTGCAGACCCATTTGTTTAAAGAGGATTTTTAACCCTACTTTCTCAATTTTGCTTATGACGTAGAAGGAAGCCACTCAGTTCTTCAAATCTATGGTGCCTCTCAGAGCATTTCCCCACTAGTTTCCCTGTAAGTTATTTTATTTCACATACCCATAAACTCCTTCCAATTCTCCTACCATGAGCCTACACTTGGGATAATTTATGGTGGCCAACTAATTTATCAGCAAGCATGTACTAGGGATGTGGGAGGAAACCAGAGAACCCAGGGGAAACTTGGATGATCACAGAGAACATGCAAACTCCACACAGACAGCGTCTGAGGTCGGGATTGAACCTGGGTTGCTAGAGCTGTGAGCCAGCGGCACTACCTGCAGCATCACCGTGCCACACAAAACTAAGTTCAGCTAGACTTATTTTTCTTTTTTCTCTGGATGTTCTTAGTTGACCCAAAGGAGTTTGTGTTCAAGTAAATTTATTATATTTTGGTTCAATACTTTCTGTACAAAAATAAAATGATTGAATTTAATTTCAACCATTCCATCAAAAGCCATTAGAGTGGCGCCCAGGGATTCATCCTCGATGCATTGGCTCGAGGACTGGCAGGGTCGTTGCTGCATAAGATCGGCGCAGTTCTGGGCTGAGCACAGTCACTGGTTTGGATCGAAGTCATTCCAGTCCATTGCCTGCTTAGAAATGCTTAGTTGCTGGAAATGTCTCTAAAGGAGTTTTCTGTGAGAATTGATCTTTGAATATTGTCGTTGATCTAGTACGTCGAAAGATCCTCAGTATTTTGGATTCAATTGACTTTCGCCAGGAGAGCACAGAAGAGCTTCATCTGGACTTCTTCGATCGTGCTCAAATTGAGCAGGTCATCTGTAAGTGTGAGCACAAGAACCAGCAGGGCCAGACTGTCTGCAATGTGAAGGTAACTGAGTGTGATAAAGCACTTTTTGGGTGTCTGCCTCGCTCGCCTGCTTACCCCCACGAACTCTGCCTCACTCACTGTTGGTTCCTGGCAAGCTTTCAGTACAGCACTCTCATCAATCCCATTGCCCACTCATTTCCCTGTAACCCATTCTCAACCCATTCCCTGGCCCATGGAATGTGAGCTTTGGGCTTAACCGTTTCCAGTAGAGGCCCCTTCTCTAAGTTACGAGGTGAGGTCCACACTGGATCCAGCAGGTGAAAGATCATATGATTCATAAGCAGTGGCAAAGATGTAACTTGACAACAGTCCCAATCTGACAGATACCAGAATAAACATTTGGGAGGCCCCTGAATGCCATCTCAACTTTTCTTTCTCATACTGTGGTTAACACCATCAGAGGATGCAAATTATCACCCTCTGTTTTCAGGATACCGTCTTTGGGTATGTTGACATGGAATTTCCAGTGTAATCTTGCAATATTAATGTTTTCATTGCTTTACCACCCAGCTCCTCCACAGAGTGCTGATTGCTGAAATAAATGCCCTGCAGGGAATAGCAGCCATAGGACAAAGACCTATATTAATGGAGGTGAGCTTCTGTGGAACAGGTTTTATTTTCTATTTATACTTGAAGTCAACAGCAGCACTCTGTTCTCCCTCAGTAGTATGAACCATTCAGTAAGCATACTGAACAAGAAGCTTCCAGGTTCGGTTCTCTGTCTATATTCAGAGGGCATTGGTCACAAAGCTACATTCAGTAGTTAAGGGAAGTGCCATTTTGGCCTTCATTACAAAGTGGTTGGAGTTTAAAAATAGGGAGGTGTTTTGCAATTGTACAGGGTGCTGATGAGGCATCACCTGGAATACTACATGCAGTTTTGGTTGCCTTACTTTAAAAACAAATACAGTAATGTCGGAGGCAGTGCATAGGAGATTCACCAGGATAATTCCTGGGACGAGAGGGTTGTCCTACCAAGATAGACTAAATAATTTGGACCTGTATTCCTTGGAGTTTAGAAGAATGAGGTGTGAACTTATTCAAACATGTAGGATCCTAAGGGGGCTCGACAGGGAAGATGTCGGGATGTTTCCACTGATGGAAGAGTCTTAAACGAGGGGAAATAACTACAAGATGAAGGACAGTTCTTTTGAAACTGAGGTGTGTAGAAATTTCTTCTTGAAGGTGGTGGTGAATCTCCTACGTGTTCTGACCTGGTGGGTTGTGGAAGGTGGATCATTAGATGTATTTAATGTGGAGTTGGATAAATATTTGATAGATGATGGAATAGAAGGGTGTAGAGAAAGGGCACAGAAGAGGAGTTGAGGCCAACATAGATCAGGCATGATCATGTTAAACAGCAGGGCAGGCTTGACTGACTCCTGCTCCTACTTTCTTGTGTTCAGCATTAGGAGACAACTTGCCTCTGCTGCTCCTTCTGATAGTGCTTGGAGTTGGTACTATGTCTGGAAATGAGCTTTTTTGTGAATCTTTGCACTAAATGCCATTAGTTTATGGAACAAAGAAGGCTTGTTGCCTCACTTCAAAAGTTGTTTTTTAAAAAAAAGGAATGCTCTTAGTTATCAAGGATTATTTATGTTGTAATTAGCCAGTGCTATTTACCTAGATTGAAAGATGTTTGAATTTACAGCAGTATTTTTCCACCTGAATTGTTCAGTTCTTTCACTACTTTTTATACATTGCTAGACCAGCTGTGAACTTTAAGCATTTCTCATTTTGTTTGAGCATTGCTGTTGTTTGTTTTCAGGTTCACCCCATGGACCTTTGAGAAGAGAAACCATTTTGAGTGTTGTCACCTACTAAGGTGGGGTACTTCTCTCTAATGTTGTGTCTGTGTTGTTCAGGAAATCAACACGATTTTGCAGCACGTGGTGGAGAGGAACAAGCTGCGGGAGTGTCTCCATGCCAAGAGGCACATGCTGGAGTCTTGGCGTCATCTTGTTGAGGTCATACTTGCAGCATGTCCCCCAGATCTCATTCAGGGGGAGGACCGACAACTGGTCATCCGGGACCTTCTGCACGAGCTCCACGACAAGGTGATGCTGAAACTTCCTGTGGCAAATTTCTGTCATTACTCTCCCATTTATCATCTTAAGTACTCAGATTTTAAAAACTCAAATTCATGGGTAAATTAAAGAATGAGGATGAGATGAAACCAGTAAATAGAAATGATTTTTTGCTTGGAAAATCAAGTAGCAGAATTAGTTTGGGTGGAGGTAAGAAATAGGAACAGAAAATGCAGGTGGGGAGTTGTTTTTCGGCCCCCAAGTGGCAGTGGTAGTGTGGAATATTGTGTAAAAAGGATATTAGAGTCACGGGTAACAAAGGTAATATGGTAATCACGGGGAACTTTAATCTTCCTGTAGATGGGGCAAACCGTTAATAGCAGGGTAAATTCATGAAATATATAGAAGATGGTTTTCTGGATAAGTGTGTTGAAGAAACAGGCTGTTTTAGATGTAGTATTGTGTATTGCAAATAGGTTAATTTAATAAGCTTATGGTTAAGGAAGAATGATCAGAATATGCTGGAATTTAATCTTAAGATTGAAACTGATTTAATTCATTCCATTTTGATACAGGGTCTTAAATCGAGGCAAGGGATTTCACACTTAGTTTACAATAAGCATATATGCCATTAAAGTATAAAAGCCAACAAGGGAAGTGATCTAATTGTGGATAACAAAAGAAGTTAAAGATAGTGTTATTTCAAAGGTGGTGTTAGATCAAAGGAAAAGACTTATAAAGTGGCCAAAGAAAAGCAGAAGGTCAAGACTAGGAAGATTTCAGAATTCACTAAAGGAGGACCAAGATGTTGATGAGGAAAGGGAAACAGCGTATCAGAATAATCTCGGGAGAAACAAAGCATAGCACTAATTTGTGAAAGTTATTGACATGTGAAATGGAAAAGATTAAAAAATGTTAATTTGAGTCCCTTACAGAAATAGGAGAAATTATGTTGGAGAATATGGAAATGGCAGAGAAATTAAACAAAAATATTTTGTGTACGTCAGACAGCATTGGTGGATAGCGAAATAGTTTTCTGATCAAAGGTCATTGATGTGAAAGGTTAAACCAGTTTTTCTCTCCACAGATATTGCCTGTTTTCTGCTTTTATTTTGGATTTTGAATACCTACAGTATTTTTTCTAATGTTCAAATACTTTTTGTGTCACAGAGGGAGACACAAAAATAATCCCAGAAATTCTGGAGAACATCATGTCTGGAGGGAATTGGGAGCTGAATGAAATCAACATCAGAAAAATAAATAATTTGGAGAAAATTATTGGGATTGAAAGGCAATAAATCCCCAGCTCTGGTGACCTGCATCCCAAGGTTTTTAAAGTGATGGCTATGGAGACAGAGGATGCCATGGGTGTCTTCTACTAAAATTCGCTATATTCTAGAGTAGTTGCCACAGATTAGAAGGTAGCCAATGTAACCTCACTATTAAATAGAGGAGGGAGAGAAAAACACAGGGAACTGAGACAAGTTATTGTGACATTAGGTGGAAAAATGTTAGAATCTATTCTTAAGGAAGTTGTAACAGGGCATTTAATAAATAATTGCAGGATTAGGCAAAATCAACACTGATTTTTCAGAGAAATGATGCCTGACAAATTGTTAGAATTTTGTGATTGTAACAAGCAGGATAGATAAAGGTGAACCAGTTATTGTATATTTAGACTTCTAGAAGGCCTTTGATAAAGTGCCACACAAGACATTATTACATTAGAAAGACTGCAGATGCTGGAAATCCGGAGCAACACCCAAAAAAACTTCTGGAGGAACTCATACTTCCTGAGTTCCTCCAGCTAATTTTTTCGTGTGTGTTTCCCATTATTGCACAAAGCTGAAACACATGCAGTTGGGAGTAATATATTGCCCTGGATTGAGGATTGGTTAATGGACAGGAATCAGAGAGTAGGTATGAAAAGGCTATTTCAATGGAGGTTATGATTGGAGAGTTGTCACAGGGATCAGTGTGAGGCCCCCGAATGATTTGCTGAAGTTATGAAGTTGGTTGGGAGTGAAAGTTATGAGAAGGATGTAAGAGGGGTAGGGAGGCTTCATGTGGATTTGCGCGAGCTGGTAGAATGGGTGAGCACACGGTTGTTGGAATAATGTACGGAAAAATAGGCCTTCTATTTCGGTAGGGGAAAAAAAGCAAAATTGAATGTATTTTTTCAGTGATGAAAGATTTGAAACATTTGGTATTCAGTTCTGAGAGACTTGGAACGTATGCAAATCACTGAAAATAATGTGTAGGTACAGCAAGCAATGAGGAAAGCAAACAGTATGTCAGCCTTTATTACAAGCAGCATTGAGTACAAGAGAAAAAATGCTGTGTTGAAATTATGAAGGGCTCTGGTGCAATTGTACCTCGAATATAGTCTGCAAATCTGGTCCCCAATCTAAGGAAGTTTATACTTGCAGTGAAGAAATGTAATGTAGTTTCACTAAATCGATTCCTTGGATGGCGGGACTGACCGAGGAGGAGAGGTTTTGCAGATGAAGCCTATATTTTTTCATATTTAGATTAATGCGAGATTATTTCATTGTAAAGATACAATATTTTTGTAAAGGTACAAAGGTGCGTATTTTTTGTAAAGATACAAAATCTTTATGGCTTGATAGGGTCGGGTGTCTAGAACTTGGGGTCAAAATCTCTAAGAGGTTTTGAGATGAAAAGAAACCTCCTGCCCTAGAGGGTAGTGAAACTTTAGAAATCTCTAATGAAGAGATCTGTGGAGGTTTAGTTGCTGTGGATATTCAAAACGGAGAATGATAGACTCTTGGATATTATGAGGTTAGTATAGGAAACTGGTGCTGAGTAAAAGGTTAGCCTTATCGACGCCAGAGCCGGTGTGGGGGACCCAACGGTGTGCTTTATCTGTTTCTTATGTTCTTAAAAGCTATTTCCCATAATCCATATATCAGTCACAAGGATAGGACTTGAGTGCCTGTGACAGACTTCCGTGCACTGCAAGAATCAGATCACTTTTTTGTTGCATTTTGCTCTCTGACATGAGAAGTATTTTTAAAAATGAAACCTGCTTAGTGTGACTTTAGATTTATCGATGTGTTTAATTTTCCATTAAGCCGTAGTTATGCTTTTCCCTCTTGTGTCATCAGCAAGAAAGATGAAGATGCACCAGTTGCTTTTTGGGTCACTGTTTCATTTTGGCAGTTTGCACTCGGCTTTTACACACCAGAGCCTCAATAGTCAGTGGACTGATTACTGATGGTGTGTCTGTCTGGGTTATTTTCTTAAATCTCTTAAATGGGTGTGAACTCAGAGATAAAAATGCTACGAACAACCAAAGCTGATAAAGACAACATCCTTGGGGGGAAAGGTTGATCTCTTAGTTTTTGGTCAAGAGGGCTGATGTATTATAAAGATTGTATGGAAAATGATAGAAGAGGGAAGCACGAAATGGTAAAGAAATAGGATGGGAATGAGCTGGGATTGTTGTACTTGGATGGAAGGCTGAAAACGGTTACACAGAAGAAGTGATGAGGAGTCAGAAAAACATAGTGAGATTAACAGGAAAAGACAACTAAAGTGTGTGCAAATATGTGGTTGGAAGAATAACAATCTGCAGTGGGTGCCAGCGACTCACTAATCTTTTCTTAGGAACGGTTGGTTAACAGCCCAAACAAAAGAAATCTAGGTACAGTTGGATCACACTGAGATTCGTGGGAATGTTATTTTGCAGTGCTCTATAGTGTGATGGTTTTAGACCCCGCGTCTCTCCCACTTAGATCCTCAGCGAGGAGGCTGCCCAGGAACTCATGCCAGTGGTGGCTGGAACAGTGTTCACACTAACCGCTCACCTCAGCCAGACGGTCCGCAACGAGCAGAAGCAGGCACTCAGTGCCCATTCTCAGAACATCCTTAATGGGCGCACCACACCAGGGGATGTATCAGCTACCTTTGGCTCCATTGGGGACTCTTCTCTTCACATCATCCTCCGGAAGCTCTTGGATTTTGTCCTCCAAACCGGTAGGTTCCACTGAAAATGCCGCTGTTGTCAAGTGTGTAATCAGATTCTTGGAACATAGAGTCCAATTGTGTAGTTTCCACCTGAGTTTTATCCTTCCCTAGCAGTTCTACATTTTCAGCTGCCTAGACAAATAGTTGTCAATAGCCACTCAACTTTTCCTGTTTTAACTCATGGGAAGTCTCTGACCTCACAATCTACCTTGTTGTGACATTGCACCTTATTGTACTGCACTTTCTCTGCAGCTGTGACGCTTTACTCTGTACTGTTATTGTTTTTACCTGTACTAACCCAATGTAACTGCTCTGCGTAATGAATTGACCTGTACGATCGGTATGCAAGACAAGTTCTTTCACTGTACCTCAGTACAAGTGACAATAATAAACCAATTCCATCATAAGGAAACTTAACACCCTGTGTTTGGAATTCCACTTTTTCATCAATCTGTGTAAAGAAATTATCCAGTTTTTTTGATCAGTTCATGACTGCCTTTTATTCATCTCCCAATACATGGGCAATCACTCTGGAAACAGCGCAAGTGAACAGGTGACGAGCACTTACACGTGTTGTTGTTGGCAGGTGGGGGTTTCCAACGTGTAAGAGCACACCTCTATGGAGCACTGTTGTATTACCTACAGATGAGTCAGAAGCCCGATGAACCTGACACCTTGGAAACAGGTATGGTAGCTCTACATGAGGATTTGATTATTGTGGGTCAAGTAAATGGGAGTCTGTGAGCAATGGCTTTTTTTTAAATGTTATGTAGCATGTCTGATCATCCATGTGAGGTATTTGGAGCCAAGCAGTGGAGTCTAGTAGTCATTTAAAATACAGACAATTAACGAATAAAATGTCAGCCCATTTCTAACATTCCTCTCCCTTTTCTGGATCTCCCTGTCCCCATCTCAGGAGATAAACTATCCACTAACATTTATGATAAACCCACTGAGTCCCACAGCTACCTTGACTACACCTCTTCCCACCCTCTCTCTCGTAAGGATGCCATTCCTTTCTCCCAGTTTCTCTGTCTCTGCCACGTCTGCTGCCAAGATGAGGCCTTGCATTCCAGGACATCTGAAGTGTCCTCATTTTCCAGGAAATGTGGCTTCCCTTCTGCTGTGGTTGTTGGAACCCCCTCTCACATTTCCTCTGTTGCCCAGACTTCTGCTTTCATTCCCACCAACCACCCCCCGCCCCCCCCCCCCCCAAACAGATGGGGCTCCCCTAGTCCTCACCTTTCACCCAACTAGACTCTGCATCCAGCATGCTATCCTTTGTCATTACCGCCTGCTGAAACTGGATCCCCACCACTAGCCACACCCTTCCCCTCCTCATCCTTAACCTTCCATAGGGACAACTCTGTGAATATCTGCTCTGCTCATCCCTTCCTAACAATCCGTCCCCGACCCCTTCAACCACAGGAGGCGCAACACTTGTTTCTGCACCTCCTCTCTCACCACCGCCCAGGGAACTGATCAGCCCTTCCAGGTGAGGCAAAGATTCACGTGCACCTCCTTCAACCTCGTCAGCTGCATTTGTTTTTCCCAGTGCGGCCTCCTCCATAACGGCAAAGCCAAGCACAGACTTCCCCTCTGTCTGTGATGGCCATCCCAAGCTCCAAGTTTACATGCCATTTCAATTCCCCTTTCCCATTCCCACAGCAAACAATCCATCCTCTGCCAGGGTGAGGCCAACCCAAAGTGGAAGAACAACACCTCATATTCCAACTGGGTAGTCTACAACCCAGTGGTATGAACATTGAATTTTCCAATTTTGGGTAACCCTGTGTTTTTTTTCCCCCCCTTCCCCCCCCCCCCTTTCCTTCCAATCCATCTCTGGTTGTCCCATTTTCCTCCAATACCCTTCCCCCCGCCCCCCCCCCCCCCCCCCCCCACCCCCCCAAATCACTCATTTTGGTTTCCCTCTCCCTCCTGGTTCCATCCACTTACTACCCACATACTGGCACCCACCGTATCCCCTTCCCTATCTGGTTCCATCTGCCTTTTATTTCTCCTGATTGGTTCCCATTATGTCTCCCTTCAACCATCTTCATCCTCCTCCCCCTCCTGGTTCCATTCACCCGCTTCATACATAGTTTCTCCTCCCCCCACCCCCCAGATCTGGTTCCAACTGCCATGGTGGTTCCCATTCTCACCTCTTCCTTTACTGATCAGAGTCAGCGTTGGTGGCCCTTTGTGTTCCTGCTTATCTCCCTCCAGCTGCTGTCTCTACCTCCACCCTCCACGCCCCCCACCTTGCTCCATCTGCTTTTTTTTCCCCCTTTTCCTGAAGTCTGCCTCCATCCATCATTCACCTGCCACTGTCTTCCAACTCCACCCCCACTAACCTCCCCTACCTGGCACACCTGCCCGTCATCTCACACGCCACCTTAAGTCTGCCAATCGCCTCAGAATCCTCACCACTCCCCTTCTCCTCTTTATACCGGTCATCTCGCCTCTCCACTCTCAGCCCTGATGCAGGGTTTCAACCCGAGATTTCGACAATTCTTTCCTCCCAGAGATGCTGCTTGACCACTGAGTCCTCCAGTAGATTGTTTGTGGTTCCCATTATCACCTTCATTACTTATCAGATTCCCGAACTTGTAACCTTTTTGTCCCCACTTATCCCCCTCCAGTCTCTGTCTCCGCCTTCACCCTCCCTCTCCCCACCTGGGTCCATTGCCATTTTCTTCCTTGTCTGCTTCCACCTATCACCCACCTGCCCCGTCTCCCAACTCACCCTCCCCTCCCGGCTCCTTCTGCCCATTATCCTTCACCCCTCGGTTTACCTATCACCTACCAGCCCATGCCTCACCCCCTCCTCCTCTTTACATCGGCTATTTTCCCTCTCCACTGTCAGTCCTGATGCAGGGTCTCGATCCAAAACGTCAACAATTCCTTCCCCACTCCCCAACCCCGCCACAGATGCTGCTCGACTGCTGAGTTCCTTCAGTTTGTTTTCTGCTGAATATGCAATAAAGAACTTTCTCCTTTCCTCAGACCCTACCTCTGGCATCCCATCAGAACAGCTGTACTTAAACCCATATCCCAAAAGTAAAAGGCCAACATAACAGTTTGTAATATTTTTCAAAGGTCTACCAGATGGGGTGGGTTTTACTTGATTAGCTCACACGTCAAGAATGGTGAATTTAGCAAGAAATGTGAACATAATGCAGACAAGCTGTTTGACTGGGAAGTGCACCGTGGGCAAACCGTGTTCTCTCGTTCCAGGAAGGCGCAAGCAATATTAGTCAGGAATAAGCCTTGATTAATGGTGTTTCCTTCCACATCAAAGTCTAGTGCCACTGAAGCTTATTACAACACATTCCATGTTTCTCTGACTGAAAGCTCTAACTTAGCACTGATTCATTGTAAAAATTAGGAATTACAGGTCTGTGTGGCTTAATGAAATATCACATGCTGCCATACATAGTTGACTTTTAACTTGTTTATGATAAACATTTTTAAGTAAAATATAACTTTATATAGTTTTCTCTCTTTGTATTTCTCCTGGTGTCTGATTTCAGTCTTTTACATTATTCCACGCTGTAATTGGGAAGTGAGGAGGAAGTTGTTAGTCAAGCATAGATCCAAGATAAGGTTCACGTTGTTAAGCTTTGAGCCAGGTGGATTGGTTTATGGGTGAGCATCAGTAACTTTGGGGAAATGTAGCCAGACTGGAAATGTGAGGCCTTCAGCTGAATTGCACCATTCTGTAAATGCCCACTTCCTTTTGTTTTGAAAGGTTACCGTTAGTCTGCCACTTGATACACAAGATTTCAGTTGTTGCAGACATGGATGGATGAACTGCCTCTATCCAGTCCTGCAAGAGAAGAATTTAATGCTATCATCTTCCCTCTTAACATGCAGTTCTGTTCTTTCAATCATTGTGTTGCAGGAAAGCAAACCATGTGGGAGAGACTCACGGCTCCAGAAGATGAGTACACCAAGCTGCAAAAGGACAACATGAACATCATAGAGAGTTATGGGGCATCGTTGATGGAAGTTGTCTGTCGCGATGCTTGTGATGGGCATGAAATCGGTCAAGTAAGTATGAATAAACAGGCCCAGAGGCCACTGTGAGTGATTTGATGACTCCAGTATTAGAATCTTTCACATAACACTCATATTTCTTTCACTTACAATATTGTATTTGATTTGCTAAATGAAAGTAACTTTTGAAATGAAAATAGTTTCCATTTCGACACTTTTCTTCCACCACAGGAAAGCCTTAACCTTTTTCATTGAGATGTTCCCTTGATATGCTTAATGGGTAATTGTATCATGTGATGTAATACAAACCAACAAATGCCAGCTTCAGTTCCAGTTCTCTCCAGTTAGCTGATCTTATCCAGAGTGGCTGCAACACCTTGAGATCCAGAAGGAGAGATCTGACTGAGTACTGGCTGCTGGTCAGTGAATCACGCCAGAAACCATGGATGTTCAGTGAGGACATAGTTGAATTCTGCTTACATACTTCTCTATTGCTGAATATGCAAGAAACCAGAAGATGATCCTTGTGCTGATCAACTTGTGTAGTACATTCATTTTGTATAGTATTCTCCATACTAATCAGATGCAGTCAGCTCAGTTCAGGGGAATGGGATCGATTGGAGAGATACTTATCCCTGTGCCCCCAACCCTCAAGTTGACCCCTCCCACACAGAATGACGTCTTAGTGAGGTGATATTCTTGTTTCAGATGCTTGCACTGGCAGTGTTAGACCGGATTGTGGCTATTGACCAGCACCAACAGTGGCTCTACTATCTCACCAACAGCGGCTACCTCAAGGCATTGGCAGACAGCTTGGTCCAGGATGACACCATCCTTCAGAGCATGCTCAGTACCAAGCCTCCTTTACTGAAAGCCTTGTACCTTTATGAATCCAAAATGGTAAGTGTCTGCCTGCATTTCTTTTAGCAGGATAGTGTTAAAAATGTGTTTACTCTTGTCGGAAGGAACTGCACCGAGAGGTCCTGTTCTCAACTGTCAGTTTTATTATCTTCCATCAGCAGGAAGCTTCTATTATTTTAGGCTCACTCACCTGCTGGTTAACTTCTGTCCATGAGGAGCCTGTATTGTTCCCAGATATTCGTAATGTGTATGCACTGAGAAACTTCAGTTTTGTAATTCTAGATTGTAGGTTTTCATTTTAAAATTTAGTTGTGGCTACAGTGAATGTTGGAGCTGTACAGTCCTAGGGAGAATTACAGGTGGTCATGGTGCATTTGTTAGCAGAAGCTGTGGGAGATATTTGAGTCAATAAATCAGGCTCCAAATATTGAGCCTGTTGGATTCCTCCCCACCCAGTGATTCATTGGTGCTGATTGAGAGACAGTCGCCGGGGAACCGGAATGCTTGTACTTGCTGAGTAGACTTTATTTATTATTTATGTCATTAGTTAATCATTTTATTCAAAAATGACAGCATGATTCCAGCAGGCAAATTGTTGCCTGGCATTGTTTCCTGCCCTTTCATGATTGTCCCATTTGGAGTGAAATTTCTTATGCTGTACAAAGTTCTCACCTTGGGGCTGACAGTTCCCGGTTTGGAGATTAGTGATAGGTATTTTTTTTGAGGATTCTCAATTAATTGATGTTAATGTGCTTCAGTACGTGATCACAAATTAATGTACTAACTACACACTAGAAGTTGTTTTCAAAAATAACAATTAGTTTCATAGCAGCTTCTATGGATCATTTTTGGCCCAGCATGGGACTTGGAGCCCTCTCCCCTACCTTTAAGTAGATCCTGTAACCCCTCGCCTCTTCCTGCTGACTCAGTGCTCTGCAGGAGTTAACGCCCAGCCCACCTGAAGCATCATACAGACCTTGGCTCTGACTATTGTTGCCATCAGTGTACCGGACAGAAGTTGCAGGAGTGGGGAGAAGGAAATTGTGGATGTGCAAGAGGCCAGAGCTGGAGGAATGCAGCAATTGGATCAATAAAACTTAAAGGATGACTGTTTTCGTTTGAACCATTCAAAAATATCGTATCCTGTTTTTGTTCTCTTGTATCACAATTGCTTTTCTAAATCTGTTGCAATCTCAGGTTTTACAAAATTAATAGCATAACTTTTTAATTTTTAAAATGTGTTTGGTGAAGTTTTTCTCTTCCAAATATTCACCAGGCATTCTTGACAAGAGTAGCTAAGATCCACCAGGGAACTGAGGGTCTTCTGACGGCTGGGGTCATTGTTCGCTTATCCCAGTGCCAGGTCTATGATCATCGGCCTGAAACTGAGTCACACAGGTAAGGAGACTCCCATAGTGTGTTTCAATGTTATGGTTTCTGTTAATGTGCAGAAGTGTACTCTGGTTGGATTGTTTGAATTCTTTTGCCAAGTCCAAAACTGTCATGGTGAAGGCACAGGAGTGGATCAAACATCAGGGTTTTAGTCTTGCCATTTTGTTTGTCGTGTGAAAATTAATTGAAATCTTTGTAAACTATCCATTTAACATAAAGGCTTTAGGATGGATCTATTGCCTTTGCCTCCACACCCTCCCCACCACCACCCCCCACCCCCCAAAAAAAACACCAAGGACGTTTTCAACCTTCTGTGTGGGGCTGTTGTTGTTATAAATGGGATGGATTCAGGACAGTTCTGGCAGCTTAAAACTGGGCAATGGTGCTGCACTGGGGGAAGCAGCAGAATTGTATTCCACCACAATCTGTAACCTCATGAGCATGTTCCTCGCTGTACTATTACTACCTAGCCAGGTCATCAACCTGAAACCTGCTCGTGTACGCACTCTTCGTAAAAGCAGCGTTGCAAAAAAGGGTGGAGAATCCGCATCATTTGTGATTACAGAACCCAACAAATGATGCCAAAGGTGCAGCTTGAAGCATTATTAACCATCCTTCCCAGAAATGTCAGTTGGATGGTCCTGGAATCACAGGACCCCATCCATCAGGCTAGCCAACCTTCAGCCAATTTGACTCCCACCACTCGTGAAATGGCGCAGAGCATTGTATACGGAAATATCAACGTGATCAGACCAGATTCTAGCTATACTGTTGAAGATTTGGGATTAAGACTAGTGTTCTAAGCATGTTGTTCCAGGAGAAGTACAACACTGGCATCTACCTGACTATAAAAATCTGCACAGCTATGTCTTATCCACAAAAAGGCTGACACATCCAACCAACTAATTAATGTATCATCAATTTAGTCATCAGCAAAATGATGGAAAGTATTGTCAAAGACACTACCCAAAGGCACTTTATTACCAGAAAACTTGGCTCCAGATCTCAACAGTCTAAAAATAGACTGAAAGGAGCTGAACACCAGATGCATGGTCACAGTGGCTGCCTTCAGATCAGGGCAGAACTTGAATAAATATGGCTTTAAGGAGGCCAGTAAAACTGAAATTGATAGGAATTGAGGGGGAAACCTTTCTGTTGGCTAGTCTTTCATAACGCAAGTAGTTGTCAGAAGTCAATTATCCTGTCCCCAGGACACTGCTGCTAGAGTTCAAGGCAGTAGGCTCAACCAGCTTATTCACCAATAACCAACCTTCCACCGTAAATGCCGATGTTCACTGGTGATTGCACATTATTCATTCACAACTTCTCAGAAAATGAAGCCGCCCATCACTGCATGCAGCAGCTTTGAGCCTGAGCTGATTTGTGGCAAGTAACGTTTGTGCTTTTCAAATGACAGACAAAGATCACCTCTGACCAGCAAGTGTCCTGTCTGTCCTTGACATTTATTGGCATATCATGCTTTATCTCCCATCATCAATGTCTTGGGGGTCACCACTGACCAGAACAGTAACAGGATCACCCAAAAAAAATACTGTGACTACAAGAGCAAATATGAGACTTGGTGTCCTGCAGTAAGCAACTCATTTCATCTCTTACCTGTACCGTTTTCACCAGCTGCAAGGTACAAGTTAGGGGTGTGATGGAATACTCGCCACTTACTTGGATGAGTGCAGCTCTATCAAAGAATTTCAAATAATCCAGGACACTGTTCATTGGCACTCTATCCACTGCCCTAAACAGCTACTCTCTCCACCACTAGCAGAGTGTAGCTGCAGATGGTGGAAGTGGCCAGAAGTTCCCTGAGCAATGAGGGCACGTGACGTGATAGGTCTGCCAGTGATGATTGACCCTCGCAGCCACATTTGGGCTCTCCTGCTTGAGGTAAACTGTTCTCTTGGCTGGATGTGGTTCTGCACGAAGCAACACTTTGGTTCTGTTGCCAGAAGAGACTTCCACTGGATGGCCTTAAACCTGGATAAATTCTGTGCAGGCCAAAGATTAGTTTAAAATGGATTCAGTCAGAAATAACCATCTTTAATAGATGAGAGTACGTTAAATAGAGGTACTCCTGCTGTCCTCTCCTCCTTCAATTCAGTGTGTTGTTCAAGCTTTCTTGCTCTTTTTCTCCCCCTAAGAGTTACAAACCTGTCTGAATGCAAGATGTGTCATTTTTTAAATCTTCTTCTGCAGTATGCTTTGCATCCGAGACCCATCGGGATTTATTCCAGCCCCTGTGGAGAGGTATCGCCAGATCCTGCTCCCTGCTCTTCAGCTTTTCCAGGTGATGCTGACCTCCAGCACCGGGAAGCATCAGCTGGCTGCAAGTCAGGTAATGACGCTCATCATACCCCCCCCCTTCCCCTCCCCCAAATCTCTCATCAAAGTCTCAAGATGTGCTAAAGCCTGACTGAAATATAATGAATAAATTTAGCTTTCTGTCATTGCCATTGTGTAGAAATCTGTGATGAAGTAATCTGCTTCAGTTTTTTTTGTACTGATCTCCAGTAATCCCTGGATGAGAACATAGATTATAATATAATTGTGAAGTCATGCTTTCCACAGTATAATGGCTGTTTTCATCCTCGCTGAGTGGTTTCACAGGTGAAGTGAACTAGGTGTGGAAGTGATCCCAAACCATGGCTGTTGTCTTCAGGTGAATCCTGCCAGGGGATTGTTGAATTGCATCTGCAATTTCAAGCACAGAAGAAGACTAAAGCGCCCCTGCCCAAAATGTGTAAAAGGCAGTACTTCATCTCCATAAACTGATTGATTTCAGAATGTTTTCGGGATTGTTTGGAATTCTCAATTCAGTAGGTGACTTGCATTTGCCAATTAGCATTTTTTTGTAATGTCCAGGAGCAAATAGGGTCAGTCCAGGAGCAGATTCTGTTAGGTGTGATGTTAAGTAAAGGGCCTGTCTGCCCTCTCAGCTGCACAAATGATCCAAGACACTTTTCAGGAAGAAGAAGGGAGTTCTCTGTGTCCTGGATGATTATACCTTTTGAATCATCATCTTTAAAGCAGTTTTTCTGGCTATGTTCACATCGCTGTGTGTGAATCTTGATGTGTGTAATTGTCCTTCATAGTTAAACATAGCAGCTGTGACTACGCTTCAAAATGAGGACTTAATTGGTTGTCAATGCATTTTGTGATATTCTGAGGTCACGAGGGGCACTATTTAAATGCAAATTTTTCCTTTCCTCAGCTGGTTTATAATAGTGATCTTCTCTGAAACAGGTATTACAGTTCCTAATTGCCCATTCAGAACCCATCCAGGCCATCCTACGTTGTCAGGAGATAACTGCTGGATCTCTGCGGGAACTGGCACTTTTAACAGGCATTATAAGCAAAGCAGCCTTACCAGGTAAGAAATAGAATCGTAGGGTTGTACAGCATAGAAACAGGCCCTTCTGCCCACCACATCCACACTAGTCATTGTGCCTTTCTACACTGATCTCACTTGCCTGCATTAATTCTATATCCCTCTATGCATTGCTCATTCAAGTACCTGTCCAGATATCTGTTAAGATGATGGTAGGACTCTTCGCAGTGTGGAGGAACAGAGGGATCTTGGGGTCCACGTCCATAGATCCCTCAAGGTTGCCACGCAGGTCGATAAGGTTGTTAAGAAGGCATATGGTGTGTTGGCCTTCATTAGTTGAGGTATTGAGTTCAAGAGCTGCGAGGTAATGTTGCAGCTCTATAAAACTCTGGTTAGACCACGCTTGGAATATTGTGTTCAGTTTTGGTCACCTCATTATAGGAAGGATGTGGAGGCTTTGGAGAGGGTGCAGAGGAGATTTACCAGGATGTTGCCTGGATAGGTTGAGCAAGCTAGGGCTTTTCTCTTCGGAGCTAAGGAAGGTGAGAGGTGACTTGATAGAGGTGTACAAGATGATAAGAGGAATAGATTGAGTGGACAATCAGAGACTTTTTCCCAGGGTGAAAATGGCTAACATGAGGGGGCATAATTTTAAGGTGATTGGAGGAAGGTATAAGGGGGATGTCAGAGGTAAATTTTTTACACAGAGAGTGGTGGGTGCATGGAACGCACTGCCAGCAGAGGTTGTGGAGGCAGATAGATTAAGGACATTTAAGAGACTCTTAGATAGGCACATGAATGATAGGAAAATGGAGGGCTCTGTGGGAGGAAAGGGTTAGATAGATCTTAGAGCAGGATAAAATGTCGGCACAACATAGTGGGCCAAAGGGCCTGTACTATGCTGTAATGTTCTATGTTTGATGATAAAAGAATTATTTCATGCCTTTCATCTGTAGGAATAAGTTGTGAATCTGTTAACCCTTCTGTCCATTGGTGTGCTGTGGCATTCGGACTGTGTGGGCTCTTGACACAATTCCATGATACCCAATGGTAAAAGGATTCACTCATTATGTTATTTGGTCTTGGGCTAGAAGGCACCAGTTTGATCTAAAGTCTAGTGAATTGGTTAGTTTCTCCAAGATTGGCTGTAGTAATTCTGTGATTGGGGTCGGCAGCTCCGGGGAGAGGGCCCAGGTTCCTGATTTCAACCCTGCCACCACACTTCCCTGCTCTCTAGGTAGGAGCTGCTGTGTCAGTCATCTTATCCACTCACTGCAACAAGAATTAAATAGCTGCAAATAAAAATAAATGGAGGCTACTAAGAAGTTGGTTAGTTGCTGTTCTCCTAGAATAAGACAAAAATTAACTACTTGCAATGGGCACTGTAGCTATATTGTGGCCCGTACTGGGTGGACAAAATCAGTCTTGTTGTAGAAAAGTTTAAGACACAGAAGGGGGCTGCTTGTATCTGTGCCAGTGGGGGGGGGGGAGAAAAGAGCTCTCCAGTCTAATCCCACTTTGCCAATCTATAGCCCTGCAGTTTATGGATCTTTAAGTACCTGTCCAAATGTTGAGAGTTGCTGCATGTACCACCCTATTGGGCAGTGCACTCCAGACCCTGGCAGTGTCTGAGAAAATGTTTTCCTTGTTTCTTTTCTGATTGTTATATATCCCTGGTTTTTGATCCCTCTGCAAGGGAAATAATTTTATATACACCGTAATCCTTTCCGAAGCCTTGTCTGCTCCAAAGAAATCTGTCATAGCTACAATATTCCAGTCTTGACGTCAGCTTGTAAAAAATGCTCTGCAGCCTCTCCAGTGCAAGCACATCTTTCCTCTAATGGACTGACCAGAAATGTTAGCAGTGAACCTGTGACCTAACCAGTCTTTTATACAGGTCCAGCCTTCCTGCACTTACAGATTGTGCCTCTGCTAGGAAAGGAAAGCATCTTTTATGCCTTTTTAACCACCTATCAATCCTGTAGGTCCACAAATTAATCATATTTTGATGAGGCATCAGGTGGCTATTGATTTGTGAATCAGCAGAGTTGGTAGCTTCAGGTGGGATGGATAGAGAGGGCATTCATTGACGGAAACCTAGCTGAACCTTAGTTTCTTGAGTTCCACAGTTCTGAACTGCTTGTCCCTTTTGGACAGCTTAGTGATTCTTTTCATACTATATAGTGGCTTATACTTGAGGTAATGCTATGTTAAGGTAAGTCTTGTATACGAAACAATTGTCACATTAATCATTTTAGTACTGGTTCTGGTGTACTTGCATTCCACACCTCCAATGCCAGGATATCCTTCCTGAGGCTTAATTCCCAGAACTGAATGCAGTACTCTTAAGTATGGTCTAACCATAAATTTATATAATTAATTTCTACCCCTGTGTATGCCAGCTCTCTTATGATAAGTACCAACATCACAATAGCCTTTTCACTTCTTTCCTGCTGCCTGCTCAGCTTTAGCGGTTTCTGCATACAGACCCTAAAACTGTCTGCTTCTTTACAGTTCCTGGCTCCGATCTGGTCCAAAGTGGATGATCATGCACTTCCACTCCCATCCCCTTCCCGCCACATTCCCCTCCCCCACTTGCACCTCTCTGCCATCGATCGCCACTGCCTAACTAACTTAATTCATCAATAGGACTAAGTAATTTCTTTGCTTCGTCAATGCTGTTTACGTAAGGCAAGTAAACCCAGATTTAATCCCAATCATCAAGATGATGATTAGCAGTTGACATTGGGTCATCTGTAATTATGATTTATAGGAATGAATGATCAGTCAATCTGTTTTCGGTGGTATCACTTGGTGGGGGTGGGGAGGTATTGACTAGGGTCTCAGAGGGTTGCAGGGTAGAGGAATTACAGAAGTGAGGAAGGACAAGGCCAAGGAGAGATTTTAAAACAAGGACGTGCATTTTAAAATTCAGCCATGGTTTAACCAGTTATTAACCACAGGGCTAATATCTTCTAGCTCTACAATCTGTAGTTATGTGGGATCTTTTAATCCTGGCCTTTTGCATCATTCCTTGATAGCTCCTTAATATTCAGTTGGAGGAAATGTATACTTACCTAGTAGTGAGCATTGCGCAAATCATTACAATTTAGAGTTCATGAAAGACAGTGGCTTTGGATAGTCGGCTGTCATCAGTGTTAAGTTTGGACTGATGCAAGTATTTAACTGATACTTGCCCATGAAGAGAGTATCAGAATTTGGCCCACAAGGTTGAATAGTTGATTGACACTGTTTATCAAAGAGTACAGATGAGGAATGTCGTGAAATCGTACCTCATTAACAATCAATACCTTCATACACTTTGCAGGGAGGTAGGGTCTATTCAATGATATTTCTAATCGTGATGTCTTTTACTTTTTCAGGTGTGGTAGGTGAGATAGAAGCAGAAGGCAACTATGGTACAATTATGGAACTTAAAGGTCATATCGGGCGTTTCCAGGTGTTTATATTTGTATTTTAAATACTTGGCTCTCTGCTTGCTTTTTCCTCTCTACTTATCTTTGGTTCCCATCACCCATGTGATTAACCAGTTTTTAATGCTGATTCTGCTCCTTTCTTTCCAATGCTAGAATATCATTTCTGAGGTGTGATGCCCAGAACTGAATGCAATACTCCAAACGTGGTCTAACCAGAATTTTATGTACCTAACGTACCTTCTACCCCTTTCTGTGCCAGCTCTCTTGTGATAAAGGCCTACATTGCATTTGCCTTTTCAATTTTCCTACCTGCTTGCTAGACCTGTTGTCCTTTGGATTAGGTGTTAATCTTGCACCCTGACTGACTCAGTCTGTGATTTGAAATGTATTATTCATACTCAGGAATTTTGTCTTTGCCGACAAAGATTCATTACCCATCCCTAATTCCGCTGGTGGTTCTGGATCTGCTGTAATTTGTTTGCTGAAGGCAGTCCAACGCTGGATAGCAAATTTCAGGAGTTAGACCTGCCAAAAATAAAATCAGAATCAGGTTTATTATCACTGACATATGTCGTGAAATTTGTTATTTTGCTGCAGCAGTACAGTGCAAGACATAAAAATTACTGTAAGTTACAAAAATAAATAGTGCAAAAAGAGGAATAACGAGGTAGTGTTCATGGACCGTCAGAAATCTGATGGTGGAGGGGAAGAAGCTGTTTCTAAAATTTTGAGTGTGAATCTTCAGGCTCCCATGCCTCCATCTCGAGAAGAGGGCACGTCCCGGATGGTGAGGGTCCTTAATGATGGATGCCGCCGCCTTGAGGCACCGCCTCTTGAAGATGCCCTCGATGGTGGGGAGGATATTGAACAATGATGGAGCTGGCTGAGTCTACAACCCTCTGCAGTGTCTTTCGATCCTGTGCATTGGAGCCTCCATACCAGGTGGTAATGCAACCAGTCAGAATGCTCTCCACTGTACAGCTGTAGAAATTTGCAAGAGTCTTCGGTGATATACTAAATCTCCTCAAACTCCTAATGAAGTAGAGCCATTAGCGTGCCACCTTCGTGATTGCATCAACGTGTTGGGCCCAAGATAGATCCTCAGTGATGTTGGCGTCCAGGATCAGTGATATATTTTTAAATCAGGATGGTGAATCATGAGGAGAAGAATGTTGTAGGTGGTGACATTCCTATGTGCCTGCTACCCTTGTCCTTCAATGTGGTTGGGTTTGGCAGGTACTGCCAAAGTAACCTAAGCAAGTAGCTTCTGTCCAAACTAAAGCCACAGAGCGACATTGGTTGAAAGTATGAATGTTTAGGGTGTTACATGAGGTGCTAAAAATGAGGGGCAGGCATGGTAGTGTAGCGGTTAGCGTAACGCTTTACAGCGCCAGCGACCCGGGTTCAATTCCAGCCGCTGTCCGTAAGGAGTTTGTACGTTCTCCCTGTGTCTGCGTGGGTTTCCTCCGGGTGCTCCGGTTTCCTCCCACATTCCAAAGATTTACGGGTTAGGAAGTTTTTGGGCATGCCATGTTGGCGCCGGAAGCATGGCAACACTTGCGGGCTGCCCCCCAGAAGACTCTACGCAAAAAAGATGCATTTCACTGTGTGTTTCGATGTACATGTGACTAATAAAGATCTTAAAAATAAATGGGCAAGAATTTCTCCTGGATGTTGTTGAGATTCTTGTGGTTGGAGCTGCACTCATCCAGGCAAATGAAAGTATTCTGTCACAATCGTGAAGTGTTTTATAGATGCAAGCCGTCCCCGGGTCATGACTGGGTTCCTTTTTTACAGACATCCTTAAGGCGATTTTGTCTGTAAGTGAACGATCCGTGACCACTACCTCATTATTCCCTTTTTCTGCGCTATTTATTTATTTTAATAATTTATAGATTTTTATGTCTTTGCACTGTACTGCCGCTGCAAAACAACAAATTTCACTTCATGTGTCAGTGATAATAAATCTGATTCTGATTTGGTAACCAAAGTTCCACAGTATTGTAAGGCATGGCGTGAAAAGCACATAATCTGACAAGAAAGAACAATTACTACAAGGGGAGAGAGAGATAGGAAACTAGTTCTGTTGTTCGTAGGAATAAATGTATGTACTTGCATCAGATTTTTGAATTTAACAATATTTTGGGAGCTCGTTTGTATGTATGGGTGTCCATAAATTGGGTATTCGTAACCGGGGGACTGCCTGCAGTGGAAATCTTTAGAGCATCAATTTGGGTCTTTTGCAACATGGTACCCAGTCTCTGACCTGCTCTTGTGCTCACAGCATTTATGTGGCTAGAGAGATGGCAGTGCTTTTGATCGTCAAGAACTGGTGATTTGAGATGGTCAGTGTCTGTCATTTGTGTCGTGCAAATGTTACTTTGCTTTGCTAATGTTGGAAAATTTTGGAGAGTTGAGAAATCAGTCACTCAAGCAGGGCACACAGTCTCTGACCTGTTGTAGCCACAGTATTTATGTGGCTTATCCAGTTACGGTGCTGTTCAGTTGTAATTCCCTAGGAAAACGATATTGGAAAACTCCATATTGGAAAGGGAATGTATTTAGGCTCTGGATTATTGGAAGTGCTCGTTATCATACAGTTACATGACTGGAGAAAGAAATTGATAGGGTCTTGATTGGTAAATGTGTTAAGGGTTGGTGGGAGAATGGGGTTGAACAAAAAAATAAGCTGTGATTGAATGGTGGAGCAGACTTGATGGACCGAATGGCCTAATTCTGCTTGTATATCTTATGGTCTTATGGAGTGTTCCCTGCCGCTTAATGTGAATGTTGTGTGGGCCCTACAGCATGTGAACATGGATTGCTTCATCATATAAGTAGCTGCAAATGTTTGTTAATTGTCCCTGAGAACTGTTTTGGTTTTAAAAAAAACTCTGGTGACAACTCAGTGTTCTGCCAAACATTGTTCGGCTAACAGCAGTTATAATTAGATTTGTCTTTGCATATTTGTGCCGTTTCCTGGAGTTTGCTGTTAACAGAATAACTGTCAAATTCGCTTCTAACAGTCATTGTACTTCAAAGCTCTGATGCTAATTTTGGTTTCCCTGTTGCTCCTCTGGGATAAGCAAACTTTTCACAGCTCAGGTTGGAACCCTAGATCTACTGAAATCTCTGTTATGCTGAAGAATGGCGTTGTTTAACGTTATGTTGCAGAATATGCACTGATTCCACATTCGCTCTATCATATCCTATGTGAACACAATCTTCTTCTCTCCTGTCAGCCCTTTTATTATTATTATTAAGATTAGTGTCTTCCACCATGAAAGCCAATCCAAAGTAATTATTTAGAATCTCTGTAATTCCCATTATTAATTCCCAAATTCATCCTGAAAGTGACCAATATTGACTTTAGCTACTTGCTTCTTTTTCAGTAAGCGTGGAGCTGTTACTGTTTCTGGATCCACCTTTGTCAGCCTTCAGCCCCATTAGATTGCCTACATCTGACTAGATCTTACTGCATGTAGGTTGCTTCGTTTTCTAAGGATTTGCGAATGGTTTTGAACTTGGTGCAATTGTCACTGAACACCCCCATTTTTGACATAGAAAACTTACAGCACAATACAGGCCCTTCGGCCCACAAAGTTGTGCCGATTTTTATTTTTCTCTTCTCGTAAGGCAGGACCTGCCCCTGACAAAGCCATGCTGACTATTTCTAATCATATTATACCTCTCCAAATATTCTTAAATCCTGCCTTTCAGGATCTTCTCCATCAACTTACCAACCACTGAAGTAAGACTCACTGGTCTATAATTTCCTGGACTATCTCCACTCCCTTTCTTGAATAAAGGAACAACGTCTGCAACCCTCCAATCCTGATGAACCATTTAAGGTGGGCGGGCCAGGTTACTGCCTAGAGAAACTCTGATAGTGATATCCGGGGGTTCAGATGATCCACCTCCAGCAACCACAAATCTCTTCCTTATGCCCAGAATAGCTCCAACTATTGGCATGTTCTCTCCTTTGAGTCTTTCAGCTTCAGTTTTACCAGGGCTTCTTGATGATGACAAGGGCAGTCACTTTCACCTCACCTGTAGAATTCAGCTTTGGTCCACATTTGGACCGATCTTATGGATGAGATTTGGACCCAACTGCTCCTAGGAAAGCCCTACTGGGCATTGGTAATTGATGAGTAATTTGAATGCATTATTGATGAAATATACCAAAGCCATTTTCTACATGGTCAGTTAGATGCCTGTCGTGTGACAATACTGGAAAAACTTGGTTAGAGGCACAGCTAGTTCAAGAACACAAGTCTTGAGTTCTACAGGTATTATCTGTGTCTGGTATCCAGTGTGTCAGCTGTCTCTTGATATCAGGAATAGTGAATCAGATTAGCTGATTATGGGCTTTGATGCTGTGAAATATAGATGGATAATGCACTCAACATTCTTGCTGAATGTGGCTTCAAATGCTTCACCCCTGCCTTGGGATCCACCGTTGTTGGGGATAGGGATTTTCTTGGAGCCTCCTCCTGATTTGCAGTTTATTCTTCTGTCACCATGCACAATTGTAGAGCTTTGATTTCATCCATTGATCCACAGGAATCACTTAGCCCTGTCTATTGCATGCTGCTTTTGCTATGTTGCAAATTCACTAGGTTGGCACCTCATCTTCTGGTTTCCCTGATGCTGCTACCAACGACAGATTGTAGTAAAAGACGGTTTTGCTGCTGCTGACAGTCCAGAATGCCTTACGAGCTCTCAGATGTGCTGTGAGTTGGACCCATTTTAGCATGATGGTAGTGCCACACAACCCATTGGAAGGTATTCTCTTTGTGAAGAAATGGAGGGTTCTCCACACTTCAGTGCAGTGCTCATTCCTACCAATGCTGTCAAGGAATGATGCTCCTAGAACAGGCTCATTGGTAAGAATGAGGGCAAGTCAGTTTGTCTCTCGCATTGGTTTGTTCACTAACTATACAATCCCAGTATGGTAGCTTTATCCAGATTGGGATTGTATAGTTAGTGAACAAATTAGCAACTTTATCAGCACTTGTCCAGATCAGTCAGGAGTGCTGGTATTGAACCACTCTTGGTGATGGGCAGTGAGACACCCTTCCTAGTATCTGGTCCAGTCTAAATGTGGATCTCAACCTGAGGCATCGACTGTCTCTTTGCCTCCACAGGTGCTGCCTGACCCACTGAGTTCTTCCAGCAGCTTGTTTTTTTCTTTGGTCCTCCCTGTGTTTCTTCCAACATGGAGTACTGATTCATCAGTGAAGGGAAGTTGGTAATCAAGAAGGGGTTCCTTGTTTGTGTTTCTGATGAAATGAGACCGTGGTTTCTGGAGTCATATTTAAGACCCACAGGACTATCTCACATGTTACATCACTCTACCGGTGCCTTGAGCTGACGTCCTACTGGTAGGGCAGGATGTATTCAGGGGCTATAATGGAGAGGTCTGACGCATTGGCTGTACATAATGTTTCTGTGTTGCTTGACTATTCTGCAGGGCAGTTTCCCGATTTATACAGAATTCCTCAAGATGTTCATGAGGAAAACTTTGTGAATTGTGGGTGGGGAGTAACTTTGCTGTGTCTATATCCAATGCCTTAACTCCTCTGAGCAGCCTGACTAGCTTCATTATCGCTATGTTTAGAAACAGCTGAATGACTTGCTAGGCTTCTTCGGAGAGCAGTTAAGAACCAACTACATTTCTGTGAGTGTGGAGTTGCATGTAGACCAGCTAGTAATGAATGGTAGATTTCCTTCCCCGAAGGACATTAAAGGACCAAATGGATTCTTGTGACTGTCCAGGGTCAGTGTTACTTAGTTTTAAATCAAATGATTTGCAGTTTTATGAACACGCCACGGTCCGGTTCTTTGCTGGTTCTACCTTTCCATGTTGAGGCCAATAACTTGTACTGTACTTTTAGATTTAAAGGGTTTATGTGGAAAGTCTGCTTTTCTATTTGCACTTCTCAAATCAACTGTACAAAGACAATAAGGTTCACATTGTTCTCACGCTTAGTGTATCCTATAGTACGGTTATACGTTTTTTCATGAAGAACATTTTCAGTATTGCTGACCTTTAGCTGCTTCTTTGACACCCAGCGTCAGTGTCTGGCCCTGCTCAGCCGCTTTACCATCTCAGACCGACTTTCTGAGTTCAAGAAACAGCAAGAAGGCACTCAAGTTGGTGGGGTTAACAAGAAGGATGAAATGGAACTGGCAATGCAGCAGGTATGCTCCCAGTTGGTGTCTTCTCTTGTCTTCTGTCTGTGATGTGTGGAAGGGTAATTACCCTGACGTTAAGTAAGGAATACTAGTTTTAGCCTGAACTTACTTTTGTTGTCTTTAAAAACAGGTTAGTGTACTGACTGGATCAATCAACTAAAATAATGGCAAATGTTAGTTATTTGGCACAATAGATAATTCATTCCAAGCAAATGAGGCAAGTTTTAGTACATAGGAGGTTTTTACTGTGAACACAACTTGCATGTTGGTGGAGAACTCATATTCTAGCAGGGGTCATGGCTAGCTAATAGGCGGAAGAAATCCATAGTTGTCTGATGTCTTGGCTGAGAAAGTAAGTTTGATGCAAGTAATAGTTTTTTCTTACAGATTTGTGCAAACGTGGTTCAGTATTGTCAAACGCTTCTGATACAAAGCAGTGCCGGATCCCAGCACACAATTTGTCTCTTTACTCCTAGCCTTTCTGAAGGGACATCTCGAGAAGGTAGCCGGCAAGGTAAACATAACTTCATGCCTTCCTATAAGCATATATTCTAGTGTGTTCATCTCCCATTGATTCCTGATCTATATTAAGTTTTCCCGGAAGCACAGCAAAGCATTTGATGTGGCTGTAACTTTGCATGACTAGATTTGACTGTAACTTCTGTGTGACTGGGTATAACTATAACCAGTATGCTCATGATACTGTAATTTGGTGTTTGGAAATCTTGCTGTAACCAGTGTGTGGCCATGTGTGACTGTAACCTCTGTACGACTGGATGTAACTGAAATTGCCTTACAGCCAGGTCGGACAATAATTGCCATGTGGCCACTTTGATTGTAAGCTTTGTATTACTGGCAGTTTTCTAAACCCCTCTTTTTTCTCTCTTCAGCCTTTGGCATGTTCAAGAGATTTAGCCTTTTCTGATTAGATATGAATTAGATTTTTTTATTAATGGGGATTTGAAACCAAAAGATTTAATTACCATTAGTGTGTTCCTAGGTTTCTATAAGCTTTCCTAAAGAGATTGATTGTATTGTTGCTGGTGGGTATTTTCATCACTTGCAACCGTTCTTTACTGTTTGAAGCAGTCTCATGCAGGTATCATAGTCTCCTGCCTCGGAATCCTGGTGGATCCACATTGTCTCTTGCTGTAAACTTTTCATAATATCATAGCAAAGTGACTGAAATAATGCCATGGTCTCCCTGTGAGAGTTGTGCCACTGAGAGGATAAGAGAGTTGCGTAAGAACAGAGCCTGTGGGAAGGTAAAGACAAAGGAGAGATGTGCAAGAAATACGTTAGTACAACTGAGACAACATGATGCAGCTTTAGGTTTTAATTGTTATTTTTGGCAGAGGCAGTATCTCATAAATCCCACATCTGGTGTGTCCGGCATCAATAGCTGATGAATTTTAACTTGCTGAAGGAGATCCTTGACCAGGCTAAAACTGTTGGCATTTTCCAGCTTGATTTACAGTGACAGAAATGTTATTTCTCCCCTATTTACAGATGCTCAATTGGCAATGGTTCCCTACTGGAGACTGCCCAGCCTTGGAGTCGTACTGTTCCTACTGAAGCAAAGTGCAAATGACTTCTTCAGCAGCTATGAGAGCCACCGGCAGAGTGTGACTAAGTATCAGAATCTGCAACATCTTCCCCCGGATGAAATAAAGGAGGTAGCTGTTTGGTATATTTTGTGAATTGAAATTTGAACAGGTGCCCTTCCCTCAGAGATTGACAGCAAGTGCGAGATAGTTTTGATTATTTTAAACTACTTTCTCCCCTGTCTGTACTCCGGGTTACCCTGGAATTCCACCCTTCCCCTATGGCCGTTCGCCTTGCATGAGATATCAGGCCTTTCAGTCAATGTGTGGATCACAGTAAATTATGCCATTATATTCAGTTAGAAAACCAGTTATCAGAAGTGATTAGATGTTTGCACACAAAATGGTGGAGGACCTCAGAAGGTCAGGCAGCATCTATGGAGGGAAATAAACAGTTGATGTTTCAGGCCGAGACCCTTCATCAAGACTGGAAGGGAAGAGGGCAGAAGCCTGCCAGCTTGTGCTCCTCCCCCTACCATTTTATTCTGGCCTCTGCCCTCTTCCCTTCCAGTCCTGATGAAGGGTCTCAGCCCAAAACGTCGACTGTTTATTTCCCTCCATAGATGCTGCCTGACCTTCTGAGGTCCTCCAGCATTTTGTGTGTCTTGCTTCAGGTTCCAGCATCTGTAGAATCTCTTGTGTCTTTCTGATTAGATGTTTGACTGTATTAACTGCCTCTGTGAGCCCTACTGGATCAGTATATTGTCTCTTCCAAAGAAAGTCAACCTAAGTAGCGTCATTCTTTCCTCATGAATCCCTGATACGGGAAGTAACATTGGTTTCCCCCAGGTTTCCCCTGATGTGCAATATTTGTGTTTGGAAATCTCCAGTTAAGTTCTAACAACTGAAAATGATGTAACTGTTCAACTGATCAACTCCCTCTGTGTCCTACAGCTATGTCAAGCATTAGTTCCAGCTGCTGTGGATAAGATTTCAGCTGCTCAGCGACAAGTTCTGGCTAGACGGCGGCTTGTGCACCAGATTAACCATAGAGCGGAGCTGCTTTCCCTCTACTGTTGTATCCTTGATTACTGGTTTCCTCACACTTCATGATGAACGAGCAAAGCTTCCAATACTCTAATGAGATCCACTTCATTTCTATAACTAGTCCCAGCTGCTGCTTAATTATCCGCTGCTTTAATGAAAGCACTATCTGGAACTTAAAATGCCCTTTCTGGCGCTGGGGGTGTGAATAAAGTCTCCAGTTTGGAGAAGGTGGAGGGAGGATAATGAAGTCTTCGGTTTGGAGAAGGTGGAGGGACTGGGTGGGCGGGAAGGGTGAATTAAGTCTCTGGTTTGGTGGGGGAGGAGGAGAGTGGAAATCGAATTAAGTTTCCAGTTTTGTTCTTTGACTCACTTCAACTTTTCAGACATTGTGGAAAACTGCCTCTTCATCTTGTGGCGCCATTTGGAGTATTACTTCCTGTACTGTGTCCCCTCAGACACTCATGATTTTCTGAATGTCCTGGGTGGGTCCCACAGGGGCAGGGAACTTCAAGGTGAGAAGCAGGTTTGCAGTTAAACATTGCCGGTACTTGACTAGCATTGGGTCAATCCTTTTAATCACAAGCTATTGAAGTCCACGTGTTCACCACACTGTCAGTGTTGTTGACATTTATTATTGCTGACAGATTTGCAACAGATTACATTTTATGCTTGTATTGTCTTTCCGTGCTAACCAGAATCCATTACCCAGTGCAATAGGTCACAAGCTGAATTGGGAGAGTTTGCATGAAGATTGTGACCTTCAGTTACATGAAGCCTAGTGATTTGATTCTGTTCTTGGCTTGAGATGCAGTTAGCATGAGGTGAGAGAGGTATGTAATATCAGTGTGGGTTTCTGCTCCTCATAACTATTCAAGAATCCCTGGATGTCTGAAAGTAAGTACCTTCGAAACTAAGTACCGTCAGTGGAAAAGAAAGATCCTCCTCATTGATGGTGGAGGATGGTGTCTGAGTGCCGAAGATGAGGCTGAAGCATTTGCAACAACGTTTAGCCCAAAGTGCTGAAGAGATGATCTGTCTGGGCCTCCTCTCGGGATCGCCAATAACACAGAAGCTGGAACAAGCAGCTTGCTTCACTCTGCATGTTATCTAGGAAAGGCTGACAGCACTGGTTGCAACACAGGCCGTGGCACCAAATAACATCCCAGCTGCAGTCCTGAAAACTTGCTTCAGAACCAGCCACACCACTAGCTAAGCTGGTCTAGTACAGTTACAGCACAGGCATATACCCCACAATGTGAAAAATTGTCCTGGTGTGTCCTGTTCACAAAAAAAAGGACAAATTCAAACTGACTAACCACTCAGCTAGTCTACTCTTAGTCTTTTGCAATATGTTGTAACTTATTGTCGACAGTGCTATCAAATGGCAGTCACTCACCCACAGCCTGCTCACCGATGCCCAGTTTGGATTTTGCCAAGGCAGCTCAGCTTTAGACCTCATCACAGCCTTTGTCCAAACATAGACCATGGAGCAGAACTGCAGAGGTGAGAGTGACTACCTTCGACATCAAGGCAGCATTTGACCAATTGTGGCATCTAGGAGCTTTGATAAGACTAAAATCAATAGGCATCAAAGGAAAAACACTGTAATGATTAGAGTCATACCTGCAGAAGGGGAGATAGCTGTGGTTGTTGGGGTCAGTCACCCTTGGATATGACTGCAAAAACTTCTCAAGTAGTGATCTAGGTCCAGCCATCTTCGACTTCCTGATCTTCCAACATGTCAGAAGTGGGGATATTCACTAATGATTGCACAATATCCAATTTCATTCACAGCTCAGTAAATGAAGCAGCCCATGCCTGCAGTGCAGCAAAAGCCAGACAATATCTGGACACGTACTGCCAAGTAGCAAGTAACACTTGTGGCAGGAAAGTGCCAGGCAGCGGTCATCTCCATCAAGACAGAATCTATCCTCCTACCTTTGCTAGATAATGGTATTATTATCACCAGGTACAGCACCATCAACATCCATTAAACAGAAGCTCGACTGGACAATGCACTAAAACACTAGCTATGAAAATAGGCCAGAGGCCAGATAGCTGCAAAGAATAACTCCCTGCCAGTCACCCTAGAAGCTTTCCACCAACCAGAAGGCACAGATCAGGAGTGTGATGCAATGCTCTCCATGTGCTTGGATGAATGTTGCTCCATCGATACTCCAAGCTCAGCATTACCCAGGACAAAATGGCATTCTTGATTGGCACCCCATCCGGCTCTCTAAACCACCAATGGTGAAGGAACTGTGTCATCATGGAGCCTGCTCAAAGTAGCCCAAGTACAGATTATTGGATCAACTGGCCGCGGCTGGAGGTTTCAAGTAGATTCTCCCCAAAGATGTGGTGCAGTGTAATTTGAAGATGAGAGACACAATGTGAATATTTAGTAGTCTTGAGCAGCTAATTTCTGGGATTGACTGAAGTGCTGACTTGGTTTTCTTGTATTTTGTTAAATCTAGATTCCCAGAAGTTTGGTTCAAATCCTGATTCCAGGCGCTTCATTCTAAGTCAAGTCAACCAACATGATCTTGAGCAGGTGAGTTTCAACCTTGGTTACATTCATGTGATAATGTGACAGTAGTCTTGGGTCACACTTGTGAAATCTGTAAGTTACTATATGTAGACCTGCCAGTGATATTTTTATTATAAAACTGATGCAGCTTTTCAAACAAAATGTATTGAACGCACATTAAGTGAATAAACACAAGGATTGAAGAGATCACTCTCTAGGGAAAATCCATAAACACATGTTAATTGTAAGGTAAAACATTTTGCAGAAAGCAGGTAGGGGAAATGATGACCTTGATATCGGCCATTTCACTGAGATCAGGCTCTTGGTCTTCCAACAGCTACTATAATGAATCACAGGCAATCTGCCAATGGAAATATGCATAAGTTATCGGAGGTTGCTAATGGGTCATTCTGCCACAGCAGTCACTGCTCACTGCCGAGTTCGGTCAATGACACAAAAGTGCATCGCACAGATGCAGAGCTTGGGCCTGAGGCCAGTGAAGCAGAACTGGGTTTAGGGGTGATGGTGTGGGGCTTGTTTCAGTTCCGTGTTTAACAGTGCAAACTGGTTTTTGTCTTGTTTCTCCAGCTTCAGATTGATGCTGCAGCGAGCTTTGGGGAATCTCTACAAAAGAAATTGCTCGAAATCGAGAGCGTTTATTGCAGAGTGCGGTCAAGACACTTGTTCATTCAAGCGCTCGTTCGGCGAATCCGTGGCCTTGTGAGGATAAAGAGGACTTGATAGTCTTCTCAATCACACTACTGTACACATCCACCCGCTCTTTTCTCTTGACCCTCTTTTTCAATTTGTTTTCTGTAAGGCTCACAAAACCAGTACAATTTTTTTATTGTTGAAGACCGATCTGTAATTACAAATAAAATGTTATTTTCCAGATAAGATAAAGTTCAGCATCTAGAACTAGTGATTTGAGTTTTGTCCAAGGTTAGCCATGTATGGAGTACAAGATTGGCTGGTTCTGTACTAATCCAAGTGAAAGTGGCTGTAAGACCTTGCTCTCAAGTGCTTTCCCTGTTGTCCTCCCATAAACAACAAATTAATGCTTCACGATGCATTTGTTACTGTGGGGCCCAATTAGACATTGCCCATCCACTACATTTCACCTTGAAGATACTCCTGTAGCACACAGAGGTCTTGATGCAACATACTAGGACTGTTACCCACATTACTTCAGTCTGGTGTAACATATGGGTGGTTTGCATATGGCTGTAAGATTATCTTCTCTAAAGAATAACCTAGATTATTTTTTATTATGATCCTGTAGTTCATCACTATTAGTGATTATTACTCAGCATGAGTTATTCTAGGTTTATTAACTGTCATGGTGAGGTTTGAACTTGGGCTTGAAATTGCTTGTCCCCTATGAACACAAGCAGGTGCTGTCCTTTAGAAATAATCCAAAGTTGACTGCTATCTAAATTCTCTCTTTTCCTTCACTCTAGAAGAGTGCAGCTACTTCCCTCCTAACTTGGCTCAGTTCATAGTAGTCACCTCCAAGGTAAGATCTGGCATTCACCTGCAATTCTAGAGAGTTCAGCAAATACTTGTGCATTGTAATGAGGGAGTCCTTCACTGTTGGAGATGCCATCTTTCAAACGAGGCATTAAACTGAGTCTTCCTGTACCCTCACAGATGGACAAGTACAAGGGTTCTCCCATTATCATTGGACCATTGCTGTATTATAACATCTCACCATTGCTGCTAACCGAAGCCCACCCTTGACCCCCACCCATTGAAACTCATCACCAATTATCAACCCTTGTACTTACCTATGGTATTGCTAATGCCCTTAACCTTCAACAGGTCATCCCCTATAAAGCTATAACCCTCGCAATCTCACCTACTGTCAGTGCCCATTCAATTTTAAAGGTAAAGATGTATAAGAGAAGCCAAAGACCTCATCACCACTTCTCCCATTTTTGTTGTTTGTCCAACATCTCTCTCCCCAGCAACTGTATGAAACTAACCAAATTGTTGATAGCCTTGGTCTCATACTTGACCCACTGGCTTTTAAGGGCCACAATATCCAAGCCTTCACACCTGGATTCACCTGAAATCCTTATCCACATCCCCAGTCTGGCTCTTCCAGTACAGAACAGGTTGACTGCCCTTGTACTTCTCCCCTCCGTAAATCTGTCGACCTAACTGATGCTGTTCGTCCCACCTTCCGCCATTCTGTTGATCCATCACCCCAGCACCTGCTGATCTACATTGGAACCCACTTAACAGCACCTATCAAAATTCTTCTACTTGTTTTTGCAAATCTCTGCATAATCTCACCCTTCCCAATCTTTTGGCACTCACTTCCACCTCTGCGACCCTGCAAGATGAGCTGCTGGGGTTCTGGCTTCTTGACCGTCCCAGAATTCAATTACGCTGCCACAGACAGCCGTGCTATCAGCTGTTAAGGCCTTTGGCTCTGGAATTCCCTGCCTTCTCCATTTCTCTTTCCTCCTTGAAGACATTCCTTAAAGAAGTTACCTGCTTGAATAAATCTTTTGTCCATCTGCCTTAATATTTCCTTATGCAGCTTTGTGTCAGTTTTTGTTTGATAAAACTGCAATGAAGTGCTTTGGAAAGTTTTTGCCACGTTGAAATCTTTAGACCATTCATTTAATTCTCTTTTTTTTCCCCCCTAAGTATTACATCATTCCCTGCTCCTGTGCATTTTATTTTCCATCTTTTTTTTCTTTCAAATCTTTCATTTGCTTCCTAACACTAGGTGTCCTTTGTTCTTACTGTGAGGGAAGGCAGTTGTACACTTCCAGCAGAAAAGGGAGAAAGGTTGTCTGTGACCCTTGGATTGTAACTGTGTGAGATACGATCTGATGGGGGTAGGTTTCTTCATCCAGCTGAGAGGATGGACGTAACCACTGTTTAATATCGTAAACAAGATGCAGTATGGCACTCCCAGAGTGCTGCACTCAAGTCTCTGAAGTAGGGGTGAATCCATTCCCTCCTGCTAACCATTGAGCCACTGCTTACCCCATGAAAGTAAGCAGCCCCACCTGGCATTGCTTGTATTTATTCACTGATCAGTCAGACGTTTCCAGGCACACTGATCTTCTCAGAGGATTGCTGCAACTGGACTTGCCCTTTGTCTTGGATGTTGATCACGCACTGAAGTTACGCACTGATGTCACGCACAAGACACTTTTAAAAAAAAGTTTATTTATAGATAATATGAACCTGTTAACGTAGGTTGGTACAGCCAAACGAGCACTACAGTCACAGTGCCGAGGAATTACAAGCAAGAACAGTCGTGTAAGTCCACACGAGCCATCTCAAGATGCGAGACACCACTCAGTATGATTCACTAGTCTCATGCAAAAATCACCACCACCAGTTTCACATGAAAGCATCATGTGATAAAATAATCTATTGATTGGTTCCGATCTCATGACGACTGAGATCAGAAATAAATAGTAGCCGCCTTGTTTTTTTTATTATTGAGAGAAGGCAGTTGACTTTGTAGGAATTCTCTCCAAAGTGACTTAAGGACTTCCCGTTGATTAAGCAGATGGCCAACAACCAAAGTTTGGTTTTCATCCATATAATTATTAAATCAATAATTATTACTTTTATAAAATGGAAGATTTTAAAGAATCCACAGGGGCAGGAGGAGAAGGAAGATTCTGACCAAAGCCTGCAGTGGAAGCACAGTGTAACAAGGGACCAATGCTTTTTGGCTGATAAAGATGATTGAGGGTGTCAAAGATGAACACAGGATAGGAGTGTTTTAGCTTTGGGTCTTCCTACTGACCATCCTGGGATTTGTTTAACCTGCTCCCAAGTTATCCCAGCATCAATACAGTGTAGTTCATTCTGATGAAGGCACTCATTATAGCTGTGAAAACTCTTTCATGACAACGCCAATGTTGTCCTTTTACCAATGTACAGAGTGGCCTTTCAGCAGATCCAAACTTAGAAGCTGCCCCTTCAAGGCAGACACAGGTAATTCTTGAAGATTAAATCAATTAAATACATAAATATTTTACAAATTCTTCATTTACTTCCCTCCAAAAACAACTGCCCTTTCCCCCACCCCCCCCAGTGCAAACGTCACCTGATACTTCCAATTCCCCAAAAAAGTCAGCAAATGAATCAGTTCAGTTCACAGAACCTGACCTACAAAAACACTTAGTAATTACGGTGAAATAGTCTCCACCCGATATCGTTACACAAACATGCAAATCATTTACAACCGAGAACGCACTTGTTGCTGCCCCTAAGGGCAATTTCAGGCAGAGAATTAATTACCTGTGGCAAGCTTGTGTAGCAGATGAGAGATCTTGACAGACTCGGCTTGATGTGAGCCTTGTTGACTACTAACCATTTGACTAATCCTTTTTTAGTGCAATTCAGTGTACATCATGTAAGGTCCAAGCAACTTGTATGTGGGTAAGTCTTGGCTATAATTTTAGAATTTGTTATGTCTCTGTGCCACATCTCTTGCACATTTGTTTAAATCCTCTGTTCACACTCTGGGATCAAGTCTAGGTGAAGGTTTGCTGTTTGTTTCAATGCACCATCCCTTCACCGGTAAGTGTTTCAGCACCGTTTATAAATTTCAATCACTTTGGCTAAATGTTCCTTCAAACATTGAGGCCTTTTTTTTCACTTCATTACTTTGCAAATTTCATACTTGGTTGTGATGATCCAAATGCCATCCTGCTGAACTTCCTCATGTGTAAACTGCTATTGACAATAATAACTCAGCAAGAATGAGAAGCAAGGATGGAGCTAAAATGGCAAAGAGGAAAATTCCCTTATGACCCAAGATGAGTGGTCCGTGAAGATTACTGTGACTGACAGTGGAAGGTCACTAGTAGTCTTCATTTCCAGCCTAGATATCTGGCCATTTGGCAAAAATATGAAAACTTATCAAAGTTTACAACCTTGCTTGTTTTACAGATCTCTCTGTGCTGTTGTTCCTCTCTATCTGTGTAGCCACCTACAAGCCCGCCACCTACAAGCCCACCACCTCTTGGGTTCACTATATTCTTCCAGGTCTGGCCTTGTGTGTGTCCTCAATTTTCCTCAGAGTCTAACCCTGCCGCTGGCTCTCCTCTAAAATGTCTTGGGACATCTCTTGATGGTAAAGATAGTGTACAGATGCAAATGGACATTTCTCTCTCTATTTGTGGCTACTTATAAGAAGGATATTCATAAGCTTGAAGCTTGAGCAGTATTACGAAGTCTTAGGCATTCACGAACAGAGTTGTTGCAAGATGCTACAAGTCGTCTTTTGGCCAGTGAAGCCACATGCCAGAGTGGCTCCCAGGATTATTTCTGACCATTTTCAATTAGGAAAGGTTGTCCTTGTACACCAGGCAGTGAACACGTTGGCAGAAGGGGGAAGATGCGCTTGGACTGCTGGAACAGTGAGAAGCATGAAGAAAGGATGCTGAGGATGAGGTCAGGATACAGTTAATTGTCCGGGTATGCGCTCGATGATAAGAACCAAGTACTTTTATTGACATAAATCCTGCTGGCTGCGCATACAGTTTGGTGTTGAGAATGCTCTCCGAAGGTTTTGTTTAGGTCCTGCTTGTAAGAATATAGACATGTTTTTACGTCATTTTTAACCACAAAATGAAAGTGGATAGCTAACATGGGGATTGGTATAACTCGTTGATTGCAGCACCTGATTTTGATCACTAGGACCTGAGTAAAGCTATAGTTCAGGAAGAGTAAAGGTGGAAAGCAAACTCTCATTGGAAAAGGAAGATTTCAACAGCGCATGGGTTTAAATGAAGATGTATGTTTTCTAAAATTGGATAAGTGAATGTCACGAAATTAGCTTTGGCTAGCTTCAAGTTGCTCACAATTGCTTTGGCGATCTTTATACACAAGTACCACAGGAGATGTTTCAGAGAGCAATAGTCTATTCAATTTTCATTTTACTACGTTTGAAGGTCCAGGGAGAAGAAGAATACGTTGGAACCATTTCTGGAGGTAATGATTTTTCACCTTGCAGTGTCCAGCACTCCTATCTGTTGCCTGATGTCGCTGTGAGAGGAGGCTGTTCCGTGCACTCAGTATCGGGGCAGCGGAGGCAACTGTTCACGCAGCACAACAGTGGCCGTGTGCAGAGGTGAGTGACAGGAACAGGAGGGAGCCTATTTATCCCCTTCAGCTTGTTACCTCATTAGATCATGGTCTGAACCAGCTTCATAAAAGTGACTTGGCCCCGTATACCCTAATGTCTTGGTGAGCAAAAATTTATCAATCTCAAATTGACAGTTGGTCTGGAATTACTGTTTGTAGCCTAGGGCTTTGCCTGTAGATGTGTGTGGGGCTCGGAGGCAGCCTTGCCTGCATTCCCTAGTGTTGGCATTTGCCTGCTCCTAGTCTGTAGAAGTCATGGGTTTATGAAGTGCTGTTGGAGTAGCCTAGGTAAGTTACTGCAGTACACTTTCCAGATAATGCACCCTGCAGCCATCGTGCACTGGTGGTGGAGAGGTCCTTGGCCACTTCCCATACCGGAAGAGCAGTAATATCTTACAACCAAATATGAGAAAGATTGAAGCTATAGTCTTTGCCTTCCCACAACAATCCTGCTCTACAGTCACTCGCTCTACCCCTCTTAATGAGCAGCCAACCCCGGATTTCCACCTTCACTGTCTTTTTCTACTCATAATACCATCTGGCTCTGCTGCTGAAACCCTCATCCCTACCTCTGCTATCTCTGGACATGACCATTTCAAAGCTCTTCTGGTTTTACTTGCTATAAACCTGGGGTCATTGTCTGTTTCCTATCTCAGACCAAGGTTCACTTCTGTGCTTACTAATTAACACTCTAGAATTCTCATTTCCATCATGGTCTCATGTTCTCAATTTAATCTCCTCCAGCTCTACATCAGTCCAAGGTACCTATGGTGCTTTAGTTCTGGCCTCTGGATTATCAGTGAATTTGACTGCTCCACCATCATCGGCAGTGTCTTCAGCTGCCAAGGTTAAGCTTGGAATTCCCTCCCCAAATCTCCCTGCTTTTCCCCTTTACCATGCATTAAGCCAGATTTAGGGCATTGGTGAGTAGAAATTGGTTACCTTGTCAGTAACACCTTTCATTACTTTGATCTTCTACATCACATGTCCTTTGTTGTGTTCTGAAAGCGATGTGGAAAGTATTAAACAATGCAAGACTTCCTTCCACTCTTTGATTATGGATAGTGTGGATATTGGCTGGATTGTATTTTGTACTTTGCTGCTACTTGTAAACAGGGCATATCGGAGCAATTTCCCACCTTTTTATCAGGTAGACAGCAGTGTTGTAATTGTACTGGAGCAGGTGGACCAGAGGGTTGGTGAATTCTAAGCACTGGAGCTGGGATCCATCAGGCCACAGCCTTTGCTTTATGCAATTCATTCAACTATTTCTTGATCCCATGTGATATGAACTGAATTTGCCAGAGATCAGCTGCTTGTAGCAGTGGGGTTCTCTGGAGCAGGCCGAGATGGACTATCCATTTGGCTCGGCTCTGGAGACACCAGCAAAAGCTCCAGTCTTTGGCACAAGCATTGAGTTGTGATCATTCACGGAGCCACCCCCTGGTAGCTGTTTAAATGTCCAACAATGTAAATGACTACAGAGCTGTTCGGTTGTGCGATTGCATAGTGGTGTTTATAGTGTACTGTGTTTACAGCTTAACAGGTATCTGGTCCTGTGTTGTAAACACATTGCATTGGCACCTGGCATTTGGTACACTTGGTTTGTTCGTGGCAATACTCTTATGTGCCCCATTGAACCCTTAGTTTGGTGTTTAAAGGGATATTCTGGCCATGAAGTTACAGACTGTTAATCCCATTGCATTTTCACATGTTACTCAGATAATGACCAACCACACACAATTGTACCTCAGCATTACCTCTCTTAAACTTCCCACTGTCTGAAGGATCTCAATTCATCTGATTTAGCATGGTCACAGTGCCAGACAGCTCAATGTGGGATTGCCCTCTGTGCAAAGGTGTCCTTTTGACTCCAAAAGGACTGGCAGTAGTCACTCCTATCACTATCGCTGTGGACAGATACATCTTCAGCAGGTAAGCTGATGAGGATGTAGCCTAATACCACTTAATTCACCTTGTTCCCTATCCCCCAGACATTTATATAGAGGACATGTATTTGACCCACATTTTCTACCCTTCATTGTTTTTACCATGCATTACTATTATTCTATCTGATTTAATTATTCTACATTGTTTGGTTTTCATTTCCCTGCTGTGCCCGAGGCACAATTTTCTACTTTGAACCGAACTACTCACAAACACCTTTTAATATTCTCTCCTGGAAAGTGGGTGTTGGGGAGGTGACCATCCCCCACCCCCAACCCCAGACTCTGAAGTTCAGCTCTATAACCCATTGACCTCCTTCACGCTTGAAGGTCAGACCACCATGACCAGTGACCCTTGCTGCTTCCACCCAGAGTTCTCACACAGGCGTTTGATGACTTTAGTGGTGACTGAGACACGGTCCCTTTGTAGTGTGTTGGGCCCAGATACTTACAACTCCATGTTAGTGCCCCACCTGAATTCAATGGATTCTTGGGGGAGGGGGTGGAGGAAAGGAATGGCCTGTGATCACTGGCTGCCTCTCAGTCCCAATCAAGCATCACCTGGTCATGGGTGGGGTGCCTTTTGCCTCAGACCCACTTTTGGACGGGTTTGGCCTGGACCAGATGCATTGGTTTCTGCCCCCCACTAGGCCACATTTGGGAGTGGGAGTCCTGATTTGCAGATTTGAGCAAGGACCACACTGGGTATTTTAAGGATTTGATGCTATGATGGTGGGATATGGGTCTGACACTGGTGGGCAGGAGTCTGCACTGAGCTGAACATTCCCCAGCCCCCTGTCCCCTCTCACCTGACATTCGCCTCCAATTCTGTATCTAATTCAAGTGCATCAGGTACCCCTTACTATAGACATTGCCACCATCAGTGTAGTACCAACTTGCAGGGATTCCATATGCTCTGTGTCCAATTAGTTGGAAGACAAGTCAGCCCTGTGTTAAATGAAAGAAACCTCTTGGCCTGTCTGTTGGTGTCCGCAGTTGCCTCATTGGGTGAAGACACCCAGTCCTGGTGAATGGATTCAGCTGACAGAGCAGTAAAGGAGACCAAATGTTCCCTTTGTCACTGGCTGTTTCCTGGCAGTGCTTTCCAACTGATCCAACAGGAGACGTCCTCGCACTGATGTGCACACACACAAGAGTGGGGAAGCTGTGTCGGCTGGTGGGGAGGCTTGACCTGCTTCTGTCCACCCATGGTGTTGACCCCAAACCAGGCACAAATGTTTTGCCTTCCTCCCCACAGGGGAAACTGCAAGAGGTAGAGAAAGCAATGAAGAGAAGGCAGTGATCTTGCCACCTCCCTGATCAGGGGAGCAAGTCTGCTGGGCCTCTTCACTGATCTGATGGCTTCAGGTTCTATCCTGTGCACACCACGTCGGGTGGGTGGCTCTCAGCTTCAGTCCAAAGCCGGAGAGGTAGGGGAACTGGCCTCTCCCCTGCTGGGAGATGCTGAATTCCTAGTAAAGATGGTATATGTGGAGTCACCAGCTCTGGTGACTTTAACACGTAGTCTTCATTTCCCTTCTGGAATGGCCAGTGGGGGGGAAGAGCAGGAGTTGGAGGCTGTGAGCAGGCGGTGGCTCTGAAGCTTTTGTGAACCACAAGGAGGCATTTGCAGTGGGTGAGGGCGGGTGGTGGAAGCCACAGTTGCCAAGCAAGGTCCTGAGGACATCCTCCTACACATCCTGGCCCAAAGGGAAAGTTGAACATCCCTCCCAGCCTTGGCTCCCCTTCAACTGTATAGAAAATTATACCAGCTGTATCCTTTTCATGACTTGGGTTAAAATAGCATTCAGACACAACTGACCTCACATTGTTGCCCACCCAAAGTTTTAAATTGTAGTAAGTCACTGGTCCAGTTTCCGGGATGATTTGGTTCCATAGTAACCTGGTGTACATCACCCAGAAACTAAATCAAATCCCAAGGAAAAGCCATCACATGTATTTCCCTCCTGTCTCTTTAGTTCCCCACCTCCCCCCATGCTGATTAGAATGGATAGAGTTGGCTTTGGCATCTCCAGAAGCAACACTGTCGAGGTGCAGTGTTAGAGGTGATGGGACAAGCCCACAAAGAGCACGGTCCACCTCCTCTTGAAACCCACCCACAACTGGCAGAACTTCCCTTCCTGCCTCCATGGATATAATTAAGTAGAGACGGAACTGGAAGGTGGGTAAATGAAAAGCACCTTGACCACAGTTCATGATGACCACATTAGCAAGAATCCCCAGGAAGAGCTGACCATAATCTTAAACCATCCACCATTCTGAAATGAGGTTAGGCTTGCTGATGCACTGGAACTCATTTAAGCATGAGGCAAAGATGTCTGCAAAAGAATTTGTTGACGGAAATATTGTACATTGTGTGGATCTGCCCACTTGTGAATGCTGATGGTTTCTGACCAGCCTTGTAAAGTGAAAAGCTTGCTCTTTTTTCTGCATTTGCAACAATCCAAACTTTCTTGCCAAAGTCAGCCGCCTTGGCTTGTGGTGAGAGAGCAAGAACTGGCCTCGGTTCAGTACAGAGCTCTCCAGGATAATCTCACACTCTGTTCCCGGGCAGAAAATTGGCCAAAGCAGGGGCTTGAGGCATGCATAGGAAGGTAAGAGGAATCCCTTGCCCATATAAATACTCCATGTCCTTGACAGCCACCATCAGACTCTGGAGGTCTTGCTCAGTTGTAACGTTCTGAAAGGGTTGCACACAGAATCGGCAGACGGATTTCTACACGTTTGTCTCACTTGCTTCGAGCTGGAGTTGACCGTAGGAGGAAACAGCGCGTGGTCCCAGGTACGTGAGGGAATTCTGAAGGATAACTGTTCTCCTCATGAAGTGCAGAATGAAAAAGTTTCCTTGGAGAGGTCCACCTTGCAGTTTTTGATGAGAGCTGTGGTGTTGAGATAGGACAGAGGCTTTCCCAATGAGCCAACATTGTGGAGTACCACTGGTCTCTGTTCTTCATGGGTGCCCTCTGAATAGTCATAAGCACCTTTACTGTCGTTTCCATGACCACTTCCCCTCTTTCCAGAAAGAATTGCCATTCCTTCTCATTCCACCAGTGGCAGGGTTCAAAGAGCTACAGCTACTGGGAAGTCCCAGTGGGAAGAGCAGAGAGCTCTCTTGGGGCAACCCCCACTTCTTCCCTCAACCCACTCCCTCCACATCTCCGTTCTCAGACTGCTGTCTCCAGGTCCTCGCGTCCCACCATCTGGTGTTGCTGTCTGTTCTCCAGGTAAGCAGCAAGTTCCAGGTCTCCTGCCTCCTCTGCTTTGTTACCCGCAGTGTTGCCCTGAAACAGATGCAGTGAAGGAATAGACAGAGGGCGTAGAAGGTCAGTTTGCATTTAGGCAGTTCAAGTGAGTCATGTTTTACGGAAGTGCGGGGCATATTTACTCTCAGGATGAGAGAGCATTTACTGCCCCTCTAATTACACTGAGTGGGTTACAGGATGGCTGGGTGGCTCCCTTTGCCACCTCGCATGGGAATAACATGTGGGGCAAATTATCAGCTATCCTGAATCAGCCGCTTCCCTCCCTCAAAGGACATTAATGAACAGGCTACATTAATGAGACATCCCCATGGTTTCATGGCTACTACTGAAACTGGCTTAAAAGTAATTTAAAATAACAAATTTGAATTCTCAAGTTACTTTACTGGGATTGGAACACATTTTCCAGATTATTAAATCCAAGCTTCCACATTACTCCAATAATATAGCCTCTACACTAACATGTCCATACATAAGCATTGTTTACGCACAGGAGAGACTGACTGTACAACTACTGTACAACTACAGGCATGCATGTCAGAGACTAAATGTATGTGTATAATATAAAATATATTTACTGTTGCAAATAATTGAGCAGTTGAATAATAGAATAAACTAGAAGCTTTTAGTACACTTGACAAATCATGGAGTCTGTGAATAGTGTGCGCACATGCAAAACCAATTGAAAACATTAAACACATGAGATTATCAGCTTGGAGGTTGCAAAAAAAAAGTGCCCCATTAGCAAAGAAACCAGCAAAAAATTACTGTTGTCTTGAAATTCCTTGGAGCTTGACTAAAGAAAGTGAGTAGGTTATAATGACATTATTGGAAGATTTCAACATCAGGAAGCTGGGTTAGGAATAAAGTTGATGGGGTTAGGAACTGGATTTGTTTCCAACTGGGAGATTGCTTCACCATGACCAAGATGAATTTTTAGTGATTCTGACAAAACTGATTTTAATCCAGTATCTTTACTACTCTGTATGGTGCAAGCTCAACACCAGGAAGCAGGACAGAAGGAAAGCCCAGTAGAAATTTGTCATTCAAAGAGGTGAAATGCTTTAGCAAAGTGTGGGTGAACAAACTAACACAAACAAGGTTAAGAGACAGCTTGTATGTGATGCAGGAGGGGAGAGGGTGGAAGGATTGCACAGGAGGCAGGTGGGAGGGGACAATTCATGTAAACATGTTCAGCTTATTCTTTCCTTACCTGCAAATCAGTCTGTGTCAACGAGGCCCCAGCACTGATTAGGAAGCGACATATTGTACGATACCGATGAGATGCTGCTTTGTGCAATGCTGTCTCACCCCTGTTGAGGAAATCGAAAGGTCACAGTCTGTTAACTAAACTATGGGCTGTTTCTTTCTCATGGAGCATGAAACAACAGTGTCTTGGGAAATGGAAGGGTGCGAAGGATAAATAGACAATGCTAGTCAGCCTCTGCAGAGCGAGAAACAGCTGACATTTTAGGTCAGTGTCCTTTCCCCACAGCTAGAAAACATTAGACGTATTACTGCCCGGAAAGTCATATCCACTTGGTGGTGCTAAGGTTCTACTCGGAAGCATTGGACTCTGGCACCAGAAATCATTCACGGAAGTCCAGTTTCAGGAATTGGATGGGACGTTGTGGAAGGAGCAGTCTCTGCAGAAGGCTGAAGGAGGAAACACCTTGGAGGAGGTGCGGGAGATGGTGGAGGATGAGTGGGGAGGACAGAAGGAACCCAATCATGATTTTGGAGAGGGGTAAGAGCAGGAGTGTGGGAAATGGAAAGGATCCTGCCAATTTCAGTGGAGCATACTCGCATGAGGAACCCTTCTGGCCCTCTGAATCTGCCAACCAATGCAGTTCATGCCCTTTTCCCACAGCTCTGCAATTTCATCTTAGTACTGATCAAATGTCCTTTTAAAAGCTACGCCAGGTGATGCTTTCTATAGGCCCAGCACCTGCTGCCTAAAACACTGGTTTCCCTCATTGGTTGTTTTTCCAATAAACCTCTCTCCTCCATCAATGGTAATGTCTCTACCCAAACCTTTCACTTCCTACACCTTCACATCTCCTCTTAGCCACCTCTGCTCCAAGGAGAATGACCCCAGCTTTCTGAGCCAATCACTCATCTTCTGCACCCTCACCAAGGCATTCACCTCCTTCCTGGTGTGGTAAATAAAACTGGGTGCAACTCTCCAACTCTGGACTAACCACAGGTTCATCACTGCTTCCTTGTTAGACCTTGTATGCTTTCTCAGTCTGCTCATCCTCAAACCTTTATGCATGTATGCACCCAGATCTCCCTTTCCTTGCACCCCCTGTAGAAATGTACCCCTTACGTAGCCACTCCCTCTTCTTCCCACCAATATCTATGGTATGGCACTGCCCTTTGCTGCATTAACATTTATCTCCCCATTCCCCCAACCTTTGAGTACTTTGAACTTGTCTCCTGCAGCCCATATTCAAGTATCTGTCAGGAAAAGCAGTAGTGCCAACGTGAACAACCATCACACAAATCTATTCCGAACCTAGTCTCTTACTAAGTTAAGAACTCAAAAGGTTAAGTGCAGGCATGAGGTTAGTGTGGATAGTGACCAGAAGGCATGGACTGGGATCAGGATTTGATAATGCAACATATCTCAATATTTCCCCACCACTGAGGTTAAATTGACAGACCTGCAGTTGTTGGGTTTAACATAACCCTTGTTCAGAAAAAAAAGAGTAAAGGTTTGAGATGCTCCAGCCTTCTGGTATCACCCCTTCTATCTAAGCATGACTGGGAGATTTCAGAAACCATTGAACCTACAGCACAGAGACAGGCCCTCTAGCCCAATGAGTCTGTGCCAAGGACCCATTCATACTGATCCCATTTTATTCTCCCCACGTTCCCTTCAACTCCTCCCAGATTCTACCACTCACTTGCACACTAGGGGGAACTTACAGTGGATAATTAACCCACCAATCTGCACATTGTTGGGAGGAAACTGGAGCACTTGGGGGAAACACTCACAGGGAGAACATGCAAACTCCACACACAGACAGCACCGGATATCAGGATCGAACCTTGGTCACTGGAGCTGGGAGGCAGCAGCTCTACCAGCTGCACCACTTTCTGTTCACTGCATCCTAATCCTCACCTCCCCTTTTTCTGCATCATAAAACTTTGTTATTTGTAACCTGTTAGCAGTTCTGTTAAAGTGGCACCAATCTGGAACAAAAACCCCCCGTCTACAGATATTGACTGAACTGCTGAGTATTTCCAGCATTTTCTGTTTTTAATTTTAGATTTCCACTTTTATAATGAGCAATGTTACAGTTTCTGTTTCAACGAGGCTGCAGCTGCTGGAATCTGCACCAAAAACAGAACACTGGAAGAACTCAGCAGGTCAGGCAGCATCTGTGGAGGCAAAAGATGAAAGTCGACATTTTGGGTTGGGACCCTGTATCAGGAGTGAAATATCGACTTACACCTTTTGGGTTCTCAGATGCTGCTTGACCGAGTTCTTCCCATGTGCTGTTTTTTGCTCTCCATTTCAACGCATTGCTTTGCAGTGATTATTAAACCTTCGAGCTCTGGATTATCATCACATTACCGTAGACCCTCTGCAAATACAACAGAATACCTGCAATTACTAGCACTCCACCATGGGTCCTCTGAGAATGGTGACCCAGAGACTGTGTGTGTGCACCCACGGCAAACAATAACATTTCTTTATTAGTCATATGTACATCAAAACACACAGTGTGTAGAGTGTGCTGAGGGCAGCCCACAAGTGTCGCCACACTTCCGACGCCAACATAGCATGCCCACAACTTCCTAACCCGTACATCTTTGGAACGTGGGAGGAAACCGGAGCACCCGGAGCAAACCCACACAGACACGGGGAGAACATACAAACTCCTTACAGACAGCGGCGGGAATTGAACCCGGGTCGCTGGTGCTGTAATAGCGTTACGCTACCGTGCCGTAATATTGTGAGCCTACAAACATGCGAGCACCATCTTTAGACATTGACACCTTCCTCTGTGTCCACTGCAAGTATTGATGCACTTTCCTGGATTATTTGAAAACACTTACACATGTGCTTATCTGCAACTGCTGGCCCGCTCCCAAATGCAGGCCCACTCCCCATACACTGACCCATTCTGAAGGACGCTCCCCAGAACTGACATTGTTTATTTTGTCAGAAATAAAAGTCAGGGAACATTTAAGTGAAGCCTCTGACACATTCTCCCCTATTTTTCTCGTCTACCCTTGCGTGAACATTACACCCAAGGTAACAAAAACAAGTTGAGATCATTTGAAATCATCTCAAACAAAATGCTAAATGGAGACTCAGAACAGGTCTTGGGGGTGGGGGGAGCTGGGATCAAAGCTCGTTCAGTTCCCTTGGGGTGAGGTCGGTCACTTTTCCAAATGCAGTATTACAGAAACTCAGTGCCAACAAGTATGATGGAAAAAAAGTAACAGATAGACACTTACGTTTCAGCTTCTGCTATGTCTAATAACTCACGAGGACCTGGAAGAAAATAATAACAATGTGGAAATCAGGATCCCCAGGTTAACATTGAAACCCAGCAGTACATAAAATAACTTTGGAAAATGACTTAAAACTCGTATTCCATCTCTGTTCATCTCTACCCTGATGCCACAGATACTGAAAGTATGGACAGGGACTGATGGGGAGCAACAACACAATACTGAGCATGTGGACAGGGACTGCTGGGGAGCAACAATGCAATACTGAGAGTGCAGACAGGGTCTAACAAGGAGGTGCTGTGTCAGTACTGATTGAGTTAAGAAGTGGATCACACCACCCTTTAATTCATAACGGAATAACAGGTAACCCAGTGCGGAAACCTGACTACTGTCTCATTTGGCCTACATGTGAATCTTGTCCCCCACACTTAGTACCCAGAGGAGAAGCTCGGTGTACTATTGGTCATAAAAACAATGGACTGTAGCACAGATGTGTCTTGATCAATGAGAAGTAGGAAATGGCCTTAAACCACTGAATGGCCTCTTTCTGTTCATATTTTCATCATATTCTATATCTTCTCACATCATAGAAAGAGGCTGATCGGCCCATCAAGTCTATGCCAGCTCTCAGAGCAATCCCATCCCCCCCTTTTATTTCCCTATAACCTAATCAGCCACATTCCCATCAACCACTCCTACCCACCCCTGATTCTCCTGCCACCTTCCTACACCAGGGGCAATTTACAGTGGCCAATTAAGCAACCTGCATGCCTCTAGGATGTGGGAGGAAACTGGAGCACCCGGGGGAAACAGAAAACGTGAACTATTCCCATGTTCCCATCATTAGTTGTCCCGTTCTTACGTTTTGTGGCAAGGTTGACTACAATCAGGGTCAATGGGGCTATCGTTCAGACTTTACGCCAATGGAATACCTCAGGGCTTAAGAAGCAATAGGCAGCTCTGGTCTTGTTATAATCAGAAATGTAACATGCGGAACTCACCATGTTCTATGATGTACTTTACAAGTTCTTTATGGCCATTCTTTGCAGCACAGTGTAATACAGAGTAACCCTCAGAACTGCACACCATCAGGCTGGCTCCCTTATTGCAAGAGTCTATGAACTAGAAAACACATAGAAACCAAAATTTACACATCCTTGTATTTGTACATGGTTCCCCATTAATGTTCAAAGGGCCATAGAAATAGACCAGAATCACAATGTATGCCAATTGCAAACAGGGAGCGGTACTTCTTTCTGCTTCCAACCACAGATCCTGCAAAGAGCATCAGGCCCCGGAAGCCATTCAAAGCGCGGCCTCAGACATCCAACTGATTTGAAATCAGAAGAGAAAATGTTGGAAATACTCAGCGGTTCAGGCAGCTTTTGTGGAGAGACACAAAAATACCATTTCAAGTTAATTATCTTTATTAAAGCCAAGAGAAGTTACTGATTAACGAGTTTTAAGATAAAGGGGAAAGGCAATTGATAGGAAAGAAGTTTAATGAATTGTTCTGGAGACGTTCTACATACGCCGGAGGAACAGCACGACATCTTTCAACTAGGCACATTACAGCCTTCTGAACTCAACAGGGAGTTCAACTACTGCAGATAGTCTGCAATTCCCATACAGGGGTGGTTTTATTTTGGATTTTCACCATTTGCATTTCTTCTGGACTGACGTGTTCTTTACACTCCACTACCACCCTCTATCACTTTGCACGATCACCCTTTGTACCATTTAATCTTTCCTGCAACGTTCCCCACTACTGCCCCTCCATTTTGCTCTTCCTTCCACTGCTCCCTAGATTTTAATGAAAAGTCATCAGTTTAGAGAGGTGAGAAATGATCTCATTGAAACGCACAAAGTCTTTTACTGTGCTTGACAGGACAACGATACAAAGTTGATGTTTCCCTGGCTGGGGTGTCTGGATTCAGGGCTCACACTCTCAAAACTAGGGGTCAGCCATTCAGAACAGAGATGAGGAGGAATGTCTTTATCTAGGCAGTAGTGAGTGTTTGGAATTCTCTACAGAGGGCTGTGGAAGATCAGTCGTTAGTACATTCGAGACTGAGATCAATAGACTTTGGGTACTAAGTGAATCAGAGGTATGAGGTTAGTGCAGCACAGTGGTGATAGGGTAGAACGTCAACCATGATCTTACTGAATGACAGACCACATACAACGGGCCAAATGGCCTCCTCCTGCTTCCATTATGTTTTTATGTAATTTGAAGCCTTGGGCCAGATCAAGCTGGATTTGCCCCGCAGGGACTGGACTAACTGCCTATGGGGTCACCCCGCTTACCCCTACCTGGTCCACTTACTGAGGGCCGATCGAGCTGACCCGCCACACCCAGGACTTGTCCGCGGAGACCCGGTGCGGCCTCAACACCAGCTCAGCCTTTGCTCTAATGGAGGCATTTCAGATCTACTAAATGGATGTAAATGAGTTCTTAAAAAGTAACTAAACAAAAACATAAAAATAATTAAAATGAATTCTGATACAATTAAAAATTTAACTTAAGTGGAAACAAAAACATTTTCTTCCTAATCTTTAGACCAGAAAATAACCTGCTGGAGGAACTCAGTGGGTCGAGCAGCAGCTGTGGGAGAAAAGGAATTGTTGATGTTTCGGGTTGAAACCCTGCTTCAGGGCTCCGATAAATGGAGACTGACTTGTAATTCTATTTCTCTTTCTACAGATGCTGCCTGGCCAAATTTGTATCACCAACTAATTCCATCTTTATTTTAGGTTTCTGGTGTCTGCAGTATTTTGCTTTTATGACTAATGTTTTGAATTGGATTGGCTGGAAACACCAACCAGCAAGAGCACTAGGCTACCATGTCATGTTGTGTTTCCATATCACACATATATAGACACAGCCAGGACAAATTTGCAGTCTGCATTGTTACCTTTTGTAGGTTACCCTCCAGGACTGAATGAAGAAGTTCTGAAAGACAGACATGGGCAACATGTTAAATGTAGGACATAACACAGTGACCAACCAGCTGATTAAGAACAGTGTTCAGAATACCTGTCCATCAACACTGGGTAATAATGCACTTTAAAAATCTGTGATACAGGTAGAGAGCAGATTATCCTATTGAATCCTTCTGTGTTTGAACCTCTCCACATAGATGATGGTAGGATCTGATGAAGCTAAGGGAGGAAGTGGATCAGTACCAAGCAGAAGCAGGGTTCGAGTTAATAGAACAGAGGTTAGAAACAGGAAAAGCTAAAACAAGAAAGCAGGCCCAAAGGAACTGTAATCTGTGATGTACTTTGGGTGCCAGTAGGAATTTTCCATAAGTACCATACGATTGAAATAAAGACCATTTAAAGGTTGATCTTAAACCTACTCAGGGGCAGCGCAGTGTGCCACAGTCTGTGCCAGCTCTGATTGCGCTCTGGGCATTATTGCATTGCTCTTAATTTTTGTAGCATCACTATAGATTAATGTTACAATTAAAAGAATTGCTGTATATTCATGCTACAATTAATAGTTATAGCATTGCCATAATTATCATTGCTATATATAATGCTACAATTACCAGCATTATGGCACTGCTATAGTTATAGTATTGTTGCTATATATTAATGCAACAATTAATAGTCTTATGGCAGACTGTTCGAAGCTGTCATATGTACCATCTGCAAGAAGCACTGGAGCAACTTGCCGTGGCTTCTTTGAAGGCACCTTCAAACACTGAGACTCAGGGAAAACCGTTGGAACTTCTGAACCCCTCAAGAAGGCGGCTAATGCTAACAGTCACGACCTACACCAGAATAATTTTATCCAGGGTAAGGTTTATTATAAGAATGGAAGGAAGTACCTTGTTCTTCAGAAGATGTGGGAGGCCTGAAGAGAGAAGAAAGCAGAAATGACTTCTGGGGTTACTCACTGCAACGGTAAAATACTTCTGCCGCGTCAGTGAGAAAGGCAGTCAGTATACCAACGCACAGTGGCAGCGGTTTGTACCATCTACAGGAGACACTGCAGCAACTCACCAAGACCCTCAGACAGCCCCTTCCAAACCCACCACCTCTACCAGCTAGGAGGACAAGGGCAGCAAAAGCATGGGGAACACCACCCCCTGGAAGTTGCCCTCCAAGCCACACGCCATCGTGCCTTGGAAGTATATCGCCGTTCCTTCACCGTCACTGGGTCAAAATCCTGAAACTCCCTTCCTAACAGTACTGTGGGTACACCCACACCTCAGGAACTGCAGCGGTTCAAGAAGGCAGCTCACTGCCACTTTCTCAAGGGCAATTATGGATGAGGAATTAAATTCTGGCTCTGCAAAGCCCACGCCCCTTTGAATGAATTAAAAAAAAACATGATAGCCCCTCAAATGTCAGGATAGAAAGATCTACCGTGTGGGTTTGTGTCAGGGGTTTAGAAACATTATTCCATTGGAAAGAGGGAAAGATTATTGGGATGGGTTGGGGTGACAGAAGTGCGGGGCACGTTGCTGCAATCAGAAGTGAGGGACTGTTGTCAGGGTCGGGAATCATATTTTTGACAAGAGAAATGCTCAGGATGTTCTGGGATCAGGACTGTAGAGAAGGTTGGTGAATCAGGAGCACAGGGATTGTTGTCAGGAATGGGACTGCAATGGAAAGCACTTCATTAATGGATTGTGGGAATTGCTGTCAGGATTCTGAGTGCAGGATGTGTGCTTGGAAACAGTGATGGGAATACTGTCTGGTTTGGGAGCACCTGGAAATGTTATTGGGAATGTGATCAGTATCAGGAGTTTGGGGAATGTCGTCGATATGGAGTGTGTAGTAATGATTGCGGAATCAGAATCTGTGGATTGTTAAAAGGATTGGGAATGTGTAGGATATTGTTGCAATTCTTAGTTTCAGGAATTTTGCTTGGATAAGGAATATTGTTGGAAAAAAGAGCCTGCAGATGGTTATCAGGATTGGGTGCATGTGGAGTTTTGAGGAGTATTAGTAGAATCAGGAGCGTGAGGACCAGGTCAGGACCTTGTGTGTGGGGAATGTTGCTGGTGTGACGATCGAGGGAAAGGGTTGAAAGATCAGCTTGTTCCTGAGTGTGACATCTCATGTTGGACGTGCAAGGTTTGTACCTGAGCTTCTGCGGTCCCAAGCTGCCTGTCTGTCTGCCAAGAAGTTGGTGTTGGATCCCAGACTCAGATTCACAGCTGTCACTTCCAATCCACTTGCCACTGGAACCATTCCACAGTTCTGTTTTCCTAAAAATCCAAATCACATTCAAATTTTTTCAATTACATCCCAGATCTGAGGTTTATTTTCCTTTGAGTTTCTCTGCTTTATTCCCATAATGAAGGAGAAGTAAGCTGGAATATTGTTTTATGGGAACTGCCTGTCTCACACAGGAATAATATGGTTGCTCTTCACATACAAGGCAAGGCTCTGACCAGTGGTGTGTAATTCAACTATAGAGGCATCACTGTTGAGCCCAAACCTGCCTTCAGTAATTTCCACAGATTAGACAGTGTGTGTCCTGGTGAGATCATTTAACTCAGCAATGTACAACTTGATCTTTCTTTTTAAACTAAGCTTTGAACTTTACAAACTGAACTCAGTTTGATGGAAAAACCGAATGGCAAAGAAAATAACATTTTAAGACATAGGTAACTTGAGACATTACATGTCAAACAGTCTTCATGCACGTTGAAAGTATCCTGACTAGTTGCATCATGGCTTGGTACGGCACAGGAATGCAAGTGGCTGCAGAGAGTGGTGGACACAGCCCGGTCCATCATGGGCTCAGCCCTCCCCACCATTGACAGCATCTACAGGAGGCTCGGCCTCGAGATGGCAGCATCTATCATCAAGGATCCCCACCATCCAGGTCATGCCCTCTTCTCACTGCTAGCGTCGAGCAGGAGGTGCAGAAGTCTGAAGTCCCACACCAGGTTCAGGAACAACTACTTTCCTACCACCATCAGGTTCTTAAACTGACCTGCACAACCCTAACCCCACCTCAGCAATGGGACACTACACACCACCTCTTCACTACTATGGTCTCGTCTCTGTGGTTTTCTTTGCACTGATGTCTTGCTTTGCAGAGCCTTTTTTTTCTCCTCAGTCTCTTGTGTAATTCATTTTCTGTGTGTCGTCTGTACCTACGTGCTTGTGATGCTGCTGCAAGCAAGTCTTTCATTGCACCTGTACCTCACCGTACTTGTACACACGACAATAAACTCCACTTAAAACTTGATTTGACTTGAAAGAAAAAGACTTGCATTTATGTTGTGCCTCAGGATGTCTTAAAGCCCCTTACTGCCTATGGACTGTATTGAACTGCTGTAATATACAATACGTTAGGCTGGCATAGAAAAGAATTGGCTATATGGAAAAGCTACCCAGCAGTGCCCATGATTCTACCCCAAGGCAGAGGTGAGGCTGGACAGAGGCAAGACATGGTCGTTGCAGCACAGCGACATACCCAGGGGAAGGGTCCACCACTAGGTCTGGCATTCCAGGGGTTGTCCCAACTTTTGGGGTGGCTGCAATCTCAGGATCCAGAATAAAGAGCTCATCATGAGCAACCTCTGTCACAAAGTGAAGATGCTCCTGAGGAGAAAGGGAATACAGTTAATATTTTTAAATAGTTGACAATTAATTCTGAACTTCCTTTTATTTTTGGAGTTTGAATTGGGTGTCAGGTTTCTCTAACTTAGAGACATACAGCATGGAAACGGGCTCATCAACCCATCTGGTCCCCATCTAAGCTAGTCCCGTTTGCTCGTGTTTGGCCCATATCCCTCTACACCTTTCCTATCCATGTACCTGTTCAAGTACCTTTTAAACATTGTTAAATGTACCTGCCTCAACCACTTCCTCTGGCAGTTCGTTCCATATACTGACCACCCTCTGGGTGAAAAAGTTGCCCCTCAGGTTCCTATTAAATCTCTCCCCTCTCTCCTTAAACCTACGCCGTCTATTTCTTGATTCCCCAACCCTGGGAAAAAGACTCACTGACCCTATCTATGCCCCTCATGATTTTAAACGCCCCTCATTCTCCTAGGCTCCAATGAAAGAAGTCCCAACCTGCTCAACCTCCCCCCATAACACAATCCATCAGGTGCTGGCAACATCCTCGTTAATCTCCTATGTCCTCACTCCAGCTTGATGGCATCTCTCCTGTAGCAGGGCAACCAAAACTGAACACAATATTCCAGATGTGGCCTCACCAACATCTTGTATAACTGCAACATAACATCCCAACTTCTATACTCAGTGCCCTGACTGATGAAGACCAGTGTGCCAAAAGCTTTCACCACCAGCCTGTCTACCTGTGACGCCACTTTCAGGGCACCATGTACTTGTACTCCTAGGTCCCTCTGTTCCCAGGACCCGACCGTTCACTGTGTAACTCCTACCCTTATTTGTCTTCCCAAAATGCAGTACCCTGCACTTAGCTGAACTTACGCCTGCTCAAAGTGTGTTACAGGCAACACAGCAGCTTTACACTGCCTGCTCATTGTAACTGGGCTGAACTTTCATCCGTGACTGGGCTGCTCTTGAGTGGGCAGGAGGTACAGAAGCCTGAAGCCCCACACCACCGGGGTCAAGAACAGCTACTTCCCTTCAACCATTTGGTTCTTGAACCAACAGACACAACCGTAATCACTCCAGTTTAGCAACACTATGACCACTTTGATCACTTTGCACTAAAATTGACTTTTTTTTTGCTTTAGTTGTGTTCTTTCTTGTAAAAATTGTGTATAATTTATGTATGTTTTCTTGAGAATGCTGCTTATCTGATACTATGTGCCTGTGATGCTGCAGCAAGGAAGTTTTTCACTGCACCTGTGCACATGACAATAAACTTGCCTTTGACCTGAGTTCATCCAGCAGCTTGTTTTTCTGTTGTTGAAGCAAGGCAGCCACTTCACCTGACACATTGCACAACACTCACAGACACACTTCCCTCTCCCTTGCATAATGAAATCCACCGTGTCACTGGCAGCCTGCAAGTCCCAACCGTTGTGGAGGAGGTACCGCTGCCCATTTCTGGAGCAGCCATTGCTGTGGCTGTGCCCAGTAGCCGGGATGAAGCCATCAAAGGTGATGACTCCTCCTGCATCCCATGTCATCCCCAGCCTTCGCCCTCTTCCCTGTGACATAGCAGGAATAGGTGCAGGCTCTTCAGGTCCCTGCTCTCGACTGCTGGGAAGGTCTTGGCTTTTGGAGTTAGTGGGGGCCCCTCTGCCGATCGCCCCACCTGCATCATTGTCATTGGGGCTTACGATGCAGCATGGGGTAACTGGGGAGAAATGCCCCTGCATCCATCTCCCCTGGAATTACTCTGCTGGCAATGAGCTGCCAAGCACTTTGCTGCAGTTAGTGAAGTGCTGACTGAGGCTGTGGTTATTGCTATTGGTTTAATATCGTCACTTGACCCAAGGTACAAGTGCTACGATGAGATGGACTATGACCTCACGATCCACCTTGTTGTGACCTTGCACTGTATTGTACTGCACTTTCTCTGTAGCTGTGACACTTTACTCTGTACTGTTATTGTTTTTTACCTGTACTACCTCAATGCGCTCTGTACTAACCCAATGTAACTGCACTGTGTAATGAGGTGACCTGTACGATCGGTATGCAAGACAAGTTTTTCACTGTACCTTGGTACAAGTGACAATAATAAACCAATACCAATACAGTGCATTGAGGTAGTACAGGTAAAAACCATTAACAGAACACAGAGTAAAGTGTCACAGCTACAGGGAAGTGCATTGCAGGTGGACAATACAGTGCAAGGTCATAACAAGGTAGATTGTGAGGTCAAGAGTCCATCTCATCGTATAAGGGAACTGTTCAATAGTCTCATCACCGTGGGATAGAAGCTGTCCTTGAGCCTGGTGGTACGTGCGCTCAGGCTCCTGTATCTTCTACCTGAGGGGAGAAGAGAGAATGACCCGGGTGGGTGGGGTCTTTGATTATGCTGGCTGCTTCACCAAGGCAGTGAGAGGTAAAGAAAAGAGTCCATGGAGGGGAGGCAGGTTTCTGTGATGCGCTGGGCTGTGTCCACAACTCTCTGCAGTTTCTTGAAGTTATCAGGTATCCTGCAGAAGGTCACGTTGTGCAAGGCTTGGGCGCTGATCTGTAAGAACCTGTGTGATTGCCATTCTTCATCCTCCATGAATGCATCCCGTGGACAGAGGCATCGCTGCACCACCAAACCATCCATGGTTACAGTGGACTGCTCCAATCCCTGTGTAAGCGTGCAGAGTGGGTTTGATACCTGCTAATTCATCACATCCTTTGCCGCTGTGCCCAAACCAGCATGCCCACTGCTGACCCCGTCAAGCTTGGACATCCTACCACGGCCTCAGTCTTCACTATCCTTGTGTGTGCCGACAGACAAAATCCGTTGCACTGTGACACAGAAGAAGGGATTGTGGCCGGCAGAACTTCCACCACAGGGCCCCTTCCAAGGCGGAATTGTCACTGCATGAACCATAGGACAAGTGATAGGTCTGTGAGAAACCCAAAGCGTACGCTTGGGCCGAGAAGGTGAGAACGTTTAAGATTTTCATTGAACACATGATTGATTTTGTCCCGTTATCCGTGCCGTGGCTGGGTGAGGAAATACTCTCTCCAGGGAGCTAATGAGGCTCCCCATTCCCTGTCTCTACAACCATGCATCATAGAACAGTACAGCACAGAACAGGCCCTTCAGCCCAAAATGTTGTGCTGACATAGCTATTCCCTCCTACCTACAGAATGCCCATATCCCTCTATTTTTCTCTCATTCATGTGCTCATCCAAGCCCCTCTTAAAAGCCCCCAATGAATTTGCCTCCACCATGCTATCAGGCAACAACCACTCTCTCAGTAAAAAAAACGTACCCCTCACGTCTGTTCTGAACCTACCCTCTCTCACCTTAAATGCACGCCCTCTGGTATTGCATCCTGCTAGTATTTCCCAGACACAGTCATTAAAGCAGCATGGAAACAGACCCTTCAGCCCAACTCGTCCATGCCGACCAAGTTGCCTACCTGAGCTAGTCCCACATCCCGCTAAACCTTTCCTATCCACGCATCCATTTCCTTTCCTGTGTCTTCCTATCAGATGTGGCGTCACTTCTGTTTCCCCCACCTCTGCCAGGTTTTCTGTGCTCCCTCTCCTGCAAGGGTGGGCCGAGACCGATGAACGAGGGTGGTAGTAAATGTTGGACGGCTAGATGCTGAACGCTTGGTGACTGTGGAGGAATGAAACGGCAGAGAGACGAGACCGAGTCCCAGTCCCAGGGGTGACAGTGCGAACGAGGGCGAGAGGAAGGACAAGCCATTGGCGTGGGAGTGACGTTCTCGAGTTGGAGAGGTGGGTGATCGGGGAATCACTGGACTGTCTGTACGTCAGACTGTAGATGAATGTCCCACCGTCCTTCGATGAGGAGTGTTGGTCCACACTCCGACCGTTCCCCTCTCTGGTAATCACCGGCTAAAGCAAGCTTCTGCTTCCCATTGGCAGGGAATATGACAAGACCTGACTACCACCACACCCCGCCACACCGTGACGTTCAGTGGGAAGCCACTGAAATCAGGAACAGCCTTGGTCCATTTTCCGATTCCCTTGCACGGCCAGCCCACCACGTACTGCGTTTGCAAGGATCTGTTATCAGTGCAGCTGGAATCAGGTGCACAGTTCGACTAGTCAGGAACCCTGAGGATATATCAATGCAGTGAAGAGACTCTGACAAACAAGTGGCAGAGATATTCTGGGGCTTCTGGCTCCTGGGCACCTCCCAATTCCCCAACACCACCCCCCCCAATCCCAATGCCCCCTCCCCACCAAGCCCTACCCAACACCAATCTACAACTGGCTCATCAGGAAGTTAAAGTTCAGCCATTCTCTCCAGATCTCTTCACCCTCTCCTGCTTTAACACCATCCTGACGATTCGCCACTTTGACTTGGCAGAAGACATTTCTCCTCCTTTTTCTACACCTCTCCAACATTTTCCAGCACCAAGGTACATAAATGCAACTTGCTGTTGTAAGTGTCAACAGAGGCTAGGTTGCCGTACACAGATCCTCGGACCACACGCAACAACCTCAACGCAAGCAACCTGCAGTGGGGAAATATTCAATGATCCAAACTGGCTTAAGTACAAAAGATTCCCTGAGTGGTGGAGTTATAATGTTAGTTCTTCCTACCCTGGTACATGAGGTGAGATCGCTCAGAATGATAAGGATTCACATTGTCCTACCTGGGCTCTGTCAATACGGTAGAATCGATCCAAGGAGGTTGCTGCAGAGAGAAGGGATGCAAAAGATTAAGCTGAGCCACAAAGGTAAAGGTAACATTGCTCTGGGAGAACGGGGGCAGCTTAACAAATGGAGCAAGGTCAGGAGAACAGGATCATTAGGACAGAGGCAAAAGGGTGCACGACTGTCAGAAAGCAGTGATGTACATGCCAGGATATTGGGAGGCAGTGCTGGATATTGTACATCAGTGATACAAGCAGTTAGTGCTGAAAGTTACTCTAATCCTTAGGAGCACATCAATTTTGAAAACAGCACAAAAGCAAAATAATTCAGACATTCATTATGCCAGTTCAAAGGCAACTTGTTACTTATTGAGTCAGTGAATAAGCTGCTGCTCATTAATGTATGGGACCTCCCTTGTTAGTACCGCACTTGCAGACAGAATGAGATGGATGATTAAAAGGTAACATTTCTGTAATAAACATCTGCAGTTACTCACAGTCAAGGAAGCACCATTTGGAAGAAAGATTCTGGGAAGACAACATCTGTCGCTGGGAAGACTCACTGTCCTGAAAATAAAGAACAATGTCACATGTTTGAAAACTTTAGGACGTACAAGAGCAAAGGAACCGGTGGTTTCTGCTGTAGATTCCAGTGGTAAGAGTGGCTTCTGCAAGCAGTCTTCACCTCACGGAACCTGCTCCAACAGTGCAATGGGGGAAGGAGTCTAACAGTTGTCTCCCCTCGAGGGAGCAGGTTTCTCCCCTCGAGGGAGCAGGTATCGAGCAGATACTCAACCCTTCTATCGTGGCCCTCACTGCAGCCTGCTCTGTTGTACCAGGGCTGTGGAAACACTGCACGGGTGGGCTCAAAGCCTTCTTGAAAAAAAAGTAACATACCCACTGACCTGAAGGAATTCTGGCCCATGACTGGCCAAAATGGAAAAGGACTATTTGGGAGGGCATGGGGAAAGTTGAGTCTCCATTAGAAGCCCAGTGGGAAGGGAGGAAGGAGAGCACCCACTCCACCCCAACAAGCACCTCTGTGCAGAGTCTGTGGCTCCCACGTTAGAGTCATAGCACAGAAACAGGTCCTTTGGTCCAACTCGTCCATGCTGACCAAGTTGCCCACCCGAGCTAGTCCCATTTGCCTGCATTTGGCCCATAGCCACCTAAACCTTTCCTGTCCATATACCTATCTGAATGTCTTTTAGACATTGCAACTGTACCTGCCTCTACCACTTCCTCTGGCAGCTCGTTCCACATTCTCAGCACCCTCTGTGTGGAAAAGTTGCCCGTCAGGTCCCCTCCAAATATTTTCCCCCTCACTTTAAACCTGTGCCTCTAGTTTTAGACTTCCCTACCCTGGGAAATAGACTGTGACCATCTACCTCATGATTTTATAAAACCTCGATAAGGTCACCCCTTAGCCGCCTTCACTCCAGATGCTGGCCTCATCAGTCACCTCAGAAGCCACAGAACTCCTGAAGCAAGTCACCCTCAATCCCAAAGGGCCACATCCTCAGCACTGCTGCCACTGACCTCAGAGCCAATGAGCAATGGCCCTCTCCCAGGTGTTTACTCACCAACAGTAAACACGGGAATGTTGTTCACTGACGAGGACTATCCAAATTCCCAGCCCCCTTCACCCATCAGCTTTTCTACCCAGAGTGTCAATTCCTGCTTCTACTCCATTTTCTCAGGAAAATTGTGATACTTTAAGGAGCTTCTTGCATAGACTTGGGTTACTTTCTTTGTAACCAAGGAGGCTGAAGAGCAATTTAACTCAGGTGTATAAAATTATGAGTGTAAATGGGATGGATCTATTGCCCTTTAGCGGAGAGATTATAAAACCAGGGGAATAGATTTAAGGAAAGAAATTAAAAGGGTGAAAAGGGGCCATGAAATGACCTTGGTAAGTAAGATTAAAGAGAATCCTAAAGCCTCTTATTGGTACATTATAAGCAAGTGGGTAGCTAAGGAAAGAGTAGGTCCCCTCAGGGACCAAAAGGGTCATCTATATGTGGAGCCAGGGGATATGAGTGAGATCCCAAATGAACGCTTCTCACCAGTATTCACCTGCCAGGAGGACAGGGAGTCGTATGCTGATATTCTGGAGCACATCTCTATTAAGGAGAGAGGAAGTGCTAGAAATATTGGCGCACAGTGGGGTGGTTAGATTCTCAGGACCTGACGCAATCGATCCCAGGGTGTTAAGGGAAGCAAGGCAGGTGATTTCTGAGACTCTGATGGAGATTTTTGCATCTTTGTTCGCCACGGGCAAGGTACCAGGAGACAGGAGGACGGCTAGTGTTGTCCCCTTGTTCAAAAAGGGCGGTAGGGATATACCTGGATACATGGGGATACATCAGGCTGGTGAGCCTTACATCAGTGGTTGGGGAAGATTCTGAGGGACACGATTTATGTTCACTTGGAAAGGCAGGCACTGATTAGGAGGAGTCAGAATGGTTTTGTTCAGGGGGAGATCACGTCTCACAAACCTGATGGAGTTTTAGGAGGAGGTGACCAGGAAAATTGATGGCAGAGTGGTAGATGTGGTTTACCTGGGCTTCAGTAAGGCTTTTGCCAAGGTCCCGCATGGTGGGCTGGTCCAGAAGGTTAGGGCACAAGGGATCCGAGGCAATATTGACAAACTGGATCCAAAATTGGCTTGGTGATAGGAGGCAGAGAGTAGCAGTGCTGTCTTTTCTAACTGGAAGTCTGTAACAAGTGGTGTGTTGCAGAGATCGGTGCTGGGACCTTGGCTTTGATGAGAATATAGGGGGGTATGACTGTTAAGACTGCAGACAACATCAAAATCAGTGGAGTTGTATACAGCAAGAAGGTCTAAGGATACAGCCCCTGGATGGAGGGGCTGTAGATGGAACTTAATCCAGACAAGTGTGAGGTAATGCACTTTGGGAAGTCAAATTCGGACAGGACATACAGAGTAAATGGCAGAGACCTTAGGAGCGTTGATGTTCAGGGAGACCCTGGGGTGCAAGTTCATAGCTTCCTGAAAATGGAGACACTGGTGGATAGAGTAGTGAAGGCAGTATTTCATATATTTGTCTTCATAAACCGAGGCATTGAGTGTAAGAGTTGGGATGTCACGTTGCAACTGTGCAGAACACTGGTTAGACTGCATTTGGAGTGCTGTTTACAGTTCTGGCCGCCACGCTACAGGAAGGATGTGGTAGCAATAGAGAGAGTGCAGAAGAGATTCACCAGGATGTTGCCTGGAACGGAGGACTGTCGTTATAAGGAGAGATTGGATAGGCTGAGTTTATTCTCGGTGTAACATAGTAGGCTGAGGGGTGACCTTACAGAGGTTTATAAAATTATAAGGGACATAGATAGGATAGAGAGTCAGATTTTTTCTTTCCCTAGGGCAGGGGGGTTTAGAACTAGAGGGCACAGGTTTAAGGTGAGATGGGAGAAATTTAAAGGAGATCTGAGGGGTAGGTTTTTCTGGAACAATCTGTCAGAGGAGGTGGTGGAGGCTGATATAATCATAACTTTTAAAAGGTGCTTGGACCGGTACTCCAATAGGAAAGAAGTGGAGGGGTATGGACCTAATGCAAGTAAATGGGATTAGCATAGCTAGGTATCACAGTTAGTATGGACAAGGTGGGTTGAAAGGGTCCATTCTGTGCTGTACGTTTTGATGATTACTTACATCTACTTGAAGAGTTTTTAAATATAATAAGAGTCATACAGCACAGAAACAGGCCATTCAGCCCATCATGTCCATGCTGACCATCAAGTCGCCATTCATATCTCAGACTACCGGAGACACTTAAGAGCAGTTTGGAGGCCTTTGACAACTCAGATCCCCTCCACATCCATTCCCGTTAGTGTGGGTGCTGAGTCTGGGCAGCAGGCTGGATCGAGGGTGATCTGTTCTGAAACCATGCTGGAAACAAAATAAGAATGGCAAATGTGAAAAATTACCCAGCACGTCAGGCGGCAGCCTTGGAGAGAGGAACGATGTCAACGCTTCAGGTCAACTGGATCTGATGAAGGGCAGTGATTTGAAACGTTAGTTCTGTTTCTCTCTCCACAGATGCTGCCTGACCTGCTGAGAATCTCCAGAATTTTGTTTTTATTTCAGAAGATCCAGCATTTTGACTCTATACAGGTTATCAGAAGTTCACCAGTGGTAAATGATCCCTCACGCGGACAGAGACAACCTTACCTGGTAATGAAATTGATGTCCATCTGACGTTAATGGATAGAAGTCCTGGGAGAAAAGATAAATATCATTGCCGATAATTTATCTGCTTAGCATCTGGAAAACTACATTCCCTGAAGTGAGTCAGCTCTGAATTCTGAAACTATCATTTAATAATGTTACAACCCAATGATAACAAGTCATGACCCAACACCACCCCTCCATTAGCACCCCCTCAACACATGACTGGTAGGTCTGTGTTTAGAGATTCTAGCTCCTGCTGGGAGTAAGCATGTCAACCAAGCCAGGGTGGTTCCAGCATTGGCTTAGGATTGGTGGTAACCATAGCAACCTGTGGTTAGTGGGAAAATTCCGATCAAGGACTGAAATTCTTGATCCTTTCACAGAGGATGTTCTTCTCGTATTTCTTACAATGAAAGCTGGGAGGGAATCTAATGTTCTCCCGCTGGCCTCAGCAGGAAGTTCTTACCTCCTGCAGCCGGTCGATGTACTTGCGGCAGGTTTCCAGATCACAGTCTCCGTGGATGACGATAATTCCCAGTGGAATGGCTAAAGGAAGGGGTAGGAAAAAATGTATGCAGGATTACAGTCACTGGGTCACTTAACCTTTGGGAAGAGATTAGTATTCCATGAAAGGACTACATGTGGAAGCACTCTTATAGAAACAACCTGTGCTGGAGCAACAGGTCATGTAGGCAATCTGTGAGTGCTTTCCCCCAGCTCTTGGGGCCTTGTTGACTTGGCAATGTTCTACTCATTCATAGCCTAATGGTGGTAAGTTGTCACCAAATCATCACTGTTAAACTAAGTATTCAACCACTGTAAGTTAATACAACCAGCAAGCAGAACCAGGGTCTGCACATCTTTATGTCAGTTTCATTAGGTTTACACTGTTATTGCTCTTGATTTTGAAGAGCACGTTTAGCTACATCAAAGAAACCACGCCACATTACCATCTTAAATAGATTAAGGAATATATTTTAAGGCAATTGAAAGAAAGTTTTAAAACACTGCCTGATCTCGCAGTTTGGACAGATGTTGGTGATATCCACGTGTATCTGAGCAAAAATCTGAAAAAAAGAAAACTGGTGCAGTTTCGGAAAATGGGTCCAAAGTGAAGCAGAACATTGCTTTGGTGAAAATTATGTTACAAAATGACTTTCTCAGCACTTGCCATTACTGCCGGTGACATCCACATCTCGTGAACAAATAAAAACAAACTCCAGCTCCATTCCTTTATTCTCTTTCACTCTCTACATGTTACACAACTGATTACCTGCTCTGTGTGACGTTGGATAATGGATGATAGTGCAATCATTTGCTCTCAACAAACATCATACGTGCACTAACCCAGCAAGGACAAATTTAACCTAACCTCCCCATCAGAATAGGTGTGACCTTACCTGCAGTGAAATGAAGGCAGATTATACCTTGGCCTTTGTTACAGGAGGATTTGAGAAGAGGACAAAGATATCCTGCTGCATATTATTGCCTTGAAATATATTCCATTATCTATTTAAGATGGTAATGTGGCGTGGTTTCTTTGATGTAGCTAAATATGCTCTTCAAAATCAAGAGCAATAGCAGTGTAGACCTAATGAAAATGACATAAAAATGTGCAGACCCTGGTTCTGCTTGCTGGTTGTATTAACTTACAGTGGTTGGATACTTAGTTTAACAGTGATGATTTGGTGACAACTTACCACCATTGAGCTATGAATGAGTAGAACATTGCCAAGTCAACAAGGCCCCGAGGGCTTTGGTGAGACCATACCTAGAGTATTATGTACAGCTTTCATTTCCTTTAACTACAAAACAGATATATTTGTTATGGAGGGGGTGCTGTGAAGATTCACTGGATAGGTTGGTGAGTTTGTTCTATGAGAAGTGATCGAATAGACTGGGCCTGTATTCGAAGAATGAGAGACGATCTCATCAAAACTTACAAAACTATTACAGGACTCAACAAGTTAGAAAGGAGGGTGTTTCTGATGGCTGTGGAATCCAGAACCAGGGGTGACAGTCTCAGAAGAAGGGGAAGGCTGTTCAGTACTGAGATGAGGAGAAACTCCTCAACTCAGAGGAGGGTGAACCTTTGGAATTCCCTATCCTGTCGGCTCAAAGCATTGAATTCATTCAAAACAGATTTCTGGACATGAGGGGAATTAAGGGACATTGAGATAGTACCAGAAAATGGTACCGGGGGGGGGGGGGCAGATCACATTGATCTTGATGACTGGTGGAGCAGGTTCGAAGGGCCAAATTGCCTACTCCTGCACCTAATTTTTATGTTCTTATGAATTAGTGGAAGATCACATTGGGTGGGGCAATAGACTGGTGTTCCACTGTCCCTGTGGGCCTCCTGCCCACCGAGTTAGACTACAGCCACCCGCAGTACTTCCGTCACTACTCACATGTCTCTTGCAGCCTGTGCTTGGTGTACTGCATGCTCTCATAGTCCTGGAGACTGATCCTGTTCACCCGCATCCTCAGCCGACCCGGGACGGTGTGCGGGCTGCAAAACACAGTCAGTGAGGGTCTCGCGGAAAGAACGAAAGCTGGTGCCATGGCTTGTGGCTGACCACATTGAGAAATAGTTACCACTCAGGAGTTGTCCACCAAAGGATTCCAGACAACAAAATGGCCACAGGTAGGGCTGTGGTGACAGTGTTTTACTCACATACATGGATTTTGATTTAAATACCTCATGAACAATCCTGGCAATTTATATTTATACCGCACCAATTCATTCCCTTTAAGTGCAATCCTCTGAAAGCTAAGAGATCTAGAGTTTGCAAGATAGCAATCATCTGTACGACTTAAGGCTCTAGTCCTGTATTCGCTGGTTGTATCTTCGATTGTGGAGAGTGTTCATTCCTTCAAGGAGATCTGCCACATCGTACACCCTCACCCTCTACCAGACCCTCTGAGCCATAGCTGGAGCCCCTCCGTTCTCCACCAGACCCGCAGCCACCCTCAGCCAACCATCTCCCAAATTTCCAGACCCTCCGCTTCTCTCCACCTGAATCCTCTCTTGTTCTCACCCAAACCCTACCAAAATCCTCCCCAGCTCCTCACTCCCGCCTGCACAAACCCTCCTCTCACCCATACCCTCTCCTGCTCTCCACCAACCCCTCTCCAACTCGCAGAGCCTCTCCCTCTCTTCATTAGATCCTCCCGCACTCTCATTTCCCTGCACTCCACCTGAACCTTCTCCACTCTCCTCCCACACTCTCCCCTGCACTCTAACCCAACTCTTCCCCATGCCTTCCCCCGTTCTCACCCACTACCTCCCCGTGCTCTCCACCCAGACCCCTCCCCACTCTTGCTTTACCTGATAACTGCAACTGAACTGGGCCCGAGAAGGTGTAGGGAGGGCGGGGATCGACAGAACCACGACCTGGACTTGGCCAAACAGTACAGGGTATCATTACATACCCTGCAGATGAAAGTGAACTGGACTGTAACAGATTTCAGGAGGCCACGGACTGACCGATGCATGGGCGATGAAATTAAGTGCCAAGAAGTGCGAGGTGATAAATTTTGTGGAAGGGTTGTTGAGCAACAAAATCATTTTGTGTGTATTGGAGGAGATAAAGTATGTGGCTGGACGAAAAATATCAGTAGATCAATAATGCAACCCTGCCTATAATTACTCAGCTCCTTGGGTAAATAGATGCAGGTACTAGTATGTAAATAGTCATCATCAGTATAGTGGTGGGTCCTCATATAGTGTTCATAGCCATTAACACAAACACATTATTGCTGCACATACTCATACAGTACTAGTTATATGAAACACTAATTAGAGTACATGAGATGACATAGGATGTATAACACAGAAACAGACCGTTCAGCCCAGCTCGTCTATTTATGTTCCAATCTAGCCTCCTTCCATCTTTCCTCAGCTAAATCTGTCAGCAGAACCCTCCGTACCCTTCTTTCCTGTCTGCTTGTCCTGCCTCCCCTCAAATGCATCTGTACTTTTCCCTTCGACCACTCCCCTGTGGTAGCAAATTTGGGTGAGGCTTCTTCTGAATTCCCTGTTGGATTATACTTCATATATCGTTGGGCTCTGGTCCTGCTCCTCCCCACAAGTGGGGAAACTCTCTCCGCATCCACCCAAGCAAAATTCACTTCATCATTTCAAAGGCAAAAAAAGCACTGCGGATGCTGGAACCCGGAGATAAAAACAGAGACGCTGGAAACACTCAGCAGCTCGAGGAGCATCTGTTCCTCTCCTTCCGTGATTTCATTACATCACCCTTCAAGGAAAAAGAACACAGGCTTAGAGGGTTTATCCTTCCCTAATATGTCCGCCATTTTCTGGATTCATCCTTGAAAATCTTTTCTGCATTCTCTCCAGTATCTCTATATCCTTATTATAATAATTGCATAATATTTTAAGAGCACTGTAACCATAACTTCCCTGTATTATTCTATGGTTTATTTCTAGAGGGATAATAAACCATAGAACAATACAGCGCAGAAACGAGCCCATTCTTCCCACCTCGTCCATGCCGACAGTAACACCTACCTATACTAATCCCATTTGCTCCCATCAGGCCAATACCCTTCTGCAGCTTTCCTGTCCTGGTCCTGGTGCTTGGCTTTCTTCATTTCCTTGCTAACCTATGGTGGAACTTCTAGTGATTGCTGAGTTTGCACTCTGAATCTCTTCCCCCTTCTACACCTGCACCTTCCAAGTAACAAGTGACCCCTTATTCTTCCTACCGATTATATTAATCCTCAGTTATCCACGCTGAAATTTATTTGCCAATTATCTGAGAGTTTATTAATGTCCTCCAGTAATTTGCTATCTCCTCAGTATTGACTACCCCACCCAGTTTGGTATCATCAACTTACTTCAAAATTATGTTTATGATTCCGGTGTTGTCAATGTCAATGGTGAACTGTGTGGAACACCAGCACTACCTGCCATCTTCCACAGTGTCAACACAGATTAGCCTTTGCCCCTGCTTGCTGCTTTCAGTCCTGAAGCCGACAAGCAACCCAGTCTGTGATCTCCCCAACATTCCCTGCCGCTATTCATTATCCTTCAGTGGGGTACCTTTTCAAAAGGCCTTTTGATCTATAGCACCATCCTTATTTACTTCCAGTGCTACTCCCTCAGAAGAAATTGATGAGGTTAGTCAAGCAAGGGTTTCTCTTTATAAATCCATGCTAGTTTTCTTGCAGTTTTCCATCCTCTCCTTCAGTAGAAACTCCGATAACCCAGCACCCTTCGAACCGTTGAAGGTATCCTGAATGGCTACATCATGGCCTGGAACAGCAATTCCAATGCTCAGGAACACAAGAGGCTGCAGAGAGTAGTGGACACAGCCCAGTCCATCACAGGCTCAGCCCTCTCCACAGTTGACGGCATCTACAGGAGGCGCTGCCTCAAGGAGGCGGCATCTATCACCAAGGATCCCCACCATCCAGGTCATGCCCTCTTCTCGCTGCTACCATTGGAAGCCTGAAGTCCCACACCACCAGGTTCAGGAACAGCTACTTCCCTTCAACCATCAGGTTCTTGAACTAACCTGCACAACCCTAACCCGACCTCAGCAACGGGACACCACGGACCTCCTCTTGCACTGCCGTGGACCTGTCTCTGATTGTGTCTTTTTTTTCGCACTAAGGACTTATTCTTGCAGTCTCTTTTTTTCCCTCTCTTCACTGTCCCGTACAATTTATGTATAATTTACCATAGAACCATACAGCACAAAAACAGGCCCTTTGGCCCACCATGTCGTGCCGTCCACCAAACCACCCTCACACTATCTCACCCCTTCCTCCCGCATATCCCTCTATCTCACATTCTTCCATGTGCCTATCCAACAAGCTCTTGAACCTGCCCAATGTATCTGCCTCCACCACCACCCCAGGCAGTGCATTCCATGCACCAACCACTCTCTGGGTGGAAAACCTCCCCCTGACATCTCCCCTGAAATGTTGTGCGTGTTGTCTGTACCTATGTGCCTGTGATGCTGCTGCGAGCAAGTTTTCCACTGCACTTCCGCCTCACCGTAGTTGTGCACATGACAATAAACTCCACTTGACCTGACCTGAACTACAGTGGTGCTGGACTAGTAGATATTCTGAACTAGCAGACGTTACTCATATTGATACCAAAACACACTGTTACTTCACTTTCCTTTACATGTCACACAGTAGAGGAGTATATTTTCCAGTGAGCCCACTGAATTGAAAGGGATTGGGGAATATACAAGTACTCCAGACCCTGGTTCTGGCTATAAACCTACCCCTGGTGTTCTGGACTCCGACCCTGGCTCCACACCTGGCCCATGGGCTGAGTCCCAGCACAGGCTACCTTCTGGACCCCCAGTTCTTGCCATACACCCCACTTGTGCTCTGGACTCCAGAGTCACACTCCAGATTACTAAACCAGCCAGATGCTGGAACATAAGGATTCCAAACAATCGGATGCTGGATTATTGGAGTTTTACTGTTTCAGTAGTGCCACCCTGTCTGGCTGGATCTGTCATTCCTTCACTCACTGTATTTGTGATGTATTATGGAGGGAGGGAGGGAGAGAGAGGGGGAGAGAGAGAGAGCGGGAGGGAGGGAGGGAGAGAGGGGGGGAGAGAGAGGGAGGGGGGAGAGAGGGAGGGGGAGAGGGGGGGAGAGGGAGGGGGAGAGGGAGGGGGAGAGAGGGAGGGGGAGAGAGGGAGGGGGAGAGAGGGAGGGGGAGGGGGAGGGAGGGAGAGGGAGAGGAGAGGGAGGGGGAGAGGGGAGGGGGAGAGGGGGAGGGGGAGAGGGGAGGGGAGGGGAGAGGGAGGGGAGAGAGGGAGGGGAGAGAGGGAGGGGAGAGAGAGAGGGAGAGAGGGAGGGGAGAGAGGGAGGGAGAGAGAGGGAGGGAGAGGAGGGAGGGAGAGAGAGGGAGGGAGGGAGAGGGAGGTAGGGAGAGGGAGGGAGGGAGAGGGAGGGAGGAGAGGGAGGGATGGAGCGGGAGGAGGGAGGGAGAGGAGGGAGAGGGAGGGAGAGGGAGGGAGAGGGAGGGTCAAGGGACGGAGAGGGAGAGAGATGGAGGGTTGAGGGAGAGGGAGGAGGAGAGGGAGGAGGGAGAGGGAGGGAGGGAGTGGAGGGAGGGAGGGAGAGGGAGGGAGAGGGAGGAGAGGGAGGGAGAGGGAGGGAGGGAGAGGGAGGATGGAGGGAGAGGGAGGGGGGAGAGAGAGGGGGCAGAGAGAGGGGGAAGAGAGAGAGTGACAGACAGACAGACACAAAACTATGACTAAAGAGGAGCATAACCAACAAGATGACATGAGGATGAAAGGTGTGCAGAGAGAGAGAGGATTATTACTTACAGTGTGAAGCTATCAGGGGGAGCAGAAACACGCCGAAGATCAGCATGCTGCACCTTGTGGATACTGTGCGGACCAGCACATCCCACCAGCAAGTGCCAAGCATGATGTGGATTAGGGAGGAGAGAGAAACGTACCACATTTAGACTGGGAGGAAGGCAGGGGAAAGTCAATCATTTGCATCCACAAGCATTAGTAAACGGTGTAACAGTACAAGAAAAGAGATCAGACCAAGAGGAGAAGGGAGTGTTTAAAGCAAGAGAAATCTTAACTTGACTTAATCGAGTGAGGAATCCACAGGTTGGGAAGAGCATCGTCTTACATGAAATTATCCTCTCGATGGGAATTAATTGAGCAATGTAAAACCAGTGACGTTTCCAATCCCATTGATCCTGATAGGTAGATTAAGTTGGAATTGCTTCCTTCATTGTTTTATTTCCAATCTTTACTCTTCAGAAGACACATTGGCTCCATTTTGTTGCTCACCTAAATGACCATTCTTCATTCTTGAAGCTCTTGATAGTCAAGTGTGACTTTAACCAGATCTCAGCACAGAGCACTGGACAGTATCATGTGGATGGACACTGGCAGTTTTATTTCTTCCTAACTTGGGTACAGGTGTAAGTCTTGCCGTTCCCCGCTCTACTGCAAGGTCTTCCCTGAATTCCCACATTTTGGCTTCATTGCTTATTGTTATCACAGCTAGCTTGTATCTTGTATACGATACCAGGAAAGTTGAATTATTTTGTGATTGATACAAAGGGAAGCATCAACTGAAGCCAAATAAAGGAGTTAAACAACGTCATAGGGGAAAATATTGGTGAAGGTTTAGGGAAATACCCAAGACTGGGGAAGACAGAGCTTTATGGAGATTACAGGAAGCACTGCAAAAACCAGGCCTCTGTTGGCCTCAGTCTGATTGTTTTTTTTTAAATCAACACTAAGAGCCATTTAAAGGGTTTGTTGCCAACAAGCTCTGGTGTAAGCCGCATTTATTCTGGAAAGGTCAGGTTGTTGCCCACACCAGGCAATTTCTCCTGGCACAACCCGTGTCACGTCACCCACCAATTCCTGGGAAGTATCACCTCCTGGAGGTTGGGGCTGGGTGACATTGGTCTTTGCAAAGCAGCAGATAATAGCAAGTCCCACAAACACGGTGCTTAATTTTCCATCTATTGATTTCAAAGAAAGGCACACTGACTATCATGTACACTGTTGATTCACTGGTCATCATTTTATGGTACTATCTGTTTAATCCCCACCACCTCGTGTTTGTACGGTGTTACTCTGGGCCTGCTGAGGCTCTATGGTTCCAAAAGCCTTGGCTTAGGTGGGCACATCAGATGGACCGACATTTCTTGCTGATAGATTCAATACAAGGAGAGCAAGTGAACTAGTTAACATTGAAACTAATAATAGATGGATTCCAATGAGGTGTTTTAACTAGGCCGCCTTTTCCCCACTCCGTCCATAATCCTCTACGCAAGCAGACCAAGGAAGGTTCTGCCCAGGAGAGTGAAAGGATTGTCATTTCTTGAGCTGACCCACTCAGACTTGTTCCCTTTTGATATACGCTTCCTAAACAGGCAAACGTAAAATATCTCTAGACATGTTACAAGCTGAAGAACCAACTATAATGGCCCAACCTTTAGCTATTGTGCATCTGCACATGAGCCAATGTATTGAGTAGGTGCAGACTCCTCTAATGTGGGGTGGGGTGTAGAGGGGGGTGGTGTTGGAAGGGCTAGGGGTGGGAAGATGTAGTACCGCAACTGAGCATCAAGTTGTATAGCACAGAAACAGGCCCTTCGGCCTACCCTGGCGATGGCAGTTGTTCCCAGATTGAGGTGGTGACCTGCTCAAGGCGAGGGTTCGAGGTGGTCACTAAAGATTACAGGATTTAATAATGTTGAGGAAATTTAGGTAGAAAGTTCACAAAGAAAATGAAAATATACTCAGTGATCTGGAGATAAGCTTGTCCTGGGATTGCCTTAATAATTTCTTAACGGAACTGGTGTTCATGAAGCAAAGTGGGAGGAGGGGGTATGTTAGCAAGTTTGTACACAGAGCTTTTGTTTACAGAGTCTGGGGAACAACTGCTCTGTGGGGTCATTTTACTTCTTGTAATGTTCAGGAAATCGTGGGGTTAGATGCCCCACAGTGCTCACCTAGTGAGTGAACCTCCAGTTAGCCCTCTGTTTCCACTTTCCATCAAGATTCACTGACAATGCTTTGTGTTGGAGGCATTCAGCATGATCACACACTGAGTGGGGTTGAGAAGATGGTGCACAATCCACCTGAGGAACTACCTCCTGTCTACATCTGCCAATGTCCTACTCATCCGACCTCAATAGACTACTGGTAAAAGAGGCTTCACTGTGTTATGGAACCTTATCAACAGCAATATGACGTACTTGTGGGCGTTCCTCATCCACAACCAAGTAACAAAATGACATTTGCAGGGCTAATCTTTCAATGAAGATACGTTGGGTCTCCCTGACGTGGTCCTCCCTATCCAAGCAATCATCTGTCGGGTCATGGAGACACAAGAGACTGCAGATGCTGGAATCTGGAGCAAGAAACGATCTGCTGGAGGACCTCGACCCGCTGTGTTCCTCCAGCAGATTATCTATTGGATCATGAATGAATTCCTCCAGCATCTTTCCAACTTCTGCTGTCAAAATGGCAGATCAATAGTCATTTGATCCGTTGTCTGCACTTTACCTCGGGACAGTGTTAGCTTCCACTCAGCCCTCCAGAGCCAGTCCAGAGTGCACTGTGCTACTAAAGCATGGTGCAGGCAATTGAATACCACCCAATCTATTTCTCTGAGGACCTTCAGGTTAAAATCACCCAGCACTGATGAAATGTGCTCATTCTGTATTCCAACTACACCCAGTGGGATTTTTTTTTATAACCTCGGGTGTCCTGGCTCAGTCCTTCAGGGTTCTCTGAATTCTTCACCTAATTGCTTCCCAGGAGGATTAGCACATTTATTTGAACCAAGCCATCCGTCATTTGAACAATGGTTGTTTCCCAAAAAAATCTGACACGAGTTGCAGATTTTGTTCGTTCTTGAAGCCACGTAAAATTCCCCTCTGCTTCCCACTGGTGCAAAGCAACAAAAACAGCAAAGGGGACAATGTAACCCTTAAGCAGAGCAGAAAGGAAAGCACTCACTCATTTAGTAATGGCATGGAAGTCCGCCGCTTGCACTTCTGCACCATGTTGGCCTGGTTCCTCAGCGAGATTCGGATGACTGACGGACTCAGTCGGCAGGGTTCCCCATCCACCTGCATGGGGATTGTCTTGTAAGTGGTGAGGATCACCTCTCGGCACTGGTGTAGTCGCTCCCCATGACCTCCAACTTGAAGGGCAGCCTGCAGTGAGCAAAGACCAGAGTTATCACTGCTTCTCGCTCTGGATCTACATTCTTGCTGAACTGCCACACTAACACAGAGTCTTCCAAATCATCAAGAATATACCCAGGAGGTGATCACCTCTGGATCTTTAGTAGAGATTCTCTACCCTCTGACTAGAAAACCTCCATTTTAAATGACCGGCCCCTTATTTTGTAGCCACGTCCCCTTGTTCGAGACTCTTCCACTTGTGGAACCTTCTCAACGTCTACCATTTAAGCCCCCTTAGGATCTTATATGCCTGAAATGTCAACCCTCGTTCTTCTAAACTGTAAGCCACACTCAGAAACATTAGAACTGGAAGATCCAGACTTACCAGAGATGCCATGGTGAAGCCAATCACCTCAATGCAGCCATCATCGTGCCTCTGTGGCTCGAAGTCCCGATGATCTCCTGGATTCCCCCAAGGCATTGTGCCTGCACAGTACCTGTAACAGGTAAACACTACTTCAGTATTTGTTTCAAGGAATAACAACACACAATTTCTGCTTAGCTGAAGTTGCATCTCTTCCACATAAAATACTGGGCAAGAGATTCTTGGGCGATGATCTTCCATTGAGGGAAGGGACAAAATGTTGGATGAAACCTCGACATACCAGGTTGCCATCCTTGACTAAAGGATGGATATTCTTATTAGGGCAGAGAAGCAGGTAGCTCGTTGGTCAGCAGAGGAGATGCACACGTCAAATCTCTTGGACTTTGACAGAACTCAGAAGTAGACACCACTACACAGAGATCCAGAGGAACAACAAAAAAGTTGAAGGTAAAAGTTGGTGGTTTGTAGTTCTTTACTAGTGCTGTTACCACCCTCATGTTGGTCTTCCTAATGAACTACCAAATGTCTTTTTTCCCTTTTTCTGTTGAAAGCTTAGGTTGAAGTCCAAGATGTTACTGAAGTGTACTCATGGTGGTGGTGGTGGTAATGAGAGGAAATCAAAAGGGACTTCACTGTATTGCTCCGCAGGGTATTGCTCTGGACTACAGGGGAGTGAATATTACATCCTGTACTCAGGATACTGGAGATGAGAAAGCAGAATGATCAAAATCTAAAAATCTTTAAGGGCTTTTTGCATGGTAAAGGGAGGTTATACTGCAGATGTACCTTCTTCTTCGGCAGTTCTTGGGATCGGGGATGACTTGCTTCCACGCTGGTTTTGTGGGTTCTGTGGGGGTTGGCGAGCCCAACACGGGAACCACCGACCCTTCCACAGATGGGGACAGGTAATGGCGGTTGGGGATGGTGTGGAATGGGCGAGTAGTTTGAGAGGTGGCGCACTCCTTCCATTGCTTTTGCATGGCCTCTAGGTTCTCAATAGCATCCCAAATACTCCTCCTCCAGTGGTCAGGGGCCAGAGGTTTTAGGAGTCAATAGGGATGTTGCATTTCTTCAAGGAGGCTCTGAGCATATTCTTGAATCTTTTCTTCTGAACACTTGGTGATCTCCTCCCTTGGAAAAGAGTATCTGTTTCAGGAGTCTGATGTTGCACGTGCAAGGGGCATGCCCAAGTAGCTGAATGAACGTAACTATAGCCTCGGTGCTGAGGATGTTGGTGTGGGAGAGGACACTTGATGTTGGTTCACTTTATCCTTCCAGTGTACCTCCAGGGTTTTTGCAGAGACAGCATTAGTGGTTTCTTTCCAGTGCCTTGAGGTACCTCCTATGGGTAGTCCAGCTGGAGTACATGGTACTATACCAATGCAGTACAGTATTGGGCCAGTTATTTAAGGAGGGATGTTCATGCATTGTAAGTAGTGCAGAGAAGGCTCAATAGACTAATACCTGGAATAGGAGGGCTGTTTTATGAGGAGATCTTGGACAAGCTAGGCTTCTCTGCTAGAGCGAGAGGCACTTGACTGAAGTACATCAGATCCTGAGGGGCCTTTAAAGGGTGGATGTGGAAAGGATGTTTACTCTTGTGAGAGATCCTAGAACAAAGGGGTCACTGTTTAAATATAAGGAGGCGGATACGATAGGGTCTTTTAAGAGACTTTTGGATAGGTACATGGAGCTTAGAAAAATAGAGGGCTATGGGTAAGCCTAGTAATTTCTAAGGTAGGGACATGTTCAGCATAACTTTGTGGGCTGAAGGGCCTGTATTGTGCTGTAGGCTTTCTATGTTTCTGTAAGGGGTCACCCATCTAAGAAAGATGAGATCACTCCCTTTTTTCCTCAGAGATTGAGGTTTTAGCACTTCCTTGAAGAGGAGTGGAAGCAGAGCCTTTTCATATTATTTAGGTAGATTAGAAAAGGTGTGAAAGGTTACCAAAGGAAGGCAGGAATGTGGAATTGAGGTTACAATCCGATCTACCAGGATCTATTGAATGATTGGCACAAGCTTGAGGGGCTAAGTGACCAACTCCTGCTCCTGCTCGGCATTCAAATCAGGCTGGTGAAGTTGAGGTTGTCAATCTTGGGATTGCCCTGGGGTCTTTGGAAATTAAAGATGAACCCCCTGGAAGTGCCAAACAAAATGATAGCAAAAATTGAGTTAATGGAGATTAATACTGGGATGCATCACTGGGATTGTGTAGTGCAGCCAATGCTCACACTTTGGTCTGAGGCAAGTCACACATATGATTCGCACTCCATCTCTGTGTGATTTCATTGCCCAGTCAATGTTAATCATGCTGTGCATTGCATCGTGCACAAGACCCAGACCCTTGAAAGTAGAGCTGGGTTGTTTAGTAGTGACATCATAACTGTATCCCCCAGGGACTCGTTGAACTGTTGAGGCTCATTGGCGGTTGGGGGGGGGGGGGGAATGTGGTGGTGGATGAGGGGGTGGGAATCAGATCAAAACGTCTAAAATTGTGATACTGAGATGGTTGAGTTGGACTCTGCCCCTTGTTCCTCTCCCTGCTGACATTGCCAGACCAGCAGAGGGTTTCCTATATTTTTTTATTTCAGGTTTCCAGCATCTTAAATATTTTGCATTTTTAAAAATAGATTTTGGTTAGGCAAGTGCATAGTGGAATATGGAGCAAATGTAAGATGAGGACTGCCCATGATCTAAGTGAATGGTGACCAGGTTGGAATGGGGCTGAATTGATGACCTTACTTGCCTCTATAAGTTCATGCTACTGTTTATGGTCCCACTCTAGCCTTCCCATGTCATTATCTTACACTATCAGATTCCCTCGACTAATGTGTTGCTGTTCAATAGCATCCGCTAAGCAGTCACCTTAACTATTCCCTGCGAGAGTGAGTTCTAAATTCTCTTCAGGCTCAATGCTACTCAAGGGAGTTCGTTCTGAATTTTCCTGTTTGATTCTTAGTACTGCTTCTGTATCGATGCCCTCTAGTTTTGTTCTTCGCTAGACGGGGAAATAATCAGTGTCTGCTCCATCAAGACTTTTTAGAAATTTAAGACCCTCTTAGATCAACCCTGACTTCTCGAGAGAAGAGGAGCCCAGTCACTTCATCCTTTCCGAGTCAGCACCTTTGTTAAGAACACGGCCACCAGAAGTGCAGAGTCTGCTGGAACCAAGGTCCAATACAAGTTTAGCATGGATGCCCAATTCAATTCTAATCCCAGTGCCTTTGTTATTGGCTCTCTGGCCCGAGTCATAGTGCTTAGTCATTTGAACATAAGGAGGGAGCCAGCCAGCCCCTCGAGCCTGCCCGCCATTCAATATAATCATGGCTGATCGGATCGTTGCCCCAACTCCACTTTCCTGGTGTGTTTCCCATTAACTTTGATTCCTGTATTATCCAAAGTCCTCCTGTCTCAGGCTTGAGTACATATAACGACATGGCTTTGTATATTTTCAATGATTGATGTATTCGGATACTCCAAATCCCCTTGCTTTCCTATCATTTTTAGTGTTTTTCTCCTCCCCAAGTAATATACTTCCTTTGCTGTCTTTCCCAATTATGTTTGCTGCAAATCCCGAACATTAAATCTCTGTTAAGCTCAGGGTCTGACGAAAACATACCCCGTGATTTAAACACGATGGTCTCCAAGATGAAGATTTACAGCTGAAGGACAGCTCCTTGAGGGAGGAGGAAGCAGACTGCCGGAGAAACTCAGCAGGTCGAGCAGCAGCTGTTGGGGGGGGAAAGGAACTGGGGTCGAGACCCTACATCAGGACTAAGAGCGGCGAGGCCCCTCCCCTCTACTAGAGGGAGGTGCTGGAAGGATATCGTTGTTAGTGGCACAGTGGCACAGCTAGTAGAGCCACTACCTCACAGTTCCAGAGACCCGGGTTCAATCCTGACCTCTGGTGCTGCCTGTGTGGAGTTTGCACATTCTCCCTATACCCGCATGGGATTCCCCTAGATGCTCCAGTTTCCTCCCACATCCCAAAGTTATATGGATCTGTAGGTTAATTAGCAATTGTAAATTGTCCCTAGTGCTTGGGGCATTTAATGGGAATGTGGGGAATAACACGGGACTAATGTTAAAGAGTCTTCAATGGTCAGTGCAGAGTTGCTGGGCCTGTTTCTGCACTGTGTGACCTGTGACTGCATGAATTGTGTTTGCATGCCTGACATCAGAGTGCTGAAAGGGACACTACTCTGAGCTCTGTCATGGGAACAGGTTACCAGGTGGACAGGAGATAAGATTCCGGGATGTGTTCCAAACCCCCAATGAAGAAATGCAACACCTTCACTGACCCCTGGGAATCCCTTGCCCGTGGTCGCTCAAAGTGAAGGAGGAGCATTCGGGATGGTACTGAAAACCATCTCCGTGTATCAGGAGCCACACAAAGGCCCAACGTAAGTGGCGGAAGGAGTGGACCACCTCCCAAACTACCCACCCGCCCACCCACCGCACTGGCCAACACCAGCCCCTGCATTGCTCTCATTAGACCCACACTACCAGAAATGGAAGCAAGTCATCCTCGAGCCTGAAGGACTGCCTAAGCAAAAGTGAAGTCACTGTCTTGCTAAATTCCTTCTCTCCCCACCTCTGGAACGGACTTTTTTTATTATGAATCAGGGCCTTAGCGGTGAACAGGTAATGAGGCAAGTTTTCATCATTACTGCCTTGCTCTTTCCCTACCCAAGTGTCTGGCCGGAGGTGGGCTCACTCCAATATGTTGCCCAATGATCTCTGATAGGTCTAAGTATAAGCGTATGTGTGAAGCCTTTCGTAGGAGGGGTGTGATATCACGACCCTTCCTGAACTAACATCCGCTCAATAGCATTTGGAAGAGGCCTAGGTCCAACTTTCCACCCTATAGTTCAGGAGCACTGAGGTCAGTTGGCAGCTCCCCTGCTGAGATCAGTGAGATCACTGTGAGCTTCAATTTTCTTTCCAAAATTGTATCCCGTGGACGATCACTCTGGATCTGATGAGCATTATTTGGAATATTTGGAAACTGATTTCAGTTACTTACCTGGGGATATTGAGGAAGACAATACATTGGAATTTCCAATCCTGGATTTTGGGCGTCAAATCAGTGCCGTCACACTGGGATGAAAGAGAAGTGGTTAATTCTTGCACACTCGTGTAATGGTTACACCAAAAAATATTCCACTTCAAGGAGAGTGATCCAGGGAAAGACAGTGCATTTACAGGAAGGTAATTGTTAGACAGGCATCACGTTGTACAATGTGTTTATACATCTACACATAATACATGGGGGGAACTAAAGTTATGTAAATAGTTAAAAACTACACAATGCCCATTTCTAATGCTTGATTGGACAGTTAGATAATAGCATTAAATTGATAATTATCCCATTGTAAAGTTGGTCTTCGTATAACTTACTGTCAATGGTTCAGCAGACTAAAAATGTATTTGCTTTTTCGGCTAAAACATTAGCTCATGTAAGTAAATGACAATCTGCCATTAATTTCATAATATGAACCGATCACCTGCCATTCCAGGGGTTATTTTAGTATCATTCCCAAATGCTGCTCACAGTAAGAGAAGTGATGTGTTTTGCAGGAGGAGCACTACTATACCCTGTAATGCAGAATGCATTATTCTACAGTTAACCTGTGCAAAGCTACATAATTTGATTGTCAATTAAATGGTAGTGTAGTGGTTAGCGTAACGCTATTACAGTGCCAGCGACCCGGGTTCAATTCTGGCCGCTGTCTGTAAGGAGTTTGTACGTTTTCCCTGTGTCTGCGTGGGTTTCCTCCAGGTGCTCCGGTTTCCTCCCACATTCCAAAGGCGTACGGGTTAGGAAGTTGTGGGCATGCTATGCTGGTGCCGGAAGCGTGGCGACACTTGCGGGCTGCCCCCAGAACACTCTACGCAAAAGACGCATTTCACTGTGTGTTTCAATGTACATGTGACTAATAAAGATATCTTAAAAATCTTAAATGTTGGCTTTGGTCATTAAGTTTTATGTTTGTTCTGGGATTATTTATAATGACTTTGATTTTCAGCCTGTTTGGTACAGTTTTTGCTGTGGAAGTAAATTCAAAAGCTGTGGGAATTATGGGGATGAATTTCAAATTATAATTAAAAAAGATAAGTATAATCGATCAATTGCCCATTATTGAAACTGCACAACTTCCAACTTTTTTGCACAATGGTAGGCTGTTTTCTTGCCCTCTATTAACATCAAAAAATTGAAGTCAATGTTTATTTTATTTACAATTCCATGGGAGTTTCTGTTCTATATTGGTAATAGCTAAGATTCATCTTCAATAATAGTTATTGATACTTGGCAGAGAAATTTGAAGTTGATATGAACTAAAGGCAAGATATACTAAGTGTATTGTAAAATGCACACACACAGACACACAAACACACACAAAAAGCATCCAGGCATGCACGCATTAGTGTTCTGATAGCTATCTATAAGGAAGGTGAGAATATACAAGCAAGACATGATACATTTCAGAACAAAGAAGCCACATGCTTTTTGAAAAACGTCTGTCTAATTTGGATTGAGGCGAGAATGTAAATCACTAAAAGTAACAACTTCGATTATTAGGACCATAACAGAAAGCAAACAACACAAGTTTATTCGAGGGAGATAGAATTGGAAGGGAGTTAAGCTTATAAAGTGTATTTACTTGGCCCATTGTGAATAGTTCTGGTCCTTATATCATATAAAGCATGTAGAAGCACCAAAGAGAATGCCAAGAAGGATCTCGAAGGATGGCAGAAGTGAGAAGTTATAACAGTTGGAGAATTCAAAGGGCTGAAGTTTCTTTTGGAGTTTTGAAAGAGCAGCTGTGGGGACCTGGGGTAGAAAGCTGGTCGATATCATAATATATGTGCAAGGAGCTCCACTTCTGAAATATTGCTCCATTGAAGTCAGAGGGACTGAATTTCAGTTGTGGAGTACAACACCCATGTGCAACTATATCATACACTTACTGCATGGAACCCAGGGTGAATTTATACCATGATGTGTTGACTTGAAGAAGAGACTAGATCTAGGAGCTAGAAGTGTAGGACAGTTACAAATAAATACAATTGGTTCTCTGGAGATGTTTCCTTATCCATAGTGTGGTTAGAACACAGTCTTCTCCGTGGATTGTCACCTTGTTGTGGTGGAGAAGCTTGTGTGGTCCTGAGATCCTGAGAGCGATGCCGTCTGGAGCTATACTCCTGGTAGGGTCACCCATGGCGGTAAGGTCGATGGTGAGGTCCCTGACAAAGAACAATCCAACCAAGACCTCAACGGTGGAACAGGTGAACGAAGTTACTTCGAACTCAACGGCTGTGAAGGCGGATGAAGGCTGCAACAAATCCATCAATCGTCGTGGTTTCCATGCCATTGGAATCAGTTGGTTGATTTGTGAAGTATCGTGTGCTTTTTGTAGTGCAACATCAAGTACATGTTAAACAAATACACGCACAGGCGCCTTTGCTCTGTATGAGGCGAGATTGGACTCATAAGCCACTTGAGAGCCCATAAGTAGATCAACGGAACGAAGACCATCATCCTCGACCTCGAGGGATAGCCACGACGACGAGAACACAGAACTCGCTACCACATGGAACAGTTGAAGAGGTTAACAGAGCTCTGAGATACAGAGGGATCTGGGGCACAATTCACAACAGGCAAGTACTGCGCAAGTACTGCAAATAATTAGAAAGGCTAATAGAATGTTATCATTTATTACTCAGGGAATTGAATACAACATTTAGGTGTTATTCTTCAGTTAGAGCATTGGTGAGACATCTGGAGTACTGTGTACAGTTTTGATCATCTAATTTAAGGAAGAATGTTAATGTTTTGGAAGAAGGATTAACAAGGCTGACAAGTGGAATGAGCAGGTTGTCTTATGAGAAGTTGAACAGTTAGGTTTGGATCTACTAGAGGTTAGAAAAGTGAGAGGCAGACATGATTTAAACATATCAAATCTTGAGGGTTTTTGACAGCTGTAGAGGGGATGTTTCCTCCTGTGGGAAAATCTAGAATTAGGGGGGGGTCACTGTTTAAAAGTAATTTAAACAGTGACCCCCATTTAAGACACAGATGAGATGAGTACGTTTCTCTCAGTAGGATAAGAATCTTTGGAACTCTCTTCCTCAAAGTGAAGCAGAGTCTCTGAATATTTTTAAGGCAGAGAGAGATACTTGATAAGCAAGTGGGTGAGAGATTACCAAGGGAGCGCAGAGCAGAGGTTACAACTGGATCAGCCACGATCATATTAAATGTTGAGGGGTCGAATAGCCTACTCCTGTTCAGAATTAATTTGTTTTTAATTAGACAGATGCATTTAAGCAGAACCTAGGTGCAATGTGGAAAAATAGAATATAAAGATATGTTTGTAGTTTTAGGCAAAGGAAGACAAGAGGAGGCTTGAAAGGAGCTTCAACACCAACATGGACTTGTTGGTCCAATTGAGCTGTTGTCTGCCATATGTATCATGTAATGTACTGTATGTTATATACATATACGAACACACCCACACAAATACACACTAATCATTTGCATGATTTGCAGCTCCTGCACTCCATGCACTGTCCTCACACAGCAGAATATCGATCCGAACAGGAATCACACTTACCACAACTCTAATGTGTTTGGATAAATCTCGAGAGCTTCTCTGTAGAAAGTCTGAAAAGGCAGTCTGCAAATAAATGTCACAAATATCAATAAATGCACCCTGTGAAAGATTCCATGTCTGATATCTTCTCCTTCAACATATATGCTCTGAGTACTCCTGCGACGATTGACTCCAGAGCATTGAGACAGCACCATGCCCAACTATTGTTCAGTGGTGACCGAGTATCTCAGTCATAAACAGGGCACTGGAAAATCCACAGTCAGGTACCAATTGCAAGCAAGGCCAAGCAGATTTGGTCTTTGCGTGTCAGACACATGCTACAAAGCAGTGCCTCCTGTCTGTAGTGTCTCACACTGAACATGGCAGTCCCAATGCAACACACTATAGATTCTATTCCTTTCAGTTAATCAAAAGATCACAGAAACGTCACAGTTGATTCCTACCATCTTAACCAAAGGGTTGTTCAACTATAGTTCTGGAAAAAAAAACAAGGTGAAACACCACAATGGTGCGTTGAAACTTTGGATTCAAGAATCCTTGAAAAATATCATTAGCAACCGAATAGACAAGAGGAACTATTTCCAATGGATAAAGAGTTGGCAATAAGGGGATCCAGGTTTAATAAGCAGACTCAGGGTAAGGTCTTGGCTCAGTTTTTCTTTCTCCATTAGCATGACCTGACCTGCTCCACATTCCCTACAGCTCTGCAGTTTTGACCTTCCTATGTTTGTGTTCCCTCTCTAACAACCCCATCTCGCACCTTTTAAGTCTCTTTGTTCATGTTATTTATAAACTGCCTTCATTATCCATCAACCAAATTACTCAATCAACATCTTATCCCCATGGCAACCCATACTATCAGAGATATTCCCTTTGTCCTATCCACCCCCAACCCATCATCCTCCAGCCGGTCTCCCACCTCCACACTCCCCTCCTTGCTCCCTGTTTGTTCCCCTTTTCCTCTCTCTCTCTTTGTCTGTCTCCGTCTCTCATCCACCTGCCACTGTCTCCCAACTCCACCCCCTCCCCTCCCCTACCTGGCACTGCCTGTCTGTCATCCTTCACCCCTCCTCAGTCCACCAATCACCTCAGGCTCCTGTCTCACCACTCCCCTTCTCCTCTTTATACCGGCCGTCACCCCTCTCCAGTCCTGATGCAGGGTTTTGACCCGAAACGTCGACAATTCCTTTCACCTCACAGATGCTGCTCGACCCGCTGAGTTCCTCCAGCAGATTGTTTATTGCTCTAGATTCTAGCATCTACAGTCTCCCGTGCCTCCTAAAAAGGTGTTTTCTCTTTCTCACTTCTGGCGAAGGTCTGAAATGTTAACTCTGTTTCTCTCTCCACGGATGCTGCCTGACTTGCTGAGTGTTTTGCGCATTTTCTGTTTTTACCTCAGGTTTGAGGTGATTGGCAAAATAACCAGAGACAAAGTAGGGAAAGTTTATTAGTTCTCGGACTTGGCATGTATGGTCTGACAGGATGATGGTACAGTGACAAGAACCTTCCTAAAGGGAATTGAGGGAAGAAGTAAAACAAAGAGGAGGATCAGGTGTATTGATTGCTCCTTGAAAGAGCCAGCAGATTCAATGGATTGAATGGCTTATAGAACATAGGACATAGAACAGTACAGCACAGGAACAGGCGCTTCAGCCCACGATGTTGTGCCAAGCTAATTACAATAATAATAAAATGCCCAACTAAACTAATCCCTTCTGCCTACACAATGTCAATATCCTACCATTTCTCTCACATTCATGTGCCTATCTAAGAGCTTCTTGAATGCCCCTAAGATATTTATTTATAATATTTACCAATCTTCGTATCACCTGAAAATTAACTAACCCACTCATGTACATTTTCATCCAGGTCATTTATACATATCACAAACAGCAGAGGTCCCATTACGGATCCCTGAGGAACACCACTGGTCACAGACCTCCAGCTAAAATAAATCCCCTTGAGCACTGAGGGTAGTCTTCTATGGGCAAGATAGTTCTGAATCCAAATGGCCAATTCACTGTGGATCCCATGCATCTTAATCTTTTGGATGAGCCTCCCATGAGGGACCTTGTCAAACACCTTACTAAAATCCATGCAGACAACATCCACAGCTCTACCTTCATCAATCACACTCGTTACTTCGTCAAAAAACTCAATCAAGTTAGTAAGGCAAGAATTGCCTTACACAAAGCCATGCTGACTCTCCCTAATTAGGCTGTGGTTTTCCAAATGCTCATAAATCCTACCCTTAAGGATCATCTTCGGTAACTTGTCAATCATTGACGTGAGACTCACCGGTCTATTGTTACCAGGATTATGCCTCTTTCCCTTCTTGAATAATGGAACAACATTAGCAACTTGCCTGTCCTCCGGGACCTTGCCTGTGGCTAGAGAGGACACTGGTCAAGTCCCCAATCTCATCTCCTGCCTCTCTCAATAACCTGGGGCATATCCTATCAGAGCCTGGGGACATTCACCTTCATGCTTTTTAAGAGATCCAACACTATCTCCACCCTTATCTTGAAATACCCTAACATATCAGCATGCTCCACACTGATCTCCCTCTCTTTGGTAAATACTGAGGCAAAGTACTCATTAAGGGCCTCACCCACATCCTCCGCTTCCAAGCACATTCCCCCCCTTGGGTGGTCCGACCGTCTCCCTAGTTATCTGCTTTCTCTTGACGTATGTATAGAATGCCTTGGGATTCTCTTTAACCCTACTTGCCAAGGACTTTTCATGGCCCTTCCTGGCTTTCCTAATTCCCTTCTTGAGTTCCTTTCTGTATAATCCTCAAGTGCTCCATTTGATCCTAGCTTCTGAGGCTTTACATGCTTTTCCTTTTGCTTCTTGACTAGATTCACCACCTCTCTCGACATCCAAGGTTCCCTCACCCTGCCGTCCTTGTCCTTCCTTCTTACTGGAACATACGGGTCCTGTACTCTGTGCAGTTGGTCTTTAAACATCCTCCACATGTCAGATGTGGACTTGCCCAAAAACAACTGTTCCCAATTAATCCTCTCTAGTTCCTGACTAATGCTCCCGTAAGTTGCCCAGCTCCAATGTAATACTCTCCTTCAATGTCCATACTTATCCTTATCTATAGCTATCTCAGAATTTAAGGAGTTGTGGTCACTGTTCCCTTACTGTTCTCCCACTGAAAGGTTGGTCACCTGGCCAGGCTCGTTAGCCAACCCCAGGTCCAGTACGGCCCCCTCCTCTCATTGGACTATCTACATATTGATTTAAGAAACCCTTCTGGATGCACCTAGCAAATTCTGCCCTGTTGAAACCTCTTACACTAAGGAGGTCCCAGTTTATATTAGGGAAGTTGAAGTCCCCCACGACAACAACCCTACTAGGTTTACACCTTTCCCTAATCTGCCTGTACATCTGTTTCTCAATGTCCTGGTGGTTATTGGGGTGTCTGGGGTATAATCCCATCAGGGTGATTGCAACTTTCTTATTTTTGAGCTCTACCCATATAGACTCAGTGGACGAGCCCTCCATTATGTCCCCTCTGAGTGCACCTGTGATATTGTCCCTGATTAGTAGAGCAACTCGCGCCCCCCACCCTCCTTTCCCCCCCCCCCCCACCGACCTCCCTCTCTATCCTTCCCTAAAACATCAAAACCCTGGAACACTAAGCACCCATTCCTCTTCCTCTTTCAACCAAGTGTCTGTTATGGCCACAACATTATAGTTCCCTGTACTGATCCATGCTCTAAGTTCATCACCCTTACCCGTAATACTCCTAGCATTCAAATACACACATTTCAAACCGTCCATCCCATCATGTCTATTACTTTGTTTCTTTCTGTAATCTAATATTTTATAAAATCAATGAAAGGAATTGTCTCAAACCTGACCGTTTCACTAATGACATAAAGAAAATAAAACTTGCATCTTTCGTCGTGTCTGGCTTGTAGGTGACTCTAGCCCCTACAACAACTGCACGAAGATAGTTGAATCATAATTTTTCTTGCAGAAAATGCCTTGCCGGCTACTTGCTGCAGCTATGGGCTGCATAGTGGTGCATCTAGTAGAGGGTTCAATCCTGACCTCGGGTGCTGTCTGTGTGGAGTTTGCACTTTCTCCCTGTGACTGCCTGGGTTTCTTCAAGGTGCTCTGGATTCCTCCCACACCCCAAAGACATGTAAGTTGGGAGGTTAATTGGCCGTTTTATATTGCCCTTGGTGTGCACGTCAGTGGTAGAATCCAAGGAGTTGTTGGGAATAAGGGAAGAATAAGAAATGGGAAAAATATGGGATTAATGTAGATGGGGGCATTACATTTGGTGCAGACTCAATGGGACGAAGGGCCCGTTGCTCTGCTCCCTCTCTCTCTCTTTCTATAATGGCCACAGGGCAGCTGTAGAAGACCAATAAATATACCTTTAAACTTACTGGGTTCACAGTGAAATTTATTGTAATACAAGGTAGCATCTAAAAAAGAAGGTGAATCAATACGAATAACACCCAACAGTCTGGAAAAATCTGCGAGTCTGAACTTTTTTCCCTGGAGCGTAGGAGGCTGAGGGCTGACCTTACTGAGGTTCATGAAATCATGAGGGTCATAGATAAGGTCTTTTTCCACCCCCAGAGTGGGGAGTCTAAACCTAGAGGGCAGAGGTTTAAGGGGAGAGGGGAAAGATTTAAAGGGGACCTGAAGGGCAACTTTTTCCACACAGAGGATCATAGGTATATGGAACGAGCTGCCACAGGAAGAGGTAGAGGCAGGTACAATTATAGTGTTTAAAAGACTCTTGGACAGGTACATGGAAAGATATGGGGCAAAGGCGGGCAAATGGGATTAGCTCAGGATCGCACCTTGGTCAGCATGGACAAGTTGGGCCGAAGGGTCTGTTCCCGCACTGTAAAACTCTGTGACTCTATGATATCACCAAAGTCCCGAGTGTGCTGGATTATCAGAGTTTTACTGTATAAAAGCCAGTGACTTGTCCTGACACCTGGAGACCTTTTGGTCCATTGTAGGACTGAGCCAAAATGACAGGCTTGCTGCAGTATGTACAGGCCACTCTTTATGGTGAACTCATCTCCCGACGCTCACTGTCGTGGCTTACACAGGATGAGTGGCTACTGCAAAAAGGGTTGGATGACTGCAGCATCAGTGTAGCCTCCTACTGGAGCCCTCAGGAACTGACAAGACCATTGGAGATGGTGAGAACTACTATCATTCAGACAGGGCACCCAAAATCAATGGGATTAAGCCAATGTAGAAAAGAACAAGGGGGGAAAAAAAAAGGCAAGAAGGCAAAGAAAAAAAGGAAAAGAAAAGAAAATATTGGATTTACATGATGTCTTTCACAAGCTTGTCCCAAGGCACTTTGCAATCAATGAGCACTTATGAATTATTGCTATATAGAAAATCCCAAAGCAGCAAGTCGTGCCCATGTATCATCAATAAGATACCAACAACAGTAAACAATGCACATCTGACAACACTAATTCAAAACTACATTCAGGGTGCAAGCCCGAGATCTCACATAGACACAAGTTCACAAAGCTCGATGTGTTTATTAAGCTGCACTATCATTTACTCGCTGTGCTCATTTCTGACTCTGTCAATGGGATCACAAATTGCAGCTGCTGGTCAGAGGCTCAAGATCTTTCCTGTAAAGTCTCTCTAATTACTTTACATCTTTTATACGTGATATGACTCACCCCTGCATAAAACATCTTGTTCCTAAATCGACTGTTAAATCGTTCTGGATTTGCTTCTATAAAAATAGGGGAAAACAGATTAGTATCTAATGCACAGCAAGCTATTAACAGTTCATCTAAGCAAACAGTGTCAATCAAACACAAAAGAAAAGAATATTGAAATTAAATGGATGTTAGAATAATGGTTGCCAAGATCCTGTCTGTTGTCCTCTAAGTGCTATACAACCACAATAACTGTAACCAGACTATTCCTGAATGGAACCAGGTTCTGGGACACCAGCATTCGCTGGTGGACATGTGGTCCAGCAAGGAAGCACCGATGTCCGCAGATTGCCGAGCTCCCTGCTTGGGGAATTGGCACTAGCACAGTGGGCCCATTGACATAAATGGAGAGAAACTGGCTGCTGGCAAAAGTGGAGCTTTTTATGTGGCTTAATTAAGTTTATGGAATTGTTTTTAATTATTTTTAGAGTGTGTGTGTGTATGTGTATTTATGTATGCGTCTGTGGGGGTGTGTGTGAGGGAGTGTGTGTGCACTTAGTCTTTTAACATTAAACTTTTTAAACTTCATGTTTGCTTGCTTCAGCAGGCCCCAAGTGATTTTGGATTTGTGAATATGAAGGACACTCGACCTCCTGAGAGTGGTCTCCCAGCCGTGGACTGTGCCTGGAACCATACTGGAGGAACATTGTGATGACCAGTGGTGTTGGGGCAACAGAAGATCTGACCCATTATTGTAATACTCTCTCTGTCATGCTTAACAGATAGACACTATGGACATTCACTCACCAGGTTCAGGTAGGGCTCTCCCTCCTGCATCCCTCAAGATCAAATCACACTCTGACACTAAATCACATGTTCACACAAAACTCAGATGCACAATACACATTCCCACCACCACCTCCAATGTGGAGGACTCAATAAGGTACCAGTTGGCCAACGCAGCACGGTTGCTGATCGCAATCCACAGAGACTCGAGCAATTTCAGAAATGCAATCTTTATAGAGCACAGCTCCACAATGCACACAGCTGGATCGCTTTAGTTACCACCCTGAGGATCTGTGAGACCGACAGTGCTGGAGAATTTTCTGAGAGTGTCACCTTTAATGATGTAGTGAGAGGTCCAGAAAGTTTGTTGATTGTGCTTTGTGCAAGGGATTGCATGAGGGACTTCATTTCTGTCGAGCATTTCTCTGCAGAATCATCCCAAACCACACACAATGAATAACTTTGATGTAGAGTGATTATTAGGACTGGAAAATCCAGCAGTTTATAAATAAGTTGGCACACAAGGCAGCGAGACGAGTGACCTATTCGTCAATACTGGTGAACTGTTGTGATGTGAAAACCACTTGGCCAGTGGGGGAGCTCATTCCTCATCATCAAATAACATTTGTTAAAGGTCACTTGAATTACAGGTATGGTGTCTCATTTGAATAGCATGTCTAAAGGACATCTCCCACCACCCATCACTCTCTATTACATAGATTTGAACCACTGGGTTTTGGAGATGGAAGGAATGCATCTTCATTGGTGCAAATTTGACACTTACCTGAAGTGAAAAGTACGTATTGTGCATCTGAGTTTTGTGTTCACGTGAATTAGTGGCAGAGTGTGATTTGACCCTGAGGGATGCTCGTTAACGTGTGAATGTCTGATATACGTGTTCATGTGTAACTGTATGGCCATGAATGTCAATACTTTGTTGTGATTGTGAAGTAGGGAAGTGTGTGTGTGTGTGTGTGTGTGTGTGTGTGTGTGTGTGTGTGTGTGTGTGTGTGTGTGTGTGTGTGTGTGTGTGTGTGTGTGTGTGTGTGTGTCCCTGCACATATTCGGTGTGTAGCCTAATTACATGCATATGAGACAGTGGGTGTATGTGCCAGTATATTTGTAATGTAGTTATTTATGAGACCATGTGTCTGTTTTGTGTGTTGCATGTGAATGTGTGCATGTGGATGTTTTGTGTATGAGTCTACGTGTATTCTACATATGTGAGCATCTGGCATGCATACAGATGTGTAAGTATATGAAGTTTTATGTAGCTTCACACTGCGACCAGACAGACAGTGTGATGGTCAAGGAGGGAAGGGGCAGTCCTGTTGATGGGTGGGGACTTGGTTGCATTCACTATTGTCACAGCTGGGTTAGACTTTTTTTGCCTTCTCTCCTCCTCCCACTCCTCAGGTGTCCGGCAGTGAGGGCTGGGTCCTAATGGTGGTGAGACCACACATAATATAGCAAACCACCGCACAAGTGACCCCGCTGCACACTGCACCATCTCCCTCAGCAGTCCCACAACACTTTGCATGTTTCTGGTCTGGTTTGTGGGGCAGTGTGACTTTCACTGGACACATTTTCATGGGTCATCCACCAAAATCTTCAGCCATGGCTCCATGGATAACTTTTGTCACCACAGCCACCCTGCAATTTGATCCATAAACAGCGGGCACATTGCTTTATTAAGAGCAAAAAGGCTACAGCAGGTGGGCAAGGATTTAAATAAATACTTATCTGTATTCACGCTGGAGGTGGTGGTGGAAGCCAGTGAGTTTGGGAAAGAGAACTGTGATGTGACGTATTGATGTTAAGAAAAAGGAAGTCTTGAGGCACATAAATGTGGATATATACTTGACCAAGAGTATGAGGGCATTGTAGGAAGGTAGGGAGGAAATTTCTGGGGCTCTGGCAGAGATTTTTGTATCTTCATTAGCCACAGGTGAAGTACCGGAAGACTAGCGAGTGACGACGTTTGTACCTTTATTTAAGGAGGGCAGCTGGGGTAAGCCAGGGAACTACAGGCTGCTGAGCCTAACATTAGTGATTGGAAAGTTACTGGAGGGGATTCTGAGAAACAGGATCTGTCTGCATTTGGAAAGGCAAGGACTAACTTGGGATGACTTTGTGCATGGGAAATCATGGCTCATGAATTTGGTTGGGTTTTTTTGAGGAAGTGACCAAGAGGCCTGATGAGGCAGGGCAGCAGACGTCTGCATGGACTTTAGCACAGCTTTTGACAAGGTCCCACATGGTAGGCTGGTCCAGAAGGTTTAGATCACATGGGATCCAGCGTGAGACAGCCAATTGGAGAGAAAACTGGCTTGGTGGAAGGAGTTAGAGGGTGGTAGTGGTGGGATGTTTTCCATATTGGAGACTTGAGACCAGTGGTGTGCCACAGGGATTGATGTTGGGTGTCCAAACAACCTGGATGGGAATATAGTTGCATAACTTTGTGGATGACACCAAATTTGGTGGTATAGTGGACAGAGAAGGTGGTTGTCTAAGGTTACAACAGGATCTAGATTAACTGAGAAAGTGGGAAAGGGAACGGCTGATGATATTTAGCTCAGACAAATGTGAAGTGATGCATATTGGGGAAGTTAAAGCAGGGCTGGATACAGGCAGGGACTGGCAGGGACCTGGGGAGTGTTGTAGAACTGGGGTACAAGTACACAGTTCCCTGAAAGTGGTGACAGGGTGGTGAAGGTGTATGGCACGTTTGCCTTCAGTGGTTAGGGCACTGAGTACAGGAGTTGGGACATCATGTTACAGCTGTACAAGACATTGGTGAGACTGCACCCGGAATATTATGTGCAGTTTTGGACGCCTTACTATAGGAAGTGAGGTAGGGTGCTGAAAAGATTCACAAGGGTGTTGCTGAGACTGGAGGGCTTGAGTCCCAGCCTATCCAGTCTCTCCTGTTTTCCCTGGAGGGAAGGAAGCCGAGGGATGAATGCAGTGTAGTTCCTTCTCTTTGAGCAGAGAACTGGTACCTGCATTATGCAAACATGGACGGCAAATTATGAGATGTGGCAAATAACTCCAGCTGCAACTTGGAAGGAAGTAGATGCATAAAGGGTTTTTTGCAATAGTTACCTTGACAGCCACTGGCATTGTAAAGTGTGTGTGTGCATGCACAGCCTACAAGTGGGTGTATATTGGCACAATTCAGATATCCTAATGCACACATACAACTCCCCAACCTACCTCAAACACAATACATTGACATTCAAGGTCATACAGTTACACATGAATACATACATCAGATGTACACACATTGATTAGCATCCCTCGAGATCAAGTCAAGCCTTGACACTAAATCACACGAGCACACAAAACACAAGTACACAAGACATCACTTCTGGTAACTGTCTGATGAAGACACATGTTCCAACTGCCAATTCCAGTGGTTCAAATGTAACACCCTTCAGATGCTATTCAAATGAGGCACCATCTGCCTTCCTGTAATTCAAGTGATGTCTGTGTATACTTGTGCATATATGTGTGTATGTGCATATGTTTATATGTGTGTATATGTGTATGCACTTATAGTCCAAAACTGCATGTATTTGCACCTGTGTGTGTATGTATGCGTGTCTGCATGAACATACGGCACTTACCCCGAGATTCATGGAACTCAAGTGTCACATGGGCATCAAAGCCCAGACTGAAGTAGTTGTTAAACACACCAAGTGGGAGCTGTGGAGAGAGAATTATTCAGTGAGTGTTGGTACAAAGCAGGTCTGAGGCTGGACGTTCACTCTATATATGAAAGCCCAGCTCAGAAGCTAATAGCCACATCCAAATACACATACACAACAACTTACAAATCATGGACAAACTGACCAATGTGACCCTAAAAACATCCAACTGACCGTGCTCTCTGAGTACCTGCCTATGATCAAGCATTGGCCAAAGGTGATAGAATAAATTCCGTTTTACAACACTTATCCCGAAGTTTACATTCAGTAATTCAGTTTATTCTTCCTTTTAATCTCCCTCTATAACGTCCCCCAAACCTCAACAAATTACCTCAGGGACATGCAAGTTGCTGTCTGAGGGTGAGGAGCAAAACTTGGGATTGGAAGGAACATATTCAATCATGTGTTTAATAATTGTCCAAGAGAGTAGCACAGCAGTGCCAGAGACCCGGCTTCAAATCCTGACCTTCGGTGCTGTCTGTGTGGAGTTTGCACGTTCTCCCTGTGACCCTGTGAGTTTGGGCGCTCTGGTTTTCTCCCAAATCCAAAAGATGTGCAGATTGGTAGGTTACTTGCTCACTGTAAATTGATCCATGTGTGTCAATGAGTGGCAGAATCTTGGGGGGTGCGGCGGGGGAAGTTGACGAGAACATGGGGCGAATAAAAAATGGGATTAATTTAGGATTAGTATAATTGGGTCAGCATGGTCTCAATGGGTGGAAGGGCCTGTTGCTGTGCTGCGTCTCTCTACGTCCATGACAATGGATCAGCAAGGTGACAGTTGGTGTCCCACACGTCCACTGCCTCTGTTACAGGATCCTGCTGCTCCTGACATCTCAAGACTTGAACAATGAAATACTATCATTAAGTCAAACCATTTGAAATTCTTAATTACAGAGCTCTCAGGATCCTGAAGTCAAAACAAGGCATTAATAAAGTACATTCCTCAGTCTGAAACTGTGCTAAGTTTAAGACCGCCTACCACAATTTAATAATAGGTGCAAAGTGTTGCAAAGCCTGAGACACAAGGGTTAAATGTAATAAGGATTCACAAGATCACAAGACAAAGGAGCAGAAGTAGGCCATTCGGCCCATCGAGTCTGCTCCATGAGCTACACTAAAACTATTCCTATCTAGCCCCAATTTCCGGCCTTATCCCCATATCCCTTGATACCTTGACTAATTAGATACCTATCAATCTCCTCCTTAAACACCCCCAATGATTGGGCCTCCACAGCTGTACGTGGCAAAGAATTCCATAAATTCACTACCCTCTGGCTAAAGAAATTTCTCCTCATTTCTGTTTTAAACCAGTACCCTCTTAAGTCTAAGATTGTGCCCTCTGGTCCTGGACTCACCCACCAAGGGAAACAGCTTAACCACATCAGTCCAGTACTTTCAACATTCGAAATATTTCTATGAGGTCTCCTCTCATGCTCCTGTACTCCAGTGAGTACAGTCCAGGAGCCGACAATCGCTCATCATAAGTAAGCCCTTTCATTCCAGGAATCATCCTTGTAAACCTTTTCTGAACCCTCTCCAACATCAGCACATCCTTCCTAAGATAAGGGGCCCAAAACTTCACACAGTATTCCAATTGAGTCTCACCAGTGCCCCATAGAGCCTCATCTACACTTCCTTACTTTTATACATTATACCTCCTGAAATGAATGCCAACATAGCATTCGCTTTCTTTACCACCGATCCGACCTGGTGGTTAACCTTTAGGGTATCCTGCAAGAGTACCCCCAAGTCCCTTTGCACTTCTGTACTTTGAATTTTCTCCCCACCTAGATAATAATCTGCCCGTTTATTTCTTTTTTCACCAAAGCGTACAACGGCACATTTCTCAACATTGAATCTCATCTGCCATTTCCTTGCCCATTCTCCTAAACTATCTAGGTCTCTCTGCAACCTTCCTGTTTCTTCAATACTCCCTACTCCTCCACCTATCTCGGTGTCATCTGCAAACTTAGCCACAAAACTATTTACTCCATAATCCAAATCTTTAATGTACAAAGTAAAAAGAAGCGGCCCCAACACCGACCCCTGCGGAACACCACTAGTAAACGGTAGCCAACCAGAACAGGATCCTTTTATTCCCACCTTGCTTTCTGCCAACCAGCCAATGCTGCACCCATTCTAAAATCCTTCCTGTAATTCCATGAGCTCTCATCTCATTAATCAGCCTCTTGTGCAGCACCTTGTCGAAGGCCTTTTGAAAGTCTAAATACATGATATCCACAGCCTCTCCCTTATCCACCCTACCTGAGATTTCCTCAAAAAACTCCAATAGGTTGGTCAGGCAGGACCTTCCCTTCATGAAACCATGCTGGCTTGGACCTATCTTGTCCTGCACCTCTAGGTATTCCATAACCTCATCCCTGAGGATAGATTCCAATAACTTTCCCACCACCGATGTCAGGCTAATAGGTCTGTAATTTCCTTTATGCTACCTCCCACCTTTCTTATACAGCGGAACTACATTTGCGTCCCTCCAGTCCTCTGGAATCATGCCGGAGTCTATCGATTCCTGGAAAATTATCACCAATGCCTCTGCAACCTCTAAAGCCACCTCCTTCAGAACCCGGGGGTGCACCTCATCCGGTCCAGGAGACTTATCCGGGAGACTGAACGCAGCAAGTTCAGACAATGCACAGTCCATTTAGTTTGGGTGATTGCTCTAAAGGCTTGTTACTTTAAATGTATCTGGTCTGTGCAATAACTTTGTCAAATTAGATGAAATCAGCCACCGTTAAGACTTCTTTCGTTAAGTTTTCGCAAACCACAGTCCCAGAACTGGGAGGTTGGGTACAGATCGTCAGTGATATTTCAAGATAACTGTAAAAACCTTACTGATTACTGCCTCTGTGCTTCTAGTGTCACCTGGTTTATTGTCACAAGTCTGCACTACTTATCTCACTTCCCCCTAAATGTTAGTGCATTTTCAAATGTTTAGCAGGCTCAAGTATTAAAGTGTCTCTGGCTGACTTCGCAGTTTGCAGTTACTGACCAGCTTGCTGTATCACCATTCCCGCTGGAACTGCTTGGTACGGGGTGGGAAACCAGATGAGTTGTGGTGGCCTGAGGTTGCCAACCCCAATGATTGATCACTGCTCCCTTTGTCACAGTGACTCACGATCCCCAGTAGATAATGGGTGACCTCTGCCAGTAAACCAGCTGTTGTCCTGGCTGCTGCTCAAACAGCTGCCGAAGCAGTGTTAACGTGGGCAACCATGGAGGGGGACTGCCCGACATCCAGCTGCAAATCAACCCCAGCCAGTCAATCAAACGATGCCCTTTCACCCACTTGATCCAAAATTAAATGTGTCCATATCTGGTGGTGGGATCTGCTATCGAAGTCTGGTAAGTGCAATGTCACACTCAAAATAAATTTTCATGTCCCAAATGTATACTGGACATATTCGTGGAGTCATAGAGAGATGCAGAACAGAAACAGGCCCTGGTCAAGTCTGTACTGACCAGCTGCCACCTATTAATCCTCCATTAGTCCCATTTTGTTTGTAACTGTCCCCACATTCTCAACAACTAACACAATATTTCTACCACTCACCTACACACCAGGGGCTAATTATTGCAGCCAATTGACTCACCAACCTGCACCCCTCTGGGATGTGGGAGGAAACCGGAGCACCCAGAGGAAACCCACGTGGCCACAGGGGGAATGTGCAAACTCCACACACAGACAGTGCCCGAGGTCAGGATCGAACCTGGGTCTCCAGCACTAGCTGTCACTCTGTCCTTTCAAATTTACTTTGCTCTCCTTCTTAAGACATGACTCATATTGTGACAAAGTTCCATGGGAATGGTGTTTACTTTCTGTGGATCAGGAAAATGAATGTTGATATTCCACTCAGTCAGGAGCCCAAAGCTACTTTAAACAATCAAGAGAGACAGGAATGCTGGCTGAATTCTCCATCCCTGTGCCAAGGTTCATTACTTGTTCTGTAGACCCACAGGCTGGAGTGAAGGCTTTGCACCCATTAGTGACTCACTGTTTGTGAGTGCCATGCTCTATCACACATTGTGTATCCAATAATGTACTCTTTAGCAAAGGTAATCTTTAAATACCCATGCAGTCTCACCCATGACATCTCTAGCTGATGAACATCCAGTGGCTGTGTACCTCAAATTTAAAAATTCACAAAACTCAAAGGATATCTAACTTAAGGGTGAATTTAGTGGGGTTTCAATGCTGCATCAGATCCAGACAGGAGGCTGGACCACACGCACACACCACATGGAATTTATACCCATGGTCCCACCCAGACTGATGTCTTTGAAGGAACAAGTAGAGGCTCGAACCCAGCAGGTCCATGTGCTGTCCATCCCTAACCCCTCCTTATTTGTTTAAGTGATCTGTTTCATAACCCCCGTGGTTTATAACAGGACTTCTATTCCACAGCAGAATCCATAGCGCCCCATTTTGTGCCAAACACATACTTTCCTATCCAACCACTCAATTCTTATGAAGGGCGATCTCACCCAACATTTGTATAATGTTCCCAATCTAAGGAAGATCCTTTGTACTCTTGCACAGCATAAACTCTTGTACAAGTGTTGGGGGAGGAGGGGGAGGAGGGGGGGAGGAGGAGAGGGGGGGATGCAAGGCAGCATCTCCCACACTGAGTCCACCTTCCCCCAGAGCTCCTTCATTCCTACGATCCATAGGCTTTTGCAAACAAGCTCTGTTATCTTACTTTGATCCACCGACTCCATGCCAACTATCAAGCACCCATCTACACCAATCCCTTTTTATTCTCCCCACATTCCCATCGACTCGCCCCCAGATTCTACCACTCATCCACACAGTATGGGCAAATGCAGAGAGTCCAATTTACATTGACCAACCCGTGTGGCTTTGGGATGTGGGAGGAAATCGGAGTACCCGGAGGAAGCCCACATGCTCACAGGGAGAATTTGCAAACCCCACATGGGCGGCAGAGGTCAGCATCGAACCCGGGTTGCTGAAGCTGGTGAGGGAGCAGCTCCACCAGCTGTCGGTGCTACCCTGTCTTCTCTTGCATTCATTGCTACGTTTGGAATACACTGCCTTGCCAGGCTGCCTTTTCAGTTAGGTTTCCAGGATAAAATTGTGCCTCAAATGAAAGATCATCTGTCAGAGAAATTCCAGGAAACAGTGAATGAACATTAGGAAAGTTACCAGCTGCAGTTACCTTCTGAGTCCCTTCCTCGGAGTCGTCCTGGGGTAGATGAGGATTGTTCTGGAGCTGAAGGTTCCAGCGGTCCAGCTGTACAATATTACCCTCTTCCACGTGGCAAAGGATTTTTGAGACTGGTTCATCTGTGTATCCCTGCGGCAGAGAAAAGACACAACTGAGCCAGCTCCCCACCTTAGTGCTTTGGTCCATGGTGATTAATGCTGACATCTCCTTCTGAGTACATGTCATAAGGCTGGTGCTGTGAGAGACCATAGCCAGTTGCTAAGGACAGGCAATCTGTATAGTACCTGACCAGCCTCCCAAACCAAACCCAACTACGCATAACCTTCCCGTTATCTGTGCCATTGGATCCTGCCTGGGAAAACCTTCCAAACAGCAGAAATATTGGGAATGTCAGATGTTACACCGATAACAAACCTACTTAGACACAGCAGCAGTTAATTTTGATTGCATTTTGCATTGAAATAACGGTACTTGTAATCCAGTGTGGATGATTTCCAGTTCAGGAAGCTTGGGCTACTCAAACCTGCCTGGCTCACTACTGCATATTATCAGGGAGTCTACACTCAAGAGAATTATAGCACAGAAATATACCCTTTGGCCCATCAAGTCCTTGCTAACCATCAAGCATCCATTCACAAGCATAGTCAAAGACCCCACCCACCCGGATCATTCTCTCTTCACCAGGCTCAAGGACAGCTTCTATCCCACTGTGATAAGACTATTGAATGGTTCCCTTATACGGTGATGGACTCTTGACCTCACAATCTACCTGGTTACAACCTTGCACCTTATCGTCTGCCTGCAATGCACCTCCCTGTAGCTGTGACACTTTACTCTGTGTTCTGTTATTGATTTTACCCTGTACTGCCTTAATGCACTGTGCAATGAATTGACCTGTATGATCGGTATGCAAGACAAGTTTTTCACTGTACCTCGGTACAAGTGACAATAATAAACCAATGCACTAATGTCATTTTATTATCATATTCCCATCAAATTCCCCCCCGCCCCCAGATTCTACCATTAAGTTACACAACAGGGGAAATTTCCAGTGGCCATTCAACCCATCAATTCACACATCTTTGGGATGTCTCCTGACTCTCCACCAATCGTCTCCCTTGTCCACAAGATTCCAAAACTTGTTCTGTTCCCCAGTAGAACAAAAGGATTCAGAAGCATGTAATAAATGACACAGATAGTCAGTGTGTGTGGACTACAGAAGGGGCTTTCCAATCAGTCTCACTCCTTTACTATTTATATATCCGGAGAGTCATAGAGGGGTGCAGCATGAAAACAGGCCCTTTGACTCTGTGTCGATTATCAACCACCCATTTACACTAATCCTACATTAGTTCCTATTTTAGTTTCCCCACATCTTCCCCCGCTCTCCTCCCCCACATTCTACCGCTCACTCTCACACTAGGGGCAATTTACAGTGGCCAATTAACCTACCAACCCGCACACCTTTGGGACGTGGGAGGAAGCCGGAGCACCAGAGGAAACCCACACGGTCACAGGGAGAACATGCAAACGCCACACAGACAGCAGCCGAGGTCAGGATTGAACCGGGTCTCTCGACACTGTGAGGGAGTGGTTCTACTTGCTGCACCACTGTGCCATCTATCCAGAAACTAGAGACAAGTAAGGGACTACATGGATGAAAAACACAACGATGCTGGAGGAACTCAGCAGGCCAGGCAGCACTCGTGGAGAAAAACACACAGTCCACGTTTCGGGTCCGTTCTCAGCAAAGGCCTCACCTTTGTACCTCTACGCCCCCAACTCAACAAATTCCGAGCCCAGCACGATGCCGAGCTCTTTTTCCGACGCCTCCGCCCCTCATTCTTCAGTAAGGAGTCCTCTCCCCTCTTCTAATGACCTGTTCTTCCACCTCCAGTCCTCTTCCACTTGGACCCCCCCCACTGGGCCTGCTACCGTCCCTGGACCTATTCATAGCCGACTGTCGGTGCGAGATCAACTGTCTTGACTTTTCTGCCCCCCTCACCCACTTCAACCTCACCCCTTCTGAACGCTCTGCTCTGCTCTCCACTCCCTCTGCACCAACCCTGACACTATCATCAAACCAGCCGACAGAGGTGGTGCCGTGGTAGTCTGGCGTACTGACCTCTACCTTGCAGAGGCCAGACGCCAACTCTCGGACACTTCCTCCTACCTACCCCTGAACCATGACCCCACTGAGGACCACCAGGACATTATCTCCCACATCATCACCTCGGAAGATCTCCCCCCCCACCCACCCCACAGCTAGAAGGGTCCTGACCCGAAACGTTGACCACCTGCATTTCTCCACGAATGCTGTCTGGCCTGCTGAAGTTCCTCCAGCATCATTGTGTTTTTCATCTAGATTCCAGCATCTGCAGTCCTTTGTTTCTCAAGGGATTACATGGAATTGCTCAAAAGTAACAAAACAGATACAAGCAGAACAGTCCCACTATCCTTTGTAGGTGTCTACCCTCCTCTAGTACAGTTTTCTGAACACTCCATCCCATATTCCTCCATCGTCTCTCCTATTTTAAACTTTATTTAAACAGCACGGTAACAGGCCCTTCCGGCCCAACGAGCCCGCGCCACCCAATTACACCCACGTTAACCTACTAACCCCTACATCTTTGGACTTTAAACTACCATAATATGTTGGGCAGTTACACAGAATAATAGAAACTACAGCACAGTAACTGGACACTCATCTTTTCAAGTCTGTTTCACTGTTTGCTATGTGAGCCACTTATCACCTTCAGTCCTTCTGAAGCTATTTTAAGTCTTCATGTCAGCTGATAGCTCTCTTCCAAAGTAATTATCTCATAACTCTTTTAAAACAGACTTTGCTTCAACAATATCAGGTTTAGATAAAGAAAGAAGCTTTTAATCCATTGAGAGTAGGATTAATTCCTCCAGTATAAAAGTCTGTAAAATAATCTCTGAAAGAACTGGCTGGAAAATAGGGGAAAATATTATCTGGAATGCCGGTGAAAGGGCAGTAGTTACATTAGAACAGGAATAGGCTCCTGGTGCTTTTTTCACCCATTCAGTGAGATCTTTGCAGATTTAACACCATGTACTTTGACCTATGCCTTTGTTCAATAATTCTGTATCACTATCAGATTTGAAATTGCCAATCAATCACTATTTGTGGAATATAATTTCAAATTTCTGTCACTCTCTGCATTTAGAGTCGCTTGTTAACATCTCTTTGAAAGGCTTCTCTAATTCCAAGCCTATGTCATTGAGTCATCCAGCATGGAAACAGGCCCTTCGGCCCACCAAGTCTGTGCCTACCATCAATCACCTGTCTACACTAAACCTTCAGTAGAACCAGCCCCCCAACATTCCCGTCAACTCCCCCCAGATTCTACCACTCACCTACACACTGGGGACAATTTACAGCGGCCAATTAACCTTCCAACCGAGATCTTTTTGGGACGTGGGAGGGAACCGAGAGGAACCCACGCGGTCACGGGGAGATCGCGCCAACTCCACACAGACAGCAGTGGAGGTCAGGATTGAACCTGGTTTAGTGGAGGTGTGAGGTGGCAGCCCGTCTAGCTGTGCCACTGCCTCCCAAGTCCTGGACTCCCGGTCAAAGAATAGCATTTCTACCCACCCTATCACTTCCTCTTAATTTCTTGAGAACTTCAGTCAAATAACCCCAACTTGGCAGAATGGCCTTGTGAGAGGGTGAGACCAGCAGAGAGGCATGGTTTCCTTTGACATCACTCCAGAGAGGAAGTCTGCCCTTCCTACCTGCTCTGGCCTGTATTGGACTCCAAACCCACAGCAGTATGACCTCCGAAATAGCCAAGCAAGCTGTTTCATGCTAATGGCCGTAGTAAAACAGAATAAAACCAGTCCATCCACCCAGCACCAACACACGGGAACGTGCTTGTGTTTGTTGACAGGCTTCAAATTTGTCAAGTTGGTCAAATTTAAATTCTCATGCATGATCCCACTTTTTAACCATTGCAATGTATTCAATAATAATTTGCTCAATCGAATTTATGAAGTACAAGGAGGAAAACGGTGCAGGGCAAGCTGTGGATCTGATTCGAAGCTCTCTCAAAGAGCTAGCACCATCAGGATGTGTCGAATATTGCTGTGAAAGGAAACTGCATATTCTGGCAGTGCTTCATATCAGGAACATTATTAACAAATCTAATCTCAAAGGCCAGTTCTCCTAAGGCAAGGCCAGAACACTCCTCGCGTCAACAGATTCACACTGTGCACTGTAGCTCAGCACCATCTGGGTGCTGAAGGGCTGAAGATACATTCAAACCTGAGCTCGACAGGTTTTGGCTAGCATTGCTACCAAGGAGTTGGGACAACAGGTGTGAAATGGAGTTGAGATATAGATCGGTCAATGACTGAATGGAACGTCAAAACAGCCTGAACAGCCCACACCTGTTCTTATGTTTCTAAGTTGGTGCAAATGGTGACTCCATTCTGCTTACAACTTAGTAACTTTATATTGTATAATAGTGGCAAGATCTTGGTTCTCATGAGGGAAAGACAGGTGTAGGGTGCTACAGACCCTTGCAAACCTTCAGTCCCGCTCACACAGAGTCAGGGCTCCATTGAAGCGGCCAGGACAACAGAAACATCATCTCAGCTGGCCAACAGCCAGCGCTGTAATGTTGTGTGGGACATTACTTACGTTTGCTGTGGTAGTTACCAGCACGTCATCAGTAGATGCCAGTTGAGAGTCCGTAGTTACCCTGTAGTCGGTCAGGGTGGCTCTACTGTCCCTGGCGTGGTGAGGTTCTATAGGTTGAAAGCCTTGCTACTGAGCATGAACCTGCCTACACAAGAATCACAGAGTCATACAGCACAGAAACACAGCCAATGGCCCACCAAGTCTGCTCCGATCAGTCAAGCATCCATTTACACTAATCCTACACTACTGCTATATCCTCCTCCCCACATTCTGTTGTCCCCCAGATTCTACCACTCACCTACACACTAATGGTCAACGAGCCTACCAACCCACACACGTCTTTGGTATGCGGGAGGAACCCACACAGCGACGGGGAGGACGCACAAACTCCACAGCTCCACCGGAGGTCGGGATCGAACCCGGGGCCGTTGGAGCTGTGAGGCAGCGGCTCTGCCTGCTGGGCCGCCCTGCTGCCCCGTGGTCAGGCGCCAGCTGGACATCGAGAAAGCAGAATCACTTTCGGGTCGGGCGTAGGGAAGATCAGGCAGTGCGGTGTACGGTCGGTGGGGATCCTGCTCTAGGGTGCAGCCTGTGTCCCTTACAAACCCGTGTGCCGTGCATCATCCGCTGCCCTCTGGCTCTCCTTTCAAACTGACCTGAGCAAATTCAGGCAGCAAGCTGTGGCAGCCTGGCAGAAGCCAGAAACTCAGCAACCACCAGACACCTCATCCTTACCCTGCACGGAGAGCAGTGGCGGGAGCTGGGGCCGGATTTCAGCCCGGGCAAATGCCTCAAATACTCATGGGCTGAGATGGGGAATGTGGAGTCATGGTTACAATCAGATTGTCCATGGTTTTATTGAATGGCAGATCAGACTCCAGGGGTCAAGTTGAGTCTGATCCTGACTGTACATTCAACATTCAGTGCGGCTACAAGCAGCAATCCCAACCAGGGCATCAGTCTGTGCAGATAACCACAGGACTAGGGTGGGACCGAAGGCTCCTGCACCCTCCTTTCACCAGCCCACCCCCCCCCCCACCCCCAACGGGAGCTGCTCCTGAAACGTCTCTGCGGCTGCCACATAGAGAGAGAGAGAGAGAGAAAGGTCCTTTGAGGAACTGACTGCTCTGCCGATTCCTGCACTCAGCTGCCACAGAGGTGAGAAGTGGATTTTCCCCAGTCGCCTGATTAATTAGCTGGACCACCTGTTTAGGTGTTGACCCCCATTTAGCACACCAAAATGGAGAGCGCTCCTATTTCTGGACAACTCTGTAACAGCAATTAAACATTATTACATAATTTCAGAGTTAGGCTTGTGGTTAACTCCAATGAAGTATACAGCCTGCTTAACACTGTCAGCCGGGAATGATGTTCCAGGTACCTGTCCCCTCTGTGCTGTCAGCATGGAGAATATCACGATCCCTTGGTTCTAAATCTTATCCAGTGCTGATCTGCTTCCACATTAAACCTGGCGAGAATGCTCACAGTGGTGGAACTGGGATCCAGTCAACTGTTCCCGTCTCCGCTCCTTGGCTCTCTCGCTGTCTTGCAATGATGATAACCCCCCGCCCCCTCAGCTGGCTAAAGGGGCATTGACACGTTGAGACAAGAGGGCATTATTGTCAAACTGCCTGCACTGTTCCGGGTACAGTAACAGGTTGCAGTAAGCAGAGCATGTGAGCAAACTATTTGACTGTGGTAGTCTGCACAGTCAAACCTAATCCTTTACTGAGAAGATGCCCACACACTGGTACTTTTCATGAGTTACTGGATAAAGATGGGAACCCTACCTATCACAAAATCCAGTACAATGGAGCAGAAGTCAAACTTGGGCACAGTCTGGTCTGCAATGGCTCAGTGATCTTGTTTACTAACTGTTCAGTTTGGGATTCCAATATATTCTTTATCACACATTTCCAAATACATTTAAACATCTTAATCACTTATACAATTTACAGTAAAACTCCAATAATCCGGCATCCAATTGCTCGGAAATCCAGATGATCTGGCATCTGGCTCACTCGTTAGTCCAGAATGTGTGCTAGACGTCTGGAATGCACATAGGGGTGCGTGGACAGAGCTGGGGGTCCAGAGTTTGAGCCGGAGCTGGAGTGGGGGTCCGGAACATCAAGCCAGGAATGTGGATGGGGTTTATGTCTGGAGCTAGGGCTTGTGTGCTTCATGGCTCCCTTTAAACTCACTTAGTTCGCCAGAAAAGTTGTTATACTGTATTTGTTGTTATATGTTATATGTTGTTATACGTAAAAAAAAACTGAAGTAACTGTGTGTTTAAGTATTAATGGGAGTAACATCCAACAGCCCAGAAAATCTGCTGGTCCAGCATCACCAAAGTCCCAAACTATCAGGGTTTTACTGTACTTCAAAATTAGAGCTCATTCCTCCTGCATTCCTCCAGGTTGGGAGCAAGCTGCATGGCCGTGGAGATGATTTTCTGTTTTGCTCTAACCGAGGTGGCAAGGGGCATCTCAGCACGACAGAACATGCATGGGCATCCGGTTGGAGTCGCCTGCATCAGTTCTTTACAAATGCTATCTGACTGGTCTCACCACCTCCCCCCCACCACCGCCCCTTGAACTCTAACATTTTCCTCTTCGATTTTTCCTCCCATTGCTAAGTAATTACAGGCGGCCTCTGTACCACCAGACTTAAGGACAGCTTCTACCCCACGGTGATAAGACTATTGAACGGTTCCCTTATACAATGAGATGGACTCTGACCTCACGATCTACCTTGTTGTGACCTTGCACCTTATTGCACTGCACTTTCTCTGTAGCTGTGACACTTTACTCTGTACTGTTATTGTTTTTACCTGTACTGCATCAATGCACTCTGTACTAAATGTAACTGCACGTTGTAAAGAATTGACCTGTACGATCGGTTTGTAAGACAAGCTTTTCACTGTACCTCAGTACAAGTGACAATAAGAAACCAATACTGTGTTACAGCAGTTCGGGTAATTGAAATTCTCTCTTAAGTAATTCAAAAAAATCACTACCAAAAAAAATGAGATACGGAATAAAAACTCATTTTCAGGGAATTTATGTGGGGTGGGGGACGGGGTGGGGAACAAATAAATACACACAAAATTAAGTTTTTTTTTCCAACTTGCATTTCACGACACACGCAGATGACGTGGCTTCGCGTTACGGGCGCTTTTTTAGGGAGGCAACACCCCCACCCACCCCACCGCCCCCAGTAACGTGGTGGTTGCCTGTATCGAGCCCTCTGCCAGATGCTAAGGACCAATGACCACCGGCTGTGAGGAATTTTGCGGCTCATGTCACCGTTCCCTGGCCATGGGACCCCACTCACTGGCTGACTTCTGAACAGGTGGCACGGTCTCCCAGCCCCCTCCTTCCACAACAACATCTGAAAAATGGCAGAAACACTTGGTGGGTCGGGAGGCATCTGCGGAGAGAGGAACAAGAGTTAACCTTTTGGCTCTGGGACCCTTCATCAGGACTGGGAAAGAGAGAGGAAAAACAAGCAAGTTTTCAGTAGGGGAGGAGGTGAGGGAGAGATGGATAGGATGAAGGGAATATCACTGATAGGGCGAGACCAAGTGGGCCGATGTGGCAGTGAGAAGCATGAATGAATTGTGTGTTGTTAGCAGGGCTGCGGGACAAACTCAGCTGGTCAGGCGATACTAATAAAGAGAGAAGGACGGAGCCAAATCACAGTTGGATGACTAGCAGAAATGGCCAGGTCTGCTACACAGAGCAAGAGCGAGTTATTCCAAGGCCGCAGAATTCGATACCAAGTCCGGAAGGCTGCAATGTTCACAGACGGAAGATGAGGTGGTGTTCCTCAAGCTCGTCTTTTGCGTCGTTGTAACAGTGCAGGAGAGCACCGACAGATAGGTGAGAATGGGGATGGGATGACAATTGAAGTGGCAGGGTCAAGGTCAGTAAGATAAGATTTCTTTATCAATCTCAGGTACATCGAAACACACAGTGAGATGCATCTTTTGTGTAGAGTGTTCTGGGGGGCAGCCCGCAAGTGTCGCCACGCTTCCGGCGCCAACATAGCACGCCCACAACTTCCTAACCCGTACATCTTTGGAATGTGGGAGGAAACCCGAGCACCCGGAGGGAACCCACACAGACACGGGGAAAACATACAACTTCCTTACAGACAGCAGCCGGATTTGAACCCGGGTCGCTGGCGCCGTAAAGCGTCACGCCAACCGCTACACTACTAAATGCAGAGCTCCACCAAGTTATCATCCAATCCGTGTTTGTCTCCTCCGGTGTAGAGGAGGCCACGCTGTGCACACTGAATGCAGTGCACTAGACCGGGAGAAGTGCAAGCGAGTTGTTGCTTCACCTGGAACAACTGCCTGGGCCCCTGGCCGGTGGGAAGGGAAGTGGAGAAAGGGCAGGTGTTGCATCTCCTGCAGTTGGAAGGGAAATTGCCAAAAGGTAGGGAGTGGGTGGGGCGGGAGGAGGAGTGGGCCAGAGATATTCACTTTGTCCCACCCATCCCTCCCCCACATTACTGAAAATCAACTTGTTTTCTCTCTTTCCCGGTTCTGAAGAAGGGTCTCGGACCCAAAATGGCAACTCTCTTTCCACAGATGCTGACTGACCCGCTGAGTGTCTCCGGCATTTTATTCTGGTTTTGTTTCAGGCTTCCAGCGTCTGCGTTTTATTTTTTGAGTTCCATCGTCCGTGGGGCTGGCGAGTGAGATACCTACCCCTCCCCAGTTGAGAGTACGGGCCAGGTCATTTCCCGTCCCCAGCGGCAGGATTGCAACAGGAGGCTGGGGTCGGAGCTGCAGTTCATCCAACAAGGAAAGAATCCAGCCAACCTGGACAGAGAGAGAGAGACAGACAGACAGGGGGAAAGAGAGAGGGACAGAGGGAGAGGGGAAGAGAGGAAGAGAGGGTGTGAGAGACTGCAAGAGAGACAGACACACAGCCTAAGAGAGGACATCACTGAACACCCCAACGATACATTCAGCCTCAAAGTCTGACCCCTTCATATCAAAGTGGGAAACATGCCAGGGTTTGGTGTAGGGGGAACCTGATTATCACCTCTGCTTCAACATTGTGCCGATATTTGACACTTTATTCCTTTAACATCAGGAATAACAAACCGCACTGCAGGAAATTACATAATAAAAAGTCATTTTGTGCTGCACATTAATCTCAACCCCCCCCCCAGTTCTCACCGGAAATGGGCCCCAATTATAAAGCAGGGCCTGATTTGTATTGAGTTGGTACTGTTTAATTGGTTTGAGCCTTTCAGTTCCAGTGCACCGCTCACCATTACCAGTGACTTGCCGCCCATGATTTGCCACCTCGGTGCTGTGCTAATTGACGTCAGGAGTCCAGCCCTTCAAGGACCCTCACTGCAGTGTGCGCGCTGATGTTGGCAGCTGATGGGGCTGTAGGGGTGGGAATGCAACTCTCACACCCTTCCCCTCTCCCAGGTAAACCATGCTAGTTACCATCATAGCAACCCGAAGGCCAGGGATAACAATCCAGATTCCTGGGTTCAAATCCCACCATGGCAGCTGAGCAAGTTAAATTCAGTTAATGATCTGGGAGTTTAGATTAGTAGTGAAAAACCCCATCTGGTTCACTAATGACCTTTGGGGTGGGAATCTGCCATCCTTACTCTGTCTGGTCTACATGTGACTCCAGACCAACCAATGGGGTTGCCCCTAAAGCACCCCCTGAAATGGCCAAGCAATTGGATGACCAACAAATATTGGCCATGTTGATGTCCAGAGCTCGAAGGATGACTAGACATCTTTATCAGTCACACGTACATCGAAACACACAGTGAAATGTGTCTTTTTGATAGAGTGTTCTGGGGGCAGCCTGCAAGTGTCGCCACGCTTCCGGCGCCAACATAGCATCCCCACAACTTCCTAACCCATACGCCTTTGGAATGTGGGAGGAAACCGGAGCACCTGGAGGAAACCCACGCAGTCACGGGGAGAACATACAAACTCCTTACAGACGGCAGTGGGAATTGAACCCGGGTCGCTGGCGCTGTAATGGCGTTAGACAAACCAAAAAGAATCATTGAATCTGTTCAGGAAATGCCGGTGAACAAAAGAGAGCAGGGAGCGGGAAAGAGAGTTGACCTGAAACATGAGCTCTGTTTCTCTCTCCATAGATGCTGACTCACCTGCTGAGTGTTTCTAGCATTGTCTGTTTTTATTATGAAGTACAAGGAGGGCCATCTGGGCAGAAGCAAGGAAGGAGGAACTGATTGGAGGGAACAGCATGGGAAGAAGTTAAATAACTCACAAGACACGGGAGATTTGCTCTCCGTCCCTTGGAATCAGAATTCACATATGGAGGTTTGAGAGTAGCACATTGCACCACTCACCCTTTCAGCCCTCAACTCGTGCGCACACACTTCTTGGAGCATGGAGACATTTGACCGTCTCATCAGTTCTAAACTGATCTGGTGGCTGGGTCCAGGACAGTAGATGTCACTGCAACATAAGCTGGAACCAGAAGCCACAGAAGGGGAGAGCACTCCTCCTCCCGCACAAAGATCCAGCCTTCTGTGTAGAGCAGCAGGAGACGCTCAAGGATAATGGAGATCCATCCATCGAGCAGGAGAATTTCTCATGGCTGATCATGAGTTGTGTGCCGGGAAGGCGTAGGTGTGAAGGGGAGCCCGAGCGGCCACAAGTGCGTAGTCTATCCTTAATTTAATTCCACCCCCCCCCCCCCCGCCACCACCCCAAGGAAGCACACAAGCCTGGCCCATCAGCAGACTCACCCCAATGATGGTCCCATTCTTCTGGGACCAATGATCTCTCTGATGCTGCAATGAGTGGGGGAAAAATGGCATAAAGGCATAAATCAGCTTGTCCTCTACCTGGAACAATCCCACTGGGAAGTTCAGGATGACAATGGGCTTCACTCCATCAGGCAGAGCTGAAGAAGTCCATTGTGGTGGTGTTTGCCAGAGCTCTTCCTGCAGGAAAGCACAGATCTCTCTCACCATCGTCTTTGGAAACCTTACCCTCCAGATACAATGCTCCTTGGGGATCTGGCGGCAGGAATGCAGCTTCCCAAACACTGGGGGGAGGGGGTGATGGAGTTTGTGGAGATGTACTCTCTGGGGTGGTGGTGGGGGGAATCTCCAGGCACATCTGTCTTCCCAGTAGTTGCAGGTCACCCAGTGGGACCCTGGTCAAGAGGTGGTAACCGGGGGCACGACGGTACTCTCCACCCAAAGTTCCTGCGTGACCTTGCAGAAGCCTCTCGAGTAGACAGGGGTTTGGTGGCGGCAATCTGGGGAATGGCGAGGTGACTGAGTAGACCTTCAGACAGTGGTAAGGGATAAGATTTATTAGTCACATGTACATCGAAACACACAGTGAAATGCATCTTTTGCGTAGAGTGTTCTGGGGGGCAGCCTGCAAGTGTCGCCACGCCAACATATCATGCCCACAACTTCCTAACCAGTATGTCTTTGGAATGTGGGAGGAAACCGGAGTACCCAGAGGAAACCCATGCAGACACAGGGAGAACGTACAAACGCCTTACAGACAGCGGCCGGAATTGAACCCGGGTCACTGCTGCTGTAATAGTGTTACGCTAACCACTACACTACTGTGCCTGAATGAAGTACCACAGGGGCATCGTTCTCTGCGAGGGACCGTCAGCTTTCCTGCAGCGGGAAAACGTGACCCAATTCCAGCTACCTTGCATCCCCCTCCAGAGACCATCACTTGGTTCACATTCTTGAAGTGGCTGCATCTCAGTTCCCCCACTGCTCAATCCTTGCGGACTGACGAAGACAACGGTGCCGTGTGATCCAGTTTACAGGAAATATATACTCCGGCACGGGAGTATAGAGTGGGTAGGACACAATCTTACAATTGGAACTGAACTATTGAGAGGGAAAACAGGGAGCACTTTCTTCATGTGGGAGCCTTGTGCTCTGTCGCAAACAGGAGGGACTTTACTCCCTCAGTGTCTGGCTGGTGTGTAAGCACAGGTAGCAAATCAGATTGTGCTGTGCATGGGCTCCTGGCTGCACCACCCAAGTCCTCTACCACCTTAGACAAGGGCAGTAGTCTAACTGTGCCTGGGTCAATATCCTAGAACTCTCCACATGGAAATAACTTCAGATATTGAAGAAATTTCACCCCAACCTCCTTGTGGGTGAATTAAAGATGGGAAACAAACTTTGACCTTGCTAGAGATTCCAGTGAGAAAAGTCAGATGCATTTGTTCTGCAGTATCTGATTCATTATTACAAACAGAGTGGTTACAAGACATCAAGAGGAAGCCCCTGAAGACCTTGTCTCCGACGGGAAAGCCTTGCTGCCCAGCAGCCCTTGCATGCGTGGACATCTGCCATGCAAAGTTAAAATACAGCAGAACATAAGTGTGCAAAACAACCCTCTGGCTGCCTGGACTGCTCTGGGGAAACTCTGTGGTACCCGGCAGAGCACGTGTCAAGAGTTCACCGCGATGTGTTGCAGCCTGCTCAGCTGGAGAGCTCAGCCCTTACCATATGGTGAGCAGCCAGAAGTGGAAGAGGAGAAAGGGGAGCTGAAGGAAGGAGTGCAGACTTGCCCTGACCATGGAGAACTCACTCAAGTGTGGATGCAGTAACAGCCCCAATTCCCTGTTCACCAGCAGTCTCGCAGCTCCCCTCCTTCAATGGCCACTGTACCATCAATGCCGGCGTGCAGCTTCCAGCAACCTGCATTCCCACTGATTCTTGGGATGACTGCAGGAGGGGCAGTGGTCCCGGGGAGCAGGCGGTATCCGTGGCACCCTGGTTGAGTTCCGTGATCGGTGGGCCCCTCAAGGGATCGCGTGTCATGGACTGTGAAAATGTGATTATCATCTGAAGTGTTGCGGGTACATTTAGCGGTTGTTCATTAGCATTATTGCTGTAGTTCTGTGGATGCATAGTTTTTCTTCTACTTTCTGTATTAGATGTCATGTTTTGACACTGGATGTCCTTTTGTAGTGCTTTTAGCAAATAAATGTTTGTATTTAAAAAAGGGGCAGTGCTTCTGCGGAGGACAATAAAAGTCCTAACATCCCAAGTCAAATCAATGGATTTGAATGGCGGCAAGTCACACCTCATAGAACTGTCAACTAATCACTCTTATCCGCCTATCCTGTCCGTGTGCCTCTGCCGGTCTGAATGTGCCTGCATCCGTGCTGCGATTCAGGTAGTAAGAGGCTGCTGATTTGCAGAGGGGATCGTCGTTAAGTGTCCGAGATCGATCTTAAAGAGCTTTAGATCTGAGCAGCTCTGCATAGACTGTACCACCCTGGTTTGGGAGGGAGCAGGATTGACAGGTGACAGATGGGGTACTGGCAAAGTGCCAGAGGTTAGAGAGCAAATATCATCCAGGTCAGAGAGGACAGCAGGTTTGCATTCCAGACAGCCCAAGGCGTGGTTGAGTGGAGGAACCTGGGGTAAATCAGTAGGCGACTGGGATTGTTCTGTAAACTGACAGACTTGATAGATCAAAATAGCCTCCTTCAACATGGCAAGGCAGTATGGAAAACACAGAGTATGGCCAGGGAGTACTCCAGAAGGGGGTCTCCTCCCTGCTCCCTGACGTTGAAAGTGGGCTTTCTGGTAGCTCCACACATTTCACCGGCCTTAGTCCATGTTGCTTTGCCACACAGAGGCCACTCCATCAAGGCTGTGCCAGCTCAGAGCAATCCCATTCCCCTACCAGTTTTCCCTGTAATCTATTCTCCCCATGTTCCCGTCAACTCTCCTCGGGTTCTACTGCTCCCCTATACACTAGGGGCAATTTACGGTTGCCAATTAACCTACCAACACGTCTTTGGGATATGGGAGGAAACCGGAGGACCCGGGGGAAACCCACGCAGTCACAGGGAAGGCCGGAAGTCAGGATTGAACCTGGATTGCTGGAGCTGGGAGGCAGCTGCTCTGCTAGTTGTGCCACCCCTAGATCCATTGCCTTCATCTATGACCTGGCCCATCAATGTCCTCATCTGCATCAGGGCATGTGCGTGACATCTTCCGGCGAGCTGGTGCCTGCACTATCCTCTCACTCTAGTTCCGGGTTACTCATGCCAGGCAGATCCTGCCGCAGCTGCCGACGTGGAATGAGTGACCTCGTGTCTTCGCCATCACTTTCCTCGGACTGTTCCTCCACGCCAAAGGCAGCTGGAGTCAAAAAAAGGGCAACGGGAAAGGCTGTGGTGCTCACGCAACCTGCAGCTTATAAATCAGGTTAGAGTGTTGGTCGGGAACGAGGGGGGAGAAGGCAAATCAACACCATCTTCAACTGTTTCAGCCTCACCACCAGCCAGGTCATCGGGAACGATCTTCCCAATGATGCCCAGTATGGTCAACTTCATAGCTGTAGGGTGGACGACCCCAGCTGCCACCTTGTCTTGCAGTGGAGAGGGATGTATGCCAGTGAATGCTGTTCCAGGTGGCCGTCATGGTTGCGTGAGAGATACGGGGCTAAGTCTTACAGCAGTGTTTGGTGTGTGAGGGTGAGGTAGACCGGGTGGACCTGAAGCCCAAGATCTTGATTAAAGGAGGCTGTTGCTGGGTCAGTGTTGGAAGTGTGGCAAACTGAGCAATGTCCAAGGCCACGCTTAGAATCAGGCAACTGAAGGTGCACTCATTGACCTTGGCCAGTGAACATTCTGTAGGGCTGCAGCCAATCCCCGGGGGTTGACTCCGACAAGTGACCTCCAGGGCCACCTTTGACCACTGCCCCTTGAGGGTGTGTTTCAAAGGCCCTCTTGCTGCCTGTAAACACAGGACCTCGCTCCTCCATTCCATCTCCATCAAGGCTTCAAGTGCACCGCGCTCTCCCTCAACGGTGCACTCTTTATAGATTCCTAGGCTAAATTCTGTTGTAGGATGCCCACCAACACTTGCTCCCCCTTGAAAGGGGCGGGCCAGGCTTAGGCATTGTAGGTTGGATACAACCAGTGCTGGACACTTCCGGTACCATCAATGAACCACGGTTAGTGCTGGGCTGGGCTGGATCTTACGTAAGTGAGAAGGGATAATCAGGGTTGTTGTTCCCCCATGTCATTGGGGGGGTTGTCTAATTTAGCCCCCAGTTGACTGCTTGCTGACCGTTCATGAATCCTTGGTCAGCGAGCTAAGCTCAGTGCGTTACCCTATTCTTTGTTTGAGTTAATGAATTGCCCAAGTTAAGCCACCCCCACCACCCCCAACCTCCCATCTATTGCACCAAAGGCCCAATCCCTCTCTTCATATGGACCCAGCGGATGTCATTTAACAATAATCAGGGGCGCGAGCCCTCCATTGAAGAAAGTTAAGGGCAGCAAGACCTTGTTGATGGAAGAACAAAACAGCAGCAAACCAAACAGGCCATCAAGAAGCTTGATGTCTTTGACGTAGCAACACTTACATCATGTCTGATGGTGGAAGAATAACTGTACCTGGCCCCAGACTACAATGCATTGGATGTTGCTAATAGGATTGGCATCACCTAAACTGTTTTCAAGAGGAACTATATGAATATTGCAATAAAATTTTAAATGACTGGCTCATTTCCTCAGCTCTGGAAATATTAAGGTGCGGAGGATAATTTGAAGCACTTGGATTTATTCCCTAGAAGGCGGGCAGTGAATCTCTGATCTATGTAACTGACTCATCATCTGTTTTAACTTCAATCTGCATTTTGTGGACAAGAAATCAAGAATAAACATTCAACTTCCTCCACCACCCACCCCTACCTTAACACTACAGCTCCCACTGATCAAAAGCACACACAACACAGAGACAAAATACTCGTACGTTGCTTTGGTCATTTGAGCGAAGGCTTCACTTGCCAGTCACACATACCGTTCCATCGCCGCCACAGGCCAGAATCCGCAGGTTTGCCACCTTTCTGTAGAGCTCCAAACTGTTTAGGAAACAGGAAACATTTACCAAAGAATCACACAGGTAAACAGTGAAGCCAGCAGGTAGAATTCACTGCACTACTCCAGGGTTCTATGCTTCCAAGTTTAAGATAAGTGCCCTTCAACTCAAACCCTTTCTCCATTTCATTGGAAGTAAAATCGATACAACTGTGTTTACAGAATACTCACACTATTCTTACTCAAGGAGTGTTAATACTCACTGTTGATATAGAGTACCAGATTCAGCCTAGGACAATGATGTAATATTAAGTGTGTTAACATCCTAGAGTCATATAGGAAGGTACAGCATGGAAACAGGCCTTTGCTCACCAAACATCATTCACTCATTTACAGCAGTCCCCACATTCAACACCCCCCAGATTCTGCCACTCACCTACACATTTAGGACAATTTACAGCAGCCAATTAGCTCACCAACCCACACATCTTTGGGACGTGGGAGAAAACTGGAGTACGGGGGTGGGGGGGGCGGCTGTGGGAGACAGGGAACCCACACGGTCACAGGGAGAACGCGCAAACTCCACACAGACGGCGCCGGAGGTCAGGATCGAACCTGGGTCTCAGGAGCTGCGAGGCAGCGGCACAAAGAGCTCCAGAACTCGAGAAGCAAAATACTGCAGTTGCTGGAATCGATGGTGGGTCTGTGGGGTGTCACGCATCTGCACCTGAGACCGCACACCACCCCACCCCCCGCCAGCACTTTTCCAACTTCTCTTTTGCGAACCCCGTCACAAACATTCCTCTGCTCTCCCCACCCCTCCTCTCACTTTTCCAGGTCTGATACAAGGTAACTGACCTGAAACATTAATGTTGTTACTCTCTCCACAGACGCTGCCTGACCTGCCGTGCAGTCCAGGCACTAATCTTCACTGTGGATAAACTGGAGAAGTTGGAAGTATTAGAAGAGGACGTGAGGGGACCTGATGGAGGTACAGGTAGGTGTAGACAGTCTATAAAAAGTGGTTCAAAGAATTATTGGACGGTGGTTGATCGGCCGCAGAGCAACCAAAGGGGAGTTGATGGGCTTGAGAGAGAGAATAGGTTGCACACCACACAGAAATAAGAATGGGACCGATGTGATTGTCCTGTTCAGAGCCGGCAAGAACCTGCACCTAAGAACATAAGAAAATAGGAGGAGTAGGCCACTCAGCCCCTCGAGCCTGCCCTGCTGTGATAGGGTTCAATATGATCACAGCTGACCTGCCCGAGACCTCATCTCCTCTTCTGCGCCAGTTCCCCACAGCCCTCAATGCCCTGATATTTCAAAAAATGTATCCACTTCCTACTTAAAGTGTCTCCGCTGATATAGCCTCCACAACCCTCTGGGGTGGTCATACAGCACGGAAACAGGCCCGCTCGTCCATACCGACCAAGGTGCCCATCTGAGCTAGTCCTGTTTTCCACATTTGACCCTTTCCTTTCCATCTACCCGTCCAAGAGTCTTTTAAGTGTTGTCATTGTACCCGCCTCAACCACTTGCTCTGGCATTAGAGAATTCCAGAGATTCTGCAGGAAGTTCCTGTGCACCTCAGTTTTAAATGACTGCCCCTGAAGGCTGAATGGCCTCCTCCTGGATCATTAAGGGTGACTGCTGTCAGGGTGAGGCCTCAAGTCCTGATGCCCGAGGCCTGGTCAGCACTCGTAGGCCGATCCACCTCAACTAGACCCACTCTGTGGGAACATGTATTTACCTCAGGGCGCATGTACAGGGTAAGATCCAACTCCATCAGGAACTCTTTCCATCCTTCTCCACACTAATATCTGAGCGAGGGTGTGTTCAGCCATGTGAATCTATTGATCTGCTTCTTCCTACATTGCCTGTATTGTGCAAGGAAAATCATCTGGTTGCTTCGATATTGAGTCACCAGATTTGAAGCATTAACTTGCTTCCCAGAGAGGGCGGCAGAGAGATGTCTACATTCCTAAATTAACATCTTTGGACGTACCCACGTAATCTGAGGTATTCTTACAGCTACACCATTTGTAACATGCGTACACCCGTCAAATTGAAGGAGCCCAGAAAGTCAATCAGCTGCTTCCATTTTGCAAGTCAACAGGATTAACTAAAATAATGACTGTGTTATGGATTAAGTTACTATTGGTGAATGTCCCTTTAAGATATAGTACAGTTGTGTGTGTGTGTGTGTGTGTGTGTGTGTGTGTGTGTGTGTGTGTGTGTGTGTGTGTGTGTATGCGCGTGGCATGATTACGACAACAACAGGGGATAATGACGTGATGACGTTTTTTGGAGCAGTCAGTCAGAGAAGAGCGAGAGAGGGAGAGAGACACCTGCCTGCTGGTCTCTCTATCGATGGATGAAGAACAATAACTATGTCTGTCACTACAATCCATGTATGGATTTTTGGAATAATCCAGTGGAGTCCACTTCATCGTTAACCTGTAGTGGGAAACAGGTATTTGTGTGGACGGCCACATCTCAAGTGCCTTTCAGGGGTGGCAGATACTTTGGAACAAAGCAGTGGAGATCATCAGTGACTGAGGTGTCATATGGGTTCCATCGTGGAACATTTGGATTTCGTAATTATTCTCTATTTTCTCTCTCTACATTTCCTCTTCAGTCAACGGTGGTTTTGCAGAAGCCTTTGCCCACGTTTCACCTTATGCCTTGCTGAACTGAACTTTGAGAACTATTCCTGGACTTGGGGTTTGGGAATTTGCCACACACACACTTCGAGTTTAGTTTTTGGGGTCAATGTTTAAGATCTAACATTTTTACTTCTAACATTCTAACATTTTTACTTTTAACATTCTAACATTTTTACTTTTATTTTTCTTATCATAAGTAGTTATTAATAAAATAGTTTTAACACTTATACATGACTTGGTGTGTTTCTTTTGTTGCTGGTACATGAAACTGATATCATGCATATTTTAATTTGAATGCTCAGAGACCGTCAGATCAAATAGCTGAACCCTCCAGTCATATTTAAATGAAAACAGCAAATGCTGGAAACACTTAGGCAGCACCTGTGGGGAAGAATAACAGAGTTAATGTGGATGACCCTTCATCAGTTCTGATGCAAGAGTGCCAACCTGAAACATTAACTCTCTCCACAGGTGCTGCCTGACCTACTGGGCGTTTCCAGCATTTGCTGTTTTTTATTTCAGATTTCCAGCATCTGCAGTTTTTTTTAATCTCTCAGTCAAATAGACAAGGAGGAGAAAAGACTCTCCCACACATACATACCATTGTGACTACTGTGCTTACCCTCATGAAATGAATAGGATTACATTTTTATTACTTTTATCATAATTTGAGGGGTGTAGGGAGCTTTTCTATATTCATACAGTATATATAGTTGGTTATTGTCCACCTCTGGTTACCTTTAAGGATTAAGTTTCCCAATTTGTCACTGCAGTGTTTGAACTCCCAACCTCTGGATTTCCAATCCTGTAATCTATTCAGTAGGCTACTATACACATTGTGTGGGGGAAGTCTGATCTCACTGTGAAAAGTGCACACACTCAAACTTAATGCAAAGTCAACTCTTTATTAGTTTGGAACTTCTGTGCGGGCGATCTCCATGAGGTGTGTTGTCAGAAAGCACAATGGCATATCACCTCTGAATATAGTTAATTACTTAATTACAGTAAACTTTGCAATTGTTCAATTGCACTAATTAGCACTGTACATGTGATCTCTGGGGGCTTCTCCGTTGTTTTACAGGTCCTCCCCTCAGGTTGCGACAGGGTTCCATGCCTGAGAACTGTTCATAACCCAAACAGTCTACTTCCTCAGGAGGCTAAAGAGATTTGGCATGTCCCCTTTGACACTAATTTTTATCGATGCACCACAGAAATCATCCTAACCGGATGCATCATGGCTTGGTATGGCAACTGCTCTGCCTGAGACTGCAAGAAACTGCAGAGAGTTGTAGACGCAGCCCAGCACATCACAGAAACCAGCCTCCCCTCCATGGACTCTTATCTACACCTCACTGCCTTGGTGAAGCAGCCAGCATAATCAAAGACCCCACCCACCCCAGACATTCTCTCTTTTCCCCTCTCCCATTGGGCAGAAGATACAAAAGCCTGAAAGCACGTACCACCAGGCTCAAGGACAGATTCTATCCTGTTGTTATAAGACTATTGAACGGTTCCCTTGTACAAAAAGATAGACTCTTGACCTCACAATCTACCTTGTTATGACCTTGCACCTTATTGTCTGCCTGCACTGCACTTTCTCTGTAACTGTAACACTTTATTCTGCATTCTGTTATTGTTTTCCCTTGTACTAGCTCAGTGCCTTGATGTGATGAAATGATCTGTATAGATGGCATGCAAAACAAAGTTTTTCACTATACCTGTAACATTTTATACCTGTGACAACGATAAGCCAATTTACAATCCAGAGGTTGAGAGTTCAAACACTGCTGTGACAAATTGGGAAACTTAACTCTTCAGGGTAACCAGAGGTGGACGATAATCAATACGAATATAGAAAAGCTCCTTGCACCCCTCAAATTATGATAAAAGTAATAAAGATGCAACTTGAAATTCGGAAATGCAGCCTCTCAGCAATGTATTTAAATAAAAACATAGGCCAACCAAGGCCAACGTGTAGTTCAACCAGGGCATTTCACTCAACCACTCAGATACTGCTGTAAGCCAAGTTCTCAGACAACAGAACATCCCTGCAGCCCCACAACAGCTGGCAAACCCCCCCCCCCCCCACCACCGCCAGTCTCCCAAATGCTCGTTCGTATGTACGGGCTGTACATAAGTCGGGCGTTTGTAACTTGGGGAGGACCCGTACTAATGAAGTTAAACTCCAGTAATCCACTGTCCAACTGTTCAGAAGTGCTGATGATTCAGGATAGAGCTCTTCAAGTGGCGTTTGCCATCCTTTCAGCTCACTGGGCCCCCTGTTCCTGAACTCCCAGTAAACTCAACCGGGATCCAGTTCCTGTGCTCCCTTTAAACTCACCAGGCTCCTGTTTCCTGAATCCCTTTAAACTTACCGAGTTTACTGGAAAATTTATTATAATGCAATGTAACTTCTCAAAAAAAAAGTGAATTTTAGGGTGTGCTGGGGTTGAAGAACATCCAATTGTCCAGAGAATCTGTTCGACAGGTAGCACATAATTCCCTAGTATGCTGGATTATCGGACTTTTACTAAAAATGCCTTCAAGTCCATTGGGGATGCAAGACATTCATGGGACTTATCAGAAAAGTGGAACTTCAGTGAATATCTAGAATAAACCCAATGGTTGTGACAGTGGTACGTGTGGATAAGTGGTATAATCAGGTGAGGTTACGGTACATACAACCACATAGAAGGCAAGCAGGTCTCCTGTCACACTGGTGAAAGACTTACGCTTCTTTCGGTCCTCCCCGTGAGAGGTCAAAGACTTGCCGTGGATTTAGACACCACATGAACATCTGGAGGACCTTGTTTCCCTGTCACAGAAACATACAAAGTAAATACACATGCAGAGGGAAGGCGAAGCGACAGAGAGCAATGATCAGGCCTGGGTCAGGGCCACGGTGAGCACTCACTGGCTCGATCTGACTCAGGAGGGCTGGCAGATGGGGGAAGGTACGCTGAGCACCCCGTCCTGTAGAACCCACTGGTTGCACATAACTGTGCTTCAATCCAAGGGTGTAATGTCAGCGAGTAGGATCAGGGAAAGGTAGAGATCACAAGACAAGGGAGCAGAAGTAGGCCATTCAGCCCATCGAGTCTGCTCCAAAGAAAAGGAAAAAAGAAAAAGAAATGAGAAATTTGGGGGGGGGGGGGTGCAAAAAAAAAAAACCCTGTGGTGTGTGTCACTGGTAGAGGGCAGGGACTAAGAGGGATGAGGAGACAGCATCATCATTACACCCTCTACGCTTTTATCCATCTGTTACAGACAGTGAACCATCATTTCTGAAAAAGGGAGCTGACCGTTTCAGGTGCTGCCAATCTACAAGAGCCGAGTTAAAGGTCCTGAATATTTGTCAAGGAAAAACATGACCAGAAGCTGCATCGTTTCAGGTTCATGAGTTTGGTACGGTAGGCATGGAGGGGGGAAGCAAACAGAGGTGGAATCTTAATTTGGGGGTCTCTGTCCCTTCAGGGTTTGAAAGAGAGGTGGGGGAAGCTCCTTTACCCACTATTTCCACAGCTACCCCATCCCTCGACCCCATTAGCTGAGATCTGTAGGTCAGTGATAGTCTATGGAGACACAGGAGACTGCAGATGCTGGAATCTGGAGCAACACACAAGGTGCTGGAGGAACTCAGCGGGTCAGGCAGCATCTGTGGAGGGAAATGGACAGTCGATGTTTCAGGTCCAGACCTTCATCTAGACTGAAGGATAGAAGGGAGATAGCAGTATAAAAAGGTGAAGGGGGGGGGGGGGGGGGGGGGGGGGGGGGGGGGGGGGGGGGGCGGGGGGGAAGCAAGACCTAGCAAGCGATAGGTGGATCCAGGTGAGGAGGGGTGATAGACAGACGGAGGAGGGGAGAGTGGAGATAGCGGCAGAGGCTGGGAGGCGATGGGTGGAGACAACAAGAGGGCTGCAGACGATGGAATCTGATAGGAGAGGGTGGAGCCTGGAACCAAGTGAGGGGGTGGGGAGGGCTGATGGGAGCAGTGGGGGGGGGGGGAGGGGACCCAGTGGGAGGTGTGGGTGATGGGGCAGATGAAGTGGGTAGAGGAGGGGTAAGATTAGGGTAATGGGGTGAGAGTAGGGAGTAATGGGTAGATCAGGAGGAGAGAGAAAAGGGACAGAGGGGGAGCAGTTTACTACAGGTGGAATATGAGGTGCTGTTCCTCTAGTTTGCATTTAGCCTCAACCTTGGCAGTGGAGGAGGCAGAGGACAGACATGGCGGTGTGGGAATGGGGAGGGGAATTAAAATGGCTGCCAACCGGGGGCTCCAGGTGGTCATGGTGGACAGAGCGAAAATGCTCGGCAAAGTGGTCGGCTGGTTTGCAGTTAGTCTATGCACAGGACCAAATGTAAGCACCACACACTCATGTTCAAATGATCCAAGAGAGATTGAATGTGTGGAAAAATTGGGCTCTTGTGCAGCAAGCAGTAAGCACACACCAGCCTACAAGGAGGAGACACGAGAGATTCTGCAGATACCGGTATCTGGAGCAACACACAAAATGCTGGAGGAACTCAGCGGGTCGGAGGGAAATGGACAGTCGACGTTTCAGGTCGAGACTCTTCATCTGGACCGAAAGATGGAGGGGAGGTGGCCGGTATAAAAAGGTGGGGGGGGGGGGGGGGGAGGGGTGGACCGTGAGCTGGCAGGTGATAGGTGGATCCAGGTGAGGAGGAGCGATAGGCAGGTGGAGGGGGGAAGGGTGGGAATGGCGCCAGAAGCTGGGAGGTGATTGGTGGAAGACAAAAAGAGATGAAGATGATGGAATCTGATCGGAGAGGATGGTGCAGCATGGAATAGAGGGGAAACCAGTGGGAGGAGTGTTTGGGTGATGGGCAGAGGGAGGGGACAGGAAAGAGACATGGCGAAGGGGGCCAGGTGTAGCAGGAGGAGAGAGAAAAGTGGAAAGGGATAGGAGGGGAGCAGTTATCAGAAATTGGAGAATTCAATGTTCACGTCACCAGTTTCTAGACTACCCAAGGCGGAATAGGAGGTGCAGTGCTTCTAACTTGTGTTTAACAGTAGAGGAGGCTGAGGACAGACATGTTGGTGCGGGACTGGGAAGGAGAATTCAAGTGGCTGGCCACCGGGAGATCCAGACGGCCACAGCGGATGGAGCAAAGCCCATAAATAGACCCCATGATGCATATTCAAAAGGCAGTCCGAGGTTTGGGTACTGAGCTGGTGCAGGGACATCTCCCTCAGCCCTGGCTTCTCCTTTCCTTCTCCACTGACCTGGTTTCCACCGCTCTTTGGATTGACAAACACCAGAAGCGGCTTCATCAAGGGTGAAGGAACGGGCTTGATAATAAATGGCTTCCACTTGTTCTCCTGTAAAAGCAAAGGTCAGGGCATTAATGAGGGGGGTGCGGACGAGCTAGCATGCTTGCGGTTCCCTTTCGTCCTCACCCAAGTCACAAAACGCATCATCGAGCTGCTACGTGCGCCAGGAGGCAAACATGCTGTGCACACTGTCAACAGTTAAAGTGAAACCTCAATAGATTTCAAAGTCTTTCTGTGTCAATAAATGGACAGACCCAGACCACCAAATCACTTCCTCGCGCCCCCCCCCCCCCCCCCCCCCCCCCGCCGCCAACTCTCACTATTACCCTGACTCAAAAAGGTTTCTTGTCATTTTACAGTGTACAGGTTGCACTGGTCTGGTACCATGTAACCTAATAACTCAACTCAGAGCCTTGACAGTGTGTCGGCACATTACTTCGCCAAAGGGAGGCAGTTATCACAGCCAAGCCCAATTCCGTTCTTATCCAACATGCACTCCATGGCTATTTGGGTCTTCAAAAGCTTGGTTTGCAAATTTTATTGTTAGACGGTAGTAGTTCCTTTATCTAAAAATATCAACTGAGTCAACTGGGGTCAGAGAGCAGATGGGGGGGGGGGGGGGGGTAGGTGGAGTTGGGATCGAACTGACTGACCCTAAAGTGCCATACATTAGTCAGGTGGGCTTTAAATGTCTTACCTTCAGGTGACACTGGTGCTAAGTAGCACTGGGATCTGGAGCAGATCCCACCCAATGCGACAGGAGCTGAGGCATTGATGCAACCTGTGGAGGGGTCCAGACACGCCCAATCCAAGTGAAACCCTGCGCCTGCTGGGTGTTCAACGTGCAGACAAGGAGACCTACAATGGCAGCTCTCCATTAGGAGTAGGGTCTGGCTTTGTGTGGAGGCAGCTACCTATCAATGTGTCACATATGGAATAGATAAAGGGAGATTGATCTAATGTTTACTGCTTTCCAGATTATGAAGTGTTCAATCCTACAAACAAGGTTATTGTAAGTTACTTGGGGAGTGAAAGTGCTCTCTGCGTCTCCACTTTTATTCCTATAACTTTGGCTGAAACCTCTTTTTACAGCTCAAATAGGATTTATGCCAGGCACCTGCTGAGGTTACAGCAGTTCGAACGGGGTCATTCTACAGTTTTTGAGTTTTTTTTTGTTGGTGATTTGTATGTGAACTGACGGTTGCAACAAGAAGTTTAATACCTGAAATTGAACGAATTTAAAGCTATGAAACCATCTAAAGGTCTAGCAGTTGGAATGTCACCTTAAATCCCTGCGTTTAATTGGACCAAGCATACCACTTCCTGGGAGCCACAGGTATTCCAGGGTGAATGATTGCTATCCTCTAACAAGGTCGATTAAGCTCTCCGGTATGGTTGGGATTGGTGACCAACAGTTTAATGGTTATCTTACTAGTATCTAGTATCTTACTAGTATCTAACCAGAATGGTTATCTTACTAGAATCAGTAACCCTTGGATTAACGCTTGCCAACTGTTCTGGGCTCTGTGCTTCATGGACTAGTGACTGTATCTGTTTCTGGTGATAAACCAATGGCCTCACATACACAGCTGCAGCCATAGCAACCACACGACACAACTAAACCGAAATTAAAATTATCGTAACACTGATTGTTCCCTCAAGGCGTCTGACTCTACAATTAGACATAAACCATTTCTTTTGCCTGACTCACGTCTGCTCCTTTCCTGCTGGTTTTTCTCTTCAATGATGTCCTCTTTTTCCTTCTACTTGAAGACTTGAAGGAGTTCTGTGCAGAGGCAACGATGAGAAAGTCAGAAACAGGATGTCACCACCAATGCTTATTGCTGCCTCTGACAGTGCTCTCACTACCCTCCGAACAAAGCGTGGTGTGAAAGCTGATTTCCTGGCATTGTCCCAGCACTTTACACGTCCCCGTATCTCCCAAGTACTTTATTCCTCTTGTCAGCATTGTAGTGGTAATGATAAACCACATCCCTTCAGATTATCCTAACACCGTTAGATTCTGTTGAAAAGAACAACCAACCTTCTTCAGTTTAATGCCACAGATTTCCACTTGGATCAGCAAGGTTTCTGCAAACAATCATTCTACATTTACATTCTTCTGTACTTGGTACAGGGCTCTTCATGGCCCTTGGTGCTTTTCATCATCAGCTGCCACCAAATATTGTGTGAGATTCAGCAGCCCGTCTAACCTATTTTTGTTTACTGCATTACGGAAAGCGGGTTTCACTGACGAGGACAGCATTTATTGTCTGCCACAAACTGCCCTTGACAAGGTGGAGGTGAACCATCTCCTCTAACCGCTGTGGTCCTTCTGATGAAAGCAGCCCTACGTGCTGTTGAGAAGAGAGGTCCTGGATTTAGACCCAATGACGATGAAGGATCGGTGATACATTTTCCAAGTCAGGATGATGTCTGACTCGGAGGAGAACCTGCTGGTGGTGGTGTTCCCTCGTACCTTCTTGTCCTAGTCAGTCTTGGCGATGGTTTGGGAGGAAGCTGGGTGATTAAGTGCAGTGCATTTTGTAGGTGGCTCACACTGCAGTCACTGCGTGCCTGTGGGAGGGAGTGAATGCTCAGGGAAGTGGGCGAGATGCAAGTCAAGGGGACCGCTTCATTCTGGCTGGTGTCAAGCTTCTGGAGAATTGCTGGAACTGCCGCATCCGGGCAAGCATTCCATCAAACTCCTGACTTGTGCCTTGTAGAAAGGAGGGGGATTGTAAAATAGTGAACGTGATAAACAAGTGAGGGAATCTTGAGGGACTTAACATCTTTAAAAATAGATAAATCTGCCAGGAATGTTTGTAAATGCAGCTCCGGATGCTAAGAAAAGCAAAGGAGGAAAGAGTGGCACTGGCCATTGATTTGTTGCAGGTATTGTCCTGGAGGAATGGAGTGGACTTTTTCCCAGGGCGACAATGGCTAACACAAGGGCACATAATTTTAAGGTGATTGGAGGAAGGTATAAGGGGGATGTCAGGGGTAAGTTTTCTTTCCCCCCACACAGAGAGTGGTGGGTGCATGGAACGCACTGCCGGCAGAGGTTGTGGGGGCAGATACATTGGGGACATTTAAGAGACTCTTAGATAGACACATGAATGATAGAAAAATAGGGGGCTATGTGGCAGGGAAGGGTTAGATAGATCTTAGAGCAGGATAAAACGTCAGCACAACATTGTGGGCCAAAGGGCCTGTACCGTGCTGTAGTGCTCTATGTTCTATTGGTTTAAAAGGCAGAAAGGGATAGGCCAGGTAACCACTGGCAAGAGAGCTAACAGCAGAGCCGGGCAAGTTATTGGAAACCATTTTGAGGGATAACAGTAATCATTGCTTAGATTGGTACAGATTAATCGCGGATAGTCAGCATGGATTTTTGAAGTGAAGGTCAAATCTACCCCATTTCTTTTTGAGCAAATAAGGCAAGAACAATGAGGGCGATGTGTTTGATATAGTCTGCGTGGAGTTTAATGTGGCTTTTGACTCAGTCCCGCACAGCAGGCTGTTCAGAAATCTAAAATCCTGTGGGAGCCAAGGGAAAGGACAGGAGGTGAAGTACACTTAAAGTACGCGGCGGTGACACAGCCCTCACCTGACGCCAGTCCAGGCATATGGTATTGCATTTGTATAGCCAACACATGACCTGGAACTGAGCACGCAATAACGTTTGGGCAGAAGGAAGGAACCCTGTACCTGTGTCACTGGAAAGGATCCTCCAGTTTCCCTGAGGATTGATTTGGACGAGAGCTTACTTCGGCCAACTGGGCTAAAGCTTTTGCACTGTGAGGACTCTGACCTTTGTGCTGCCGGGATCGCAGTTATACTGCCATCATTGAGGTAAAACGTTCTGCTACGGTTGTCCCTCTGGGCCTCCAGCATGGCCAGGAACAGGAGGGGGCTGGAGTTCAGGCCTCCTTCCCAGCAGAGGCTGAAGGAGATGGGGAGAAGGGCTGACAACAGGGCCCACCCCACAAGCAGTTTGCGGGAGCAGTGTGCCAGTCTCCACACCCACAGAGCAATATATCTGGAAGTTAAGGTTTTCAAGACAAGTGGTCACCAAAGATCTGCTGCCTGCTTCAGACAGAGCTGTGAGCATATGTCCAGTCTCGGCATGCTCCACCTGTAGGGATGAAGTGACCCTGATGTTCCCAGTCTCTGGATCAGACCACCGTCGCATTCACAACATGGTGGACAATCTCTACTCGAGAAGAGAGAAGTTCACCTCCTCCTCCTTGAACACAGAGCAACAGGCAGTGAGATCCCATGGACTTATTCAAGTAGCAGGCAATTGGGAATGATGCAGGGGACAGACTGACCCATGTTGCTGTGAAGGCTCCACCTGCAAGGTTATCACTCCCTGACGCTTCAAACACTGGGTGACCACTAAGAAAAGATCCTCTTTGTGGAGGGAAGGTTTATTCTGTGATATCTCATTTGTGCCCACCAAAGGGTAGCACATGATGCAGCTAGTAGAGCCACCACCTCACAGTTCCAGTGACCTGGGTTCAATCCTGACCTTGGGTGCTGTCTGTGTGGAGTTTGCACGTTCTCCCTGTGACTATCTGCATTTCCTCCGGGTGCCCTGGTTTCCTTTCATTTGTTTCTCCTGTGAATTTCTACAGCAAATATGTTTATCACATCACCGTTAGGTGCGAGTTTGTTTAACCGTGAAGTTCATTTGTTTGAGAAATAGGGACATTCAAGTTCAGAGTCAGGGATGTTGTACTGCCTGTCAAAGATGGAGGAACAGAATAATATTAGCAGTTCAATTAACAGGAATATCGTTCTGTTTTTCAGCCTGCGCCGATATACGTGTTAGCTTAATGTTAAGGCTCAAGGTAACACCACCAAAGGCCAAATGCATTGGGATACCTCAGAGAAGCTTGCAAAGTTCAGAAGCAGAAATGTTCAGGGTAAGGATAGAGGAGAATCCAATATAAAACAGATTCTGCTCCCCAAGGATTGCACCAAGAACATCCACTAACATCCTTTGAACTTGGAAGTAGTATTGGCTGGCCTCAGAGTGCCTGTTATGCCAACTTTTATCTTTAAGTGGGTGACATTGCATTGGCAGATCCAGGTGGAGATCTCGAGCAGTCTACTCATCATCAATAACAAAGAGATAATCAACTGTGCTCTGCACACTGACATCAGAAGCCATGCTCACATGGAATGATGGCATGTGGTCTATTTTCACCTTCCTTCAAAGCCAGCAGGGTCTCAAGGTACAAAGATGGTTTTTTTTTCTAGGTCTAGGGTGTGTGGGTTTGAAGTGCTAGGATGGGCTCTTTCAGGGAAACCTGTCCAGGGAGGGAGGTCTCATTCGACGTTGACCTAAAGCTGAGCTGAGAAAGGAGCTCCCCTTGCACTGGTTTGAAGGTGACTGTCCACCGGGCAGCTGATAGAGAACGAGAGGTAGTGGTATGCATTACTTGGGAGTCAGAGAGGGGGTGAGGCAGGTGCCAGTGCTGCTGACCACAGGCAGCTTGCAGAGAGCCTGTAGATGTCGACAATCTGCTCTGTCAGTCATCCGAAGCAGGGTCTTGTCCTTCCGATGATCAGGATGATGGGACTGCCTCACAGAGTGTCCTGTGACATCTTGGCTTGATGTTAGCTTGGGACTCCTAGCACATGCTGCTGTCTCAGTGGCCTAGGAGAGAGAAACTGCTCCCATGATGCAGGCAGTCATATCACCAGGGGAGTGGCTTTACAATTTGGGGAAAAAGGTACAAAGAGGACTGTGAGGCAAATCCGCATTGCTAGGAGAGTAGTAATGCTTTGGTAATCACAGGCTGCAGGGGTGGTGGAAACAGAATCAATCAGAGCCCTCAAAAGATGCACACTTGACGGTAAATAATGCAGGACTCTTAAGGATGGAGCTGGGGAATGGCACCCACAGGATTATTCTATCAGGAGTTGGCATAGACTCCTGGTAGATGAATGTCCCACTTCTGTGGTGTAACAATCCTGGGCAGCACAGCGGGTAGAGCCTCTGCCTCACAGCTCCGGAGGCCTGGGTTCAATCCTGACCTTGGGTGCTGTCTGTGTGGAGTTTGCACGTTCTCCACAACCGCACGGGTTTCCTCCCACCACACAAAAGACGTGCAGGTTGCGAGGTTAACCCGCTGCTGCAAATTGCCCCTAGTGTGTGTGGGTGAGGGGTAGAATCTGGAGGGGGGGGGTGCTGTTAATGGGAATGTGGGGAGGAAGTAGGAATAATTTAAATGGGCGATTGATAGTCGGCATGGACTCAGTGGGCTGAAGGGCCTGTTTCCGTGCTGTGTGATTCTATTATTCTATGAAAGGGGGATGATGAGGTAAAGCTGGGTGTGAGATAAGATTTCTTTATTAGTCACATGTACATCGAAACACACAGTGAAATGCATCTTTTTGCGTAGTGTTCTGAGGGCAGCCCGCAGGTGTCGCCACACTTCCGGCGCCAACATAGCACGCCCACAACTTCCTAACCCGTACGTCTTTGGAATGCGGGAGGAAACCGGAGCACCCGGAGGAAACCCACGCAGACACGGGGAGAACGTACAAACTCCTTACAGACGATGGCTGGAATTGAACTCGGGTCGCTGGCGCTGTAATAGCGTGACGCTAACCGCTACACTATCATGCCTGTACATTTGTGGGACCTGATATATTTACAGAGCTGGTCAATCTGGTAAAATACTAGCCTTCCCAAGGAATATATAACATTTCAGCAACTCAGTCATTTACTGGTCATGAGCAAAACCACTACAAGGACAGCAGCAAGCAATCTGGCCTGCTAACTCCAAGCTTCACTTCAGACAAGCCTGTTAAACGGCTAGAGGTGAATTCTCAACTTGGGAGATAAAACATTTCAGTGGAGAGAAAGGCCTTCTATGTAGCTTCCACTTCCAGAGTTGTAGGATGTGAGGACGCATTAATTTACACTCACCATCTTGGATGCTGGAAGTTGAGTGTAAAGGTGTCCAAGTGTATACTGTAAAGCACCGTGTTCATTATCACCATCTTTCGTAAAGTAACTGCCAATCTTTGGTCGTCTGTTCGACTGGCGTTACGATACCCAGTGTTGCAGTGGTGATTTGCCAATGATCAAAGAACACCCCAAAGTTACTCACCTCAGTGCTCCCTCAAATTAGGGAAGGTCCCTGGTCTCAATGCTGCATTCAGATAGCAAGGTAATGCAGCTGCTGTCTGCATTATTTTAGCTGAGCAGGTCACAAACTTAACACTTCACCGATGCAAAGGTGGGTAATAATACCTATGGTGCTCCTATATATGTTGTGTAGAGTTTGATCACAGTGCTCATCTGTAGGAATTCCCAATGAGGACACTTGACTGGACAGAATTATTCCTCAGGAAATGCTGACGCATTCTTGTAAGTACAGCTGCTGCCAATGGAGCAATCTTTGTCGCTTCTCTCGTAACTCAGAACCACTGGAATTAACCTGCTGCTTCAAGATATGAAAATAGTCATTCCTTCACCCAAACGGTGTCAACTATGCACAAGATATCTGGCATACACTAAACATAAAATGACTGGGAGTGATGGAATGAGTTCTGCAACCACTGATTCTCGCTCTTGATGAGTTTCTCATAAAATCTACCAACATTCAATCAAATACTATTTATAAACACAGCGCAGCATGATCTAATCTCTGGGAATATATATTTAATGTATTTTTTTTAACCCTGATTTTAAATGTAGGTACCAGGGATGGTGGATGTTGTCAGGAGCAAAAGAATCCATTACGGTTATAACTTAATGTTTAGATCTCTGCATTCTGTCATACTTAAGCTATATTTAAACAACTGTGTGATTGTCCAATCAAGAGAGATTAGGCAGATTGGGCCTATACGCTCAGAAATGTAGAAGAATGAGAGGCGATCTCATTGAGACAGGCAAGATGCAAGGAGGTTATTTCCCCTGGCTGAGGGTTTAGGGGTCAAGAGGACACAATCTCAAAATAAGGGGTCAGCCATACGGGACAGAGACGAGAAGAAATTTCCTCACGCAGAAGGTGGCGACTCTTTGAAATTCTCTACACAAGAAGTTTAATGATCCTCAACGAGTATATTCAAGACAGAGATTGGTAGATTTTTAGATATTAAAGGAATCAAGAGACATGGAGTTAGTGTAGGAATGCAGTGCTTAGGATTAGCCGTGACCTTACTGAATGGGGGAGCAGGTACAAAGTGTGGAATGGCCTCCTCCCGGTTCTGTCTTATGTTTTTATGATCTATAGGTGGCTGAGTGCTAAATATTCTGCTCTGGCTCATTGGTCACGTCTCATACACGTCACAATTTCACTGGTACAAAAGAGGCCGAGGTCACGGTTATTGCATTGTCGACGACGAGCGTGGGACGGAACTCCTGAGTACAAGCGCCGTTGCAAAAGCAGGTCACGCACTTGCAATGCATCATCATGCCCAATTGCCTCCTAGTTCTGCCAAGCTGACAACCGCAGCCTTAGCCAGTTAGAATTAAAGAAGTTTGTGAAGTGTCTTCAGTCTCGAGATGTGCCCCTAGCCTTAGGAATCCACTCAACCTTAGACGGCAGAGAATGGACAAGCTCAATAGTGCACACAAGTGTGAGGCAAAGTCCCCGCTACTAATGCAGGAACTAACAGCAGTCCTGTCTTATTGAGCAGCTTTAAGAATTCTGTTCCATGATGTGGACATTAGGGAGGATGGGGTTTATTACCCAACTCTAATTGCCCTCGACAGGGCGGTGGCCAGTTGCCTATTGTGCTGCTGATGCCCTTCTGTAGGTGTTGGGGGAGGAAGGTCCAGGATTTAGACCCTGCGACGGTGAAGGAGTGGCAATACATTTCCAAGTCAGGACGGTGTGGGATTTGGGAGCGGAGCCCACGGTTGCTGGTGTTACCCTGACCCCGCAGCCCTCGTACCTCTGGGTGGCGATAGTGGCCACCGGTTTGGGAGGTGCTCTCGGATTAGCCTGTGTGAGTAACCTCAGTGCATTCCATTAAAAAAGGCACACACTGCGGTCACTGTGTGCCAATAGAGGAGAGAGCGAAGGTCTTGAATAGTGGGCTGCCTCGTCTTGGATGATGTTGTGGTTTTAGAGAACTGTTTGAGCTACACTTATCCAGGCATGTTTCTTACACTTCTGATGTGCCTTGTAAAAGATGGAAAGGCTTTGAGAGGAGGCCGGTCACTCGCCGAAGAGGACCCAGTTTTTGGTCAGCCACTGCATTTATATGGTTGGTCCAATTAACCTACTAGTCAATACTGAAGCCCAGGAGGTTGGTGGTGGTGAAGTCAGAAACGGTAACATCATAGTTGTTGGAGACGGTCATTGCCTGCCACCTTTGTGGTATGTACGTTATTTGCCATTTACTAGCCTCTGCCTGAGTGTCAACTAAGGAAACAGAGGACGCTGGAATCTAGAACAAAACGCCAGAAGAACCAAGGGGTCAAGCAGCAAAAGGGGCACGTTTACGTTTCAGGTCAAGACCATCCCTCAGGGCTGGATTCTTTTCCTGCCCGAGTGTTGTCTCGGTCTTGCTGCATGCAGACACCTGCTGCTACATTTGCCGAGGAGTTGTGCGTGGAATTAAACATTGTGCAATCATCAGCAAACATCCACCTCTGAACTTATGATGGAGGAAAGATTATCGATTAATCGGCTGAAGACTGGGTCTAATTTTCTTAATTGTGGATGCAAACAAGAGACTTTGCAGTGTTGTCTGTAAAGGCACGACGACCTGACACGTAGGGGCGATGGATAGTTTATACCATCGAGGCAGAAGTCAAAGAGTAGCTAGTAATGTCGAGCATTCACCTGAAAGCCACCAGTTGACTGTTGCAATTACCAAGCCCTAATAAGTACCTTAAGTCTTGCAATGTGGCTAAAGATTAGATCAAGAAAAACTGCTGTCGATTGTTCAATAAACTGAGTAAGGAACAATATCATACACCTCTATTTCCCCACAGATTTTCTTCTGCTGTTTTCCAAGTCAATATTCACGTTAAATAAATACCACTGTAGTTAATATTCTGACTATTGATTTTATAGAATCTGCATACATATATACCCTACTAACCTGGTCTGTAACTGCAGCCAATAATCACTTGGGTCAGAACTTTCCATGCATTGTATAAAATTTTTATTTAACCATGCTCATGCTTTGATTCAAGTGAAATACTTGTAACACATTTTCATAGAAGGACATGCAGAACACAATGGTCATCAACAAAACTAGTTCCAATATTCCACATCTTTAAAAAGAAACATTCAACATTTTCATGTCAGCCAAAGCATAATGCCACAGGTAACAGTCAAAAGAACAATGGCATGCTGGTGAAGTAGTTAAATATCTTGGTTAGCTTGGACCAGGATATTTTTGGAGTGTGGTTATGGTACTGTTGAACTTGATATGGTGACAACCCTACCTCATATTGAGGCTCCCTAATGATGTAGGACCCCAAACAGAGAATACTGAGAATGGAGATGAGGCAGATGACAGGTGCTCTGTGCTTTATACCTGTGGTTTTTTCACCTTTATTATCCATGTTGGGGGTACAATGACTGCCGCATGCACACCTAGCGAACAAGGCTCCTCGATGTGATGCAACATGAAACATGTCACTTTATTGTGAAACTGAAAGAGAAGAAGCAGTTTGACAAAAGTTAGTTAAATAATTTTACAAAGCACTTCCCCTTGACCAACCCACTACTCAGTAAAACCTGACACAAAACCGTTGTTCTGATGAAAAGTCACTGACCTGAGATGTTAAACTCTCTTCCACTCTCCAGAAACGCTGTCTTATCTGCTGAGTGGTTCCCATTTTTATCTCTGGTAAGGATTATTCCTTACTTTGGTACAAAACAAGTCTCCATCCTTGATGTGGAACAACAGCTAATTAACTAGGTCCCACTTTATCCTGGACCACTGGTATCGAGAAGAAGCAATCCTTTAACGCACACAAATAACTGTCCAGAAAGGACCATCCCTCACTTTGCACCCTCAATAGTGCAGGAAGACCACCAACAATACATGGGCAGCAACGAAGTATGGTCGATCTAAATTTATATCTTTCCAATAAGCGTGCATCTAAACTGACCAGGTGACCTGTGGACACCAACTTTTAAAGACTGTCTTTAAATTATTGCGACACGAGACAATATTCCTGACTGCAACATTTCATAGGTTGCTTCTGATGTGTTTCAAGCTTTCTCTAAAGCCAATACTTTCAAAGGCATCACACTGACCTCTAGATATTCGGCTATTAAATAAATTACCAGATTGGCTTGTGCAAACATTTGAAGTTGCTAAAGAACAACAAAGGGTTAATGCAGAGAAAACTTGCAAATGTTTCAATTGTACCAAAGTACACAATGACAATGGAAAATTAACAGCACTACTCTTGACATGAAGCTTGCACCCTAGGTTGGATTCCTTGACCATACCATGCAAGAACTGACTTATAAATAAGTCAGTTTTAAGCTTACCAATGTCACTGCCAGATAACAAGGATAACTAGACACACATACCAGAGCAGAAACAGGTCCCCCGTTCTACTAAGTGAGACTGAACTATAATTCCATTCAGGAAGATCATGGAGCCCAAAACTTGCAAGGCTGGGATCCACCAGGATCTCTTAATGCAAGCAATAACCTATAGATCAGGAAATGTTTTACAGCTGCAGTAAAACTCTTATAATCTGGCATCCGATGGTTCGTAAATCTTGATGTCTGGCATCTGGCTCCCTCATTAGTCCAAAACGTGAGCCAGGAACCCACAATGCAGGCAGAATGTGCAGCCTGAGCCAGGGGTTCAGAACGTGGTCAGGGCTGGGATCCGGAATGCTGCTGAGCGTCTGGCTGGAGCCGGGACCTGAAGTCCGGAACCCCAGTGGTCAGGAACGTGGGTGGGTTTGTGGCTGGAGCCGGGGTCCAAAACGCTTGAATATTTCCCAACTCCCCTTAAACTCTCTGGGTCCACTGGAATATTTATTATACTGTTGTAAAAAAAAAGGTAAAATCAAATTGTGTTGTGGTATTAATAGGAAAAACAGCAAAACAGTCCAGAAAAATCTGCTAATCCAGTACCAAAGTCCCAGATTATCAGTTTTACAGTAATGACAAGTGCTGATGATGTTGTTTAACAGACAAATGCTCTGTTACTGCAATACGCATTGAGCACCAAAATCAGGGTTTGTGCTACCTTGGCATTTTATATAATGGAGTCATAAATCATAATATATTCACGAATCCCTCAAGAATCAACTTTATTACAGTTATCTTGCTGATAAACTAGTAACGCAGGACGTGGGAGTCAAAATGTTTCACATTCCTTCTCATTTCCTCTGTCCACTTGCTGACTGAAGAAATGGGATCCTCTATTGTTTACTCAGACCTCCGGATTCAAACACCCTCACAGTCAACCTGACGCTGTTGTTCTGGGGACCAAGCCATGGCTTCCATTTCCCCTGCATCTCCTGTACAGAGTGGTCCAGCTCAACACAAGTCAATATGTCCCCTGTGCCTGTAAAGGGCATCACAGGTCCCCAGACGACACATTTCCTCCCATTATTCTCATTTGCCAGTTGCAGGGAGGAGGATCAGGATCATTGCTGAATCTCTTTATCCATCATTCCTCAAAATGAAAAGGAGGCAAGAGGAAGCGTTGTCCCATCCGTTGGACCTGTTTGTCTGCACGCAGGGACTCAACCAGCCCCTTCACCCAAGTGCAGAAAGATGCCCTGGGTAGCTAGGGACCACATACGAAGGCTACGGACCAACATCACGTCCACTTGTGCTGCCCAGAAATTACCCAGGTCATTCACCTGCCACATTGCATTGCTACTGTTCGCATTGCTGGACGCAGGTGTAATGATCATAGAGATTCATGCAGTAAATTCTTCTTGCATTCTCACCTCGCCAATAACTCGGAGTACCATCCCCAGCACGCGCAATGTTTGGCCAAGCTAGTTTCATTGGTCTCCCTCTCTCCCAAGAGACAGCTCGGCAACACAAAGGTGGGGTGACCAGCTCTAGACCCGGCCGCAGTGAGACCATTTTGGACAACTGTGGTTGCTACTTACTGCCTGCTTGCACCAGGAACAGCTGATGGCTATGATTTCCTTCGTGTGGAATGAAAACTTCTGCTGGAAACCCTGCAAAACAGAGGGTCAGGGCGTCACACAGTACAGAAACAGGGCCTTCGGCCCACCGTGGCCATGCCAACCATTTTGCCCATCAACACTAAGCCCAGTCACATTAAGACCCTCTATGCCTTGTCTATGTAAGTATCTGTCTAAATGTCTCTTAAACATGGTGATTGCATCCGATTCCACTTCATCTGGCAGTACATTCCAGATATCAACCATCCTCTCTGTAAAATACTTCTCACTCAGATCTCCTTCCTCTCATCTGACCTCCAAAAACCATGAGCAGACTGAAGAAGTGCAATCTTGGCAATAGGTTTCCCACAAAATGGAAAAGAGAACTATGGGAGCATTTTCATTTCCCTGAGGGTTGATTTCCAAGTGGTGGAGAAGCCCTCTCCTCTGCGTGGTGGGACCAACCAATCCCTTGTTTGGACTTCCATGAGCACCGTGTCGGTGTGATGGTTAGAAAGTGTATGGTCCAGACCCATGCCTTCATAGAGCCAAATCCCACCAGATGTGGAGCTAACCCTGAGATCTAGAGGCTAAAGAAAAAAATAAAAGGATAATTCCTAAGCTTCGTTTAAGCTTTGAAGAGCTTACTGTGGACATTGGTGCTCTCCTCAATTGTAACTTCAACTCATTATTGTACCAAGGGCTGTGGAACCCACATGATAGTCCCAAGCAGAGCCCAGTAAAGGATAGTCTAGGGACAAGAGCCCACACATGACCCCCTCACTCCTCATCAGAAACAGAGGAGATGCGTGTTGTGAAGAATCCAGGAGTCTCACTTGAACAGTTACCATCCTTGTCTTGGAAAAACGTTTGGGATATGACAGAGGGGAACGAGTGGTTATTAGCAGTACAAATGGAAGGCTGATTCATACCTTCCCACACTGCCTGCATTTTCCTTCCTGGCGGCGCCTGTGAACCCAGTGATGTCTGACAAAGCTCTGCTGAAGAGATCACACATGTACAACTTTAAAACATCATTTTTTAAGGTTCAATGTTATATAACTCAATAAGAATATAACCCAATTCCCTCCTACTCAAACGAGCTGTTTTCCTCCAGCTGGCTGTGATCACCAGAGCTGTGGTGGGTTTGGATAAATAACTGACAGAAGTACAGACTATAATCAACCCACAGGTTGCTAACAAATAAATACTGAGTTCAATGTAACATCATAATGCAGTGCAGAGTAACAAATAATCTGCTGGAGGAACTCAGTGGGTCGAGCAGCATCTGTGGGAGGAAAGGAACTGTCGAGGTTTCGGGTTGAAAGCCCGCATCAGGACAAATTCCTTTCCCCCCCAGCAGATGCTGCTCGACCCGCTGACTTTCTCCAGCAGATTGCACGTTGCTCTAGGTTCCAGCATCTGCAGTCTCTTGTGTCTTCATGCAGTGCAGAGCCCCTGGAACTGCATAACATGTCTGCACTCCTGTACTTCATAACACAACCAGGTATAGTTACAATTCTTCAAGTCTTACAATCCCCACCGAGTCCACTGGAGGGGCAAAGTGGCGCAGCTAGTAGTGCTCCTCCCTCACAGTCCCAGTTCAATCCTGACCTTGGGTGCTGTCTGTGTGGAGTTTGCACGTTCTCCCTTTAACCCAAGAGGGACTCTTAACCTCACAATCTACCTCATCATGGCCCTTGCACCTTATTGTCTGCCTGCACTGCACTTACTCTGTAACTATAACATGATATTCTGCATTCTGTTATTGCTTTTCCCTTGTACTACCTCAATGCCCTGATGTGATGGAATGATCTGTATGGATGGCACACAAAACAAAGTTTTTCCACAGTACCTCGGTTCGTGTGACAATAATAAATCAATTTACCCCAGTGGTGCTCCAGTTTCCTCCCACATTCCAAAGGCATGGTGGTACCTTAATTGGGCAATAAACTACCCCTAGTGCAGGCAAGTGGCAAATGAATCAAAGGAGGATTTGATGATATGCAAGGGGAGTCAGCTACGAGGCAACAAGGAACTAAGCAGGGGAATGGGACTGAAGGGATTGTTCTTGGGAGCTGGCACGTACCCAATGGGCTGCATATTTGCTTCCTGTGTCACATTAAGTAGTATCTTGACACGCACTGGCCGCCCTCTGACACTTCTTTCAGTTTCCCATCTGCATCCTACCTTGCCTTTACCTTAATGCTCACATACACAGGAGGGAACCTGCAGTGACCTGGTCCCTGCTGATATCCTCCTGATAGCATCCACTGTAACTCCTAATTATTGATTCTCTCATCCACAGTTAATTCAATGCACAGCAAATATAATCCAAGGCCATTAGCATCACTCAACACTGCACCAAACAATGATTTTACCCAATACATGGGTCACCATTCATTATGGCTTCACTACAACCTATGGTTCCATTGATCAATAATCAATCCCCCTGCAACAAGAGATATTCTGCTCCTCTTTGTCATATTGTCAAAAGAAAATATTGCAAAACCAGAGCTGCAACTTGAGGATCTTTTCTGTTACCTCTCGAAGAGAACGGCTCCCTCCTTCTCGGTAGGTTGGCTTGCAGCGGAAGCTTATCTAAATGAAGTGAACAATAAAAAAAAAGTACAGCATCAGGTTTTGTTCCGATCCGATCTTATCATCCAAGCTCACCCCTGTAAGGATTTCAGGGGAGACTCGGAAATGATAAAAGCAACCAGTTATTTTGCACACTGTATGCAGGGCGTTCCACATCATTGTACCGCATATTCCTGCGAAGACAGACTTCGAAAGCCTGAGCCTGTGAATACAACACACATCAGACAGGTAGAGCCAGGACATAGGAGTCTGGGGAACCTGTGGGACCAGACTCCTCACAGGCGGCCCCCTGCCCCAGCTGCCTTGGAGACTGCAGTAACTGAGCAGTGTCATCACTGAGGCACCCATTGAATGAGCTGGGGGAGAAACACTCCGGGTTAAATTTAAACACAGTGGGAATGTGGTTAATGCCGGATTAGTGTCAAGGAGTGTTTGATGGATGGCAGGGACTTGGTGGGCTGAAGGGCCTGTTTCCGTGCCATAAGACACTATGACACTCTGCAGACCTCGGGAGCTGTCTGAGCAACCCAAAGCTGCTCCTGATGTCGACACAGTCTTCCTTTAAATAGCAAGAAAAGTAAGAGTGCAGTGTGATGTGCTACTGAGAGTGACCCAAAAGGTTGGCAGCAAGGAGCTCCGAAGTCCAACTTGTGATGGTACAAGTGTTGGGCAGGCATGGTAGTGTAGCGGTTAGTGTAACGTTTTACAGTGCCAGTGACCTGGGTTCAATTCCCGCCGTTGTCTGTAAGGAGTTTGTACATTCTCTTCCATGACTGCATGGGTTTCCTCCGGGTACTCCGGTTTCCTCCCACATTCCAAAGACGTATGGGTTAGGAAGTTGTGGGCATGCTATGTTGGCGCCGGAAGCATGGTGACACTTGCGGGCTGCCCCCAGAACACCGTATGCAAAAGATGCATCTCACTGTGCGTTTCGACGTACGTGTGACTGATAAAGAGATCTTATCTTATGGGCTTTGTGATGTCATTCCTGAAGTGGATTAGGCATGGAGGTAGCCAGTCCTATAGGACAGATTTCCCCGGAGATGATCACAAATGTGGTCTCCTCCAAGCAAAATCAATTTTGGATCAGGTCGTATTTTAAAAAAAAGCTCTCCATCATCCCATTTCCAAGCTAAAATCTTTTATCAGGCAGACTGGATCATCCTCTGAGCTTCTAAAGTCAAAGTTTTATAAACTGAGCTGATGGAACTAGCTAGAGTGGGATGAGGAGGTAGCGGTGAGGATCCTAATGATTTTAGTGGAGAAACTATGCCAGTCTCAGACACTCTGATAACTTGTAAATGTTCACACTGCCTCCACTTCCCCTCCACATCCGTACTTCCGTCAACAATACTCACTCTTTGATGCTGCTTATTGCTTAACATGACACAAAACTGCCTCCAGCCACTGGCAGAAGCATCCGTGGCAAGAACGACAGCAGCACGATACAGTTCTCAGGGCTACAGGAGGCAGATTAGGCAGCGTGTTGTCTATAAGTGGGATGTCACTGAATTTCCACTCTTTTGCAAGCAAATGACAAACAGATGCGAGAAACATAGAACGTGTAAGAATTCCACACAAACAAAGCAGCACACGTCAGGCACGCACCATAATGTCATCTGTTTATTGGGTCATATTCTTCCATTTCAGAGTGATCATTGGCCACTTTGGCAACTGTACCATCACAGAGCTCCACTCACTGTCACTGCACTATTTAAATTGCTGATTAGCCACTTAACACCGACTGCAGTCTGAACACTTGTCAGTTGTCTGATCTCCAGACAAGGTCACCCTGGGTGAGGCTCGCTGTCATTTCTCCAGCAGACTGCATAAGGTGCCAAACCTTTCCACCGTCATCCACAGCAACTTCTCACGTACGCACCTCACCTGATCCATTCTGCTGGGGTGGGAATGATGTGCGACCTCTTCCTCTGGGGAACAGGCATACTAGCTCCCCTTTCTGGTCTGTGCAGCAGGTCTGCCTTATGAGAAGAGATTGAGTAGGCTGGGTCACTGTGAAAATGAGAAGCCACCTCACTGAAACTTAAAGAGCAGATCTTTCCCCTGGCTACGGAGTCTAGAACCAGGGGTCACAATCTCAGGATAAGGTTTCGGACATTTAGGACCAAGTTCTAAAGGTCAATTGTCAAGGCTGTGTATAACATGTGATGTGTAATGAGTGACAAGTGATTGAACAGACTTGCCTCCCACCCAAGGAATGGTTGTGTATAACATTTCCCTCCACGTCACTGAGCAAATGAGCAACATTTTCCAAATGATAGACCATCTTCAGATCCTAAATCAATGCTGCCTGACAAGTTGTATTTTGTAGCGTGACATTTCCACAGTATGAGTAACTCAAGAGTCAAGGATAATTATCCACAGCTCCATATCTATCTTAATTCCAATTATACGATTTCTCTAGCTTAGTTTCAATCTCATCTATATCTTCACACACATACCTTTATATCTACGTCTACCTGAAATACCTCTGCCTCACCTCCAACTCCACGTCTATCTCTAGCTTTATATCTCTATTCCGTCTCACTCTCCATCTGTCTCTATCCCTTACAACGTAGGCCCCATTTCACACCGTACATTCATCCAGTATCTTGTTAAGCAACTGCTCTAGCAGGGAGTTTATTTTCCATGGAAGAAATATCTTTCTACTGTTACTTAAGCCTTACTTAAGTCTTCCCAATGTTATACCATTATATTGCCAAATGTCTGACAATCCTCCAAAGAGAACAAATTCAGCTCTGCGTGTCTCTCTCAGAGATGTCAAGTTGCACTCAATCAACACACGCAGGTTCTTTCGACAACAAGGTGCTCTTTACTATCCAAAGTATTTCAAATGTGGTTGCGGCAATAATATGCCCGGCACTGACGGGAAACACTTAATAACCAGCAAGCCTTTGGAAGTATTGGGCAATAATTATTCAGGGATCCACTGCTCTAAAGCAACGTACCAGAAGGAATTTGTACCGTACGATACGTCGTCACATGATAGGAAACAATGAGCATAAAAGACTTTCATTTATATAGCTGCCCCTTTCGTATCTCCTTACTGCCAATTAACTACTTTCTGAAGTACAGTGGGTGGACTTGTCAGAATGCATGATTTTTGTAAGTGGACACCCATCCCCATATTCACAGAGAAGCAGGAGGAGGTGGAGGAATCAGATACAATCACGACGTTTAAGAGGCATTTGGATAGACCCTTAAATAAGGACACTATTTATAGAAGGATGCTGTTCCAAAGCAGCAAATGGGATTAGTGTAGATGCGCAAAAGGTCAGCATAGACATGGTGGGCTGAAGGGCCTGTTTCTGTGCTGTATGACAAGATGACTCTAGCCAATCATTTCTCCACACCTCCGGAGAAACAAACACCCAGTTGCCCAGATCAATCCATCCGGCCATCTTCTGAACACAACTGAATGCACTAGTACCTCTAAAACTGCCCGTGCAATCTCCAGCAGGAATCTGTAAATGGCTGGTACTGAAGGATGGAAGAAATTCTGCGCTAACTTTTGTAGACATGCATGGAACAGCAAGAGATATAGAGGCATTTATCCAGAATTTGGTGTGATCTTTCTTGCCCATGAATCCTGAGATAACCTATCCTTCCTCATGGCTTACTACTATACACCATTCCACTTTTGTATCTCATTTTCTTACTGCTCCCTGAAGGAAAAGCAAATATTTTTTAACCTATATTTTCTTGTTACCTTACCTGCTTCGTGGTTTTCAATGGGCCATAATTGCTGGGTTTGACAGGGAAGCTCAGCTAATTGGAAGCAATGTGTTTTTTTAATGCAACTATTTGAATACGATTAACAGGAGAACATGGTATGGTTGTGGTCTTCTGAATGTTCTGAAATGATAATAAACTGTGCAAGAAAATGATCCCATGGAGGAAAGAATCACTTCATTATACTGACATTTCAGGAACTTTAGTTATGCCTGATTTTGGGGCAATAAGAGAAATATGAATCAGCAAACAGTATTTCCAAAACCGTCTCATTACTTAACATGTTGACCTGTAAATATAGGACTAATGTTGGAGGACAGAGAGCATCTTACCTTTTCCAGCTGCTCCACACACACTGTGTGCACAATTATCTTGCACGCTGCACATTTCCTCCTTGGAACTGACTTCTATAAGGGATTAAGTTTACAAAAAGTATAATGTAAAAACCAACAAAGCCAGACAATAGAATTACAGGATCTATCCCAAAAATGCTTCACTCATTATGATCTTCACTGATTATTCCCAATAATCTTCTCTCATTTAATCAGTGATCTTCAATTGATATCTTCTCTCCATGTACTCTATGATCTACCCACAATAGTCTTCACTCAGGTCACTCTCTGATTACTTTTAGTGATCTTCACTGGTAACACAGTAACTTTCACTAGGGTTACTCTGAGTGATACACAGGGATATTCAGTTAGGTTACTCTCTGTTTTATGGACAATGAACTTCACTGAAGATAACTCTTGAATTTATCAATAATGATAACTGCTATAGGTCACACCCACTGTGGTCACCCCATGATGTATTTAATGGTCTTGATTACTTTTAGTGATCTTCACTGGCCATACTATGGTTTACACAGTAACTTTCACTAGGGTTACTCTGAGTGATACACAGGGATATTCAGTTAGGTTACTCTCTGTTTTATGGACAATGAACTTCACGGAAGATAACTCTTGAATTTATCAATAATGATAACTGCTATAGGTCACACCCACTGTGGTCACCCCATGATGTATTTAATGGTCAGTAACACTGACTTTCACTAGATATCATTCTCTGATTTGCATGCAGTGATGGTTTGTAGGACTCAACTTGCTTACAGCCATTTTCAATTGTGATTTTGATTTGTCTGAGTCACTCGGTCAGAGAGAGTCAGTCAGTACAGAAACAGGCCCTTTGGCCAAATAAGCCCTTGCTGACCATTGAGCACCCAGTTTGATACTAATCCTTCTCTAACCTACTTTACTCTGCCACATTCTGCACTCACTTACTAACTAGGGATAATTTACAGCAGCCAATTAACCTACCAACCTGCACGTCTTTAGGATGTGGGAGGAAACTGGAGCACCTGGAGGAAACCCATGCAGTTACAGGGAGAACGTGCAAACCCCACACAGACAGCACCCGAAGTCGGGATTGAACCCAGGATGCTGGAGCTGTGGGCCAGCAGCTCTACTAGTGACACCACTGTGCAATAGTGATCTATATTCTCACCACCTGATTTATCCAAGGTGATATTTATAATGGGTCACTCTCTGGTTTAATCAAAATGATCCACGTTGGGGAGATGCTCTGATTTACTCAGTAACACACAAAAATTACTCTCGGATTAAGTAAATAATCTACAGAGAAGCCATCCATTGATTTTCTCAAAATAACCTTCCCTAAGGACCTCCTTTGCTTTGGTCATTCTGACCTTTACAATATTTCATTCTATGGTTTGTACACAGTGCAAAATAAACCATGGGTGGCTCTCACACTGCGTGCAATAGCGCTCATTAGGATCTGTCCCAGGTTTACTCATTGATGAGCAAGGATCATTAGTAGTAGTGTCTTATTTTGACTGGTATCTTATTTACTCAATGATCTATTAGGTGGGCATCCTGAATTATCCATAAAGATCTACAGCAAGGACTATCCTCAGGTTTAGAGATAGTAATCTGCATCAGGATAACTCTCGATTTTCAGTGGGACAATCAATGCTTACAATGATCTTCACTAAGGGCATTCTCTGACTTACTCACAATAACCTTCCTTACGTTTGCAGTCTGGCTTATTGATGATAACTTAGAGCTCTTTTTTTTAAAAATTCCTTCTCCATGATGTGAGGATCACTCCTCCGGCCAACATTCATTGCCTCTCTTATGTGATCCTTAAGATGCTGGTGGTGAGCAGCTTCCTGAACTGCTGTGGTCCTTCTGGAGAAGGTACTCCTACACTTAACCCTCTCCACGACCTCCACCATTTAAAAGGAAACAGCCCCAGCTTGGCTGATCTTCCCTCACAGCTACAATATTCCAATCCTGACAACATCCTCGTAAATCTCCTTTCCAGAGCAATCACATCTTCCCTCCAATATGGTGGCCAGAACCGGACACAGTACTCACATGGTAGTCTGGCTAGTGTTGTATAGAGCTTTAGTAGTCTGGCAGCTCTGCTCATCAGTGGTGCTGCTACCAAGCCACACTCTGAATTACTCACAGAGATCTCCACTGAGGTCACTCTCTGATTTACCAACTGGTATCTTTGGTTCGCACTAATTTACTCAGTGACCTACAACTGTGGTCAGTTCAGTTTACTCATTGTGATACAGACAGGGATTCACTGTCAGCCATCATCTCTGAAGGGAAACTCTGAGAACCATTCAATCTGAGGGTCATTCTCAGATTTAGTAACACCAGGATCACTCTGATTTACTCACCAGGGTCTATACTGGGCAATATTCTTTGGTTTACACATTAGGGGGGAACAAGTTGTGTTTCCATCTGAACTAAAGCTCACCTTCACCAGTCCAAACCTGAACCCCCAATTGGATTTTGATCTGAGTTGTTCAGGTAATATGTTACACTCTTAATCGGCCTAAAGATCCAAGAGCACAGCCTCAGAATAAGGGAATGTCCCTTCAGAACTGAGATGAGGAGGAATTTCTTCAGCCAGAGGGTTGTGAACCTCTGGAACTCGTTGCCTGAGAGGGCTGTGGAGGCCAAGTCACTGGGTGTATTTAAGGCAGAGACTGATAGGTTCAACATAAAACATAGAACAGGCCCTTCAGCCCACAATGTTGTGCCGACCTTTAAACCTCGCCGAAGACTATCTAACCCCCTCCTCCCGCATATCCCCCTATTTTAAATTCCTCCATATGCTTATCTAACAATGTCTTGAATTTGACCAATGTACCTGCCTCCACCACCACCCCAGGCAGCGCATTCCATGCACCAACCACTCTCTGAGTAAAAAACCTTCCTCCGATATCTCCCTTGAACTTCCCACTCATTACTTGAAAGCCATGCCCTCTTGTATTGAGCATTGGTGGCCTGGGAAAGAGGCACTGGCTGTCCACTCTATCTATTCCTCTTAATATTTTGTACACCTCTATCATGTCTCCTCTCATCCTCCTTCTCTCCAAAGAGTAAAGTCCTAGCTCCCTTAAGTCTCTCCTCATAATGCATACTCTTTAAACCAGGCAGCATCCTGGTAAATCTCCTCTGTATCCTTTCCAATGCCTCCACATCCTTCCTATAATGAGGGGACCAGAAATGGACACAGTACCCTAAGTGTGGTCTAACCAGAGTTTTGTAGAGCTGCATCATTACCTCATGACTCTTAAATTCGATCCCACGACTTATGAATGCTAACGTCCCATAAGCTTTCTTAACTACCCTATCCAGCTTGATTGGTAAGGGGGTTAAGGATCATGGGGAGAAGGCAGGAGAATGGGGTTGAGAAAAGAAAAAGAAATCAGCCATAATTGAATAGCAGAGCAGATCCAGAGGGGCGAATGGCCTAATTCCACTCCTATATCTTCTGGTCTTTAAACTGTCCTCCAAGTACACAAAGGAAGGGAAAAGACAGGGATCTCTCGGTCAAGTTGACGGACCGTTTCAGTAGGTTCATTCTGTCCGGTTTAGTCACCGACTCTCAGCGAGGGTTACTCCATGTCATCCACCGACGGACAATCTGCGGTACTGCACACTATTTAGTTCAGCTGTTTCTGAATGAAAGCCCACTTGTTCCTAAGTACAGTCCACCCCCACTCTCACCAGATGATGTCAGAAGCTGCTCATTTTAAGAAGATGGGTCTGTCTTGGGGAATCGGAATTTCCAGCAGCCCCATGACTGGGGTTACCAACATGCCAAGTGCAGCTGTATTTAGTGATTTTTTTTAAAAATGAAGTATTTAAGTTACCTCAACAGCGTTCAAGTTTCATAAGCCTCCTGTGTCAGATTTAGTGCCCTTCCCCCATAAGAGGATCACACACTTCAGGTCTGGAACCAATGATTTAGTTTGCAAGTGACTTTCAGTGCAATATGCTGAAGTTACTTATATTTTTTGTTTAAATGATTGTTCTGTTCAATTTGCCCTGGTCCAGCCACACTGATGCTATGGCCAAGGAACACCAACATCTAACTCCCAGTAGCCCCTCCTCTCTCCCCCAACACCCACCCCCAACCCTTTTGTCTTCCCTCATTCTTGTGGCCCCCTCTCCTGCCCTCACAACCTGCCCATCTATTCCCCACCTCCTTCCCTTTACTCCATGGTCCACTGCCCTCTCCTACTGGATTCCTTCTTCTTCAGCCCTTTGCCTCTTCCACCCATCACCTCTCAGCTTATTGCATCACTCCCCCCCCTCCCCCAACCTTCCCCCCCTCGCCTGGACTCACCTATCACCTGTCTGCCTGTGCTCCTCCCCCTCCCCCACCTTCTTATTCTGGCTTCTGCCCTCTTCCTTTCCAGTCCTGATGAAGGGTGTCGGCCCGAAACGTCAACTGTTTATTTCCCTCCACAGATGCTGCCTGACCTGCTGAGTTCCTCCAGCACTTTTTGTGTGTGTTGCTCCAACATCTCAACTTCCTCAGATGGCTAAAGGAATCCGACATGTCTCTGATGACCCTGACCAATTTTTAATCGATGCACCATAGAAAGAATCCTATCCGGATGCATCACAGCTTAGTACGTCAACTGCTCTGCCTGGGACTGCAGAGAGTTGTGGACGCAGCCCAGCGCATCACGCAAACTAGTCTCTTCTGCAGGGACTCTTGTCTACACTTCCCATTGCCTCAGGAAAGCAGCCAGCATAATCAAGGACTCCCTCCTAACCCGGTCATTCTCTCTTCTCCCCTCTCCTGTTGGGCAGAAGGTACAAAAACTTGAGGACAAGTACCACCATGCTCAAGGACAGCTTCTATCCTGCTGTTATCAAGACTCTCCAATGGACCTCTCATAAGCTAAAGATGAATTCTTGATCTCCCAATCTACCTCGTTGTGGCCCTTGCACTTTATTTGTTTACCTACACTGCACTTTCTCTGTAGCTGCTACATTATATTTTGCATTCTGCTTTCTTTTTACTGCCTCGATGTAGTTATGTACGGCATGATCTGCCTGAACGGCATGCAAACAAAAGTTCTTCCACAGTGTCTTGGTACTTGTGACAATAATAAACTGATACTAAAACAATTTGATGCTAGACTTAATTTTTTCAATGAGCTGCACCTTGTTGGTAACAATGGCTTGTTAATTTAATTTTATTCAATCCAGTTGCCATTGCTGTAACTTACAGCTATCTTCACCAAACAGTTCTCTTCTCCAAGGTAGCAGAAATCTCCAGAAGCATTTGTCTCCACCCAAATGTGGTCACCATTTATAGCATTTTCCTGTGAATAGAAAATGAATCAAATGTTTCAATTTTTCTTGAACAACGTCATTGAAAGACAGAATCAGAGTAAAAAAAAATAACTGCTTAGGTAGAAAAAGTAATTTAATGGCCAGCAGTCATTTATTTGCAAATTGAGGATGTTGCTTAATTGTGGTTGAACGAGTTGATGAAGTTGTAAGATTGGAGTTTTTCCTCACTTGGGAACCCATGCCAAGGTTCAAGGCTCACTGGGTTCATTGGGCACAACAGCAAATGAGTTATTAGGGAAAAGGAGGAATGCAAAACAAACACAGTTCAGAATAATCACATAACCTTTCTTTTAAATGCTGGCAGCTAATGTAACAATACTGATTGGGATTTGGAGATTTCCACAGTATCCAAGTACTGGAACTGATTGAAGTTTAGTAGGAAATACTGCTGAGTATTAGAATTTCAACATATTGAAGGTGCAACAAGGAAGAGGTACATATAGGAGCAAAAGAACAATGTTTAGAACAGCAGTAATCGTGCCAACTTTCATGAAACAGAGAAACAAAAGGCCTGCAGACGCTGGAATCTAAATGAAAAAGAAACAACAAGATGCCGGAGGAACTCAGCAGGTCAGGCAGCGTCCGTGGAGAAACGCAGACAGTCAACGTGAAGGTGGTCCTGACCCAAAACGTTGACCGTCTGTTTTTGTCCACAGATGCTGCCTGACCTGCTCAGTTCCTCCAGAATCTTTTTGCTTTTTTTTCATAAAACAGAGTCTGGTTAAGAGCAGAATTAAGTTAAAAGTAAAGACAAGGAAAGATACAGATCTACCAGACGATAGATATAAGGAAATACCATTCAAAACAAAGTGAACTAAAAATTATGTCAACTGCATGATCTCTCTCTCAAAACACATTTGTTAAGACAGAAGAGTAAAGGACAGTGTGGGCCTTTTACAGACAGATGCAAGTGAAATGATCATGCAAAATAAGCAATTGTAGACTCGTTAAAAGTGTTCTGTCACAGTGGAAAATCAATATCAATAACACGGCGGAACCTGAGCAAAGGATAAAAAGAAGAACATTAGATTTAACCCATTGAAAATGAAATGGTGAAAATAAGGGGACTTGAGGTCGCCCAATTTCCAGGATGGAACAAAACTGGTAGGAAATCAGCATAATGTTCCAGAAACTCTCTAGATTCACAACTTGTATCTTCGGATTGGAAAATTACAAATTTCACTCCACAATGTGAGAGAGCAGCAAAAGGAAGCTTAGGCCCATCAGTGTGATTTTAGCTATGGTCTGTCATGATATACGTAGAGCAGCATGGTGGCAGTGGGAGAAGCAGCAAGAGGGCAGTGAGAGATGTCAGGGTGGGGAAGGACTACAGTTTAGGGTTCTTCTGCCACTGGAGAGGGAGGGGCGGGGTCAGGCGAGGAAGCCCCTTAAATATTGTAAATATGGGATTGGCGTAGCACCCCAGGGAGCCACATGAGTGGCATCGGTGCTGTAGTTTTTTTTATTTAAAAAAAAGGTAACACTAATGATTGATCCACACACGAATGTAAAGGTTTGCACTGTTTTATTGTTGCATATAGTTTGTTTTGGAATAATTAAAAAAAAATTCAAATCCACAGGTTCTTTCAGGAGTCCAAGAATAAGTTGAAAGCAACTTGGTGCTTCACAAAGTTTTACTGGAAAAGTTTAAAAACAAAGAAACAGTCACAGAGCACATGGCACTGGCTTTACTACTAGGAGATGAGCCAAGACAAAGGAACTAAAATGATTTAGGGCCAGGGGGAAGAGAGCAAGAGGGAGATAGAAGCAAGAGAGCGATTAACAAAAACACCTTTTATACCCGAGATAAGAGGTACTCCTTAGCTAACAGTAGTCCAATCAGAAAACTAAGATACCCATGGCAAAACCAACCAATGAGAAAACACGTATTCACCTGATGTACGAACTAATAAGCTAAAAAGCAGTTATACCTTATATAGTGTTTAATACATCTCAAGTGGCTGTACCTGTTAAAAAAAAACTACTTAAAACAGTCGAATCCAACAGAGAACCATGGCGTTTGTGCTTTTAAATATCACTAAAACTTCAGCATTAGTGTGCTCAGTTAAACTAACACATATTTGCTGCAAATGGTTTTCAGAAAGGATTTGGGTTGTAAATCTGGCCCTCCCCACAATGATTTAAATGAACTCCCTGCTAGAGGGCTGTCATGATTATTGTTGTGTACCGGTGAAAGGATCAACACAAGTAACTCATTGCAAAGGTGTGTAGGGCGGGGGCGGTGGGGTGGGGGGGGGGGAGCTGCAGAAACTGTAGGAGAGCCTTTGATGTGTGGATAACGCAGAGGGGGATATAGAGAGAGCACGCCCATTGGTGGGATATGTAGGTCCCCTTTATACATGATATAAAAATCAATGATGTTTTGAAAGAATGCATTCAAGCTGGGAAATGACACTGGGTCAGGAAGCAGAGCAAGTTGAGTACAGAAGGCTTGCATTTACAAAGCGTCTTTTATAAGCTCAGAATATCCCAAAACAAAAGACAACCAAAGAGACAGCATTTGTCACTGTTGTAATGAAGGAAATACGACTGCCAACTAGATCAACCATGGAACTTGATAATGACCAGCACGCCCACTTTACTGATGTTGGTTCCATAAATAGAAAAGGAGGTAACAAAGAGGTAGAGGACGATTAAAAAACAGAGAGAAAATCTATGGAAGACAGAGTTCAAAGTGGGTACCATGATATCAGAGACTATATACCACCCTTGCCTATTGTGCCACTCAATATCACGCTGTGCCCACATTTGCCTCCTCCCTTAATACCTTTTGTTAGCACCAACCTATGGCGTTCATGTTAAAACCAAACAATTGACCCAACGCCAAGTGTTGTTTGCAGGTGAAAATTCCAAACCTCTACCATCATTTGCTTCTATCTGGAGAAGGGGGGAGGAGGGGAGGGGGGGAGAGAGAGGGAGGGGGGGAGGGAGAGGGAGGGGGGGAGGAGGGGGAAAGGGGGGAGAGAGGGGGAGGAGAGGAGGGAGAGGGGGATGAGATGCTGCCTGACCTGTTGAGTATGTCCAATGTTTTCTGCTTTCTTTGCAGAGGGACTGAGCTACTCTAGGGATTATCATCACTGACCTCCCCACCAACTGCTCCATGTGTGAGGGCCTTATGAGAGACAAAGGATGAATGAGTACAGGTATTGGAAGCCTATGATCAAACTCCTCTCATATGTTGTCAAAATGAGGGTTTTCTGGCTGCTGTTCAATCATTTTTCCTGGTAGCTGGGGTTTGCTTGTCTCATACACTGTACCAAATCCTCCCCATCTGTACCTCCAAGGTGTGTGGAGAGTCTCGTCCAATTCCCTTCCTGACTCTATAACTCACTGCGCTGCATCTTGTGGTTGGATTAAAAAGAATTCATAGGACTCATCTTTCCTCCAGGCAGGAAGGAAAGGATAATCCCATGAATTCTTTCTAACTCATTCACAAGATGAGGCACATTGAGTCATACAACATGGAAAAAGGCCCTTTGCCCACCAAGTCCGTGCTGACCATCAAGCACCCATTTACACTGATCCTACATTATTCTCCCTACATTCCAATCAACTCCCCCACAAGATTTGACCATTCACCTACACACTAGGGGCAATTTAGTAGCTAATTAACCAATCAACTCACACACCTTTGAGATGTGGGAGGAAACGCACACAGACATAGGGACAACTCTACAGAGACAGCAAAGACACCAATCTAACGGTGGCTTCTTTTGGGGTATGGAAGTGCATGGAGTGAACCTGCCAGTAAGGAGAGGTAGATGGTCCAGGTATTTAACCCCACTCAGCTGGGATTCCAGTTGTAAAGGGGAATAATGGAAGTGCATCAGCTAGATATTGGTAGCAATGCCAGACTGAAATGTCACAATGACAGAGAATAATTAACAGGGAATGGCAGCACAGAACATGAAGGTCTTACACTCAAGCCCTGATGTAGGGTCTCAACCCCAAATGTCAACAATTCCATTCCCCACCCCCACAGATGCAGCTCATCTGTTGCTTCAAGGAAGCCTTCCATGGAGAGGGAGATCTCTTTACTGGAGATTCATCAAGGCTCGCAGGCCATGATTACGGACATGGAGACTTCAGATGCCACTTTATCTCCTGCCCTAACCAGGATGACAGGAACCATGCCTCTGGTCTTACAACATGCTGGTGACCTTCTTGAAAGGTGGCAGCGAGGTCTGATCTGGTACTTCACCAGTCAGGAAGCGATTATGAAAGGGGCTGTTGATGAAGAGGGAAACTCAGTAGGGAATGTGCAATGTAGTAACAGGCCCTCCTAAGCACACTTGCCCACGAATTTGCCTTCCCGTTTTCATTTAAATGGGCCCCGTGTTAAGCTAAAGTGGAGGGCTTGCTCCTTGTTTAAGAGTGAGTGGAAAATGCAGATCATAGGTTGCATATTTTTGCACCAATTTTAGTGGTTGAGGGAAAGATTGTCACACAACTTAATGTCGAAATGGGCTTGTGTGCGTTTTAATGCTATCACACCCACACTAAAGCGAATTGTGCCCACTTTCCCGATGGGTTGCCCTTGCACCAGGCATGGGTGCGACAGCATTAAAACGTGCACAAGTTCATTATTATGCACATTTTACGCTAATGACACAGGCAAAAACAGATCCATTTTCTGGCAACTGTCCATATCTGCAGAGAGGTTGCAAGTCAGTGGGATATATCTTCCTTCATAGATAGGGTGGCCAAAAACACGCAGCATCAAATACACCAGTCAGGGCTTGCAGGGGAAAAACGCAGATTGACTTTGGGTACCACTCTAAATAGGCTGACTTGTAGACTAACCTTGGAGCAGCAATGCATTCTCCAGTGCAGTAAGAGCATAAAGGTACAGCCGAGGTACAAGAGGGACATGGAAAAGGGGATTCCACTAAAAGCACCTCCACTTCTCACCTGTGGCCCTGATGCGCTCACTGGGTGAATGGTTTGCCTGGCTGGTGCAGAGGGAGGTGTATGGGGTTGGTGCTGATGTGGGAGCAGATCATGGAATTTCATTTTGTTAATTTTTGCATTATTGGAACCTCCATAACAATTGCGTGAGTGAGTGGTCTGGTGAGAGATCGTACTGCTGCCCTTCTTCCTCTATACAGCTTTCATTAAAGGATGAGTATTCTGCCCATTTATCCTCATCCTATCATCCACCCTCCTATTGGTCTATGCATGTGTTGACACCATCATTCCAGCAAGACATCCCTCTTTCGTTGTCCTTTCAAAAACATCCTGATCTTGTCAAGTTTAACTTCTCCAAGATGGGGGAGAGAAACCCTCTCCACATAAAGACTCGCTGCCCACTTAGCGCTGGGAATCAAGCGTGCAATTACAAGGAGTGAGTTCTTAGTTTGATGGGACAACACTAAGTTTAAAGTCCCACCTGAACTGTGGGCCAAAGTCGCCTCAGTTTGTTGGGTTCCAGCCATCCAAATAAAAGATGGAACCAAGTTTAGATACAAACAAATCCAGAATATCTTACTAAAATCTTCTGTGGGTCTAATTGTGAAGGCAAGCACCCGTCCACATCCAATAACTCTCTGACTTCAGTGGTTTCTCATCACTGTCCGTTTAACCAAAGCCAGTGTGTCACCTTTGTTCAATGATGTTTATGCTTCACCCATTCCTGGCTCATGTGTCCTTGGGTGTTAAATATCCCACCCAAGGACATCTAGACCTCATCCCTTTCAGGACTGTAATAGGTCAGCAGTGCCAGCTGTGGGCTTATTCTTCACATTGAGTTAGTTCACCCAGCTTTGTTATAAGGTAGAGCACTGGGCCAGGACGTGAGCTTGACTGTGTATGTTTAGTAAGGCTTGTGCTTGGCCTCTTAATTTTTAGAAAATGCTACAGCAGTTAGCTAACATTGGGAAACTAACCAACATCATCCATACTTCAAGTAGCAGCTGCTCAGTTTCGATGGATAATTTTGACTTTTTAATGAATCGATTTGCCAAAAATCAGGCTGGGATTTCCAAGTGGTCTCCTGCAAACTGAAATATCACTCCTGACATTTAACTATTTTGTCAAATCTCTACAGTACAACAGTAACATTTCAGAAGCTGTACATTGGCTGTAAGGCAAAGACTGTGAGAAGGGCTACGTATACACAGAGCTTTCCTTCTGACACCCGTCATCATTTTTTTCCTACAATTTACTGAGTTTGGCAAAATGGACAGTTTGGGCAGCAAAGTGTCAAAAAGATTAGCAGAGGAACAGAATGTCCTAAATAGCAAACCACATACTGCTGTGACATGTACAAGTGCTGCTTAAAGACTATTTTTCACCATGCTGTAGACCACACTTGTGTGTAACATGACTTCAAGGTCACGGCACCATTAGGATGATTGTAGCAGTGGTGGTTGGTTTATTGTTCTTTTCCATTGTTTAAATTGTGTTTTATTTTCAGAACTGTACAGTAACCTTCAGTGGAACCACAGCTAGCCTGCAATATTTGTTGGCAAACATACTCATTACACAAGGCCAGCTTTCCGTTCTCTCTTAAAAGCAACTGTTCTTACATGCATCCATTAACTGAAACTGGTGCAGCCAACAATTCTCATCCAAGTATCCATATTGTTTGTAGTTTTACCCATACCGATGTTGCCCCATCAATTTTACTAATGGAACCACCTTTGGGCATCGTGGCCCTGAATAGTATGGTGTGCGCCTCAGCTGTGGCTCTCTTGGGCAGCACCCTCAGGAGGTTGGGGATCTTAATCACACTCCAGGGACTTGAGCATAAATATTTAGGCTGACACTCTGAGGGTGTGCCACATTGTCACCGTGTCATTTAGGGATTGCATAGGAAGTTAAACATAATTGCTGATAATGGAGTAAATTAATCTTACGTGTACTATATATATGTGAACGTATGAATTAGGAGCAGGAATATGTCACTGAGATCCTCAAACATGCTCTACTATTAATAGGGCTGAGTTGAGCACAATCTCAACTCTGCATTCAGGTCTACCTGCAGTAACTTTTCACCCCCTTGCTTACCAAGAAGGAATCTACCTTAAAAAATCTTCAAAGACTCTGTTTCTACTATCCTTTGAGGAAGAGAGTTAATCTTTACTAAGCTGCCTTTCCTCAAAGTCTAACTCTTCCCTGGAGTCACAGAAAACCATACAACATTGAAGGAGGTCACGGAGCCCAGTGTTCCTTGACCGGAAGTCAAATGTTTTAAATCCACTCAGCTGACTAATGATGAGGTTTAATCATTTTTTTTTAATTGTACAGACACGTGAGATCTTTGAGGCAATAGTCGATGTTGATGCAGCAAAAACAGAACAGTGGCATTAGATCCACCCATCGCACACGATATCTGTTACCCATCCAGCCATTATCCACACTGATCTTTCTCACTAGGGTGAGAAGGTCAAATACTAGAAGGTACAGGTTTGAGGTGAAAGGGGGAGGGTTCAAGGTGAGGGGGGAAAGTTTAAGGGAGATGTGCAAGGTAAGTTTTATTTTACACTCAAGAGTGGTAGGCGCCTGGAAAGCACTGCCGAGGGAGGTAGCAGAAGCAGATGTGACAGTGACGTTCAACAGGCATTTAGACAGGTGGATGAACAGGCAGGGATAGGTTATGGATCACATGCAGACAGGTGGGAAAGGTAGAATGACATCGTGGTGGGTGCAGACATGGCGGGCCTGAGGGCCTGTTCCTGCCCTGTACTCTTCTATGTTCCAACTCACCCAATATGCAACCTATCAGTTATGGACCCAGTTTGTTGCACATTTTACACATAGTCCTTTACACACCCTGCCCTCCTAATGAAAGCCCTGCCCGTTGTACACCCTGCCTGGTAAGCACCTTGCTCACTGTACAACGTTCCCCACGATAACCCTGTCCATTGTACACCACCTATTGAACATCCTGCCCCATTTGCCTTTCCATTGACTTCTCTTGCACTGTCACTAAAACAAATGGGCTTCAGTGAGAACTTCCACTGTACATGTACCATTTGTCTAAACATCATGTACAATTCTGCCCTCAGGCAAGTCTAATGTCAGAGTATTTTACTGTAAGCTGTGATATTTTCAAATTCGCATGGCTGAAGTGGCTCAGGATCCATTCCACAGAGTCAGAGTGATCGAGAGACACAGCACGGAAATGGACCCTTTGACCCAACTAGTCCATACCAGCTATCAACCACCCATTAAAACTAATCCTACATTAATCCAAGTTTTTTTAATCTCCCCACATTCTTATCAGCTCCCCCTACATTCTACCTTTCCCCTACACACTAGGGGGATTTACAGTGGACAATTAACCTACCAACCTGCACATCTTTGAGGAAACAGAAGCACCCAGAGGATATCCATGCGGTCACAGGGAGAACACGCAAACTCCACATTGACAGCACACGAGGTCAGAATCGAACCCAGGTCGTTGAATCTGTGAGGCAGCAGCTGTGCCACTGTGCCGCCCAAACTAACATTTGCTAGTGTACCCTAACCCTTACCTTCTGCTGTACAGTGAAGCACCGTTAATATTTAATGATTGATTCCACTCACAGTCCAGTCAGGGCAGGTCCTCATCTCCCTGGTAGGTCCATTCTTTGGGATAGTGCTGGGTGCCTGTTCCGGAGCTAGGTGCTGGAGGCCTGATCTCAAGATTGCTTTCCTGCAAATAAAGCAAATATTTTAGCGTCTGTGGGGCAAAAAAAAACATGCGCAAGTGGCAATGATCTTGGGAAACCATTAATGGATCTGTAACAGTGCCTGTGTCTGTATTGTGCTTTGTCAGGGCACCTTTCTGCACACTAGGAGCACCATCTCGACAGGACGGTCTGAGAATAATAGCACCAAAAACATAGGGGCATTAAAAGAGATAACCGGTCATGATTTATGAATATCATAAATCATTCATTTATGAATGTATTATTTATTCATACACTGTGCTGTGTGACTGGCAAACCTTTGAAAACAGATCAAGCTATGTCCATTGAACAAAAAAAATGTAGCCAAATAAAGGGTAATTCATCACCTTTGCTTGTGGTTAGTCATAGGGGTGAATAATAGCTAAAGCTACCCACAGCCTACACTCTCCCTGCGGCCGCACTGACCTACTACCACCACGTGGCTCCCAATGACCTGAAGAACTCGGTCTGTGTGGGGCATGCCCATGATTGGCAGCCAGACGTCTAGATGATGCATCCTGCAGCCCAGCTCCCAGTACCCCACCCTGATGACCTACGACAGCGCATGAGATTAAGGGCTTGTTTCACGGTTTTTAAATTTCTGCTAACAGCTGAAATTGATTTAAATAAGTTAAAAAGAAGTGTAATTTTAAATTAATACTAATTGGGAGAACCATTGCACAGCTAGTGTAGAGCCCCTGCCTCTCAGTTCCAGTGACTGGGGTTCAATCCTGACCTTGAGTGCTGTCTGTGTGGAGTTTGCACGGTCTCCGTGACCGTGTGCGTTTCCTCCCCGGGCGCTCTGGTTTTCTCCCACATCCCAAAGACGTGCAGGTTGGTAGGTTAATTGGCCACTGTGAATTGCCCCCAGTGTGTGGGTGAGTGGCAGAATCTGAGGGGAGTTGATGGGAATGTGGGGAGAATAAATTATGGGATTAATGTTGGATTAGTGTCAATGGGTGGTTGGCATGGACTCAGTGGGCCGAAGGGCCCATTTCTCCACCGTGCAACACACACATTAAACTACTGTCATTAAACAAAGATATACAGGGATGTAGATATATATAGATATGTATATGTCTATATTATATATAGATACATATATCTATCTCTATATATCTATAGATATAGATAAAAATAAATAAAAAAAGCTGCATTTAACTTTTTAAATTAAATTCAGTGACTCAATGGGTTCTGCACTGCATCTCTCCACGACCCCATTGAAATGAAGGGGCCATGCTAGATGTGGCAGTGATTCCCGGTATAAAGCTGAGCGTATCTGGTCCCTCAGCTCAGACACCCAGTGCTCTCACCTGAGCTCCAGCATCCTCTGTACTTGCACTGAATTCCTGAATACATCGCTGTCCACACCCACTTAGCTGTCGGGTCTCTGCAACATTACATTGCAGCCAGTTAGTTGTAAATACATTGCAGATGGGATCATCTGAGAGTGGGGTGGCTGGATGTGGAAGGGGAAATGGTCCAAAATGAAAATAAAAAAAAAACTGCAGGTGCTGGAAATGCAAAATAAAAACAGAAAATGCTGGAAACACTCAGCAGGTCAGGCTGTATCGGTGGGACGAGAAACAGAGATAACGCTTCCGATCGAAGCCCCTTCACCAGAATACAACAAAAGTTCACCAGACTGACTCTAGGGATGGCAACCTTATGAGGAGAGATGAAGCAGACTGGGCCTGTACTGAGAGTTGCAGAATGAGAGGTGATCTCATTGAAATACAAAAATTTCTTTAAGGTGCTTGACAGGGTAGATGTGGAGTTGATGTTTCCCCTAGGTGGGGTACCTAGATTCAGGGATCACAGTTACAGGATAGAGATGAGAAGAAACTTCTTCACTTATAGGGTGCTGAATTTTGGAACTGGGTATTGGTTAATATTGTCATTTGTACCTAGGTACAGAGAAACACTTGTCTTGCATACAGTTCATACAGATCAATTCATTACACAGTGCTTTGAGGTAGTACAGGGTAAAAACAATAACAGAATACAGAGTGAAGTGTCACAGCTACAGGGAAGTGCAGTGCAGGTAGACAATAAGGTGCAAGGTCATAACAAGGTAGATTGCGAGGTCAAGAGTCCACCTCATCATATAAGGGAACTGTTCTCTGCCCAAGAGGACTAAGGCAGTCCAGATGCTGTACGTTGAAGGCAGAAATTTACAGAAGTATCTTCAACCTAAAGCATTAGCTCTGCCTCTCTTTCCACTAATGCTGCCTCGCCTGCTGAGCATTCCCAGACTTTTCAGAATCAGGTTTATTATTACTGACGTATGTTGTGAAGTTTGTTGTTCTGTAGCAGGAGTACAGTGCAAGACATAAAGACATAAAAATTACCACAAGTTACAAAAATAAATAAATAGTGCAAAAGAGGCTTTTCTCCTTTTGTTTTGGAAATCAATAATCATGGGATTAGTGCAGGGAATTGGCATTGAGCTAGAAAATCTGTCTTGATCTTACCGAATGGTGGAGCAGGCGAGAGAGGCCAAATGGTTGACTCCTGGGTATTCCACAGCCCAGTGGTATGAACATTGAATCTTCCAGTTTCAAGTAACCCACATCCTGTGTTCCTTTCTCTCTCCTTCTGATCCACCCAGGTCTTCCCACACCCACCCTTCCTTTCCAAACCACCACCCCCCAGCACTCCCACCCCATCCCACTGGTTCCATTTGCCTATCACCCCTCCCTTCTCTGGTTCCACTTATCACCTTCCTTACTTATCAGATTCCAGAATCCGCAGCCCCTTGTGGTATTGGAATTGGTTTATCATTGTCACATGCACCGGGATACAGTGGAAAGACTTAGTTTTGCAAGCCACCCATACAGATCAATTCAAAGCACAAGTATCAGAGATGAGCGTAGGGCCAGGGGGATGGCATCCGCCTTAGACCTGCTTTGGTGGTAGGCGAATTGCAGTGATCGAGGTTGTCTGGGAGGCTGGAGCTGATGTGTGCCATGACCAACCTCTCAAAGCACTTCAAGGTTAGCTCTAAATATGTCACCAGGTCTGAGCAGGATGCATTATCAGTTGCTGAGGGAAGGGCAAAGATCGCAGAAGGCCTTGTCAAAATTTTCCCTAATCTTATCTTATGAGGATAGGCTGAGTGAGTAGGGCTTTTCTCTTGGAGGATGAGAGGTGACTTGATAGAGGTGTACAAGATGATAAGAGGCATAGATCGAGTGGACAGTCAGAGACTTTTTCCCTAGGGCAACAATGGCTAACATGAGGGGACATAATTTTAAGGTGATTGGAGGAAGGTATAGGGGGGACGTCAGAGGTAAGTTCTTTACACAGAGAGTGGTGGGTGCGTGGAACGCACTGCAGCCGAGGTTATGGGGGCGGATACATTGGGGACATTTAAGAGACTCTTAGATAGCCACATGAATGATAGAAAAATGGAGGGCTATGTGGGAGGGAAGGGCTAGATAGATCTTAGAGTAGGATAAAATGCCAGCACAACATCGTGGGCCAAAGGGCCTGTACTGTGGTGTTCTGTGTTCTATAAATATGTAGGAAGGTGCCAGAGGATTCAAGATTGGGTGGCAAAGTAGTGCAGCTTGTAGAGCCAGTGTCTCAATGCCACAGACCTGGGTTCAATCCTGCCATTTGGTGCTATCTGAGTTTGCACGTTCTCCCAGTGACCGCATGGGGTTCTCCTGGGTGCTCGGGTTTCCTCCCACATCCCAAAGATGTGCGGGTTGGCTGCTGTAAATTGCCCTGGTGCGTTGGTGAGAGGTAGAATCTGGGGAGAGTTGATGGGAATGTGGAGAGAATAATAAAAAAATAGGATTTAATGTAGGATTAGTGTAAATGGGCAGTTGATGGTTAGCATGGACTTGGTGGGCTGAAGGGCCCGTTTCCGAGCTGTATCCCTCTGTGACTGAGGATTTGACAACATTAAATGATACCACTGTTCAATAATGGGGAGAAGGACGTGCCTGGTAATTGTAGGCTGGTTACTTTGACCTTGGTGGTCAGAAAGCTTATGGAAACTTGGCGGAAAAAAATCTTTGTTACCTTGAAGGAATTCAAAGTTACAAAGCACAGCTTGCAGGGGCATTAAAACAAATTGTGTACACCTAACCTAATAGAAATTTTTTTTTGAGTTCACGGAGGAGGTTGATGAAGCAAACGCAATAAATGTAAATATGGGAGTTTATGTGAAGCTCCACATAAGAGCCTGGTTAGCAAACCAGAAGCCCTCGGATGGAAGGCTGTAGCAGTATGGATTAAAAAATACTTGGCTTGACAGATAACAGTTATGGCAAATGAGTGTTTTCAAACTGGAAGATGGTAGATATTGATGTTTCCTGGGGGAGTCTGTGCTTAGCATACAAGCTCTTGTTGATGTACCTTAGTGACATCCATCAGCAGAGCAAAATTTACACATGAGACAACACTTGCAAGTGTAGTAAACAGTGAAGATAGTACTGGACTCTCATAGGCTGGTAAAATGAGCTGATGTGTGGCAAACAAAATTTAATGCGAAAAAGTGCACAGAGATGCATTTTGGCAGAAAGAGAGAATATAGATTAAAACACAATCTCTAATGGGGGAGGTACAGGGATAGAAAAACTCAGGGGTACATGATCATTACCCTTTGAAGTTGGCAGCACATGTTAAAAGGTGCACGTGATCTTGAGATTTATTATAAGCACCAATAGGTACAAAGGCAGGGAAGTTACAGTGAACTTTTATAAACCACTGATTAGACCTCAGCTGTAGCATTGCTTTCAGGTCTGGTCTCCACACTGCAGAAAGGATGTGACGGTCCCAGTGAGCGTGCAGAAATCATTTACTAGAAATCCTCCCGGGATGAAGAATGCCAGACGGAAGGTTGGACTGGGAAGCTGGGGTTGTTCTCCCTGAAGCAGAGAAGATTGAAAAGAGATTTGACGGGGGTGTACGAAGCCATGACTGGTTTGGACCACTTAAATAGAGGGAAGTTATTCACTTTGGTCGTCTATTCAAGGACCAGGGGGACAAAGATAATGAAGTGATGGGCAAAATGGACCAAGGGATGGAAGATTTTGTTTTAATGCAGAGCATGGTTATGACCTGGAACTGACTCCTTGTAAGAGTGGTGGAAACCGTCAACGTTTAAAACAGAACCAAATTGGTACTTGGGGAAGGTAACTTACAGGGCTGCAGGGAAAGAGTAAGAAATGGACTGAACTGATTGCTATAGTACTTTAGGTCATTCTGTAGAGCAATGTTAAAATTCCATTAGTTCCAAAGAAACAATGGAAACTCAATCCAGAGCAAATTACCTGGTGCAATGCTCATATCCAATTCTACTGGTTCACGTCTAACTTAGGAGCAAATCCTAAGACTATAAGAAACAGAAGCAGGTGTAGGCCATTCTTCCCTTCATGCCTTTCCCATCATTCAATCAGATCACGGCTGATCATCTACGTAAGCACCAGTTTCCTGCACCGAGCCCATAACCCTTGATTCCCTTAGTATCGACCTCTGTGATGAATATGATCTGTTTTTGAACATCCACAGCCTCTCAACTAGACAAATTCAAAGATTCATACAACCTGGGTGAAGAAATGTTTGTTCTCCACAGCTGACCCCTTATTTAGGGACTATGACTCCTAGTTCTAGATACCCCAGCCAGGGGAAACAACAGCTTCTAATCCACGCTTTGAAGCCTCATAAGAACTTTGCACATTTCAATAGGATCGCTTTTCATTCCTCCGAACATGAGACAGTGTCGGTACAAGCTGTTCAACCTCTCCTCATACGACAAACCTGCCACCCCAGGAATCACCCCTCTCTCATCGGGCAGAAGATACAAAAGCTTGCTAACACGCACCACCAGGCTCAAGGACAGCTTCTATCCCGCTGTTATAAGACTATTGAACCATTCCCTAGTACAATAAAATGGACTCTTGACCTCACAATCTACCTCATTAGGACCTTGCACCATATTGTCTACCTGCACCGCACTTTCTCTCTAGCTGTGACACTTTACTCTGCATTCTGTATTGTTTTACTTTGTACTACCTGATGAATTAATCTGTATGAACAGCATGCAAAATAAGTTTTTCACTGTACCTCAGGACAAGTGACAATAATAAACCAATTCCAATTTGTCTGTGACTCTTACACTGAAGCATGGATGAATCAACATCGTACTTAGTACCAATAACTAGGACAGCTGGAGAACATTAGCTCCTGTAACTGTCACCAGTTCCTGGGAGTATTTGACACCAAGGTGCACGCTCAAGGAATTGTCTGAGAACATGAGACACACGACATGCACCATTCATTGGGACTTTGTATTGATACGAGACCCTGTAACTGGCACCAATGGCTGGGAACTGATAATGGCGGACCCTGTAATTGGTACTCTTGGCTGGCACTTTTGATGATGTTGGACCCAACAATGAAATTCTGTTCCTTTGTCAATGTGCATAGTCCAATTTGCATCTGAACAAGAAAGTAGCTTTCCCATTCACCCATTGAGTAAAAACACATCCAGAGTTCAAAAATTATTGAAAGTAAGACTTTACTATGTTCCCTAACAACAACGGTAGCAGCTTGAAGTGTGTCATTTAGCATTCCTGGCTCTATCTACTGAAATCCAGCACCGATGTTTAATTATAAACTGCCTTTAAATTGGGAAATGTTCACAAAGTACTTCACTGGAATGTTGTCCAACAACTGCAACAATCTTCCTTTCTATGAGGTATGATCTCCGTCAACTGAGTGCTCCCCCTCTTGATGCCCGTTGACCTCAGTTTAACAGCGCGACATTATCACAGTGCCAGCGATCGGGGTTCGATTCCCATCACTGTAAGGAGTTTGTACGTTCTCCCTGTGTCTGTGTGGGTTTCCTCCGGGTGCTCCAGTTTCCTCCCACATTCTAAAGTCGTACGGGTAGGTTAACATAGGTTTAAAATGGGTGGCGCAGACTCGTTGGGCCAGAAGGGCCTGTTACTGTGCTGTATAAATAAAGTTTTTTCTTACCAGGGCTCCTTGAGGCCACACTCGTTTAAATGGTGTCTCAGTGTCAATGGCAGTCATTCTCAGTTCACCTCTGGAATCCTGCTCTTTGGTCCAAGTTTGCCCTGGAGACGATCTGAGCATTGTTGGCAAAGCCAGCATTTACTGCCTGTCCCTAATCGCCCTTGTGAAGGTGATGGCGAGAAGGTGAGAACCAAATGGAATTGGTTTATTATTGTCACTGGTACCAAGGTACAGAGAAAAACTTGTCTTGCATACCATTCGTACAGATCAATTCATTGCACAGTGCATTCAGGTAGTACAGGGTAAAACAATACAGAATGCAGAGTAAAGTGTCACAGCTACAGAGGAAGTGCAGTGCAGTGATATATTTCCAAGTCAGCGCTGTGCCCCCCTTGGAGGTCCCTGCTGCCTTTGTCCTTTGTGGTGGTAGAGGTCACAGGTTTAGGAGGGGCTGTGGAGGTGGCCTGGCGACTGACTGCATGCGTTCTGTAGATGGTCCACACTGCAGCCACTGTGCACTGTTGAGTAAATGCTACTTGATACCATTGTGGACAACACCCATCACTTTCTGTAATGTAGAGCAGACTGGGTGTTAATCGGCCAGTCTCCTTCCTTTTTCCAGTCTCGTCACACCTACATCAATGACACTTCCAAACACCCTCCACCATTTTTCCAGCTTCCTGGATCCAATGGGCTTATTTTTGCCCCGGCCAGGGAAAGCACCCACCCCACATCTACTTCACCAAGCTTTGCAAGAATGTTGTATGTTTCGCTGAGGACCTCTCTCATTCTTTTCACCTCAGGAGAACAGAGGCCCACCCTACTGAGGTGCGTCAAATGTCAGACCCATCAACTCAGGAACCAGTAGAAGTGATGAACAACCAGTCTGGTAAATTACGTACAGTCTGGTTAGGACTTTGTTCTATTCTCCCAGTTTTTTTTTACAGCTCTGTGACATCTGTTCTAGTGATAGCACCTTCCATATATCAGTGCTTCCGAGAAATCTCCCTTTATCCTCAAATATGGCTTCCCCTCCAACACAGTTCACTGGTCCCTCAACCACGTCTCTTTAACATCCTACGCTTCTGTTCACGCTCCCTTACCTCCCATCAAGATAGGGTCCCCCTTATCTTGCCTTCCATCCAACCAAATATATCGGATCATCCTCCACGATGTCCAATACACATCTCCCCCTCTGCATTCAGCATTCCTAAGTGACAATTCCCTCTGGGACTCACTGTTCCACTCTTCCCTTCTCACATCACCTTTCCAATGTAACTACAGGAGATGCAACACCATTCCTTTTTATTTTCATCCCATCCAGGCATCCAAACACCACTTCCTGGTGAAGCAGCAATTCACCTTGTACCTCTCCTGGTTTAGTGTACTGCACTCAAGTGCTCCTCTACACTGGGTGAACATGCTTAACCATGCTGGATGCACAGGGCCAATCTCACTGGCTCTCTGCACCCTGGATCCAGGCAACACCGTCTCTGCAGCAACCAGGGATGAAATGTTAGAGTCTAGAGTCCTAGTCCCAACAACACCCCTGATCTCTTCGTCAGACAACAAGGCCTGGCGTGGAACTTTGCCTCCTACCAAAGCTGCATACTATTTTTAGTAGTTTGTAAATGTTTGTGAGAACCATTATAATCAAACATCTGTGAATCATCGCTGCAAAGATATTTAATAAAGTCATGTCCACTCTTTGAGTATTGTGTTCAGTTCTGGTCGCCTCATTATAGGAAGGATGTGGAAGCTTTAGAGAGGGTACAGAGGAGATTGACCAAGATGCTGCCTGGATTGGAGAGCATGTATTCTGAGGATAGGTTGAGTGAGCCAGGACTTTTCTCTTTGGAGCAAAGGAGAATGAGAGGTGGCTTGACAGATGTGTACAAGAGGCATAGATCGAGTGGACAGTCAAAGACTTTTTTCTAGGGCAACAATGGCTAACAGGAGGGGGCATCATTTTAAGGTGATTGGAGGAAGATATAAGGGGGATGTCAGGGGTAATTTTTTTTTTACACACAGAGAGTGGTGGGTGCATGGAACGCACTGCCAGCAGAGGTTGTGGGGGCCGATACATTAGGGACATTTAAGAGACTCTTAAGATGGACACATGAATGATAGAGAAATGGAGGGCTATGTAGGAGGTAAGGGTTAGACAGATTTTAGAGCAGGACAAAATGTTGGCACAGCATTGTGGGCTGAAGGGCCTGTACCGTGCTGTAGTGTTCCATGTTCACTCCTCCCCAAAGTAGAGATTTCCAGACTCACAACTCTGAGGGAAGAAATTCCTCCTCTTCTCCATCTGAAATGGGTGACCCCATATTCTGGAACTTTGCCCCCAGCAGAAACACCCACTTGGCATCCACCCTGTCAAGTCCCCCACCCCGTCGGAATCTTGTATTTTTCAATAAGATCACCTCTCATTCCTTCAGCCTCCAATGTGCGCAAGCCCAGCCTGTTCAACCTTCCTTTGCACATCAACCTCTTCACCCCAGGAATCAACCAGTGAAGCTTCTCGGCACTGCCTCCAATGCTAGAATGTCCTTCCTTAAATGCAGGGACCAAAGTAGTTCACGGTATTCCAGCAACCTGTAATCACTGAAGTCATGAAGGAGAGAGACAATGGGAGAGCAAGCATTCAGGGAGACAGACAATGACGTTGCCTGGAGTGGAGCATTTCAGTTATAAGGAGAGATTAGGTAGACTGGGTTGGTTTTCCCAGATGTAAAAGGGGTACACATAACTATGACGGGATCGATGGGAAAGATAGCAAGAATATTTTTCCTTGGTGGGGTGTCTAAAGTGAGAGGGAAGGTGAGAGGCAGGAAGTTTTGAGGGGACCTGAGGAGCACCCCTGCCCCCCCCCCCGCCACACCACCTCGCAGAGTGGTTGGAAATGGGACACAGTGCCCGATGTGGTGGTGAAGGCAGGTACACCTCACACTTAAAGAGCATCTAAACAAACACTTGAATTGCCAAGGCATAGAAAGCTATGGACCAAATGTGGGTAAATGGGACTAATACAGATAAGTACAGGCAGTCCCCAGGTCACACAAGGGTTCCATTCCCGAGAAGTGTCCGGAAGCTGATTTCTCCCCGTCAGAAAGGTCCATTTTCTATAGTAACCCACATAGTATTGCTCTGAATACTTGCTATAATTCTTTCATTTCGTTGAATAAATCACCCTCCTACCCGCGATTAAACTAATAGAATATATATTCTATCCCGTCATTAATGAATACAATGAAACATTATTATTATGAGCTTGAAAAATGCTTTAAGAATGTATTGGAGAATTTGTGTAAAAGTTGGATTTCTGTATGTCAGGTCATCCATAACTGGGAAGCCCCTGTAGATTGGTTGGCATGGACATGATGGGCCAAAGGGCCTGCTTCTGTGCTGTATGAATCCATGGCTCATCAAAACACCACTCCGTACCCTTTGCAATGGAGGCCAGCATTGAGTACAAGAGTTGGGATGTCACATTACAGCTGTATAAGACATTGGTGAGACCGCACCTGGAGTAGTCCTGGTGCAGTTCTGGTTGCCAGACTATAGAAAACATGTGATTAAGCTAGAGAGGGTGCAGAAAAGTTTCTCAAGGATGTTGCCGGGACTGGAGGGCTTGGGTAATGAGGAGAGACTGGGTACGTTGGGACTATTTTCCCCGGAGCGTAGGAGGCTGAAGGGTGACCTCATAGAGGTTTATAAAACCATGAGGGGCGTAGATAAGGTGAGCAGTCACCGTCTTTTTCCCAGGGTAGGGGAGTTTAAAACCAGGGGGCACAGGTTTAAGGTGAGAGGGGAAAGATATAAAGGGAACCCGAGAGGAAATTTTTTCCACACAGAGGGTGGTGGGTGTATGGAACGAGGTGCCAGAAGAGGTGGTAGAGACAGGTACAGTTATAACATTTAAAAGATAGTTGAACGGGTTCATGGATAGGAAAGGTTTAGAGGGATATGGGCCAAGTGCAGGCAAATGGGACTAGGAAGACACCGTGGTTAGTATGGACGAGCTGGGCTGAAGGGCCTGTTTCTGTACTGTACAGCTCTATGATTCTATTCCACAAACCACCCTAATTACTTTCTGTATCTGTTGCTGTCACCATCTCCTCCCCTTGAGGCAATCAGTGATGTGTACCCCAAGACATTCTTATTGAGAGGGGGAGGACATTGCAGGATGTTCATGCAGATGAGAAGGGGAGACAAATCCTACTGGAGATTACCCTCCTCGTGACAAAGGCAGAAGCCACAAAAGCAAAGCTGTTCTCTATCATATGGTTGCTATGGAGACAAGGTGTACCAGCTAAAAATGCCACATCTGACAACCGGCATGAAGATCAGCAGCCAAAATCCAGGGAGGATTGAAATTCTGTGGCGTGACCGGCCCAGGGCGCCCCGTGACAGACACTCCTCGGATTAACAGCCCACAGTCCACACTGCCGTCTGAAGTTTAGGCGTTTCATCAAGTTGCCGATGCCCTCCACAGGATGTTGTGTGGGCTAAACGTTATCGAAGAAAGCTGTGCAGATGGAGCACTGCACACAACGAGGTGCACAGACTGAACAGTACGGTATCTGATAATCTTGCTCCAATTTTAAAGAGAGACACCTCTACCAGGTTACCACTGCGTATGGAGGTGTGAGCTTTTCCCTGTAGTCGTGGTAACTATACTGCACCACCTCTGCACTCTGATCAAAGACCATCTCCCATCCTCCCTCCCAGACTCTGACCACCCATCTCGGGCAGACAGCGAGGGTCATTCCCAGCATGTTCCAGTGCAAACTATTCACCCGCTACCAGCCTTCACCCAAACAAGGTCTAGATGACTTCTGCTCTCTATCCGTTCAGGAAGCTTCCTGCATAATCCCAGCCTCACTCTCAGGCACTTCTTTGCACATGTTGTTTAGTTTCCAACTAGTTAGTCTCTAATGTCTCAAAGAACTTGACCTCACGATCTACCTCGTCGTGGCCCTTGCACCTTCTTGTCTGCCTGCACTGCACTTTCTCTGTAACTGTAACACTTTACTCTGCATTCTGTTATTATTTTCCCTTGTACTACCTCAATGCACTGGTGTGATGAAATGATCTGTATGGATGGCATGCAAAACAAAGTTTTTCACTGTACCTCGGTACATGTGACAATAATAAACCAATTTACCAATTAATTTTAAATTTACCGATTAAGGTATATTCATTAAAGAAGTATGCAGATTAGAAAAGCTCCTTTTTGGAACTACTGACAACTCCAATATGGATTCACTCACTTTTCAATTTAATGTACAAACATTCATCTGAAACAATTATTAGAATTATCTGTGAAATTTTTTGGCACTACCAGTAACCTGCTGAAACCTCAGCCTCTCAACAGAAAGCAGCATCAGCAGCTCACAGTGCAGATCATCAGGATTGCAAATGATATTAAAAATAAATTAATCTGTTGGACGTTTCTGACTTTCCATCCCAGTGTTCAACAGCAGGGTGGCTGGCAGATGGAAGACAAGAGAGCAGACTGACACATTTCACACACCAAAGAAGCCATTAGCAGTGCCGCACAATAACTGTGAAATGTGACTGTGAGTAACTCTAAAATTAAATTGTCATTGCCCCAGCAACAAGCTACCAGGCAAGTTAATCAGACACAGTCCTCAGGTAATCACAGTCCATGTCAGAGTACGACACAACACCACGATTAAGCTCAGCACTGCCTTCTCATTGTATGTGAACGAACTTGGAAGCTGAGAGAGTAGTAAATGTTGGATGAAGACTTGTACACCATTTTAACAGGCCCTTTCACCCACCACGTCCACCATACCAACCCTAATCCAGTTTTCCAGCACTTGGGCCGTAGCCTTCTAAGCCATCGCATTTCAAGTGCTCATCTAATTACTTCTTAATTGTTGTGAGAGTCTCTGCCTCCACCACCTCCCCCCGTAGCATGTCCCAGATCCTAACCACCCTCCAGATGAAAAGTTCCTCCTCAAAAATTCATTGTCCCCTCTAAATCCTTAAACCTACGCTCTCTGGTTACAGACACTTCTGCCAACAGAAAAATGATCTCACTATCTATGCCCCTCAATTTTTGATACCTCAATCAGCCTCCTCTGCCAGGAAAACAAACCCAGCCCATCCCATCTCTCCTCATCAACACACACACACAAAGTGCTGGAGGAACTCAGCAGGACAGGCAGCAGCTATGGAGGGCAATAAACAGTTGACATTGATGACGAAGGGTCTCGACCCCAAACGTCGACTGTTTATTTCTCTCGAGAGATGCTGCCTGACCTGCTGAGTTCCTCCAGCACCTTTCGTGCGTGCGTGTTGCTCCAGATTCCAGCATCTCCAGAATCTCTGGTGTCTCCTGTCCCTCCTCATAGCTGGTGAATCTCCTCTACGCTATCTCCAATACAATTACATTCTTCCTACACTGTGGCAACCAGACCTGCATGCAGCATTCCAGTTGTCACCTAACTAATGTTTTACATACCTGTATTGTAACCTCTTCATTCTTGTATTCTACACTCTGGCTAACGAAGGCAAGTATCCCAGATGCTTTCTTAACCATCTTATCCACCTGCGTTGCTGCCTTCAGGGATCCTTGAACATGTACACAAAAGTGTCTCTGTTCCTCAGTACCTCCTAGGGTCCTGCTATTCATTGTGTATATCCTAGCCTTCATAATGCATCACTTTGCATTTTTAGGATTAAAATCCATCTGCCATATCTCTGCCTATCTTATCAACTGATCAGCGTCATCTATAGCTGAAGGCTACCCTCCTCACTACCAATTTCCATATCAACATAAATCAAATCCCCTACACTCACATACAAATCATTAATATTCATAACAAACGGTAAGGTTCCCTGTGGTACACAACTGGTCACAGGCTCCCAATCACAAACACAATCCTTGACCATCACCTTCTGCTTCCTATCGCCAAGCCAATTTGTTCTTGTACGTGAATCACAGAGTTCACATCAAGGTGCAGCAAACAATTGGGGAGATGAGTAATAGGTTTACCTCCATAGCAGGGAGATTGGAGTGTAGAAGAAAACCAACATAACTGTAGAAGGATTCAAGGAGTTGACATTTTAAGTACAGGGTCCAATTTTAGATTCCCTACCCAGGGAAAGATATTCTTGCCGTGAATGGGTCTAACATAGGTTCATCAAACAGATACTAGAATGCTTATCCTACGGAGAGAGATTGAAGGGAATAATTCTTCTCTGGAGTTTAGAAGAGGCATGGTCTCAATGATACATCTGTAATCTGTTTAGTGGGTTCATCAGTGTTGATACTGAGAGGCTGTTTCACTTAGATGGATAGTCTAGAACTGAAGGTCACAAGGGGTTGGGCATTTAGAACCAAGATGAGGAGAAAACTCATGGGAAACTTTGGAATTCTCTGTCCCAGAGGTCGATGAGTTTATTACAGGTCAAGACCACTTAGATGGATCTAGAACTGAAGGTCACAAGGGGTTGGGCATTTAGAACTATGAGGAGAAATCTTGTGACTCATGGTTGCTCATGGGAAACTTTGGAATTCTCTATCCCAGAGGTCGACAAGTTTATTACAGGTCGACACCAAAAGATTTTTGTTCAATGAGAGGGGTGGAGCAGTGTGAGGAAGAGAGAACGTGGTGGGAGTGGAAGTGACTAAAAATCTCAATAATTGTGGTCAGTGCTGCTATCCAGTGACCTGGCTTCAATCCTGACCTTGAGTGCCTTCTGTTTGGAGTTTGCACTTTCTCCCTGTGACGGGGTGGGTTTCCTCCCACGTGCCAGTGGTGTGCTGGCTGGCTACTGTAAGTTACCTCTTGGTGTAAGGAAGTGGCGAAGGAATGAAAGGAGTGTTGGGCATGTGTAAGGGTCAAGTTACAAGTATACAGGGAAATAGAGGGAAATGGGACTGATGGGATTTGTCCTACTGGGAGCTGGTGGGTCAAATGGTGTTGTAATAAATAACGTGATCTTAGCAGATGTTATTGTATGTTCTAACATATATATTCTTACCTAAAATATTATTTGTGTTCCTGTTGCAATATTCAAGTACCCATAACACAGTCACCAGACCATAGTATGCAAGAACCACAACACACTCAGTTGAACAGTAATAAACTAATGAGCAAGTGTTCCCAACAGACAATTAAAAACAAACAAACCAATATGGGAGGTAAGAGGATTTGGACAGATATACAAATAAAAGCCAGCATTCAAAAAAGAATGAGCAAAGCCCAGTCATTCAGTCTTGTTGAAAGTAATTTAACATACTTCAAAAAAAACCCAACAGAATGACTGATCAAAAGACATGATTAAAAAAAAGACACAAGGAATGTGATGTTAAAACATATGTTATAAACATCAAGTCATACGGGCACATTGCCAGATTAATAGTTCTAAATACTAATGCATGAAGCATTGGAAATAAAACCAGTGAATCAGAAATCGTTTGTCAGAGACGGATGGGGTGGCCTTCATTAAGGCTGGCAGCTCAGTATTCCAGGTCTTCACCTTTACAAAGAACAGAGCGATTGGGAATGTGAAAGTAGAGGAACCACAGGAACGTGACAAGGAAAAGCACAGATCTGGAAGGTGAGCAGGCAACGTAGACACCACGTGTAGTGACGAGGCCCAGAAATGGATGCAAGCTTTTGTGTGAGTTATTAATAGAGTTCTAGTTATAGGAATGATGTGATAAAGCTGGAAAGGATGCCAGAAAGATTCACAAGGATGTTGCCGGAAATGGACAGCTTGAGTTATAAGGAGAGGCTGGACAGGCTGTGGCAGTTTTCCCTGGACCACTGGAGGCTGAGAGGTGAACTTATTGAAGTTTATAAAATCATGAGGGGTACAGATGAGGTGATTGGTCTTATTCCCCAGGGTAGGGGAGTCCAAAGCTAGAGGGCACAAGCTTAAGGTGACCTGAGGGACAAGTTTTTCCAGAGGATGGTGGGTATATGGAACGAACTGCCAGAGGAAGTGGTAGAGGCGGGTACAATTTCAACACTTAAAGACATTTGAACAAGAACATGGACGGGGATATAGGCCAAACACAGGCAAATGGAATTAGCTCAGTTAGGCACCTTGGTTGGCATGGACGAGTTGGGCTGAAGGGCCTGTTTCCGTGCTGTATAACTCTATGACTCTAGACTTCAAAGATAAAGCAGTGGGAACCATAACTGTGGCGACCAGAGAAGCTTGTTGCAAAACTGTTTTAAAGAGCTTATGTGCCAAAGATAGTGAATTTCTTGCATGTAAATGGGACAGTTTTCTGGGATACATGTTCTTCAACCAACATCAGTGCAGGGATATGCGCCATCTGGGGAAAGAGAAGCGGTTCACGGTTCAGGTCTGAAATGTTAACTCTCTCTCTCTCCACAGATGCTGCCTGACCTGCCGAGTGTTTCCAGCATTTTCTGCTTTCATTTCAGATTTCCAGCATCTGCGTTTTTTTTAAATTTTCATAGTACAGACGACTCTAGTTCAGTAACGATGGGCGTAAATCGGTTAGTAATCCAACGATAAAGGGACAACCAACAGGTCAGATCAAAGCAGGCTGGCACTCCAGTCATGCATGCATTTGGGTAACATAACAGCTGGAGGAGGAGGTTTCCTGTACAGTCCCATCCCCAGTGATGGTGGAGCTCAGTACACTTGAAGCAGGTGCAAACATCTTCAGCGCCAGGCAGATGATCCATTGCAGTCTCCTTCTGAGCTCTCTCCCACCACAGAAAACAGTCTCCGGGCAAATTAAGTTCACTCCGCTTGACATCATGAAACAACTGCATGCACGAGATACAATAAAGGCTGCTGCCCCCAGTCAACATCTGGACACCGTGTCAAATATTCGTGCAGCGGAACTGGATGTGCCGTTAGTCGGGCTGGGCCCCAACTACAGCACCAACGCTCAGCAAGCGAAGTCGAAAATCATCTCATTCTGGACACCCAATACGGCTAGTTATCACTCGGCAGTCTACTCCCAATTATCAGCAGAGTGACGGAAGGTGTCAGCAACAGTGCTATCAATTAACACTTGCTAATAACCTGATGCTCATTTGCGCTCTGCCTGGATTGCTTGGCTGCACACCTCAGAGGCCTTGATCCAAACTTTGTCAAAAGCCGTAGATTGAGTGGTAATGAGACAGTGACTGCCCTCAATCAAGTTAGTGAGCTATTGAATTAGAGAGGTGCAACATAGAAACAGGATCCTTCGGAGCACCAGTCACCCATTTACGCTATTCCCAATATCTATTCTCCCCACATTCCCAACAACTGCCCCTTGATTCTACCACTCACCGACACACTCCAGGAAATTTACAGTGGCCTATTAACCTACCATCTCACATCTCTTTGGGATGTGGGAGGAAACTAGAGCACCTTGAGGAGACCCACACAGTCACAGGGAGAATGTGCAGACACCACAGAGACAGCAGCCGCAGTCAGGATTGGACCTGGGTCACTGGAGCTGTCAGGCACTAGGCTGCACTGTGTACAGTGTTGGACTGGGGTGGCATTAGATCGGGGAGGCACAGTGGTGCAGCTAGGACATCCTGCAGCCTGGGTTAGAACCTGACCTGTGGTGCTGTCTGTGTGAATTTTGCACGTTCTCCCTGTGACTGGTGTAGGTGAGCGGCAGGAGAATCAGATGACGTTGACTGAGACAGAGAATAGGTCAGCGGAGGATTGGGACTGGAAGAGCTGGCATAGACCTGACAGGCTGAATGGCCTCCTTCTACATCTGAAGCAAGGACGAGAAATACGAGGCAAGAGATCAAGGAGCACTAGTAAAATTGAAGTCAATGTCAATCAGGGGTCACGACAATGGAAGATGGTTCTGGTTCTAGGTGATCAGTCATTTCTGACCTACAACATCAATTCAGGAGAACCTCAAGCAGTGTCCCGCAGCCACCATTTTCAGCTGCTTCAGCAGTGGCTTTCCTTTCATCAAAGAAAGTGACGTCAAAGAACAGACTGCACAGTTCCAGTTACAACACCTTGTAAAAAGCCACGGTTGGTGCCCTCATGCAGCAAGACCCGGCAATACTGAGGCCTGGGCTGAGAAATGAAATGCCACAGTTGCCAGATACTATATCCTCTGGTGAGGAGGTATAACCACCTCCCTCTCTGACATGCAATAACTCTACCATGCTTAATCTCTCTGCACCATCAACATCCTGGGGATCACCACTGACCAGAATCTCAACTAGAACAGCCACGCTATAGTTACTACATTAACATCTAAGCGTCCCCAAGAACATCCCAAAGAATTTCCACCGGTTTCAAGGCATACCAGGACTTGATGAATTCTCACTATTTGCTTGGATGAGTGGTGCCCTAACAGAAGTCAAGATACATTTGACTGGCGCCTTACTTCAACTTAAACATTCATTCCTTTACCAAAGCTCTTTCCTCAGAAGCAGACAAGCTACCAACCTATACCATCTGAAACAAGGGCAGCAGGCAAACATAACCCTCTCCTTACTTCTGCCTCATACACTGTCCTGATTCTAAATATGTTGCTGTGTCGTTATCGCCACCAGGTCAAAAATCATGGAACTTGCTACCTTAGGGTGCTGTGAGAGAACTTACACTACAGGAACGGGCAGCACAGTGGCACAGTGGATGGAGCCACTGCCTCACAGCTCCATCGAGCTGGGTTCGATTCTGAACTCCGGCGCTGGCTGGGTGGAGTTTGCACGTTTATCCTGTGGCGGTGCGGATTTCCTGCGGATGCTCCGGTTTCCTCCCGCATCCCACAGACGTGCGGGTTGGTAGGTTAATTAGCTGCTGTAAATTGTCCCTAGTGTGTGGGTGAATGGTAGAGTGTGGAGAACGCTGATGGGAATGTGGGGAGAATAAAATGGGTTGAGAGCAGGATTAGTATAAGTGGGTGCTTGGCAGGTTGAAGAACCCATGCTCTATGACTCTATGAACAGGAGTGGTACAGAGAGGCAACTAAACTGGGCAGCAAATCCTGACCTTGGCAATGACACACACTTTCTCCAAGTGAAATAAAATCTCATCCAACAGTGACAATCACATGATAGATCTGATATTTGGTTTGAAAGGGGGAAGAATGATGAGTCAGAAACTAAGGCATTAAATTCGGTTATGGCTGATTAGAGGCAGGAGGTAAAAAGTTACCTTCCACTCTTCAGCAGTAGCTTCACTATTAATCTTTCCAGCCTATTTCTTGTGAGATGGAAGGTATTCAAGATGGTATTTAGTATTGTACAAGATCGGTACATTTCCTTAAAGTGAGAACTCTGCTTTGAGTAAACCATCTTGAGGTTGGTTACAAAGATTTTATTCTGAGGCAAGGCATGATAAGAGATCCCACAGCCCAGAAAGAAGTAATACAAAAAAAATAAATGTAACAAAGGAGCATGAAAGAAAGGTTGCAATGGATAGAGGATAATACTTAAGGTTTCTAAAGACAGGGTGGCTTCAAGTCATTAGGTCCCTTTAATGGCAGATAAGGGGTAATGTAGTTAGAAACCAGGAAATGTTAGAATTACTAAACAGTTGCTTTATTCTTTGCAACAGAGTATGAGAATATCGGAGGTAGGAGCGAAAACAATATATTTAATGCAAGTAAAATCATGGAGACATTAATAGGATTAAAGATGGAGAAATCAACCACTGCCACCAAACATTAAACACATCTGAGTAAATTGTTGATGGGTTGATCATGACATTTCAAGACTCCCGATTCAAGAACTAAAAATGACATTATAAGAGGTTTCAAAGTTAATAATAATAAAGATAATAACAGTTATTATAACAGAGTGACTGAGGCAAATCAAGAAAGTCAGTGCAGATTTGTAAATGGCAAGTCTGTCACACGGAGCTGGTCAAACTTTTTTGATAGGTGGTAGATGAAGGAGTGCTTGGAAATATTTCTTTCAAAGACTTTCAGAAGGCATTTAACAAGGTTCCATATACGGGGCTGCTAATAAATAATGAAAAGGCAAGGAATTGAAGGCTTTTTATTGACTTGAATACAGAATCAGTCAGGAGGGAGGTAAGAGTGATGGTGACTACGCTCACATTGCTAAACATCACTGGTCACGTCAAGGCAAAGATCTAATCTGGGACTGCAGTTAAGAAGAAAGGGAAGTAAATATTATATCCTGGCAATACCAAGTTAGGTGGCATGGTACATAGTGGAGGTAGAAGACAGAATATCGATCGAGGTGCGATGGATTAAGGGAGTGGACAAACTGTGGAAATCATTGTGGGAAAGTGTGAAATGTTCCCGCTGGACCAAAAAAAAATATTCGAAGTAATTCCCGAGCAGCAAAGAACTGTCCACGAGTAGAAAGTTCGAGCTCCCATTCCAGGGATCACTAACAGCTAATGGAAAGGCATATATAAAAAAATTGAATGTTGGCTTTCAAGGTTTCGCTGTACCCATACAAAGCTTGGTTATACATTTAGTGTACTTCATTCAGCTCTGGGCACCACACCTCCTAATAAATTGACTTTGGAACAGGTACAAAGTGGATTTGTCAGAATTATATTGGGGCTAAGCAGGTCGCATATACCCCTCTTGTATTTCTCTGAATATACATTAATGGGTAGTCTAATTCAGGTACTGTTGATTAAAGAATTCAGAGAGAAGTTACTCCCTCTGGAGGGAGTGTCTTAGAACAGGGGATTATATCCTTATAATTAAAGCTAGGCCATTGTATGCTGACAGCGGGAAGCTTTTGGTCAGAGAAAGGCCAACTCTAATCTGCAACTTTTATCTCCAGAAAGCTACTGAGGAAAGGTGAATTGAAACAGAGATTGAAAGATTCTGTTAGACAAGGGTGTTAGTGGCTGTAATTAAGGTGGATCAGGTGTCCAACTGAAGGATAGAACCAGCTCAAGGGGCTGAATGGGTTACTCCAGGTTTTCTAAGAGCCTCTAAAACAGATAACACATTAATGTCCATGCACTCTCAACAAGCTGTTATGGTATTATACAAGTACGCCTGACAAAACAATTAGACTGAGATAAAAATACTGTCAATGCAACCAACAATCCATAATATCCAGGTACACCAAAGTAATTAAACTCCAATGTTTAAGTATTTCACATGAGCTATCTTGCTGTAACATCCACATACAACCAACTTGTATCAACACCCTGTGGTAACTTAAGTACTCCAATCGGCTCCCATCACACTGCAATTTCAATGTATCCCAAACACACTCCATCCCATTGCAATGTTGGAGAACACTCAAAGTGTGCCGGACTGAGTACTCCCATTATTCAGATAAAATATCTTTATTAGTCACTTGTACATCGAAACACAGAGTGAAATGCATCTTTTGTGTATAGTGTTCTGGGGGCAGCCCACAAGTGTCGCCACGCTTCTGACGCCAACATAGCATCCCCACAACTTCCTAACCCGTACGTCTTTTGGAATGTGGGAGAAAATGGGAGGTAACCGGAGGAAACCCACGCAAACATGGGGAGAGCGTATAAGATCGTTACAGACAGCGGCCAGAATTGAACCCGGGTCGCTGGCACTGTAAAGCGTTACACTAACCGCTACACTACCGTGTCTGCCCCTCACAATAAGACAGTACAAGTACACAACACAATCACCACATTGCACCATCTAAGTATCTAAAACACAACATCCATTCTACACCTAAAACACCTGTTAAACCCAAACAAAGCAATAACATTTTAATAGCCAAATATTACAACAGACCATCCAACTACCACAAACAGCAATTACATTCAAATTTGTGAGCAGCTCAGTGGTCCAGTTAGTAGAGCCACATCCTCACAGCACCCGAGACCCATGGTCAATCCTGACCTCGGGTGCTGGCTGTGTGGAGTTTACATGTTCTCTCTGTGACCACATGGATTTCCCCCAGGTGCTCCGGTTTCCTCCTACGTCCCAAAGATGTGCGGGATGCTAGGTTAACTAGCTGCTGTGAATTGCCCTGAGGGTGTGGGTGAGTGGTACAAACTGGGAGGGTGCAGGGGTGATAGAAATGAGCAGACAACAGATTATAGGGAAAATTAAAGGGGGGGGTAGGGGAGGGGAGGGGAAGGATTGCTCAGTGGGCCAGCATGGATCAATGGCCCAAAATGGCATCCTTCTACATGAGAAGGAAACATGGACATGAATCTGAGGGAGTTGATGGGAATGTGGGATTAATGTAGGATGAGTGCAAATAGGTGGTTGAAGACCAGCATGTGTTCAATGGGTTGAAGGGCCTCAACGTCCCCTCTCACCTCAAAGCTGTGCTCTCCAGTATTTGACATTTCCATCCTGGGAAAAAGACCCTACTTATCCCTCTCATAATATGATAAACTTCAATCAGGTCACTCCTCAGCCTCTGACGCTCCAAAGAAAACAACCCAAGTCTGTCCAACCTCTTCTTGTAGAGAAGACTCCCTAATCCAGGCAAGATCCTGGTGAACCTTTTCTGCACCCTCTCTCTCCAAAGCCTCTAGATCCTTCCTGTAATAGGGTGACCAAACTTCACACAGTACTCCAAATGTGGCCTAACCAAAATCTTATACAGCTGCAACATGACTTTCAGACTTTTATACTCAATATCCCGACTGTTGAAGGCAAGCCTGCCGTATGCCTTCTTTCCCACCCTATCTACTTGTGTTGCCACTTTCAGGGAGTTATGTAATTGCTCCCCTAGATCCCTCTGTACATCAATGCTCCGAAGGGTCCTGCCACTTACTGTATACTTTCCTTTTAAATTTGACCTCCCAAAGTGCAAAACCTCACACTTGACTGAATTAAGCTCCATTTGTCATTCCTCTGCCCACATTTAAAATTTGTCTATATACTGTTGAATCCTTCAACCTTCCTCACTATCCACGACACCACAAATTTTTGTGTCATCTGCAAATTCACACTACAATATTCAAGTACTCCAGGCACATCACAAATCACACTGCTACACCTACTTTCCCACTCTACAATATCCAAGTATACTCATAACACACAATCACACATTAATGGCCATATACCTCCAGCACAATAATCACACTGAAATATGCAAAAGTTCCCACATCAAGGGTATGAAAACAAGAATAAGAATTTGAAAACCATGTCTTTGTTGGACTGGGAGCCAACATAGGCAGGCAAGCGGGTGAATTGTACTGGGATGAAAAACACGATGATGCTGGAGGAACTCAGCAGGCCGGGCGGCATCCGTGGAGAAAAGCAGGCGGACGTTTCGGGCCAGGACCCTTCTTCGGGACTGAAGATAGGAAAAGAGGAAGCCCAGTATATAGGAGGGAAAAGCAGAGCAGTGATAGGTGGACAATGGAGGGGAGGCGGGGTGGGCAGGTGGACAATTGTATTGGGTGCGATTATGTTACATGATAGAGATATATAAAATTATGAGAGGCATGGATAGGGTAGATAGTCAGAATGTTTTTCCCCCATGGTAGAGGTGTCAAAAACAAGAGGGCAGAGGTGTAAGCTGAGAGGGAGGAGTTTTAAAGGGGACCTGAGAGAGTGTGGTTGATATATGGAATGTGTTGCCAGAGGTGGTGGCGGTGGAGGCAGATACACCACTATGTTTAAGAGGCATTGAGACAGCCACTTCAACAGGCAAGGCATAGGAGGATATGGACCTAATTAATGCAGGCTAGTGGGATTAGTGTAGATGGGTAAAGCAGTTGGTATGGACGTGGTGGGTCGAAGGACCTGTTTCTGTGCTGCAAGACACTAATGGTAACATAACTATGGAAAGTACATAGAACAGTACAGCACAGAACAGGCCCTTTGGCCCAAAATGTTGTGCCGACATAGCTATTCCCTCCTACCTACAGAATGCTCATATCCCTCCATTTTCCTCTCATTCATGTGCCCATCCAAGCCCCTCTTAAAAGCCCCCAATGAATGTGCCTCCACCGCCCTATCAGGCAACGCATTCCAGGCATCCACCATTCTTCGAGTAAAAAACGTACCCCTCACGTCTGTTCTGAACCTACTCGCTCTCACCTTAAATGCATGCCCCCTGGTATTGGATCACTCAGTAATGGGAAAAAATAGAACAAGGAAAGTCAGTCTGGAGCACATCAGAGTAGTCATGAACACAATGACACAGCTGGAACTGCTGCCTCTCTGCTCTGAAGACCCGGGTTCAACCCTGGCCTCAGGTGCTGTCTGCGTGGAGTTTGCATGTTCTCCCCGTGACCGCGTGGATTTTCTCCAGGTGCCCTGGTTTCCTCCCACATCCCAAAGATGTGCAGGTCAGTGGGTTAATTGGCCACTGTAGATTGTCCCTAGTGTGTGGTTGATAGAATCAGGAGGGAGTTAATGGGAGTGTGGGGAGAATAACATGGGATTAGTGTAGGATGAGTATATATGGGTGCTTAATGGTTGGCACTGACTCAGAAAGCCCTGTTTGAATGTACAAGCACAGGCTGAAGCTAACTGCAAAGATGAGGGATTCAGCAGCAGCTGTTATGAATTGAAAGCAGACAGATTAATTAATGGAGGCAATGTGTTATAAACTGCACTGGCGATCAAACTGAGCACACAGGTTACTGCCTCAGATTCAGACCGTGACCAAGGACAGGGATGGAGTTGTTGACCAGGGACTGTGGCGGGGAGAAAGACAACTTCCTTGGTCCTCTCAGTATTTAATTGGAGCAGATTTCTGCTCATCCAACACTGGATGTGGGTTGAGCCATGTGACAAACCAAAGGTACTGGTCAGGGCCAGGAGCTGGGGAGATGGAGCCAAGCACCAACAGCGTACGTGTCTAAAACCACCGTGCCAGGTTTTAGACATCATCAAATAGTAGCAGGTATTTGAGGAAGAGTTTGGGGGGGGGGGAGGGGGGTTCTAAGGATAAATAGCACATAGAACATTACAGCACAGAACGGGCCCTTCAGCCCACAATGTTGTGCCGACATTTTATCCTGCTCTAAGATCTATCTGACCCTTCCCTCCCACATAGCCCCCCATTTTACTATCATTGATGTGCCTATCTAAGAGTCTCTTAAATGTCCCTAATGTATCTGCCCCCACCACCTCTGCCGGCAGTGCGTTCCATGCACCCACCACTCTCTGTGTAAAAAACTTACCCCTGACATCCCCCTTATACCTTCCTCCAATCACCTTAAAATTATGCCCCCTTGTGTTAGCCATTGTCACCCTGGGAAAAAGTCTCTGACTGTCCACTCGATCTATGCCTCTTATCATCTTGTACACCTCTATCAAGTCACCTCTCATCATCCTCCTCTCCAAAGAGGAAAAACCCCAGCTCGCTCAACCTATCCTCACAAATACCTTATGAACTTCAGAAAATAATCCAGAACCAAAGTGACAACTCATAGTGCTGCTGCCTCACAGCTCCAGAGATCCAGGTTCGATCCTGACTGTGTGGAGTTTGAATGTCCTCCATGACCTTTGTGTTTGCTGTAAATTGCCAAGTGTGTAGGTCAGTGGTAGACTCTTGGGTTGGGGGGGGGGGGGGGTGGTGGGGGAAACGTGGGAAGAATAAATAGGATTAAAATAGGTGCTGGATGGCTGGCTTAGACCTGGTGGGCCGAAGAGTCTGTCTCCATGCTGTATGACTCAATGACACTAGGAGAAGTTACTTTGGGTGTGTCCCGACCACGATTCTACAGACAAGGAATGGACATAAATAAGAATACTTCCATCCAGCTGGATGATGCAGCCCATAACGTTGAAGGCCACAGCTGCAGGAGGGAGCCGGGCAACCACAGCAGCTCCTTCACACCCCCACACAACATCACTTCGAACCGGTGAAGGCCTTTACGCAAACATCGGGGCCACGGAAGTCTAACTGGAGGGAATCAAGCTGACAATTGTGGGGCAAAGCCTCTGGGAGAGGACAGGACATTAAAGGCATTTGGTTTTGGAGTTGGAGCAGAGGAGGGCCTTGGGTGGGTTATTTGAGGGGTGATGAAGGATGGTTTGGAGAGGGAGTGACCTGGGGAGAAGGAAGCATTAACAAGATCAGTTAATGTCATGGCCTAAAAAAAAAGGAACGGTCACAGATTCATGTCCTTCGGCCCAATGAGTTCATGCTGACCACAGTGCCCACCCAACTAATCCCAATTTCCTGCGCTTAGCCTATGTCCCTGCTCTACCTATCCAAGCGCTTCTTAAATGATACTATCATACCTGCCTCAACCACTTCCTCTGGCAGCTCGTTCCATACACTCACCACCCTCTGAGTGAAAAAGTTGCCCCTCAGGTCCCTTTTAAATCTTTCCCCCCTCACCCTAATCCTACGCCTCCTAGTTTTGGATTCCCGACCCTGGGGAAAAGACTGTTACTATCCACCTTGCCTATGCCTCTCACGTGGTCCATTATTTGGTGGGAGTGAGAAATCTCGCCAATGAGATGAGTTTGGTGAGATCACAACAGGAGAAAGATGCATGTTCAGGGCTTGAGCGGCCAATAACATCTGTGGAAGCTCGTCCTGGAGGGCGAGTGAAGGGAGGGAGGTAACAGAAGTGGCTGACTGGATGTTTCCAATCATTGAGGCCAGAAAGTTCATATTTCCATGTTTCCTTATCATAGAGAAGGCAGCCATTTTGGCCCATCAAGTCTATACTTGTCCACAGAGAAATCCCATTCCCCACTAATGTTCCCTGTAACTTATTCTCCCCCACATTCCCATCAGTTATCCCAGATTTTACCCCTCACCAATGCACTGGACAGCCAAGTAACCCACCGACCCACGTGTCTTTGGGATGTGGGAGGAAACCAGAGCACCTGGGGAGACCCATGCAGTCACTGGGAGAACGTGCAATCTCCACACAGACACCACCCGTGGTCAGGATTGAACCAGGGTCACTGGAGCTGTGAGTAGAAGTAGGCCACTCGCCCCCTTGAAGCTGCTCTGCCACTTAATAAGATCACATCTGATTGGACTTTCGGACATTGGATTGGACATTAGATTGAACGCAACCAGACAACCCAATTCCCATCCACGTGCAATAACCGCTCAAGCGAAAAACCTAACAAAGTACTTGAGTGCGCGGAAGAGAATAATTTGACGAGAGATGCAGAGCAAAGCAAGATGCAAGAGGAAACAGTCAGAGGATCAGAGAGAGGAAGGGAGTGGGATTTAGAAATGAGAGCTGACTGCCATCCCAGGAGTAGCTGATGGAAGACAAAGTCGGTAGAAAAGGTCAGGCCTTCATAAAGACCACGACATCGATGTTAACTTCCACAATACACACATCACTGAACGTCACAGGAGTACTCGTGAAGGACATCACCGATGACTTCTGCTACTGGAACCATTAATATTCTAACTTGGGTGTTCTGTATATACTCCACCAGCAAAAGTTCACCTAAACTGTGCAAGTCACACACAGAGATAAAGGAAATTGACCTCTCATACACACTATCCTGAGAGTCACAGGAACTTTTAGGAGGCCAGATGATACATCAAACCTACACTGCTTAAATCAGAATCAGATTTATCATTACTCACTTACATGACATGAAACTTGTTGTTTTGTGGCAGTAGTACAGTGCAAAGACATAAAAATTACAAAAATGTGCAAACAAAAATGGAATAACGAGGTCGTGTTCATGGACCATCCAGAAATCTGATGGTGGAGGAGAGAAGAAGCTGTTTCTGAATGGTGAAGTGTGGGTCTTCAGGCTCCTGTACCTCCCCCCCCCCCCCCCCCCATGGGAGTAATGAGAAGGAAGCATCTTTCAGTTCTTAGACTGAAAGCTCAAAGCAATTCCCCAGAAATGGAGATCTGGAAAAATGTGCCTGCGATGATTATCCCTTGCTGCGTAATTAACCAAAGTCCGTGTATCCCAGGGGTTTGGATGGGGACACGGTGAGTACTAAGGGGGACTGGAGTTTATAACCCCCACTAAGATAGCTTTAGTTTACAATAGAGAAACAAAGGACTGCTGATGCTGGAATCTAGATGAAAAACACAATGACGCTGGAGGAACTCAGCAGGCTGGGCAGCATCTGTGGAGAAAAGCAGGTGGTCAGCGTTTCGGGTCAGGACCCTTCTTCAGGACTCAGTTTAGAATATTTTGGTCCACATCCACATTCCTTTACATAGTGAGAATTTCTCTGCTCCATCCCACATATATTGCTCCATCTTATCCAAAAGTATTTGTTTGCAAGCTAAATTTTCCTTGACAAATTGTTAAATCCATTTCCAACAATCCAATCCAAAATCTGCAATGTAGCTGGCATGCATTCAGCATCTGGCCAGCACCTAAGTTGCCCTTGTGGTTAAACTGAATTCTCCAGAATACCCTTTCATATTTGTGGAGCACCAGATATAAAGAACATCATAGAAACTATGTGCAACTTGGAGACTACATTGCGTGCAGAGAAACACCCAATGAGGTTGGAGCACTAAGGTATGGACGTACCTCCAACATTCCTTTCAAACAAATGTATCACAGTTCAAGCCAACTAACAGCTACCAAAGAGCATTAAATTGTATAGAGCTATTGTACAGAGCGGCAAGGTAGTGTAGCGGTTAGCGTAAGGCTATTACAGCACCAGCGGCCCGGGTTCAAATCCGGCCACTGTCCGTAAGGTGTTTGTACATTCTCCCTGTGTCTGCGTGGGTTTCCTCCGGGTGCTCTGGTTTCCTCCCACATTCCAAAGACGTACGGGTTAGGAAGCTGTGGGCATGCTATGTTGGCGCCGGAAGTGTGGCGACACTTGCGGGCTGCCCCCCCCCCCCAGCTCATTCTCAGTAACACAAAAAGGTGCATTTCACTGTATGTTTTGATGTACATGTGACTAATAAATATCTTACATCTTTCTTTTTCAATCTTTTTATTAATTTTCAAATTAGTACAAAATAATATATAACATTAGTAATTATACATCTGGTGCTAAGAGATCAGGATAATAATCATAACAGTTAGTACAACAAGGAGTAAAAAAAAGTAATCTAGACCTCCTGCTCTCTTATTAAGTGAACAAATACAAAAGGAAAAATTGAAAAGAAATTTAATTATATGAGAAAAGAACCCCCAAATCAAAAAAAATTGATAACAAACCAAAAAAAACAAACTTCAAAAAAAAACTGGACAGATATTTCTTCAATTAAAAAAAAACATTATTATGTCGTCAACTCCGCTCCTCTGTATTCGAGGGTTATTGAAAGGGATCTGAGAAAGGTCAGCTTATATCATATGATGTCATATTGAATAAATGGACTCCAAACTTCCTCAAATTTAAGCGAAGGATCAACATTACCACTCCTAATTTTTTCTAAGTTTAAACATTTAATAGTTTGAGAAAACCACCGAAAAGTGGTGGGGAATATCTTACATCTTATCTTAGTATGTCATGTGTGCTGAGCATGTTACATGTAGAAGTGGTAAGGAGTGTCTGCTGTAACCTAGCTGCAGAGTTAGGGTCCCTCATGCTCTAGCTCCAGCCTTGAGTTCTATTCAGCTTTCTACCTTTCCAGTATTGGCAGGAACCTGAGCAGTTGACATCAACCCAGACAAGTCCCAGGTCGCTCACCCTTTATTCCACCTCTACCTCTGAGCTTCTACTGTTAAAAGGTTGAAGAGGTATATTAGCACTGCATCCTTTCAGGTGCTGCAGGCAGGCAGGGAGAAAACAAACAGACCGACCTCTCAGGGATTAACAAAAAACTCCAAGTAGATATTATTTGGGGAACTGGAGAGTTCAAAAAAAATTGAAAGGAAATGAATGACTTGCATTTTGCCAAGAATCTTACAACCTTAGGACATTCCAAAAGTCTTTATTGTCAAGTATTGCTCACCATACTCTATATTGTTCTTTAAAACTGTCCTTTGTTCAGAGATAAAACAATCTCCCGTCACCGTCTCTTTCAGTTTAATGTCAAATATATTCAGTAAGGTGCCACATAAAAGGTTACTACACAAGATAATGACTCATGGTGCTGAGGGCCATATATTAGTACTTAGTGCTCTCAGAGTTAGCAGCACAGTAGCTAAATTATGAGACCAATAATTCAGAAACCTGTAAAAAAAAAGATTCAAAGTCACCAGTTTAAATCCCAACATGACAGCTTGGAGATTTCAATTCAGTTTACTAAATAGTCTAGAATTTAAAAATAAAAAGATAGCTTCAATCACAAAACCGTTATAAAACCTCATCTAATGTCCAGGGAAAGAGGTCTAATTGGTAAACTGTTTTATTACTGTCACATGTACCGAAGTACAGCAAAAAACTTTGTTTTGCACGCCATCCATACAGATCATTTCATCACATTAGTACATCGAGGTAGCGCAAGGGAAAACAATAACAGAATGCTGAATAAAGTGTTAAAGTTACAGAGAAAGTGCAGTGCAGGCAGACTATAAGGTGCAAAGCCATGATGAGGTAGATTGAGAGGTCAAGAGTCCATCTTATTGTACCAAGGGACCGTTCAATAGTCTTATAACAGCAGGCTATCAGCTGTCCTTGAGCCTGGTGGTAGGTGCTTCCAGGCATTTCTAACTCCTGCCCAATGGGAGGTGGGAGGAGAGAGGGTGTCCGGGCTGGGTGGGGTCCTTGATTATGTTGGCTGCTTTTCCAAGGTAGCGAAAAGTGTGGACAAGATTGCACGGAGGGAGGCTGTCTGCTGGCCTTACTTGGTCAGGACCAAATGCACTTCCAGACCCAAGCAATGTGGATGACTCTTACCTGACAAGTCATTCAGTTGTATCAAAATTGGATTAGAACACAATAAGATTGGATTGAAACAAGGCATCAAGCAAGGCACCTGCTTTAGATACAGAAAGTGAAACTCAGTATCTGGATTCAGAGAGCTGTCCAAAAGATCAGTCAAGGAAAAGCCTAACACAGTTAGATGTACAAGATCATACCTAGCAGTCAAAGTCTCAGGCTTCCCTACCAAAATCCCTAGGTACATCCTGCCCCACTAGCAGACCACCAGAAATTAAAAAACAGATAGGAAGTTGTGATCCTCAAGGAATGCACAATGAAGTTCTATGGCATCAAATCAAACACAAGGAGAGAAACCTCTTCCTCATTATCACTTACTGCCCTACCTAAAATGATGATTGGCACTTATCCATGTTGATCACTTAGGCAGAATGCACAGAATACACTCTGGATGGAGGATTTCAATGCCCAACGTGCAACCACTATTGACCGAGCTGTCCAGAAAATATAAGCTGCCAGAATGAGTCTGAGGCAGGTGGGAGGAGTGAATGGACAACGAGGGATAAAATGTCGCCCTCAATCATCCACTTGTTGCAGTTGCCTCCGTCAGTATAGGTAGGTGTGACCTCTGCTACAGTCATCACGGAGACAAAGTCCCAACTTTAAACAAGGACGCCCTCCATCAGCGAGCACAACACTAGCAATGCGTTAAAGGAAAGGAACTCAGAGCAGATCCTTCCATCTCAAAACTAGGCGTCCGTGAGGTGCTGTGGCCCAGCAGCGGCAGAACAGTATTCTGAGGCAATCCATCACCTTGGGGCATGGGAGGGCAGCCTAACTGCATGAATATTGAATTTTAGGTAACTTTAGGTAACCACCCCCCCCGCCCCCCCCCCTTCCCCACATCGCCCCCCCCCCCCACCACGCTTCTTCTCTTCTTCCCCTTCCTAGCTTTTTTTCTGTCTCTATTTTTACCTTTGACCCATCCCACCAGTGGATCTGCTCTCCCCTCCTCCCCCACACTTGCCCATCACCATCTCTTACCTGCATCTACCTATCACCGCCCTGTGCCCACCCCACCTCCCCTCTTTTGTCCACCCGTCACTGCTCTGCTTTTCCCTCCTATATATGGGGCTTCCCCTTTTTCCTATCTTCAGTCCTGAAGAAGGGTCCTGACCCGAAACGTTGACAGCCTGTTTTCCTCCACGAATGCTGCCTGGCCTGCTGAGTTCCTCCAGCATCATCGTGTTTTTCATTAATTAAATGCCTAACTATCCTAATCCCTTCTGTCTACACAATATCCCTCTATTCTCTGCACATTCATGTGCCTATCTAAGAGCTTCTCGAACGCCTCTATCATATCTGCCCCCACCACCACCCCTGGCAGCGCATTCCAGGCACCCACCACTCCCTGTGTAAAAACTTGCCCTGCATATCTCCTTTGAATTTACTCCATCTCACCTTAAATGCATGCCCTCCAGTATTAGACATTTTAACCCTGGGAGAAAGATACCGGCTGTCTATACTAAATATGCCTCTCAATCTTATAAACTGCTATCAGGTCTCCCTCAGCCTCTGCCGCTCCAGAGAAAACAACCCAAGTTTGTCCAACCTCTCCCCATAGCAAATGCCCTCTAAACCATGCAGCGTCCTGGTAAACCTCTTCTGCACCCTCTCCAAAGCCTCCATATCCTTCCCATAATGGGGTGACAGAATTGAATGCAGTACTCCAGGTGCAGCCTAACCAGAGTTTTATAAAGCTGCAACATAACTTCCTGACTCCTGATCTCAGTGCCTCGACTAATAAAGGCAAGCATACCATACACCTCCTTTACCACCCTATCAACCTGTGTAGCCACTTTCAGGGAGCCATGGCCTTGGATCCCAAGATCCCTCTGTACATTAACACTGTTATGGGTCTTCCCATTAATAGTGTGTTGTCCCTTTACATTTGACCTCCCAAAGCGCAACACCTCACACTTGGCCGGATTAAATTCCATCTGCCATTTCTCTGCCCATATCCGCAACTGATCTATATCCTGCTGTATCCTTTGGCAATCTTCTACACTATCTACAACATGGCCATTCTTTGTATTGTCTGCAAATTAAGTTTGACAGTGCGGCAATGCACAGCTGTGAGTGGTGAAGGACTCCAAACAGCTGATGGGTGGAGAAGGCTCCAAGGATATCTCCATCTTCTCTTTAGCAGGACCCAGCGCACGAATGCCAAAGGTCGAAACATTTGCTGCCTTCGTCAAAAGTGCCGAGTGGACCATCCATCTCAGCTCCCTCCTGAGGGCCCCATCATCACAGACCCAGTCAGGTTAGTTCAGTTCATTCTGCATGATATCAAGAGATCACCGAGGACACTGGATTCAGCCAAGGCTACAGAACCAGGCAATGTCTTGGCTGTAGGATGGGAAGCAAGCATGCCTCTAACCAAGCTATTCTAGTAATTTCAGTATCAGGATCCACCCAACTATCTGGAAAACTGGCCAGTTATGTCCTGTGTACAAAAAGAAGGCCTAATATAAACTGGTCCATTACCACCACATCAACTTCCTCTCAGTCATGGGTATAATGGTATGAGACTGATAAATGCTGGTCTTCGTTGGGTCTGGGTGTCCTCACACAAGCACGGAAAGCTAGCATGAATTAGCAAGCATTAAGAAGGCATATGGAATGCTAGCCCTTGTTGCAAGAGAGATGGGGTGCACTTAAGTCTTGCTACAACATCAGAAGGCTTAGGTGAGACCACAACTGGAATAATGCATACCGTTTTGATCTTAATGTTGAAGGAAGCACATTCCTGCCTTGCAAGTTGTGCAGAGATTTGATTCTTGGCATGGAGGATTTGTTTCATCTGAACGATAAAGCAGAGTTTAGAAATATGAGAGGTGATCTGAGATTCTAAGGGGATTTGTCAGAACATAGAACAGTACAACACAATACAGGCCCTTCAGCCCACAATGTTGTGCCAACCTTTAAACCTCGCCTAAGACTATCGAACCTATCCCCCTATTTTAAATTCCTCCATATGCTTATCTAGCAATCTCTTGAATGTGACCAATGTACCTGCCTCCACCACCACCCCAGGCAGCACGTTCCATGCCCCAACCACTCTCTGGGTAAAAAACCTTCCTCTGATATCTCCCTTGAACTTCCCACACATTACTTTAAAGCCATGCCCTCTTGAATTGAGCATTGGTGCCCTGAGAAAGAGGTGCTGGCTGTCCACTCTATCTATTCCTCCTAATATTTTGTATACCTCTATCATGTCTCCTCTCATCCTCCTCCTCCTCTCCAAAGAGTAAAGCCCTAGCTCCCTTAGTCTCTCCTCATAATGCATACTCTCTAAACCAGGCAGCATCCTGGTAAATCTCCTCTGCACCCTTTCCAACGCTTCCACATTTTTCCTATAATGAGGCGACCAGAACTGGACAGCTCCAAGTGTGGTCTAACCAGAGTTTTGTAAAGCTGCATCATTACCTCGCAGCTCTTAAACTCGATCCCTCGACTTATGAAAGTTAACACCCCATAAACTTTCTTAACTACCCTACCCACCTGTGAGGCAACTTTCAGGAATCTGTGGATATGGACCCCCAGATCCCTCTGCTCCTCCACACTACCAAGAATCCTGCCATTAACTTTGTACTCTGCCTTGGCCCCTCGGGGCAGGGGTTGTGTAATAAGCAGGAGGAGTCCAGACAAAGGGTCTGCCACTTCAAACTGAGCTGAAGAGACAACCGAAAGATTTAAAAACAAATGGCGATGTTGCAAATGTGAAATAAAGAAACCAGAGAGAGGTCACCAGACTTCCAAAAGAGGTTTCCTCTTCAGGAAGGAAAATGCTGGAGATACTCAGGAGCAGAAAAGATCTTTGATCTTTCATCAGTGACCTGCTGAATATCTCTCCTGTATTTTCTGTTCTGAAGGGGAAATCTCTTTCAGACTGGAGACACAAGAGACCGCAGGTGCTGAAACGTGTAAGAACAAACAAGATGCTGGAGGAACTCACCAGGTCAGGCAGCACCTGTGGAGGGAAATGGACAGTCGACGTTTCAGGACAAGACCCTTCATCTGGACAGACATTTGGTGAGCTCTGGTTTCTTTACCCTAGATGGTTGCAGTTGCTGTGTCATAGAATCATGGAGTCACAGAGCACAGAAAGAGGCCCTCCAGCCCATCATGTCCATGCGGACTTTCCTCCACGTTCAAGGTAGAGATCGATGGACTTCAGGGAAATCAGGAGCTTTGTAGAGTGGTTGAAGCCAGAGATAGGATCAGCCTCGTCGAGGTGTATAATTAATGCCTCTAATACTCTGAATGTTGCCATAGCAGAAGTATTTGGATCAGACTGGTACACGATCAGCTCTTCATTAATATCAGAGCAAGCCTTCCCCTGAAGGGCTTACCTTTGTCCTAATAGCTGAAACAAAAACCTATCAGACAGCTGAGCAAACGGTGACCCGAGCAGCCAGCAACTACTTGTGAACGAAGTGTTAATGTTTCTGCAGTCTTCTGCCAGGCTGCTGTCGTGAGGAGTGTGAGCAGCAAGTTATACTGAGTCATGCCAGAGGACCAGATGGCCCTCCCACTCGACGAGGGCAGTCCACGCAAAGCAGCTACAACTCGAGTGCCTGCGGCTTACGATTGAAGATGGAGAGGGAGGTACGGGATGAGAAAAATCTCATTTTGTTTCCCCCGTTAAAGCTCACTCCCCATGTCATCTGAACGCACTCGCTGTATCATAGAACATTACAGCACAGTACAGGCCCTTTGGCCCACAATGTTGTGCCGACATTTTATCCTGCTCTTAGATCTATCCAACCCTTCCCTCCCACATAGCCCCCCCATTTCTCGATCACTCATGTATCGTATGATCTTGAAAATTTATTAGGAGAAACTATCGTATGGGTGTATTGAAGGCAGGGATTTATGAGTTCCTGATTGGGAAGGGGGTTAAGGGTTACAGGGAGAAGGCGGGAGAGTGGGGTTGAGGGGGAAAAAAATCAGCCGTGATTGAATGGCAGCAGACCCGATGGGCCAAATGGCCTAATTCTGCTCCAACAAAAATGGCTGTGACACAAATGATATGCTCCATACTTTCGTCCATAGCCTTGTGCCTTACTGCACGTACACTATTTGTCCAGGCACTGTCAAACCTGACAAGGGTTTTTCATGGCATCACAGAGAGAGACAGCACGGAAACAGGCCCAATGAGTCTACACTGACCATCAACCACCCATTTATACCAGTTCTACATTAATATCATTTTTTTAAAATTCCCCCATATTCCAAAAAGCTTCCCCCAGATTCTACCACTCACCCACACACCAGGGGCAATTTACAGTGGCTAATTAACCCACCAACCTGCACATCATTTGGGATGTGGAAGGAAACCAGAACGCCCGGAGGAAACCCACGCCATCACAGGGAGAATATTCAAACTCCACACAGACAGCATCCAAGGTCAGGATCGAACCCAGGTCTCTGGAGCTGTGAGGCAGCAGTTCTACTTGTCTTTTCACTGTGTCACCTCAAGGTTTCTGCTTCAACCATCCTTCCTTCCAGTGAGTTCCTTTCTAAACTTTTTACTAAGTAGATAAAGAACAGGAATTGGCCACTTAACCCCTCAAGGTTACTCCACCATGGCTGATCTGATCTTGGCCTCAGCTCGACTTTCCCTTCCATTCCACTCCGCTACAGAACAACAATCTATTCCACTTTTTAACACATTCAATGACGGTGTCTCCACAGCCCCCTGTGGTAGAGAATTTCAAAGATTTGCTACCACCTGAGAGACTAGATTCCTCTTCACTTCTGATTGACTACTTATTCTGAAACCATGCCCCTGGTTCTAGAATTACTGCCCTCCCCCGCTGCACCTCAGCACCACCACCACAAGGGAAACGGCATTTACCAGGTCAAGCCTCCGGAATCTGAAGCTTCAATAAGGTCACCTCTCATTCCTCTAAATTCCAGTGAGTATGGGCCCTGCCTGCTCAACGTCTCCTCACAAGACAGTCCCTCCAAGCCAACTATCAAACTAGTGAACCTTCACTGCATTGCCTCCAATGCTAATAAATCCCTCCTTAAATATGGAGAGCAAACTTGTGTCCAATACTCCAGGTGTGGTCTCACCAACACTTGCAAATTTCTACAGATGTACGGTGGAGAGCATTCTGAATGGTTGCATCACCACCTGGTATGGAGGCTCCAATGTGAAGGATTGAAAGAAGCTGCAGAGGGTTGTAGACTCGGCCAGCTCCATCACGGGCACAACTCTCCCTCCCTGCCATCGAAGACATCTTCAAGAGGCAGTGCCTCAAGAAGGCGGCATCCATCATTAAGGACCCTCACCACCTGGGACATGCCCTCTTCTCGTTACTACCGTCGGGGAGGAGGTACAGGAGCCTGAAGACCCACACTCAACCATTCAGGAACAGCTTCTTCCCCTCCGCCATCAGATTTCTGAACGGTCCACGAACCCATGAACACCACCTCGTTATTCCTCTTTTGCACTACTTATTTATTTTTCTAACTTTATGTCTTGCACTGTACTGCTGTTGCAAAACAACAAATTTCATGACATATGGCAGTGATAATAAACCTGATTCTGAACAGCTGAAGTTTTATACTCCATTGTTTTTGCAATAAAGACCAGCATTCTGATTTCTTTTCCAATTACTTGCTGCCCCCGGATGCTAACTTTATGTGTGCCGTGTATGAGGAGACCCAGGTCCCTCTGTATAGCGCTTTCTTTAGTCTCTCTCCGGTCAGACAACACTTTGTTTTCTTATTCTTCCTACTAAAGTGGATGAACTCACACTTCTCCATCTCGCATTCCACGTGCCAACATTTTGTCCATTTTCGCTCAACCGAACGACATCCCTTTCTGCTTCTCAGGCTCTCCCTCGGAATGGAGGAAGACTTCTTCCACTCCAATTTTGAGAGTCGTAGGGATCATCCACAAGGTTCTGACATCCCAAGTCCAGAACTTCACACCGTGGAGTGGTGGGCACATGTGTAGATGCTGCCCAGCATTTTGTTTTATATTGAAAATTATTCATAATAAAAGACAAACTATATACAATTACAAAACAGTGCAAACCTTTACATTCTTGTACAGATCATTCATTAGTGTTACCTTTTTATATATATATAAAAAACACAGCACCGATGCCACGTGTGGCTCCTTGGAAGCTACCCGGTCCCATATTTACAATATTTAGGGGCTTTCTCGCCTGTCCCTGCCCCTCCCTCTTCTGTGGCAGAAGAACCCTAAACTGTAGTCCTTCCCCACCGAGCCTTTGCGTTGGCTGCACCCAGCTTCAGCGCGTCCCTCAGCACGTACTCCTGCAGCCTGGAATGTGCCAGCCGGCAGCATTCCCCTACGGACATCTCGCAGTGCTGGAAGACCAACAAGTTTCGGGCAGACCAAAGAGCGTCTTTCACCGAGTTGATGACCTTCCAGCAGCAGTTGATGTCCGTCTCCGTGTGTGTCCCCGGGAACAGCCCATAGATCTGTTACGCTGCTGCTGGGGATGAACCGTGACAAGGACCCTTGCATCTTTCGCCACACCCTCCTCGCAAACCCACAGCCCGCAAAGAGGTGGGCGACCGTCTCGTCCCCAGCGCAGTCCTCCCGGGGGCAGTGCGCGCTGGGAGTGAGGTTCCAACCATACAGGAAGGATCTGACTGGGAGGGCCCCTCTCACCGCCAGCCAAGCGAGGTCTTGGTGCTTGTTGGTGAGTTCTGGCGATGAGATGTTCTGCCAGATAGTCTGGACAGTCTGCTCAGGGAACCACCTCACAGTATCCATTGAGTCCTTCTCCTGCAGTGCCTACAGGATGTTCCGTGCTGACCACTGCCTGATGGACTTGTGGTCAAAGGTATTGGTCTGGAAGAACTTCTCCACGAAGGACAGGTAGCGCGGCAGTGTCCAGCTGACTGGGTCATTGTGTGGCCACGGGGCCAGGCCCATCCTTCGCAACAGCAGGGACAGGTAGAACCTCGGTACGTAGTGACACTTGGTGCCCACGTACTTGGGTTCCACGCACAGCCTGATGCAGTCACAGACGAAGGTGGTCATCAGGAGGAGGGTGACATTGAGGACACTTTTACCCCCATTGTCCAGGGACTTGTGCATGGTGACCCGTCGGATCCGCTCCATCTTGGATCCCCAGATGAACCGTAAGACAGCGCGGGTGATTCCCAAGCCAGAGGAGCGAGGAACAGGCCACACCTGTGCCAAGTACAGCAGCCCTGAGAGCACCTCACACCTGATGACCAAGTTCTTCCCAGTTATCGATAGGGAGCGCCGTTCCCACAGTCCCATTTTCTGCTTCACCTTCCCAATCCACTCCCGCCAATTTTTGTTGCACGCCCCAGCTCCTCTGAACCAGATCCCCAGCACCTTCAGATAGTCAGGCCTGACGGTGAAGGGGACGATGGATCGGTCGGGCCAGTTGCCGAAAAGCACGGCCTCGCTCTTCGCACGATTGACTCTGGCCCCTGATGCCAACTCACTGGTCACAGATGCTGATCAACCTGCGAACTGACCTTGGGTCTGAGCAGGAGACGGTGACGTCATCCATGTACAGGGAGGTTTTCACCTGGGTGACCCCACTGCCTGGCAACGTCACCCCTCTGATGCTCTCGTCCTTCCTGATGGCTTCGGCAAAGGGTTCTATACAGCACACGAACAAGACCAGGGAGAGAGGGCGGCCCTGCCTGACTCCAGACTTGATGGGGAAGCTGTCTGTTTCTCACCCATTGAGTTGGACTGCGCTACAGATGTCTGTGTAGAGCAGTTGGATCCAGTTCCTGATTCCCTCCCCAAAGCGCATTTTGGAGAGCACGTCCAACATGTACGTGTGTGATACCCTGTCGAAGGCCTTCTCCTGGTCCAAGCTGACCAGGCAGGTGTTCACCCCTCTGTCCTGCACGTAGGCGATGGTAGCCCTGAGCAGCATGAGGCTGTCAAAGATCTTCCTGCCAGGTACAGCACAGGTTTGGTCCGGGTGGATCACCTGTCCCAGAGCAGATCGGACCCTGTTGGCGATGGCCTTGGACAGGATCTTATAGTCCACGTTCAACAGTGAGATGGGTCTCCAATTTCTGATGTCTGCCCTCTCCCCCTTCTGCTTGTAGATGAGGGTAATGGTGCCCTTCCTCATAGACTCTGACATAGTGCCAGACTGAAGCATAGTATTGTACACTTCCAGCAGGTCCGAGCCCATCCAGTCCCACAGAGCCAAGTACAACTCCACCGGTAAGCTGTCGCTTCCAGGAGTTTTATTCAAATCAAAGGAACAGACAGAACCAGTCAGCTCCTCCGGGGTCAGTGGTTGGTCCAGACTCTCCCGCTTGCTCTCATCTAAGTATGGGCAAACTCACTCAGACATGCACACCTGCAGGCTTCTCACCCCACTTCTTAGTCAAGGAGAGATACATCACAGAAACAGGCTCTTCAGCCCACTGAGTCCGTGTCGACTATCAACCACCCATTTACACCAATCCCATTTCATTTTCCCCACAGTCCCATTAAATCCTCCCAAAATCTACCACTCACCTCCACACTCGGGGCGATTGACAGTGGACAATGAACCTAACAGAACTTTGGGGCATGGGAGGAAACTAGAGCAACTGGCAGAAACCCACCGGTCACAGGGAGGACGTGCAAACTGCACACAGGCAGTACAGGAGGTCAGGACCAAACCCGGACTGCTGAAGCTGTGAGGCAGCAGCTCTACCAGCCGTGCCACTGCACATCCCCAACTCCCGCAATTGCCCACACTACAGTCTCGGAGCCCGGCCACGTATCCCTGTCCAACACAACCTGTTTTGCTACCCACCTGTCTATGGTCAGTAAATCTGGCCGTGATACACTCGACAACTTAAAACTATGCCAGTCCTGTCAAAGGATCTCGGACCTGAAATATTAACTCTGTTTCTCCATCCACAGATGCTGCCTGTCCTGCTGAGTGTTTCCAACATTTTGTCTCTTTACTATCTACCTAGGCACTGACCTCCCCATTACTCCCATTCATCACTTCTAAGCCTCTCATCATTTCATCCACCTCAATTAAACACCCACCCGACTCCTCTGTCCAAATAACTCCAGCTTAGCCAACCTTTCCTCATAATTGAGCCTCCATCCCGTAACGTCCTTGCAAATCTCCCCTGACCCCTCTACAGTAATATTCCTTTGTTTCTGTAGTGCAGTGATTAGAACTGCATGTAGTACTCTAGCGGTGACCTAACCAGCATATCATACTTCGTACCTTGACCGATAAAGGAAATTATCCCACGAGACTTCTTAACCACCTTGTCTTCAGGCACCTGTGGTCATGCGCTCCTGGGTGGTTTGGGTTCTTTCTATTCCTCGGTATCCTACCATTTATTGCATATTCCCTTGCCTTAATAACCCTTATTCTTCACTTCTCCAGAATGAATTGCATTTGCTGGTTCTCTGCTCGTCAACCAACCTTCCAGTAGTTTTCATTGTTCCGCAACACCATCAGCCGCACACCTAAATTCCTGAGAATTACTTAATTAGACCCTCCACATTTAAGCATGATTCATTGAAATGCACTGCAAAAGACAGACCTAGCACTGAGATGCATGCAAAGAATCCCACTACAAGTAACCAGTCAATAAAACACCCACTGACCTTTGCTTCCTAACATTCAGCCAATTTTGTATGCAATTTCTCGCCTTGCCTTGGATCTCATGGGTTTCTGCTTTACTGATCAACCTCCATGTGAGTCTGTCTAAAGCTTTGCTAAAATCCGTGTAGATGACATCCAACAGTCTACCCTTATTGACCCTCCTTTTCTCCTCAAAAACTTCACAGATATGGCTTCCCACTAACGGGCCAATGCTCTCTGTTCTTGATTAGTCTGCTTTTCTAAATGATGATTTAAACTGTCCCTCAGAAATTTCTCCAATAATTTGTTACTTTGAATGACTTCAATGTTTACATCCATATTCCCTTGACTGCAGATCACCCAAGATGTTTATTAGTCTTTCAGTAAATACTGCATTCCTTACATCAATTGCAGGTTTACTTTCCTCTTGTTCCCATTTATGCCCACAGAGCTGTTGAAGGATTTGAAACAAAATGTATAATTTGTAACTTTTACATATTTTTGTGAGATCTCTCCTTAATTACCTACAAATAGAAAATAAGAGCAGGGGCAGATCATTTATCCTTTAGAGCCTATTCCGCCATTTTGTGTGATCATAGCTGATTTACTCTCTCAATATTTTATTCCTACTCTTTTCCCCAGAGCCCTTAATGCTCGTTGTATCTAGAAACACACTTTCTGGAGTGGAAAATGTATGTTTCTTTTGTCTTATCTTACCATTGTCAGCTTCTTGCTCATCCAGGGAGATAAAAACCTATTTCTCCTTTCGTTTGATATGCATCTTCGCCCATTTTTGTGCCTTTAACTCCCCCCCCTTCTCTGATTAAAGGTCGGTGACCATCAGGTACAACATCCCTTTAAGTCCCATGAAGTAAAGACACACCATGCGTGTTGCTGAAATTGAAGTCAACTGAAACAGCCTAAACTTGGCCTTTTAGGACTGTACAATAATTCAGAGACCCAAACAGCAGAAACAGGACACCAACTGTCCTTAGTTTTATAGAAACGAACAACGACAAATGTGTACAGGAGATCCCTGCATCTAAATCCTCACGAAATGGATCACCCAACATACCGGTCACGACAACATACCGGTCACGACAACATAATGGTTTAAGGAAACTGGTAACAGAACCTCTGGCAAAATGAGGAAGGGAAAAATTAGGTAGCAAGTTGTTATGCACTGGTGGAAACAGATTCAATTGTAACTTCTGAAAAGAATTGGCTAATAATGCAACACTATGGGGAAAATGAAGGAGAATATAGCTAACTGAATACAAAACATTCAAACAGGCACAATGCATCAAATGACCTTCTTCTGCGCTGTTATTTTGTTACTCAAGCCGCCCAAGACATTTTCTCCCCGCCCATCCTCACACCACCATGGGTAAGAAAGGTTTCATTTTCAACAGTACCAAATTCAGCTAACAACAGTCACATCAGGAATAGAAGCTGTGCTTTCAAAACAGGATTAGCAAATGGATTTCATATAAGCTGCCTCCAGTCCTTGTGTGGGTTACATCAGAAGTGAGTGTCTCCCTCTGTAACTGGCACTTTTCCTGCCACTATGGTCTGTTTCTGCATACTTTGTAAACTAAAAGCCATTAAACTTCAAGGGACAGTTGAAACAGAATGTTGCCTGTGTGTAGAGTACAGGACTGGTGCTGAGGAAATCGCAGCTAACTCCTTTCTTGCAATTAATAAAGATACCAAGGACAAGCCTGTGAAGAAGGTGGTGTTTCGAACTGTTGCACTCACATTGCGGTGAAGCTGCTCTCAGAGAGCTATTAGGTTGGAAGTTCCAAGAAACTGATCCAGGGCCAATATTGGCACAAAGTCTATAGTATGTAGGCTGGAGGGGCACGTAGCTGATGGTGCTCTTGTGCAGTTGTTGGTCCGGGTCACAAGGATACAGAGGAGACCTTGCAATACTGACTGCAGCCATTGTGCATTGGTGTAAAAGAGATGGAGGTTCGGGGAACAACTTGGGCTCCCTGCTTCTCAACAAGGCAAAAGTGTCAGGGTCCCCAAGATAGACAATAGCTTCACGTGTCCTACCTGCTTCCAAAACCCAACAAAGGGATCATGTGATGCCGTGCAGTATGGTCAGTTAGTGTACAGCATTGCTCTGGTTCATATAACCTAAACTATTATACGAGTTGCTGGCTAACTGCTGGTGTAAGAGTAGAAGACGACCACTATGCCCCATTCAATCCATGGCTAATCTCTGTCATAGTTTCACTGCCTAACGACATAACAGCTGCCGTTCTGACATTTGCAATTGATTTCCAGCTTTCTGGGGAAGAGATGCCTGATTTCTGATGCCCTTTGTGTGGATACACATTTCCCAACGTCACTTTTCAACAACTCGGTTTTAATTTTAAGGATGTACACTTGTTCTGTTCTCTCCCACCAGAGGAATAACCCCTCCCGATCATCTTCATCAATTCCTGACGTACGCTATTTGGCCAATTGAGGGGCATCTGCCCAGCCTGGGCTTTTCAGAGGCATGTCAGTGGCAGTGTGTCACATCCACAGTGTAGAGTTTCTCTCTGTGGTGCAGCTTTTCTGCAAGATACATTTCCACAGAGCAAATTCCATGCCATATATGGCCATGACTGTGTTAGGAGCTTTAGTAGGAGGACACTGTCACTAAGAAAAAAGCAGCACCATCAACAAATAATTGGTTATATAAAAAAAAATCTGAATTTTTATAAACACAAGAAGCATGCAATGCATAAATGTCAGAGCTCTTCGTGATGGAAAGCCAGATCCACTTATTATATGCATTATTTTATATCTTGCTAAGGGCAGAACTGTTTTAACTGATGGTTTGTGTTCTGACTCATTCAATGATAATAATTAAACCACCAGGCCGTGTGATGTTTTGGCTAGTTTTAGAAGAAATCCTACATGATTGAGACAAAGGCCAACTACCTTTCCTTGTTCCCTTTCTGCAGGGGTTTAACACAACTGACCACACCACACTTCTCCAACCTTCACTTCACCAGTGTCCAGCTGTGTCGGAGTGTGTTCGCTTGGTTGTGTTCTTATCCATGCAGAGAATAAGCAGCGGTGGCTTCACTTTCCACTCTTGAACCATAACCTGCAGTGCCTCTGAAAGATCTAGCCTTGGCTCCATGCTATTTCCCATCTATGGGCTACTCACTGCCAACGTCATCTGGAAATAGTGTTGGTTTCCAGATGTAAGCTGATATCTTTTCATAGAATCACACAGTACAGAAACAGGCCCTTCAGCCCACTCTGACTATGCTGACCAGTAAGTCCCCATCTACAATAATCCCATTTACCAGCACTTGGCTTCTAATGCCTTGGCGACTCAGTGCTCGTCAAAATACTTCTTAAACATCATGTACCTGTCTCCGCCACCCACTCAGGCTCCTGAACCCTTTGCTCTGTTTGCGGGACTACAAAAGATTGAGGGCACCGTATACAGTCCTGCCAATCTCTGCTGCTTCACCCTGGGTTACTTCTGCCTCCAAGCCAGCTGTTTCAAACTAAATCATACATATTGTATTGGACCCAAGCTGAACTGTGGCCATGTTTGTGCTATAGCAGAGGTTTCGCCACACTGTTGACCAGTTCCACCCTGACCCAGCTCACCTGCTGCTTCTGAAACCCTGACCCCTGCTTTGGTTACCTCGAGACATGATTATTTGGCACTGTCCTAGCCAGTCTCCCTCACGCGGCTCCTGTAAACCCGAGACTCCCAAAATTCTGCTGCTGTTTCCTATGTTGAAATCGCCCGTCACTATTTCCAACATCTCTCTGTGGCCTTGTTTCTCTCCTTCCTCCAGTCTGAGAAACAACCGCTCTGCCCGGGACTGCAAGAAACTGCAGAGAGTTGTGGACGCAGCCCAGCGCATCACAGACACCAACCTCCCCTCCTTGGGCTCTGTCTTTACTTCTCGCTGTCTTGGCGAAGCAGCCAGCATAATCAAAGAGCCCACCCACCCGGGTCATTCTCTCTTCTCTCCTCTCCCATCAGGTAGAAGATATAGGAGCCCAAGGGCATGTACCACCAGGCTCAAGGACAGCTTCTATCCCACGGTGATAGGACTATTGAACGGTTCCCTTATACGATGAGATGGACTCTTTTGACCTCACAATCTACCTTGTTGTGACCTTGCACCTTATTGCACTGCACTTTCTCTGTAGCTGTGACACTTTACTCTGTTATTGTTTTTACCTGTACTACGTCAATGGACTCTGTACTAACCCAATGTAACTGCACTGTGTAATGAACTGACCTGTATGATCGGTATGCAAGATAAGTTTTTCACTGTACCTCGGTACAAGTGACAATAATAAACCAATACCAATACACGCTGGCTTCTTGTTTACCTTGATTCGGCCTGCAGCTTCCAATACCCAATGGTCTGGAGTTTCTTTCTGAAACCTTCTTTCTTCCAAGATGTTCCTTAAAACCTGCTTCTGTGGCCAAACTTCTGCTCTCATACATCGATTTGTGTTTGAAATTATTTCTCTGGGGCTTGGATGGGGAGAGGATGTTTCCATTCATTGGAGAATCGAGGATCCAAGGGCACAGCCTCAGAATAAAGGGACGCCCCTTCAAAACTGAGATGAGGAGGAATTTCTTCGGCCAGAGAGTAGTGAATCCGTGGAACTCATTTCCACAGAGGGCAGTGGAGGCCAAGTCATTGGATGTACTTAAGGCAGAGATTGATCGGTTCCTGATTGGTAAGGGGGTTAAGGGTTACGGCGAGAAGGCAGGAGAATGGGGTTGAGGTAAAAAAAATCAGTCATGATTGAATGGCAGCAGACTCGATGGGCTGAATGGCCTGATTCTGCTCCTATATTTTATGATCTATGGGGTATCTTTGTTGCTTAAAGGCAGTGGACCACTTGTTATTGATACCAAGTCTTTGCTTTATGCAATTACATAACCTTCACAAAACAGTGAGCACATTCCTTTTCACTCCCCTCATCTAAACGCACGGCCTTGCTGATTTACCTGCCACACCTCAGCCAGAGACCATCATGCATGCAACCTATCCAGACAACCAACATCAACGAACTAGTTGACCGTGGGGTGGGCAAGAATGACCCTGCTGTCACAATGCACATCTTCCATCCGTAGTGTGCATCTTCCAGGATGATCACATTCTCCCCAACTCTAGCACCCTCAGTACAGGTTATATTTAACAGGTTATTAAATAACCTTGGAGACTTCTTGATGTACAGGGCTAGAAAAAAAATCAGAATTAATCAATAGTTCACTGAGCTTTCTTCAACTGATTTCACTTGAGTTTGCATGTGACCACAGGTCATGGAAGAGCAGAATTGTCAATGGACTCGAATTATCAACAGCAAAATGCAGCTGCGACTAGCAGATTATGCACTCACGCTGCCTATTGGTCACAGAGCACTCAGCAGGTCTGAGATGTGTAGCAGCCTTCTGTGGTCCTTACCCTCAACTGCACTGCACACTGCCTCAAATAACACCAAAGAGGAGATATTCCAGGGACCTTTACCTTGCTCGCAGCCTATAGTAGAACGACGAAACTAACAAAACCACGCCGACAAAATCTGGCAGAGGCCCCAACAACCGAGGGCACACTGAATATTTACCACCTGCCAGTCACTCGCTATCCAGCAGACGCGTTAACGGACAACTTCACCAGCAACGTTTTACATGCACCATAAACAAACAACATGAGAGGGAAGGATTTTTACAATGCAGAAGGCACCGTGGTCGGGGAATGGAAGCTGCAGGCAAACTTCCACAGCCTATCTAAACAAAATAAAATATCTGCTACACGAATGGCAGTTGCAGAAGAGGCAAGCGGTGTAGCCACAGGTTACCTTGAGCCCGGGGGCTGTTGCTTTGCACTGACATCGGGTAGAATTGAGGTTAGCTCCCCACTCGGGGTGAGAGCAGAGCCCGGAGGGACGGAGGTGTCAGATACCACAGACCCACCTGTACGACGTCTGTTTCCTGATGCCCAGCTCGCTCAGCCGCTGCTCCAGGCTCTGCGATCCGCTCAGCGGCTGCAGCAGGGGGCTGTGCCCGGGCTCCGGGGTCTCCCGTCCCGCCGCGCCCGCTGCTGGCTCCCGCTGGCCGGCTCCCATCCCCGGTCCCGGCGACCCCGCCGCATCCCCGCGCTCCATAGCGGCCGGCCGCGGCGCTCGGTCGGCGGGCAGCGGCACTCGGCGCTGGGGGCCGGCAGCCGGAGCCGGAGCCGGAGCAGCCGCGGGCGGCGCAGCCTCCATCGCACCCGGCGCTGGATTGTGGGAAGATCCGCGCCCCTCCTCCGGGGTGTGTGGTGGGTTGGGGGGGGGGGGGTGAACCGGAGCCGAACCGGGAGTGGGGCGACCCCCCTTCCCCCCCCCGCTCCCACCACAACAAAACCCGGTAAAACCGGGAGCGGGACCGCAGGAGCGGATCCGGAGTGGGAGGGGTACAAGGATCCGGAGTAGCACCGGGACTGGGAGCAGGGACGGGAGTAGATCCGGGAGTGGGACCAGGATCGGGGGCAAAACCGGGAGTGGGGCGACCCCCCCCCCCCCCCCCACACACACACACCCGGAGTAAAACCGGGAGCGGGACAACAGGAGCGGATCCGGAGCAGGAACGGGATTGGGAGGGGGTACAAGGATCAGGAGTAGATCCGGGAGTGGGACCAGGATCGGGGGGGGGGGGGGGCAGGACCGGGAGCGGGGACCAGCGGCTGGGGAGGCGGATCAGGAGGGGGGACTGGGGACCGGGAAGCTGGGCAGAACCGTCAGCTGGGAGGCGGACCAGGACAAGGGTCAGGGGCAGAACTGGGACCCGGAGCGGGAGCACAACCGGCGGCTGGGAGCCGGACTAGGACCGGACCAGCAGAGAGAAAGTGTATCAGGATCAGGTGCCCGGAGGAGGGGGTGGGGGTGTTGGTGTGGGGAGTAGCAGCAGCCTTCAGAAACAGGAAACTAACATCCACAGGACCCAGCAGCACTAGTGGGAATACCAGCAGAAACCAGTAGCGGGATGGAGAACCAGCAAAGGCATCTGACACAGCGCTGAATCCAAAAGGGAAATGGAGACAGCAGGTACAGTGTTAGATGGTGGAGGGGAAGAAGCTGTTCCTGAAGCATTGAGTGTGGGTCTTCAGGCTTCTGTACCTCCTCCCCGATGGTAGTAACGAGAAGAGGTCATGTCCCCGGTGGTGAGGGCCCTTAGTGATGGATGCCACCTTCTTGAGGCACCGCCTCTTGAAGATGTCCTCGACGGTGGGGAGGGTTGTGCCCGTGATGGAGCTGGCTGGAGCAAGGACAATTTTCAGAAACCATCAGTCAACATCAGAGCAACAGCACAGGGCAATATAAAGTCAGCACCAGTGTCACGGAAGAGGGTGCGCAGCCTGGTACCAGGAATAGCCTTTGCTTATCAGCTGAGAAGATAAGGTATCCTTATTAGTCACATGTACATCGAAACACACAGTGAAATGCATCTTTTTGCATAGAGTGTTCTGGGGGCAGCCCGCAAGTGTCGCCACGCTTCCGGCGCCAACATAGCACGCCCACAACTTCCTGACCCGTACGTCTTTGGAATGTGGGAGGAAACCGGAGCACCCGGAGGAAACCCACGGGGAGAACGTACAAACTCCTTACAGACAGCGGCGGGAATTGAACCCGGGTCGCTGGCGCTGTAATAGCGTTACACTAACCACTACGCTACTGTGGCAGCCCCACAGAGTGGAACAAGGTAGAAACATGAGCTGGAAACGGGGATGAAAGGAGCTAGAGCCCACTGTAGGCAGTATCAGGGAACAGAGCCATCAGGAGAAAGCACCTTCCATAGTTAGGCTCCTGCAACTGAGCAGAAGGAAGCAGATCAACGTTGACCAAAGCCGTCATTCCTAACAACCAACAATGAGTAGAAATATCAGAACCTGAGCATGCAAATCCCACCATCTCTACCCACAAGGGCAGCAGGTGCGGGGGGGGGGGGTGGGTAAAACCAGCACCTGCAAGTTTCCCTTCAGGTCACACACCATCCTGACTTGGAAGCAGATCACCAGTCCTTCATTGGAACTCCCTCCCCAACGTCACTGTGGGAGCGTCTTCACCAGGAGGGCTGCAGGGTTTAAGATGAGGTTCAGTATCAGCTCTCAAGGGCAACAAATGTGGGCCTTGCCAGTGAAGTCCACATCCTGAAAAATATTTTGAAAAAGTTCTGGGCCAGAACACAGAGTGCCCAATGGCAGTGACTAAAGCTGCAATTGTCCAGCAGCAGGAGTTTGCAACGTCCAGCAGGAAACGTCAAAGCTGCCAGCATCAAAACTGCGGGTCTCAGGGCAGGATCCAAAATCACTGTTATTGCTAAGCAGCAGGAGACACCCAGGCCCTCAGGTACTGAGCGGGAGGTGCCACTGTAACTGGACAGAAGCCGGTCACTTTCAGCCTGACAAGTTATCTCCCATTGGGTGCACAAGGATCGGCACTGGACCCCAGTTGCCGACAGATCTTAATAACGGGTATTGGTATTGGTTTATTATTGTCACTTGTACTGAGGTACAGTGAAAAACTTGCCTTGCATACCAATCGTACAGGTCAATTCATTACACAGTGCAGTTACATTGGGTTAGTGTAGAGTGCATTGATGTAGTACAGGTAAAGACAATAACAGTGCAGAGTAACGTGTCACAGCTACAGAGAAAGTGCAGTGCAATAAGGTGCAAGGTCACAACAAGGTAGATCGTGAGGTCATAGTCCATCTCACTGTATGAGGGAACTATTCAATTATCATCACAGTGGGGTAGAAGCTGTCTTTAAGTCTGGTGGTACGTGCTCTCAGGCTCCTGTATCTTCTACCCGATGGAAGAGGAGAGAAGAGGAAACGACTAAATACATTGTCGAACCAGAACAATAGTGACCAGGCTTTAACAGTAGCTTCATTATCTGTAGAGCGCTAAGGTGCTCCTGAGCTTATGATAGACATATATCTAAGTTAAAGAGATGATTAGAACACATTAAACTAGGGGTGAATAATGTAGGAGTGTATGACATACAATTTTTATATGTATCCTGCATTAACTTTAAAGGATAAGGAATACATATTGCAGCTTTGTCTCTTTGGGTGTTTTATCTGTGCTTACTCATCACTTTCCAGACTTTAAATGGAAAACATCATTATGATAGAGGAGGGTTATGGAGAGATGTGTCTTATTTAAATCTGGCCTTGTTTTGTGTTCAGCCTGAACATGGTGTAGCTTCCTGGATTTATGATTATTTTACCTGCAACTTTGTGTTTTAATTTCTCCATTTAGGTGTCTGGCTGTGCTCAGTATCAACATTATTCAGAGTCATTGATGAGTTCCTTTGTGATTCTGACAAAGATTGTCCAACTCTCCTCAACACCATGAGTCTCAGCAACGTTTGCTGCAGTCTGCAGTTGTCCATCTTGGTCCAATGTCTATCCACCAGCATCAGCTGGCTGGGACACCACAGGCTGAGTTTCATTCTATCGATCCATTTGTATCTGAAAAATCATCTCTGATATCCTCTTCCTGCTCCTTCACTTTTAACAGCTCCTGTTCCCAGGGATCTATTTGTCCAATCTTCTGCAGCTTAAAGTTATCGTCCAAAAACATAGCCGTTGAAACTACCTTTCTCAATCTCTCCACTATCTATAAGTTTTCAAAATCCTTGTCTGGATGGGTAGAAATTTCCCCCAGCTAAATATTGGGAAGACCAAACAGACCGACCTCATTCCTCACCAGAAAATCCACTTCCTCCTCATTGGCTCCATCTGGGCCCCTGAACTGTATCTTTGCAATTTTGGTGCCATTTTTGACCCAAGATAAAGCTTAAACTGTTTCTCCCTGCCATCACTAAGTCTGCCTATTTCCACCTCCGTAACACTGTACCATTGAAGTAGGAGCAGTGTCAAGTAATGTTCGATTCCACCTGCATCTCCCCAGAAAATGAAGCAACCCATACCTGCAAGCAGCGAGATCCAGATAGGCTGTTAAGTGGCAAACAGCATTCATGCCAAGGAAATGCCAGGCAGGGACCATCTGGGAAAAAAAAAGCTCGACTGTATCCTTGACATTTAATAGAATTTCCGTCCCCACCCTCACCATTCCCAGGGTAACATGAACCTGTTTGACAAGTCACATTAGTACTGGCACTACGAAGCAGTTCAGAGGGTGGCTCTCCGGCAGTGAGTGACCAACTCTCCAAAAAGCTTCCACCACCTATGACGGAAGTGAGGGGTGTGATGAAATGATCCACTCTTGCCTGGATGAGTGCCACTCCAGCAACATTCAGCAGAAACAAAGGACTGCAGATGCTGGAATCCGGATGAAAAACACTCTGACGCTGGAGGAGCTCAGCAGGCCGGGCAGCATCCGTGGAGAAAAGCAGGCGGTCAACATTTCCGGTCAGGACCCTTCTTCAGGACTGGAGGTAGGAAAAGGGGAAGCCCGATATATAGGAGGGAAAAGCAGAGCAGTGATAGGTGGACAAAAGAGGGGAGGCGGGGTGGGCACAGGCTGGTGATAGGCAGATGCAGGTAAGAGATAGTGATGGGCAGGTGTGGGGGAGGAGGGGAGGGCAGGTCCACCGGGGGATGGGTCAGAGGTACGGAGAGAGGAAACAAAGGGGCAGAAAAAAGAGAGATAGGCTAGGAAAGGGAAGAAAAGAAGAGGCGTGGTTGGGGGGTGTGGGGGGTGGTGGGGGGATTGCTTAAAGTGGGAGAATTCAATGTTAAGCTGCAAGGTTCCAAGATGGAAAATGAGGAGCTGTTCCTCCAGTTTGTGCTTGAATTTCCTGGCAGTGGAGGAGGCCGAGGACTGACATATCTGTGATAGTGTGGGAGGGGGAGTTGAAGTGAAGGCAACGGGGAGATGCAGGTCGCGGTTTACGGACGGAGCGCAGGTGTTCTGCGAAACGGTCACCTAGTCTGCGTTTGGTCTCACCAATGTAGAGGAGGCCACACTTGGAGCACCGAATGCAGTAGATGATATTAAGGGAGATGCGGGTGAATCTCTGTCTTACCTGAAAGGACTGTGTGGGTCCCTGGATGGAGGTGGTGCAGGGGCAGGTGTTGCACCTATGGCGGGGGCAGTGGAAAGTTCCCGGGGTGGGAGCGGGATGGGTGGGGGGGGGTGAGTGAGGGAGTCACGGAGAGAGCGGTCCCTGCGAAAGGCAGAAAGGAGTGGGGAGGGGAAGATATACTTGGTGGTGGGGTCCCGTTGGAGATGGCGGAAGTGGCGGAGGATGACGTGTTGGATACATAGGCTGGTGGGATGAAATGTGAGGACAAGGGGGACCCTATCCCTGCTGGGTCTGGGAGGGGTGGGGGTGGGAGCAGAGGTGCGGGAAATGGCAGAGCGAGCTCTCTCTACCACAGTCGGGGGTGGGGGGGAAGCCCCGGTTAGAAAAGACGTTGGACATCTCGGACGTCCTGGAGTGGAAAGCCTCATCATGGGAGCGGGTGTGGCAGAGGCTGAGAAATTGAGGGAAAAAAGTTCAGCAATTTAATACTATTCAGGACAAGGCAACCTGTTGGATTAGTGGTCTAAATATTTACTTTCCCTTTCAATGGTGCATTGTTGCTGCAGCCCATATCACATATAAAGTGCACTGTAGCAGTTTACTGAGGCTTCTTTGGCAGCACCTCACAAACCTGTCGCCTGTAACATCTAAAGGGCAGCTGGTACATGGAGATGCCACATCTGCCAAACTCCTCCAAGTCTCAGTGTCCGTACTTGGAGATTTTCCATTGTTCCTTCCTTACTGCTGGGTCTACGTACTGGAGCACCCTTCCGAAAAGCACTGCATGCAGACCTCCACTATAAGGTCTGCAATGGTTAAAGGTTGATCAGAATCAGGTTTATTATCACTGACATATGTCGTGAAAGTTGTTCTGCGGCAGCAGTACAGTGCAAGACATAAAAATTACTATAAATTACAAAAATAAGTAAATAGTGCAAAAGTGGAATAACGAGCCAGTGTTCATGGGTTTCTGGACTGTTCAGAAATCTGATGGCAGAGGGGAAGAAGCTGTTCTTAAGTGTTGAGTGTGGGTCTTCAGGCTCACGTAGTGATGTGAAGAGGGAATGTCCCGGGTGGTGAGGGTCCTTAATGATGGATGACCCCTTCTTAAGGCACCGCCTCTTGAGGACATCCTCGACGGAGGGAGGGGTTGTGCCCGTGATGGAGCTGGCTGAGTCTATAACCCTCTGCAGCCTCTTTCCATCCCGCGCATTGGAGCCTCCATACCAGGCGGTGATGCAACCAGTCAGAATGCTCTCCACCGTACATCTGTAGATATTTGCAGGAGTCTTTGGTGACATACCAAATCTCCTCAAACTCCTACTGAAGTAGAGCTGCTGGAGTGCCTTCTTCGTGATTACATCAATGTCTTGGGTCCAAGATAGATCCTTTGAGATGTTGATACCCAGGAAATTGAAGCTGCTCACCCAACAACAGTGGTGTCATTGGTGAATTTATAGATGGTGTTTGAGCTGTGCCGAGCCACACAGTCATGAGTGTAGAGAGAGTAGAGCAGTGGGCTAAGCACACATCCTTGAGGTGTGCCTGTGTTGATTGTCAGTGAGGAGGAGATGTTCCCTTTGATCCACACTGACTGTGGTCTCCTGATAAGGAAATCGAGGATCCAGTTGCAGAGGAAGGTACAGAGGCCCAGGGTTTGAAGCTTGTTGACTAGTACTGAGGGGATGATGGCGTTGAACATCGAGCTGTAATCGATAAACACAGCCTGACGTATGTTTTGCTGTTGTCCAGGTGTCCAAAGCCGAGTGGAGAGCCAGTGAGATTGCATCCGCTGTAGACCTGTTGTGGCGGTAGGCAAATTGCAGCGGGTCCAGGTCCTTGCTCAGGCAGGAGTTAATTCTAGATATGACCAACCTCTCAAAGCATTTCATCACAGTAGATGTGAGTGCTACTGGGTGATAGTCATTGAGGCAGCTCACCCTGCTCTTGGGCACCAGTATGACTGATGCCCCCTTGAAGCAGGTGGGAACCTCAGACCGCAGCAAGACCTTCTCAAGGGCAATTGGGGTGTACAATAGGAATGGCCTTGCCATTGACAGTCACAATCAATTACTGAAATGCCCTTACACACTAATGCACTCCTGGCTGACATCTCAATGATCCTCCTTAACATTGAAGGCATCCAAGGCCTTATTATATGTGGGGAGGGCTTGAGTTATTAGGAGAGATTGGATAGGCTGGGACTTTTTCCCTGGAGTGTAGAAGGCTGAGGGATTACCTTATAGAGATTTATAAAATCATGAGGGGCATTGATAAAGTGGATGGCCACTGTCTATTTTCACAGGCTAGGGGAGTCTAAAACTAGAGGGCATAGATTTAAGATGAGAGGGGAAAGGTTTAATAAGGACCTAAGGGGAGGCTTTTTCCACACAGAGTGCGTGGGTGTATGGAATGAGCTACCAGTGTTTAAATTCCAATGTTTAAAAGACATTTAGACAGGTCCATGGATAGAAAAGGTTTAGAAGGATATGGGGCAAATGCAGGCAAATGGGACTAACTTACGTAGATATCTTGGTTGGCAAGTACAAGTTGGGTTGAAGGCCTGTTTCTGTGCTGTATAACTCTAAAATCCACTATGACTATCCTAGCACACACAAAACCCATATACCCATCACCCTGAGCTCACCCACCAACACTGGTTTCTAATTAAGTAAAACCTTTGTTTTAAAGTTCTTACTTTTGTTTCCAGATCCCCAAATTGCTGCAATCTCTCCCAGCCCTACAGTCCTCCAGGTTATGAAAATAAAACAAAAACTGTAGACGCTGGAAATTAAAACACTCAGCAGGTCAGACGGCATCTATGGAAAGAGAAACAGAGTTAGCAAGTTTTATCTCCCCCCCAGGATATCAACACTCCTCTGGTTCTGGCTTCTTAACCCTGTCTAAATTTATTCACGCCACCTTCAGCTGCCAAGACCCTAATCTCTGGAGTTTCATCCCTAAGCCTCTGTTTTGGATTTATTGGTATTGGTATTGGTTTATTATTGTTACTTGTACCGAGGTACAGTGAAAAACTTGTCTTACAAACCAATCGTACAGATCAATTCATTACACAGTGCAGTTACATTGAGTTAGTACAGAGTCCATTGAGGTAGTACAGGTAAAAACAATAACAGTACAGAGTAAAGTGTCACAGCTACAGAGAAAGTGCAGTGCAATAAGGTGCAAGTTCACAACAAGGTAGATCGTGAGGTCAGAGTCCATCTCATCGTATAAGGGAACCCGATCAATAGTCTTATCACCGTGGGGTAGAAGCTTTAAGATGCTCATTGAAAACCTAACTCTTTGATCAAGCTTTTTGTTACCTGTCGCAACATCACTTTATGTGGTTCACTGTCAATTTATTGCTCTTGTGACACACCTTGGGTTATTTTGCTATGTTAAGGGCACTAAATAAATACGTGGCTATTATTGTGTTGACACAGTACAGGTCCTCCTCCGGTTATGACAGGGCTCTGTTCCTGAGAACTGTTTATAACACAAACAGTTTGCAAGTCAGAAATGAGGCTGCCCAGCAATATATTTAAATAAAGTCATAGCCCAACCAAGGGCAACGTCTGATTAAACCAAGGCGTTTAACTCAACCATTCAGACTTCTCTGCAAGATGGAATGATATTGCCGCAAACTGAGTTCCCACATGGCAGAAGTTGACTGCAGCCCCACAGCAGCTGGCAAATCCACCCCGCCGGTCTCCCACACGCTCGTTCATATGTACGGGCTGCACTTAAGTCAGGTGTTCATAACCTGGGAAGGACCCGTAGATTAACATGTACAATTGCAAGTGATAACCTGAACTACTCTTGAGTAGATGTGCAGAAAATCTAAGTGAATGCGGACTGCATCAGTGGAAGCTGGAGATGGGCTGGAAATAAAAAGACATAGTATTAGGTTTTATTAAAATACTCTATCAGAGTCCAAATGAAGACAAATATAGGTAGTCTCTGATTTTAATGTTTTAATTATCCATTTTTGGAGCTCTGGGTATTGCCGGCATGGCCAGCATTTATTGTTCATCCTTAAATACCCCTGAGAAGGTGATGGTGAGATGCCATATTTAACCACCGCAGTCCTTCCAGTGAAGCTGCTCCCACAGTGCTATCAGGGAGAGAGTCCCAGGGTTTAGACCGTGACAATGAAGGACCAGCGATATATTTCCAAGTCAGTAGGGTGTGCGGCTTGGAGGGGAACGTGCAGGCGGTGGTAGAAATTGTTGCCCCCCCCCTGTCCTGTGTGGTGGTAGAGATTGTTGCCCCCCCTGCCCTGTGTGGTGGTAGAGATTGTGGGTTTGGGAGGTGCTGCTGCGGTAGCTGGGGCAAGGAACCACAAAGTTTGTGGAAACCAGCGAAGGTTGAATAAAGAACAAATTATATATACAGAGAGAGAGAGAAGATAGAATACGAGAGTAAACTAGGAGATAACTTAAAAACAAGCAGGAATAAAAAAGAGACACAAGAGACTGCAGGTTCCGGGATCTGAGCAACACCACAATCTTCTGGAGGAAATGATGCAGGGTTTCCACCCGAAACATCGACAATTACTTCCCTCTCTCCTCCCTGCATCCCCCCCCACCCCCCAACCCCACCCAACAGGAATAAAAAAAGAACAGGTAAAGTAAATGATACTCCCCGTGGGGATAAGATTGGGGAATTAATAATAAGAAATATGGAAGTAGATTTTCTTATGGTAGAAGACACTAAAATCATTCCAATAATAATAGATATTCAAGAGGTTATAAGGAGGGAGAAACCTGAAACAAACTCTATTGCCAGAAAATTGTACCAGGCAACTAGTGGCGTTGACAAGGTTGACAAGTCTCCTGGACCAGAAGGCCTGCATTCTAGGGTCTGAAAAGATGTGGATGCGGAGCTAATGAATGGCTTGGTTGTAACCTATCAAAATTCGCTGGATTCTGGAAAGGTTCCAGAGGATTGGAAAACTGTCAATGTAATGCCACTATTCAGGGAAGAAGAGAGACAGAAAGCAGGAAATTTTAGGCCAGTTGGTCTAACATCTGTCATTAGGAAATTTCTAGAATCCATTATTGGGAATAGCAGGGCATTTAGAAGATCATAAGATAGTCAAGCAGAATCAACAATGTTTTGTGAGAGGGAAATCATGTTTGACAAGCTTGTTAGGGTACTTTGAGGATGTAACAGAGGGTGGATATAGGGGAACCAGTAAATGTAATTAACTTGGATTTCCATTAGGCATTTGATAAGGTGTTGCATAAAAGGTTACTTCACAAGGCAAGAGTGGATTGGGCTGGGGATAATATATTGGCATGGATAGGGGAATGGGTCACTAATAGAAAACAGGATAATATGTTACTTTTGGATGGCCAATCAGTAATTAGTGAAGTGCCACAGGAATCAGTCCTGGCCTCAACCATTTACAATCTATATTGCTGACTTTAAAACCAAGGGGCTGAGTGTACTCTAGCCACATTTGCTGATGAGACAAAGATAGATGGTTTAGCATGTTGTGTAGAAGACCCTGCAAAAGGATGTGTAGGTTAAGTATGTGGGCAAGAACTTGGTAGAATGTAGAAAATGAGGTTATCCACTTTTGGGCAAATACTAAGAAAGCAATTTGCTATTTAAATGTAGTGTGAATATGAAATGTTGTGGATCTGGTGTTCTAATAATTGAAATACAAAAAGGTTAGCAGAGAGGCATAGTAAGTAATTAGGAACACAAATGGAATGTTAGTCTTTATTACAAAGGGTATGGAGTGTAAAGGTAAGGAAACTTTGATGCAACTTAACAGGGTGCTGATGAGACTGTACCTGAAGTACTGCTTACAGTTTTGGTCTCCATGTTTAAGAAAGGATGATATACTTGCATTGGAGATAACTAGATTAATTCGTGGGATGAAGAAGTTGAGATATATAGGAAGGTTATGCGGGTTGGGGTAATGAGGAATGAGAGGTGACCTTACTGAAATACGCATGCTTCTGAGAGGGGATTGACAGGGTGGATGCTTGAGGAGATGTTACCTCTAGTTTCAGAAACACAGGTCACCCATTTAGGGCAGATGAGGGATTTCTTCGCTCTGAGGGTCATGGTGTTGTGGTGGGGAGTTATTCAATATATTAAAGGCAGACATTGACACAAAGAAGTGAGTGGGAAGGTAGTGTTGAGGCCAAGATCGGATCAGCCGTGGTCTTACTGAACGGTGGAGCAGGTTTGAGGGGCTGAATGGCCAAATCCTGCTCCTGCCTTTTTATGTTGCAACTGCTGTGCATTTTGTAGACGGTAGACACCTCATTCAGTGTGCACCAGTAGGGGAGGGAATGGATGCTTTGGTGGTGAATGGGGTGCCAACCGAAGCCATACAAGGCAGGATAACAATCTTACACTCCCTCTTCTGAGAAATGTCTTGAGCAGTCTGCTGTCCAAGATCGAAAAGACATGTTAGTGATCTTGAAATAGACATTTCCAAAGTATTTACTTCCTTCCTCCTGATTAGAAAGAGTACCTTGATATATTACAAGATATTCAGCTGATAAAACCTGCTCTCGGAAAGTGTGGAGTTTGCCGTTTGAAGAAAAAGCTTGTTTCCCTACTAATAGCATGAACAGTTCTATATCTCCAGTTTCACTGTTCTTCAGCTGAGAATGTCTTCATACAGTGTTTATACACTGCATTATCTCACCAACTTTAACAGATTGAAAAGCAGAGAATGGTAAATTGTGTCTGGTAATGTGTATTCCTCATTTATTGAACAGCTTCAAGCCCACTCAACGTTTATTCTGCAAGGTCAGTGAATCCTAAACACGGAAATGTACAGCAGCCTGCGAGGTAATCCATACAGAAAAATATTATCTACATTTCACTATGAAAGATAATCCAGTTTGGCAGAGCTGTATTGGCTACAGGGTATCTTGTCCATAGATCTCACTTCAGTTACTACCAGAGCATTCGCCACATTTGCCTATAACACGTTAAGGATGGCAGAAAGAACAGGATGTCCTGTACAGACCAGAAAGACAGAGGATATTTTAAATTCAAGGAATTTAGATTCCACGTCACAAGTAATTGTCCTCTAATTAAGAAGCATTTATCTGGCAATTTCCTTCTGGCCTAATTTTATTAAAAATAGACAGGATTCAATTTATTTTATTAAAATAGTTCAAGCTTCCCTTGGGCCCACCTAAAAGTCTTTGTTCTTGGAGATTCATCAGCACAAAAGTGATTCATGGTAGGCAAGGACATCAGGCCTGTCACACACATATCATTTGATAACCGTCCCTAAGCATCTATCTTTTATCATGATTCCTATCCTTCTCTTTGCACAACCATTTAAATGATGCCCTTTCTTCAAACTGCTTTAATCAATCATACTTTAACCCCACTTCCATAATTCTATCGTATTCATTCACTGGCCGTCTGAAATCACGTCAAACGTTTCTCAATATTTCAAGTATTTAATGCGTCTGTGTAATATTAAAAATGTCCTTGAGCAAGTTGGTTGAATTTTACTTTAATCCTTTCAATCCATGCTGACTATTCTGTATCAATTAATAATTCTGAAGCTATTCAGCCACTGGATCTCAAGATTATTTTTAAATGCTTTGTCAACAACTAACTAATGTCAAGATAACTAGTTAGCAGCTTTCAGGCATGTTGCTAGAATTATTCTTAAGCAAGTTATCCTGAAATGTACTTTTCCGATGATTATGTCAAAAGCTCCACTATTTTCATTTTTCAGATTCTTAAAGAAGGCGGAGAACATCTTCCTCAGTCTTCTCCTTGCCTCCAAGGAGAGACAATTGGGTCTTTCAAAAGAAAATTGGATTGGATCAAATGAAAATAAGTGGCTGGAATTTGAAGAGGATGGGAATAGGACTCGTAACACAATGGGCCAAATACAGTAACTTCCTTCCTTAAACAATTCAGTTCTACCATTCTAAAATTAGGTTTGGGTTCCCCCATTCACTATTGGCATATCATTCCTACTGTGATGTTTCTTTTCCTTCAAAATCTCCATTTCCACTTTCCCTGCTGGAATGTCTTGTGAAAGCTCCATAAAACGTTGGTTAGCCATAGCTGGAGTACTGTGTGCAACTCTGGTCACCACATTACAGGAAGGATGTGATTCTACCGGAGGGGGCGTAGAGGAGATTCACCAAGATGTTGCCTGGTCTGTAGCATTATAGTTATAAGGAGAGACTGGATAGGCTGGGTTTGTTTTCCCTAGAGTGGAGGAGACTGAAGGGTGACCTGATAAGAGGTATACAAAATTATGAGGGGGATAGATAGGGTAGATGGTAAAAATCTTTCTCCCCCATGGTGGAGGCATCAAAGGGTAGAGGTTTAAGGTGAGAGGTAGGAGGTTTAGAGAGGATCTGAGGGGGAGATCTTCCACCAACTCCCACGCCGACACAAAGGGCAATAGGAGTCTGGAATACATTGCCTGGAGGAGTTGGAGACAAAGACGCTCAATCACCAAACACATAGAAAGCTACAGACCTAATACGGGTAAACAGGATTAGTGTGGGTTGGTATAACTGGCGGCATAGAGACGGTGGGCTGAGGGGCTGTTTCTGTGCTGTATGGGTCCATAATTTACCTAATGTGCAATAATATTATGGAAATTGAAAAAAAAAATCAAGATAAGCAATGGTCTTATAAAGTTTATTTTACTACGGAAAATATTTATTTGCAATGGAAAGAAGCATACCATACAATTTATATGTATAAAGACAGTCATTATTAATGAAAAAAAATGTTTCTGTATAGAATAAAATATAAACTTTTCTACTCCAGAAAGGCAGGAATAATGCTTGATGCATTCTGATTAGCACTCCACATACATCATATCAAGAGGCATAAAAAAATGGATATTAAAATTATACGTGTTCAGCCAGTCAGGCAATGTGGAATTCAATACTGGTTCAACCTTTTCCTCTGAAAATTCTAAACCATCACAACAGGCAGGAAAATCCCATTGGTCCCATGTTCAATAACTTGTAAATTTAGACCTAATACATTTACACCGCTGTTCCTTGGTTTATTTGAATTATGTTGCCTGCATTCATTGAAATAGGTTGAGGAATTGCAGTTTAAATACAATTAGATGTTAGATAAGGATCATAGCTGGTAACATCTTTACATATAACTGAAGTTGAACTATAGTTTTGGGTTTAGAGATAAAACTCTCTGTACTGAGTTAGTACAGCGTTGCAGCACATAATCAACTTGAATGTGCAGATTACCAGTTAATGAACAAATTGCGCTCCTTGCATGCTGTGTATGAACAATAAAAGTTGTCAAGAAGTACTTCCATTGAGACACTTGGAAAGTATGAATGAAACGTCAAGGAGTTAGGGCTTTGTAGAACATGTCAACAGTCGAGAAAGGGAATGGTGAGCTGCCCAAATCAAACAATCAGTTCCATTTTAATCCTCTCAGTATTGAGTGGTTATAGTGTAGTGTACTTCCTGGGACTGATAACTTAATATATGCTCAGAACATTCTCCTTGTGAAAAACAGTTGCTTAAAAATTTTGTGCTTTTTAAGCTGGTTGTATCGTTGTGAAACGTTTGAACATGTTGTAGGCATTGTGCAGAAAATTATGTTCCTTCCATCCCAACAAATGTGTTAAAATGGCACTCAGCAGGATGGCTGTAGTGTATGTCAATGGCAGCAGTGTGTATCATGGATTACAAAGACTAAATGCAAGGAAATTGTAAATAAAAACAGAAAATAATGGTCAATCATGTTTATCTGCTGATAATCTATGGTGCATATTACATTCTTGCTTTATATATTTGACTACTGAAGTAAACTGCTGACGTACTTATTTCCTGACTAATGCATTTGGGGGTAAGGTTAGTTCGGTGGCTTGGAGCTCTGACATTGAAAATGAGTTGTAAGGGTTTCCAGAACTAATCTAAAAAGAACTAGAAATCCAGAGTGGAGATCTACACAAATGCATTTAGATGAGTTTAGCACAGCAAACACAGGTGTTTTATGCACTGGATGGTTCCAGAATAAAGAACCTTCTTTCAAGCTCATTCACGAGAGGCTCTGCTTAAAGTATAGCACTATTTCAGAAAACAATTCTAGACATTTAAGGCGTAACTTTCAATGGTATCTCACTGAGGGCTCCATTCTCCTCTCAAGATCTGCGCAGTTCATCAATAGATTTGGGATTTTTTTTCCTTAAATCCACTTTGCAGCGAAGTACTAGAAATATTTTACTTTCAGCTGTGTACAGTATAAATTTCATAATTTAAAAACCCATTTAAAAAAAATTGCAAGATACTGTGACTTCAGTCATTAGCAGTCCTGAAAAAGCAGCTGACTGAGCCTTTTACCCAACTCCGACACTGCCAATACGCTCAGAAGAATCTCTACTTTAAAACTTTACTTTTAAAATCTGCAGAATCAGTTTCAGCGGGTGAGCATTCCAGATTTTTTGTTTGCAAGTTTATGAGGGGATTTCGAATGGAATGGAGTCTTCGTCAATTAACACAAGGTCCGATTCAAAAACCGTGTAATACATGAGCAACCACATAGGTGCAGATTTATTGATTCTATTTGACACATTGCCCACAGCACAACATTAAAGTCAGAAGGAAGAGGAAACGGGGAAAAAGACAAAGGTTGGGTGCTTTCAAACTTTCCAGGTAGTGGATTAGGTCAGTAGCACGGCAGATATGAGACCCTCGAAGGGATCAATGCAGCATGGTTATAGTGTGGGGGAAAGAGGCAGTGAGGCGAGGGAGCCGCCTTTTAGATGGCATTTCTGAATACCTTGAGGAAAAAGAGAAATATTAAGAGCAGCAAGGACCACAGCAGTATAGTTAAAAATAAGCAAACTTGTAACGGGGTGAAATTATCAGATTTTTCTTGTAACTTGTCAAGGAGTGTGAGGGAGGTGCGCAGAGTCATATCAGAAATAGAAACAGTGCTAACGTTTCACTTTTCTCCCAATAGCAAAGATTAACTGTCTGGGAGAGCTCCAGTCAAGGTCAGAGAGGACAGTCAGGCTAAATAGAAGAGAATACCAAGAATGAATATATCATTCCATCAGAGCTTGGAAAAAAATATTTGTAATTTCACTGAACGTACTCTCCAACTTGATCTGGATTCGTATCTTTCAAAAGCATTACAGCAAGACTCTGATAATTCAGCAGCTGAAATCCTGAAGGTTCAGCACCTGGCTCACTCATTGGTTTGGAGTGTAAGTGGGATGTATGGTGGGGCTGGGGTCTGGAATGTGAGCCAGGTGCGCAGCCAGAGCCAGGATCGGGAACTAGGGTAGGATTGAGGGCGGAGCGGGGTCCACAGTGCTGGTATATTTCCCACTCCCTTTAAACGCACCGGATGCACTGGAAAATTTACTATACTAGTGTTTAACATGTAAAGCAGCAAAATAAAAGTGTGTTGGGGTATAATTTGGAGTAACATCCAAAAGTCTGGAAATTTTGCTTGTCTGATGCCAAAGTTCCAGGGGTGCTGGATTACTGGAGACTTACTCTAGAGTTTACTGGTCAGCACTTTCCACTCTCCCATTGATTCCCAATTGATGCACATCAGAATCAGAGTTAGTTTCTCCTAGAGAATTGACCTATTAATGTTTCCATCCAAATGTTTTTGTTTAATATACCCAAGATTGCCAATAAGGACAAAAATATCATTCATTTTAGGTCGGTTCAACTCAACTATAGGCAAGATAAAAGTAGTAAAAAGAAGCAGCTAACCAAGGCGAGGTCCTGATGTCCAAATGAAAGAAGTCAGAGGTCATTTGGTATATAACCAATTTCCAATTTCTAATAAGTCTGATTTTTAAACAAGGAAAATATGACCGCAGACGTAAAATGGTCCATGAAAATATGTGCAAAAGAGCAAGTCTCCTAAAACTGGCTATAAAACCTGGAGTGGATTTCTCCAACATTTGTCCGATATAGGCATTGACAAGGTAAAGGTGAAATAAACAAAATAAACTTTCTTTGACCATTCTGGCTAAATACAGAGTTTAAAATAGGTAAATCATACTTGTTGAAGTTTTATCTAATACTACTGATGTATAACTATTAAAACATTAAACAAAAACTCTTTGGAATCAAGATGGTTCTAAGATGAACCCATGCAGAATTTAAATGTTACTCAAAGAGTGAAATCAAATCAACCATCAACGACAACCTTGGCAACCCAGTAACTGAGCCAGGGACAGGCACACAGCGGGAAGATTAGCAATTTTCTGTGCATGGCTTTTGCTGATTAAACTTCAGCAGTATCCCAACACACATATGGCGTTTCCTAAATCTTAGTTCTAGGCAAGCTGCTACTAAGTTTGGTAGATCTAGTTGAGTATACTTTGCCTTTATGGAGTCAAGTGCACCATAACAGACAAACTGTAATTCTAACTGTGTGGTTTTCCCAACATCTTATGATGATCAGTCACCAAAGGTCATTGAGCCATGAAAATAACTGATCTGGTTAAACTTCACTTATAATGCTTCCCTACATTTGTAGTACGATTCTTCCTCTGTGGGAATAGTGGATAGATTGGCCCTACTAAATTAAGATTAGAAGAGAAAAATGTGAATATCATTGGGGACTTTTGGTACCTAATGTATGTGGACTGAGCACTACTACAAAGTGAATCGAATAACTGAAAATCTTCATGCTCACTCTTTTACTTGAAGTTCATTTTCATTTAAGTAGTATATAGTTGCTGGCCTCGTTTACAGACCAAAGCATTTTAGATGGAAGATTTGGACCTGCTTTTTAATCTCTCATTTCCATTTTGTCAAACATCATTCATTTTATTGATAAAAAAAGTGACTGTTTACCATTTAGTAAAAAAAAACTTGCAACAAAATAAATAGATATAATGAATGAAAACTTGGATTCAATAATTTTGAGTGGGTTGTAGTTTAGAAGACTTCCATAGTGTTATAGATAGGAGCGAAAAGTTGTCACCGATAGTGCTTGAAAAGTGTATCATAACTCACTGGTATCTTCTAATGGCAGGAATGATTTGCAGAACTTTACAGCACAGAAGCCATTTGGCCAATTGTGTGTGAGACATACTCTCTTTGGTCAAGCATTGTGCTCAAACGATAGGAAGAAATACTGTTCCTTCAGTAAAAGTCATCAAGTGTCAGAGGCTTTCCAATGCTTTACTGGATTACAGCTCAAGTCTTTGCCTGGTAGCGACGATTTACTTCAAAGGAACAGTGAGGCACGCAATATCAAAGCTCCAGGAAGTCTGGACAATAAAACTTAACATTAGATCTTTCAGAGAAGACTAGATCTGAATAAAAAAAAGCATGCAGACTTGTTTTCAGATCTTTACTATATAAAAAAAATACAAAATGCAAAACTTGGTAAAAAAAATAATTGCTAAAACCCAAGAGGAGGCTAAAGCTACATAGCAACAAAACTAATAAAGGTTATTTAAACGTTCCCAGCTGTAGAAGACAATGGGTTACACCTGCTGCCTGGCAGTGGAGGAAGGCAATGTGGAACCAAAGCTATGAAATGACTGGAAGGTGGTGAAGATGACCAATCTCCAAAGGGCTCATTAGCCCTTCTCCATATATGGAGAATATAGTGGCTAGTGAGATTAATAGTGTTTCTCCTGATGAGGGAAATAATTCATAAGATAATGTCGATAGTTCTGGTCAGAGATGAAATTTGTAGGGACATTGCTGTCTCACAGTTCTTCAATGAGGCTGTCAAATTTATGCGAGAGGCAGGATACAAATAATAAATTCGGTAATTTGATGATAAGGTTGTTGACCTCCTTGTGAAGTGGCACAGCAAGCCTGGGAAGGCGGTGGTGCCTTACAAGTCTTCAGCTGTGAGGAATGGCAGGAGAATTCAATTGGAGCCTATTGAAGGGCTAATGTCCCAAATGATTCTACTTTTTGGTAATGCAAGAATTTTCATTTGTACAAAAGAATAAATAGAACAAATGAGAGAAAAATCAAAATATTGTGGTTGCTGAAATCTGAAAAAAAAAGGAGACAGCAGGTCAGCCAACACCCATAGAGAGGGGAAAAAAGTTAATGTTTTAGGTCAATGATCATACATAAGAACTAGAAAAAACTTGTTTATTGCATTTTTCAGTCCTTATGAGTGGTCACTGAAAAGTTAACTCTCCCTCTCCTCAGGGAGAGCAAAGGAGGACAAATGGACAGTGCATTTCTATCAGTTCAATGGAATTCAAACTAATCTCTTTGACTGGTGCTGAATGTTGAAATCTTAAGTATCCTGAAATAAATGGCTTGTTGGACTCAGCCTGTGTGATATAAAGAACTATCTATGCAGAAAAGATATATTTTGTGACTCAAATTTCCAATACATATAGATATTAATTTACATAAATTAAAAAACAAGCTTGCGTTGAAGTAGAACAGGAAATAATGCACTAAGTATCTGATCTTCTCCTGGAAGGTTGATGGGCAGTCTGAGTTGGGTATTATAAAAAGGGACTGCTTTCATTGTACATCAGGATTAAAACCACCTTATAGTTTTTATGATGTTGTGTTGACTCTTCTGTCAATTTCCACAGCAGTTCCATTAATCCCTACACTGGGAAGGCCCCTAAAAATGATGTAAAAGAATAAATTAACACACAGACATGTGAAAAGAAAGAACGAATATTATCAGATAAAAGTTACCATGCAGACAATGAATTAGCATGGAAAGCAAAATTTCAGTTTTGCAAGGCAGAAAGAATTTATTAAAATTTATTTTGCAATCACAACTCTGAAAAATGACATGCCACCCTACTGTTGGTGACGGGGTGTCAGTTCCCTCATCGTTTATGTCTACGCTGGCACTGACTGTGCATAAATTCAACTGTTTTGTGTTAAGGAACTGAGGTGGAGACAAATTCTGAACAGAACAGCTCCAGAAGCAGGACAAAACACCAACTGTGCCAAACTGTGCTGGCTGACAGTAATCCCAGTTCAAAAGCAATCATTGTGTGCATGACAAGATCCCTGAAAACCATATGAAATGAGAAGCAGTTTAAATTTTGCCAGATTCAGTGAAAAAAAAAGAACGTGATCCAGAAGGACAAGTGTTAAACATAATATGATTAAGTAGATGTACTATTTCTGGAGGTATCAGGTTTACTTATCAGTGCTTCAGGTGTCACCGTCGTTACAATTACGTTTTAGTTTTTCCATGCCTACTAAAATACTTTGCTGATTTCTCCTTCCCCTAGCATTTACCATGTTAAAAAGAACAAGCCGATTTTTAATACTGTCAGGATTATGAGCCATACCGTTGTGACTGGAGCGCTATAAGGACTGAATTTTCTGTTCCCGTTTCATTAGCTATTATATATTCTTCTGCTGGCTGTTGCATATGTGCAACTGCTTCCTGTGCCTGCTGCTTCTGCGTTGAGCCCCTGACTGTGAGGAACTGTGCCAGTCGTGCTCTTTCTCTGACAGATTCAGCTAATTTCTCCCAGGCATCTGTCGACATCACCGAACTGAACTCGTCTTCAAAGCCAGGGCGCTCCTCATAAAATAATAAATGTCTTGAGCGAACTGTGGGAAATAAAGTTATCAGAATTTAAGGCTACATTTTTACACTCACAAAACCACGTCAATCTGTAAGCAGTGTTCTTATTAAATCAGTAACCAGTGTTACATGATAACTTATTTCATTTATTATACTGGCAAAATATCAAATGCCAACATAGAATACTGCTGCAGATTTTTTAAAAATATATTTACACAAAGGTCTCCAAGGTTGTTATATTTCTGGCTCTGTGGTTTAAGCATTTGAAATGGCAATTACAATTATGCATTTTAGATTTTTCTACATAAAGAAAATGTATTTTTGAAACGATAACTGCGTTTTTTTTTCAATTGATATAGGGCTAGTTCTCCAGCACAGGAACACAAGACAATAGGAGCAGGAGTAGACCACCAGGCCCCTCAAGCCTGCCCCACCATCCAATATGATCATAGCTGATCTACGCTGGCCTCAACTCCTCTTCTGTACCAGTTCCCCATAAACCTTAATTCCTCGATCTTTCAAAAACGTATCTACCTCCAATTTAAATACTTCTAATCATCTAGCTTCCATAACTCTCTTGGGAAGAGACTTCCTGAGACTCAATCCCCTTTGTGAGAAGAAATTTCTACGCATCCCCGGTTTTAAATGACCGGCCACTTATAGAATGTGGAAAGGTGCCCATGATCTTGTGGCAGGCCCTTCGGCCCACGATGTCTGTGCCGACCACAATGCCAAATTAAACTAATCCCATCTGCCTGCACATGATCCACATATAGAACAGCACAGGAACAACTTGTAACAACTTATCGTGTAACAATATCCCCTTGTTCATACTCTCCCATGAATGAAAACATCTCAACATCTCTCCCGTTATGCCTCCTTATGATCTTGTATGTTTCAATAAGGTTAGGCCTCATTCTCCTAAACTCCGAAGAATACACACCTAAACTGTTCAGCTTCACTTTATAAGGGAAGATGGAAGGGATATTGGGGATAGGGCAATTGACTTCAGTGTGCTGGACCAGAATCCTGTGGTATAGTCAGCCACATGGTTGCTGCACAGCTGAATGGGGGCCCCCAGGATATTGGTAGCAAGGATTAGTCAGACCTGGTAATTTTTATCCCCTATGCTGAGATGAGTTTCAACTCTCTAACCAAGGCCTGCTTCATTGTGTGTCATGGGCCTCGGTGAAATTACATCTTAAAATTCCCTTTGTCTCCTGGAAGTTAAATGCAGTATGGTCAGGAGTCCATTAAAATTTTCAAGGGATGCCTATACCAGATCATTATTTTCACAATTAGGAATTTAAAAGCGTTGCTTTAGGATTATGGTTTCTGGGAATTGAAGCCTTCCACTGAGATATATTATTGTTCTACAAAAGTAAAGTTAACCAATTCAAATCTCAAAGTGAAACACAAATATCAGCAACTTAAGCAAGTCTGGAAAGAGCTACTGGACATTTAATGTTTAAACACTATCAGCACAGCACTAACTGCAACACTGTTGAGCTGGATTTGTTTATAGATGCTGGGTATGACTGTTGTGCTCAAAATAATGATTGTGATTTTGCAGGGAATTGCTGGCAGTTCCATTATTACTGAATTCCCAGTAAATGGTATTGTGACATGGATTATCAAGTATGTATGTGCAAACATGGAAGTCCCCAAACTTCCTGACAGCCGACAGCTCTCCAATAATGTATTCCTTGTGGAGAGGAATGGCTTTGTAGAATTCTGTTTTGTTAATTTATACTTTTTTTTAAATTGGTTCAATTTATTTGGACATTTAACATTTTTCTGTCGTGCATTTAAGAATCATGTTAAAAACACATTTGTACAGTTTGAATAACTTGTAATGATTTCTTAATGCTATGAACGTCAAAAAAAAACAAATATTCTGAAGTTTTCACAGTTGGCTATGCCAAGGTGTACGGCTTAGCTGCTTGTCAACTTTTTTGTTCTAGCACTGTCCCCTTCACCTCCTCCCTTTCCCCTCCGAGTGATCCACAGAAATTCAGCAGCGTAGGGCCTTGCCATTCAGAATGCAATTAGCTTCCGCTAACGTGGCCTTTGGAAGTTCCTCTCCGGATAAGGAAGAAATAATAAATGGTGGGCAAAATTATATTTACAAGAGGAAATTTATTTTCTATTAAATATCGAGTTTATATGTACAAAAAATAATAACCCGCATACTAACACATGGAATAAATAAAAATCGCTTCAGAATATTAAAACAGGGAGATGGGACACATAAGGTATCACTATATGCAGATGACCTGTTACTTTATGTCTCTAACCCTGAGGAATCCATCCCTTCAGCATTATCATTGCTTGCTCAATTTAGTGGTTTCTCTGGTTTTAAACTAAATCTTAATAAAAGTGAGCTTTTCCCATTAAATATGCAAGTTCCAATCTATAGGCAATTAACATTTAGATTAGTGACTGATTATTTTACTTATTTAGATGTTAAAATTACCAAGAAGTATAAGGACTTATTTAAAGTTAACTTTTTACCCTTAATTGATCATGTTAAACAATTGCTTACTAAATGGTCCCCACTGTCCTTATCACTGATTGGTCGAATCAATGCTGTTAAGATGACTATTTTACCTAAATTTCTGTATCTATTTCAGGCGGTTCCAACCTTTATCTCTAAATCCTTTTTTGATATTATTGATTCTAAAATTCATTCATATATATGGCAGAATAAAAACCCAAGGTTAAGTAAGAAATATTTACAGAAATTAAAAAAGGATGGCGGTATGGCTTTGCCGAATTTTAGATTTTACTACTGGGCAATTAATATTCAAAATTTAATTTTTTGGACAAGATTTAGATGTAACTCAATGTCCACGATGGGTGTATCTTGAGCGTAAGTCAGTACAAGGGTTTTCATTGGCTTCTATCTTAGGGGCCTCGCTCCCCTTTGCACTTACTAAATTGAATAAACACATTATTAATCCAATAAATAAACACAATACAAATATGGTTTCAATTTTGTAAATTTTTTGGATTGAAAAAATTTATCTTAGAGTCATTCTATCTAATTTTTTCTTTCAACCATCTAGAATTGATCTAGCTTTTCTTTTATGGAAAATGAAGGGAATAACATGTTTTCATGATCTATTCGTTGATAACTGTTTTTTGTCTTTTGAACAGTTGTCTAATAAATACAATTTGCCTCGATCACATTTTTTTTAAAGATATTTACAAATTAGAAACTTTTTAAAATGTTACTCTACCTACTTGCCCGATATATCCAATTGAAATTGCAGAAAATATTTTAGGTTTTAACCCTTATCAAAAGGGCTTGATAGCAATAATTTATGATTTGATTATGAAAATACGTTTAGAGATACTGGATAAAATTAAGAATGAATGGGAAAGAGAACTTCAGATAGCTCTACCTATAGAGACATGGAAGAAAATTCTTCAATTAGTTAATACCTCTTCAATGTGTGCCAGACACTCTCTAATACAGTTTAAGGTGGTTCATAGGACCCATATGTCTAAGGATAAGTTAGCTCACTTTTATAACCATATAAATCCTATCTGTGATAGATGTAATTCGAAGGTGGCTTCCCTGACACATATGTTTTGGTCCTGCCCTCTTTTGGAAAAATATTGGAAAGATATTTTTGATATCATCTCAGTGGTATTGAATATTGATCTTTCGGTTACCAGTGATGGATTCTGGCCATTTATCTGCCTCAGTTTGTTGTATGATTGCACTTGTTACATTAATAGCTGGAAGATCCATTCTACTTAAATGGAAAGATCCTAAACCCCCTACTACATTACAATGGTTTTCCCAAACTATGACATGTTTAAACTTAGAAAAAATTAGGAGTGGTACTGTTGATCCTTCGGTTAATTTTGAAGAAACCTGGAGCCCATTTATCCAGCATTTTCATATGATGTAAGCTGACTTTTCCGAATCCTTCCCAATAGTTTTCTATTTGAATGTAGAGGAGCGGAGTTAATGACATAATAATTTTTTTTTAAATCAATGAAATACGACAGCCCAGCTTTTGTTTAGTTCTTGGTTAGTTTTTGTTTATTATTACCATTCATTTTGTTTTGTTACTTTTTTTTAGTTTGGGGCTTTTTTTCCCTCATATAATCAAATTTCTTTTATATCTTTTTCATGTTCAATTATTAAGAGATTGGGAGGTTCAGATTACATTTTACTCCTTATGTTTGTATACGTTAACTGTTATTATTGTAGTCCCGATCTCTTTATATCATGTGTATAATTGGTACTGTTATGTAGATCAATTTGAAATTAATAAAAACATTGGAAAAGAAAAAAAGAATATTAAAACAGTTTTTGCTATTGATTCACATGGATACTAAGTGATACAGCGTGGTAACAGGCCCTTCAGCCCACCAAGTCTGCCCCGACCATCAGCCATCCACTTACACTAATCCTACATTAATGGCACTTAATTCTCCCCACATTCCCATCAACTCCCCCCAGATTCTACCCCCTCACCCACACACTGGGGACAATTTACAGCGGCCAATCAACCTTCCAATCCGCACGTCTTTGGGACGTGGGAGGAATCTGGAGAACCCAGAGGAAAGTCACGTGGTCACAGGGAAAGCGTCCAAAATCTACACAGACAGCACCGGAGGTCAAGATTGAAATGGGGTCTCTGGAGCGGAGAGGTAGCGACTCTATTAGCTGTGCCACCCTATTTTCTATTTCTCTATTAAAATCAAATGCTATTTCCCTTCATTTGATAATTAACAAACAGGTAAGCATTGATTAATGTTACATACTAAAACAAATTGGAAATTATGTTGAGAGTAAGGAGGAAATACAGCAAGAAGCTAACTGTTTCTGGACTATTGCAGGCACTGATGAACATTAGTAATCCCCTGCAATACAGCCAATATTGACAGAATAGAAATGCAGCTGCAGGTAAATAAGGTTAATGCTGCTTTTAAGGTCGATCTATCCAGCTAGTTTTGTAATGAGCACAACTAAGGTGCTTAATTATTTTGTCACAACATCGTGGACCGAAGGGCCTGTTCCTGTGCTCTGCTGTTCTGTGTTCTAATAGCAAGGATGAAGAACAGAAGAAAACACAAATGTACCAGCTCCACCTGAATAAAATCACAACTACTCCCTTCAAACCCTTCTCTCTCCAGAAACATATCTACTGGTTTGTGCTTGAGGTGTGTTGAGCAGCTGGTAAACAATGGGCTAATGAACATACCCTGTGGGACTGCCACTGGGATTTAGTGGTACCCAAGGCCAAGGGATTTGTGTATTACTGTGCATTCAAGGCCTTTGTTTGTGCACAATCCATAAAATCAGGCCCAGGTCCGTCGTGTTGTGGAGGGAGGCCAAGGGTAGTAGGAGATTGGAAGAGGGGAGGAAGAGAGTTGGGGTCAATCAATCAATCGAGGGATGAGGGCAGAGGACCAGGGATTGTGGGGTGTAGGATCAATAGTTGGGGCATTTAAATGAGTGGTAGCCAGGGCTGAGATTGATGGTTGGGCTACTGGAGACTGGCAGATGGCAGTCCGGTTGGAGGCGATCGGGGGTTGAAGGACATAAAGGCTGCTTGATAGACCGACCTGCTTGAGGATGGGTTGGTCAAGCTTGGGAAACCCAAAGGATAAGTGGATAGGTAACTTAAAAGGGGACATAATTTGGTTGGGCCTCCAGCACTGGTCTCCATTAGGCACTGTTAAAGCCTGCCTTTGCATGAGTGGCCCGTGAGTGGCATGGTCTACCCACTGGTCTACGAGCAGATGGAAGTTATGGATGTGGTATCTAGGCAGACTTACATGCCACTGGGCACTGCTGCATATGTCCAGGGTACTCCAGATCCACAGAGGACCTGAAATAAAAGTCATGGACTCCACGTAATAGCCATGAAGTCTCCAGTTTTTGAAAATGTAAAAAGGATCATGTGGCACACAAAAACTTGGCACCACATATTCCAATTTCCAGATAACCTAGTTGTTTTTCCAACCTTTTAGTACTTTCTGTTTTATTGCTGCTTTTGTAACTAATTCCACAATTCATGTGGAATTCATTGAGCCATTTCTGATAATGAACAACTGGCTGTATTGAAGGTTGTTAATGCCCTTCATAATCCTTGAAACTTCAATTAGGGTCAATACCATCTTAAACATAAATCAAACCTTTAGCAGAAAACTGTCTCAAAAAACCTCAACGAAGCAAAATTAGAGAAAAACAAACACCAAATGATAAAAACAGATAATTAGGAGAACCAAACAATAATAAATATGGATTTTAAATGGGATCTTGAAGAAAGAAAATGAAGTAAAAATGTGGAATAATTTAGGGAGAGAATTCCAGAAAGTACATACCACCAGGCTAAATGCATGATATCACAGAGAAAGTGTCCTGAGGGTTGTAGAACTGGAAATATTTACCATGAAAAGCATTGTAAATTTGAGGTTTGGGGGACTGGGACCCAATGATTGATATTGGGACAGCTGCAAGGTAGGAGACGTGTATCAGATTTGATGAACTGAACCTTATGGAGGGTGGAAGACTCTCTGGGAGAATGTTGGTTATCTTGAAGTCCACTTTTTATTTCCATTGAAAGGACAAACTTTTCAGAAGTTAAATGGCTAATACTTACCTGAAAATGAACCTCTTTACAAGTAACATCTATTAAAATGATATATACAGTAGAAGAGGAAACTGCAGAACTAATTTGGAAGGGTTGGTAAACAAACTGATTATTTTCATTGGATAATCACTGCTTATTTTCAGCTGTTATGATCAGATCTTACAATCACAAAGCAAAGGGTGGAAAGTACCACAACTCAATGACTCCTTAAGCATGAAGGTAGTTGGAGAATTTATCCCATGTCAGACACATCCACAGCTAGTTCACTTTGAACTAAATTTTACTAATTGTCTAAGTTCCCATATAACACATTCTAACCCAGTCATTGTTGACAGACTGTAGCCACCTCATATTTTGGGATGGCATATAATATGTAAATGGAACTGATAATGGAATACAATTTTCATAAAAAGGCTAGAACACATTTTATATGTAAATAATAGTGACTAATACTGATTTAGATATTAATCATACATGTACCAGTTTGTTCCATCAACAATCTCATTGGACAAATAAATTTGCGAATTCTGCACAATTGCTGCAAGTGCACGTGTTCCTGATTGGAATTAATTGATTTAAGTTTAATCATCTCCATCATTTTGCTTCCTTTTCCAGTTATCTAACTGTTACAATGGGTGAAAAATTGTAATGATTTGCAGTCTGGATTCAAATTACAAGTGCAGTCAGGTTACACCAGACTGAATTCCCCAGATCATATGCAAGAACTGTAGGCTGCCTGTGCTCTGGATGTCATTAATCAAAAAAAAACAAGGTACAGAACCTTTAACAGCTTCATATCACCACTATAAAATCCTGGCTAATTGTCCACAACTTATTATGAAATGTCCTTGAGGTACACCAGAAGTAGTTGAAATTAGTCTTTCTGGTGAAGGTGCTCCCACTGTGCTACTGGGAAGATTGAACAGTGATGAGGCAATGGAGATACATTTTCGTCAGGTTTGTGTGCAACTTGGAGGAGAATCTGTAGGTAGTGGTGCTCCTTGGCTCCTGCTACCCTGGTCCCTAGTAGTAAAAGTCACGGGTTTGGGAGGTGCATTTTGTACATGGTACACATTGTAGACACTGTGTACCATTGGTGGAAGGAATGAATGTTTTGGGTGGTGAATGGAGTATCAATCGAGCTGGCTGCTTGTCCTGGATGGTATCAAGCTTCTTGCATATTGTTGGAGAGCACTACGATGCCTAGGACTGTTTTGTTAAGTGGTCCTCTGCTAAAATCTTCAGTAATGGGTAAAACTGGAACCAGACCAGATGCTGGACATTTTCAACACTGCGATGTGCTGCCCAGTACACCCTCTGGAGGTTAAGATGCTTAGATTGGGATGGGGTGGTGGGATGAAGTATGAATGGTGGGGGTGGGGATGGGAAGTGATGGCAGGGGCTGTAGGCCTAATCAGACACTGTAATGCGGCCATGAATGGTAGTTTGAAAACTGGGAGGGGAAGGTTGCAGCGGGGAGAGGAATGGATTATTTCATCAGTTGGGAAGGAAGGAAAGAGAGCAAACTCAGGTGAGACTGGTAGTTCAGTAGGTTTGAGAGGTGGATGAAATAGGAGAACAGCAGTTCAGAGACAAGAATGGAATGGATTGGGACAGACTTTCAATGGGGATATCACAGGACAAGCAGAGGAGTTCAGTGATCACAATAACTTTGATAATGGGTAAAAACAGGGAAGAAAAAACAAATAGAAAAAGTCACTTTGCATGTCAATCCTGTCTTTTCCAAAAGACCATGTTCGTGTGCATTAGTGAATCTTTTAACCTTGAAGGAAACTTTATACTATAGTTTTACTTGTTAAATTAAATCACTAAAATTTCTCAGTCCCCAGAAACAGTCAAACAGAATGGGGGGAAAATAGAGTTAAGATGGCATCTACAATATTCAGCCCTGATGTGGAGAGCTCCCATTTTATTCTACTGCTCTCAGTTACAGACAGGTCAGTTTTCTATGGGATATTTGTTAATATATATGGCCATCATTGTTTTTAACCTTGTATTTGGTAATATTCACCTCTTTCTGGGGAGAGGAAAAGATCAAACGTGCTGGTTATTTCTGATGGAAGTCTATCTCATGTATCCGCTTTTCATTTTTCAAGGAAAGATTACAGTCTTTGGGGTGGGTGAAGAAGAAATTTATTAAAATGGGACTTTAATTGCTATGCAGATGAAAGGTAGGGTTCTTTTCCTTGGAACTGAAGGGGTTGGGGGGGGGGAGGGAATCTGATATTTTAAATCATGAATGGAATAGACAGAGTAGATAAGAGGGAAACTGTTCTCACTGGCAGGGGAATGAAGAACTGGAGAACATGAAAAGAAGGTGATTGGTGAAAGAATCAAAAATTATGAAGTTTTTTTTTAGTTTAAATGCAATGAGCAGAATACCTTGCTGGGAAATCAGTGGAGACAAATTCAATTGCAGCATTTAAAATGGAGCTGAATGAGTATTGGGAAGGAAAGAATTTCCAGGGCTTTGGGGTCAGCTGGATTGTTCTTATGAAGAGCTAGCATAGACTTGACTGGCTGAATAGCTGCCTTTTGTGCTGTCTCTATTCTGTGGATTGGTAATATGGCTGCTATCAGTATTATTCAACTCCATCAGAAATCAAACAGCAAATGTCAGTGCATTCCAGTCTCCTGACTTCCTTTTAGAGATTGACTGCCTTTTACTTACCAGTGGCTGCATAGGATTCTTGTGTGGAATCTTGAACGGGTACAACTGTTTTTGTCACAGAAGATGAGAATGGGTCGAATTTGTTACTTATACCTCCCAATGCAATGGCAAAACACAGCACCACAATCTGCAACAGCAAGAAAATCAGAAGTTTAGAATGATCACAGAGACAAAAAACAGTGATTTTATTAAAGGATGGTTGACAGCACAGAGCAAGTTTTATCTTACTGTTGTTGGTTGATGTGATAGTACAGTCTATAATATTAATTCAAAGTCACCCAAATATATGATTCAGCAATTCTGAGAACTAGATTCCCACTATTATTAATATTGTTTGGCTAAACTATTAGATACATCTTAATGGAAATAAATATCAAAGAGAAAGCTATAGCATTGTTAATTAATAGCAAGGTTGAGCTGACCCATTCACAAGATTAGGAAACAGGGCTAGAGGTGGAAGGAGGGGCAATGGGATGGATTGCTGGGCTCCTGAACAGATAAAACTGCTTTAAAAACATGCAAATATCCAGTGGGAAAGCAAAATGGTGGTGAGCCTGGCCAACTTGTAGCACAGGCTAACCCGAGGCCCATAACTACAACATGACTGGTAATGCTAACTTGACTTCCCATTATAAATAGTGGAAAATTTACTCTAGTCCACAGTCTCCAGATATGGCAGATACCAATGAATGGGTGACAACACAGACTGAGAGAAATGCTCTGCCATTATTTTGGATAATGGGAAAATTGCAGTCCAATATGATTGAGCGTGAAATTTTGTTATAGATGTAAAAGTCACAAAATAAAAATACAGATGTTAACAGAATAGTAATCCACTATTCTAATCAGTAAAGAAATTTAGGGTTACAATGGATAAATCAGTAAAACTCAGCTGAAATCTTATTTGGTAATGCTGCATTTTAGTGTTTTTTTTACTACATTTACAGTATATACAAATAGTTGTCAAACATTGCCTATATTATGCCACATATGGTACAGCTGGTCCATCAAAAGGACTAGAATAGCTAGATACCCTGCACTGCTTAAATGGTATGTTAATCCACAGAATCATCCTGACCAATAATGCATTGTGATAGAGTCGGAGAGATACAGCAAGAGAAACAGGCGCTTCAGCCCAGAGTTCAGGTTGACCATCAAGCCCCATTTTTACAGGAATCCTACCTTAAACCCATTGTATTCTCCCAACATTCCATTAACTTGCCCACAGAGTGAATCACCCACCTCCACACTAAAAGCAATTTACAATGGCCAACTAATCTAACAACCTGCATAATTTTGAGATGTGAAACGAAACTGGAACGCCCAAGGGAAACCCACATGGGTCACAGGGAGAGCGTGCAATCTTCCACACAGACAGCAGCGGAGGTCAGCATTGGACCCGGGTTGCTGGAACTGTGACGTAGCAGCTCCTCCGTGGCGCCCTTATTTGTGGTGAAAGGTTATCGACCCAAAACATTGACATGGTTTTGTTTTCCACAGATAACTCCTGAACTGCTGAGTATTTCCAGCATTTTCTGTTCTTATTTCTTATTGCTAACATGCACAGTATTTTGTTTTTCAATCCATTGCTTTAGCATGAATTCTCATGTTAAGATTCCATAAAGGCTCAAGTTAAGGAAGAGTAAACACCAGTGATAGCCATCTCATGATTTTGGGCAAAGCAGAGCAGATATAGTGATGAACGCAATCTGATTTGGTTGACAGAAGACCAAATAACATCTTACTTTCCCACATAGTGCACAAAATGACTATTTGCTGAACTGGGACAAATTAACATGAGTCAATTGTTGGGGAAACAGAACAGTACCTCAGTGGACACACCTACTCTACACATCAGGGCAAGATAAAGACAGCAATAAAGGGATAAAATATCATAAAATAAATTCCTGCTATAATTCTGCCCATAACCTGGCCTTACTCTCACGCACTGTATTAGAACAAGGAATCTTCAACAAAACAATATTGGTTTTTACCATCAGACAAGTGCTGGTTTGTGTACTGGCCATCTTGCAGGATCTGGGCACCTTCCCAGCCACCAGAACCTGGAGCCCCTGTAGCTGCTGGAGCAAGGACCTAAGAAGTAAAACATTTATCACCATCAGATAATGCCAGTGAAGACTTATGTATTAAAACTTTAAAAAGGTTATTTTTCTAGTTTAGTTTTCCCCTTAAGATTAACTTTGGCATACAGAAAACAACCAAATACAGATATGCACAATAGCATTGCCAATTTGGACAGACTGGTCGCTTTCTTCTTGGAGAGAGGTAATCGTTACTAGTTTCATGACAGATAGACAGACACTGCATTAATAATGTGACAAATGACAGTTCTGGAAAAGGAGACCAATGAGAGGCTAAGCATGTGGAAATTCAAACTTTAATCTAAAATTAAAACAGGAAGTAAATTATGTGTTGCCATAACTAAACAATTTAAAACCTTTGATGTGGTTCCATGCCCATTCCTTTGGCCGGGGGGTGGGGGGAGAGTGGGGATGGAAGGTGGACTCCCTACAAAGTGGATCCTTTCTTTTTTTCCTAAATTTCAGATTTGCAGGACTTGCACGGTTTTGCCTTTGCAAGTTTGTGGAATTATTATATAGCAGGTCTTACTTAATGTGGAAAAGCAATTCAATATGCACTGCTCCGTGTACTAAAAACCTGAAGCTACTTGGGTCCAAAATGACCAAACAGCCAGAAGATGACCTTTCAAACAGCATTAATATTAATTGCAGGGAGATGCTGTCTGAAGGTTGAAAACACAAGCTACTTAGTTCAGTGGCAATTAGAGATGTGCAATAAATACTGACTTTTATCAATCATATCCACATCCCATGAATGAATGCAAAAGAAATTCCTGGCAGATCAAAGGCTAATGAGATATTTGAACCTTTGGTCTGAGAGATGACGACCAGCAGTTACACAGTTGATTGAGATATCGGCAATGATTGTAGCTAGAGCACACTTATTGTCTCGAAATTGGTCAGCACTTCTAAAGGTTAATACTCAGGGTTGGTTTGTGTTGGGCTACAGCTTTGTTCAGGCTGGCTTTTCTAATATGGGACTGTTAGTAACCCAGCTCCTCCATCTTCAACCACCTCCTGGCTCCTTCCCTCCCCTCCCCTCCCCTCCTCCCACTTCGTGCCCCATCCCTCTCTCCTTGCTCACCTCTCATTTCTTTCCTTCTCCCTCAACCCTAATCCTTCTTTCCCTTGGCTACATCAGGAGCAAGGTTTAGCTGGATGTTGTGGGCAAGTTCTGTTTTCAGTAGGGCTTATTGAACCTTGCCCTGAAGGAATTACTCCAGTGGTTCTCGGAAGCCCTCACTGGGTGGAGGTCTTTATTTCAAGTTAATGGCCAGTCAACACTCTGTAGTCAGGATTCAGCAATTAAGCATTGTTCTTGGACTATGTCTGATATTTTATACTGATCTAGAATAACTTAATGGACAGGTTAAAAAGTGATTCCATTGTTTTGTTTTTAAAATGAGTCCACTATAAGATATGTTTATTAGTCACATGTACATTAAAACAAACAGTGAAATACATCTTTTTGCATAGTGTTCTGGAGGCAGCCTGCAAGTGCCGCCACGCTTCCGGCGCCAACATAGCATGCCCACAACTTCCTAACCCGTACGTCTTTGGAATGTGGGAGGAAACCGGAGCACCCGGAGGAAACCCACGCAGACACACAGAGAGAACGTACAAACTCCTTACAGACAGCAGCGGGAATTGAACACTGGGTCACTGGCACTGTAATAGCGTCACGCTAACTGCTACACTACCGCGTTCATGATATGTGCCTTCAGAATATGAAATGTGCATGTCAGAAAGTTGTGTAATATTAGGAAGAAAGATATTAATTTGGTTGTCTGAAGAGAGTAAACAATAGTATGCATAAATATCTAATCTGTCATTTAGTATCAACATCAATGGTGTGTCAACTATTAATACTTTGTTAACAGGTATCACACAGATTTCAATCAAAATAGGAAAGAGAACAGACTGGGCCTCCATTCTGATACCCGTGCTAATAGTGGGACACCCACACTTCTCCCCTCAGAAGTCCCAGTTTCCGGTGCAGGCATGAGTCTGGTCCAAACGCTACTGCTTCCACCTCACTGCCCGAGCTGGCAGCTACCCCAGCATTGCACCAGTGAACTCCTTTGCCTAGAAATTGGGTTTCACGTACTTATGACGTGCTAAAACATCATTGTGTTTAGCGCTGTCAGAAGGTCTAACATGACAACATGTATCACAAGAGGGTGCCCAGTCCAATTTCACTATTTCACCCCAAAGTGATTGCTAGTGCTTTTTGTTTCAGGTAAGAAGTTCCAGGCTGGGAAGCCTGACCACTAAACTTGGTATGGTGGGATGTCAGGTGGAGCCAAATGAAAACCACACTTCTAATTGTTTTGACTGGTTATCAGATAAATGTCAAGGGCAGATCCTAACACACGTATTCCTGCCCAGTCTATTGGTGTTACCAATTCTACTGGTGCTAACATTGCTGCACAAACACAGCAGACCAAGTGTTGAGCTGAGTGCCATCATGCCCATAGCTGATAATGCCCTGGCCCCAGCCAGTAGTTTCCTTTAACTTACCCAACACCTGTCACTGGTGTTCACAACTTTGTGCAGCTGAGTTATATCAGCCAGTTTGTCCTTTGGGTTGGGGGGTTGGGACTGGGGTGGTGGGGGGCGTGGGGAGGAAATCTTCTGGATCATGGATGCAGTCTAAACCAGTCAGATTAGGCAGGAGGGAGGGAGTTCCTAAAAACAGGAATAGCCAGGAAAAGTTGAGCTACAGCCTGCCTGCAAAACCCTGCTGGAGGTTAACAGAGGTCCCAAAAGGGAGCTGGTAATAATCAGTGAAGACCTACTCAATTTATACTCGAGACCCTTTCGTCTGCCTAGATTCAGAAACACAAATGTTATGTACTCTTTCCCCTCAGAGATTGAGTTTGGCAGTAGTGTCATTCAGGCCCTTTATCTCACTGTACCCATGCTGGCCATCAAACTACCTATAGGAATCCCATTCTCCAGCATTTGACCAGAAGCTGCTTTGCCATGGTATTTCAAGTGCTCATCTAAGTACTGTCCAAAATGTTGTTGGAGTATCTGTCTCCACCTCCCCCTCTGGCATTGTAGTCCACTTCTGATTTAATTTGATTTTTACCACACACACAGATGAATTAAAGAAGCTCACTTCATTTCTTTTCCAAGCTTAACAGAAGCTGATATTCAGAACTTCATTCAAAGTCAATTAACACTATTTCTTTTGTTCCTCAATTGTTTGTAATGTAGCCCCAGGAATCCTCTGATATGGGACAAGGTGAACATGTACATTTATTTCATGAAGGTGTTTAAAAGTTTCAAAGTTTCTTAAGCAGGTGCACATAACAAATGACAGTCATAATTTTTGAAATACACTGTAAGCATTTTTGTTTAAGTGCAGCAGGCTACTTGTGATTGATGTGGGTCATTCTGTGAGGACAGTATGCTTTCTGCCTCCATGCTGCATTGATAGTACTGGTAGCCAAGCTTCCTGATGAAGGCAGTGTTTGGGACCACACAGGAACGAATCGTGTGGGGCAGGTAGCCAGTGATTTTAGGGCAACACAACATCCGGCCCAATAAAACTCAAAATGATACCAATCATTTCAAAGCTGGAAACTCTCAAGAAGCTGTCATTATATTTCTGCAGGATCTGGATCCATCATGACATGGACTTGCATCGTTTGCTTCAGCCCAAAACAGACTTCAGTTCCTCTCAGTCTCCAACATTCAGCAGATAGAAACCTGGACTGGACTGGTCACATCTCCTTGTTCTTCTCTACGAGCAGTACCTTATCCAAATGAACTCTTCTAACGATTATTTAAAAAAACTCACATGGTTAATTTCAATGCATTTTATTAAAAGCTGCTTGATAGTTCTGGCTTACGTAGAAATGTTCTAGATTTATTGTTAATTATCCTGTAAAAAAGGGGCAAATTAGTATAAAGTAACACACAAAAACACGGCACACTATTACCTGTTTGCTTTTTCCAGATTTTCCACCTTTTTACGGAGTTCACTGTTTTCATTTGAACAGGATTCTACCCTGGTAGGACACAAGTGGGACAATGATAAAAAGTATCAATTCTGCTGTTCTGAGAAGGAATGAACATCCTACCCAGCTTATTTGTGTTATCCAGGAAGAAAGTGACAAAGAATAATTTACTGAGATAAAGCAAATAGTATTTCAGCAAACCTGTTTTTTTTATATATAAAGAGAAATCAGCATACTATTTATCTTTCCAAATCTATTTTTTTCTTTCCCCTCCACAGATATGAAAGATGGACTATGTTGATCTCAAACTTCTATCATTTGCATTCCAAGCAAGTGGTGCTTTGTTATAAATCTCTTTTGGATGAGACTGGCACTTTCTTACAGTTGGGAACACAGGGACAATAATAGGCTATGTCATCCCTGGAGCTATTCTTCATTCAATTGGATCATGCCTGATCTGTGACACAACTCTACGTTTCTTATTACCTTCAAGTCACCAAATATCTCAGATTTAAAAGTAACAGCTGACTGAGTATTATTTGCCATTTGCCAATAGAAATTCTAGTTGCCCAAATGAGAGAAATTTGAAAGATCTCTTAATCTTTATAAAATACAGTATTAATTTTTAGACTATGACCCATTGTCCTAGGTTCCACAAACAATGGAAGTAATTTAAATCTATTTACTTTATCAGTTCCCCATGATATCATGAAAATTTCAATCAAATCATCCTTTTTAAGTTCCAGAGAATGCAGCAAATAGTTTTTTTTATTATTACAGCCTTTTGTTATAATGTAACCCTTGCATCCAGGTTTCATTCTGGTAATTTTGCACACTCCCTCCCTGGCCAATGTATCCTTCCTAAAATGCAGTGCCTCGAATTGCTTAAGGTACGTCAGGTGTGATCCATCTGGGCCTTTGCATAACTGCACACAACTTCTATCTCCTCGTAGCACATTAGACACAAAACCCAACACTATTGCCTTTGATTTTTTTTTCCTGAATCCATTCACATTTTCATGATTTATTGCTGTTCTATCCATTCCATCAATTTAACAACATATTTGTAATTTAGTACTTCCTAATATACTGCTTATAACATTGTCTGTTTTTGAATCTTAAGCAAATCTCTATTGCAACATCTAACTCAAAAAGATTTAAGAGTGTGTGTGTGTGTGAGCACGCGCACGTGGGATTGTGTGCGTGTACCGTATATAAAGCATAAAGTGTAATAAAGAAGAGTGGTGTGCTGCCGATACAATGAGAATTTTATGTAAATGAATGAAAGAGAGATAACTGAAACAAGGCACAAATAAAGGGCATAACTGGACACCAAAATTATTCCTGGTTACAAGGTATTCAGGAAAGATAGATGGAAATAAAAGATGGCAGTAGATTTAATAGTACTGGAGGGTGGATGTAATAGTAGTGGAGGGTGGATGTCTTCAGGAGTTCAAGGATTGATCAATTTGGGTAGAGTTAAGAAGCAATTGGGCACCTTTACTCTACTGGGTATTTTCTGAAGGCCACCAAATTGTTATGAATTAATGAAGGAGAACCAGCACAGATTTAATAATTAGGTTAATCAAACTGTTTGCCTTTGAGGTTTTTGAAGAGGTCAAAGACATGGCCTTTCAAAAGATGTTTTATGAAGTAAAAGGAAAGGGAGGCCAGCAATGTTTTCCACAAATTTCCAATGCAGAGAAATACTACATATTCTGGCAGGAAGAATGTCGAGAAACAATACTGGCTAAAGTGGTATAATTCTGTATGGGAAGCAGGAACAGAGAAACCTGGATGTACATTGTTTTGTTTTGCAGGGGGAAGGGCAGCTTGAAAAGGGGATCCTGGGTTTCATAAACTGAGCAAAAGACTAAATACTAAGAAGTTTTGTTGAATCTTTGCAACACACCAGTCTGACATTACAATACAAATTCTAGCCATCACACTTCAGAAAGGATGTGAAAGCTATAGAGAGAGTGCAGAAAAGCTTAAAATGGAATGGTTCAAGATATAGGGAATTTTGAGTTGTGAGGATAGTGTAAAGGTCAAGAGGAAACTTGGAGGTATATGTTGATGGGTTTAGAGGGGGGTAAATAGAGAGAGTCGCTTCTGTTAAGGTCAATGATCAGAAGATACAGAGTTAGGTCACTAGCCAACAATCCAGGGATGACAAAAGAATCATTTTTTTTTAAATATAGGGAGGAGTTATTATCCCAAATGCTCTCGAAGTGTGGTTGAAGAAGATTCAATTGCGGCTTTCAAAAGAGAATTGCAAGATACCTTGAAGTAAAAAAAATGCAGGGCTACAGGGAAAGAGTTGGGGGGGAATGGGACTGACTAAATTGAGTCTTTGCTGGTCCTGATAGAACATTGGGCTAATTAACTTGCTCCTGTGCTTTAACTGTTCTCCAATTCTAGTTGCAGCCTTAATATAGATCCTTGAGGGACCCAGCCTGTCATATACTGGCAATTTGAATACTTGACTATTATCCCTACCTGTTTTCTGCCTCTTGGCCATTTTAAAAACAAGTCTTCACCAATGCCAAGAAAGGGAATTCACACAATTGTAAAGATAGAATTTACACGTTATCAGTTCAATGTGCACAGCGACCGCTTCAAACTCCATTGATAATCTCAGTCTTATTATCTTGAACAAAGGTAGCTAATGCTAGCTTAACAACTTTGTTTTGTAGAACTGAGATAGCTTACCATATTTGTCTTTCCCACTACTTAGAAGGTAAATTGGAAAGGTGTCACCCTTTTGGGGCTGAGTATTAAAGTGATGGTAATGTCACCACACTTCATTCCTGACCAGTTTTCATGATTCAGAGTTTAGTACAGATGCCTTGATTCTTCCAACCAATGGTGAGCTCTCCGGTGCTAAGGTGAAGAACAGTTGCCATAAATCCCACAATACAACTCCAGAAACCATGACAAAGGGCTGCCAAGGGCCAGAAATATCAAGGTCTGGCCAGAACGTTCCACCCAAGGCCTTAGAGGTGAGACTCGCCAGGTAAGCATCTCTGAAGCAGACTTAAAGAGACGAGGCTACTCGTCATTTAAGACCATTTGCCATCACTGCACCACCAGTATGAAATAGACCACGAGCTTTGACACGGTGATTCCAGGAAGTGGCAACGACCAGTGTGAAAAGAATAAAAATGGACCAAGGTCACAGGTTTGTGTCACCACACGCACATAGTGCAGGCTGAAGGAATAGCCAGGAATGAATTTGGCAGGAGGACAAATCTCAATTAGAACAGTGACGAGGCAGAATTTTCTGACATCCCCTTGTGATTTTTCAGCAATGTTCATAGCTATTTCCCCTCAAGTTATCTATCCTTATCTCCCATACAGACGTCATTTTGACTATCCTGGGCTTACTGACAGAAGAGGTAGCTTATCCCATTTTACTCAAAAATTCAATAACCTATTTTTATTTCAACTCTTTTGAAACAAGCAATCAAATGAACTGAAGCTGATAATGAAGAATTGTACAGGAATGCAAAGGCTCCAGGTCATAAAGACTGGCCTAGAAATTCACTAATGTGAATTGGTCCTGCACAAGGATCTTGGCCTTCACTTTGGGTGCTGCACGTGGAGGAAATCTGCTCAATTCAGGGCCGTGGTCAGATTTGGGGAGTCACTGAGGTTATGTGGGGGGGGGGGGGGGTTGGGATAGGGAGATCCATGGTTTGTAAAGGAAGCTTGGGTAAGGATTGCCTGTCAGTTGATGAAGTATCAGTGGCTGGTAGTCAAAGTGAAGGGGAGTCAGTGAGTCAAGTGCCTGTCATCAGCATTTGAAGGTCTGGTACATCTGAAGGCAAGGGGCATTTCAGATAGGGCGACTGTACCTGCGGATGCTGGGTTGGGAAATTGGTGGCTGTCAGGCCTTGTGGTGGGGGGGGGGGGGGGGGGGGGGGGGGGGGGTGGGAGGGTGCGGGTGAGTTCATGTGAGGGTCACGTGCTTGGCAGAGTGATGTGGAGAAGATCAATCCCATGGATAAGGGTGGTGCACCGGGTGAAGTAAGCAAACTAGGGTTAGCAAGTGAATAAAATCAAAAGGAGGCCCCTGCCTCAGAGAGAACCTGCTCAGGGACACCCCTTTAAAACTTGCCATAGCAGAGCAAGCAGAATTATATCTGTTTGAGCATGGCCAAAACAAGGGTGCTTTTAGAACCACATGAACCAATTTCACCCCACACCACTGGGAATTGCATAATATTATGCTCGTCTGACGTGGAGAATAGATGACGTGTGAATGCATGAACTGCAACAAAGAGTGCTCAGTCGAATGTCTGGAAAGGAGAGATTCAACCCAAGAACTAAATCATAATTTTGTTCCAACTCCAGGAAAAATTAAATTTTCCTATGTGTAGCACTGAAAATAAAGCAAACCACACTATGTAGAACAATTTCTAGGACTTTCATATCATTCTTTCATCAAAATCGATATATTTTCCAAGTGCAGTTACTGTGGTTACCAAGAAAATATGTTTATTAATTTCCCAGCTTCATAGTTGTATTATCCTGCTGTGTGAGAGTCGGTTGAGCTTTTGCTGCACAATAATAAATGAATTATTTTTAGTTGTATTTTCATGGAATGTACAACTAGAATACAAATTATTCCTGGTCTTTTTGAAATAATGCAATGAGAATTTTTAAAACTCATCTTTCATCAGGACATAAACATCCAAAAAACAGCACCTCTAAAAAAGCAGCAATCTTTCACAGAAGAGGTGAGACTGCTATCGAGTAAGCAAACCTATCACAAAGAGGAAGAGGAGCCACATAAAATCAAGCAGGCTTAAATAAGTCGCACTTACTTTTTCTCCAGTGTATCCATGTATTCTTTCTTCTTCCTTCTGCTCTCTTGAGCGGAGATCTGCCAAAAACAAATATTAGAATCCTGGAGTAATACAGCACAGAAACAGGCCCTTTGGCCCAGCCTGTCCATGCCAAAGTGCCCACCCAAGCTAGTCCCCTTTGCCAGCGTTTGGTCCATATCCCTCCAAACTTTTTCCATCCATGTATCTGTGCAAATGTCTTTTAAATATTACTATTGTACCTGCCTCAACTACTGTCTCTGGCAGCTCGTTCCAAAGATGCACCATCCTGTGCATGAAGAAGCTGCCCCTCAGGTCCCTTTTAAATCTTTCCCCTCTCATCATAAACCTATGCCCTCTAGTTTTTGGTTCCCTTTCCCTGGGAAAAAGATTGCTTGCATTCACCCTATCTTTTTCCCTCATGATTTTATACACCTCTATAAAAGGTCACCCCTCAGTCTCCTAAGTTCCAAGGAATAAAGTCCTAACCTGCCCAGCCTCTCCCCATAACGCAGGCCCTTGAGTCCTAGCAACATTACTGCTGCTCATTTGCTATCTTGGAGAATACAATGTTGAGAATGGAGAGTAGACCATGAACTATAATCATTGACTCGCACTTAAAATTTTACTTATTGATAGTTTAATTTAACTTGCACATGACAATGCCATCAAGTGGCATTTACCAATAACCTGATTATCCAATACCAACTTTGGGTATCACCAGGACCACTCAATAGCTGGCCTCAAATTTAGTGGCATTTATTGTTGAAGGTAAGATGGAAGAGATTGGGGAGAAGGATTTAAGAAATCTGTTTATAATAGAACTTAGGAAAGTTGGACGGTCAATAATTCTGTGGGAATGGATTGAAGGAACAAGAGGTGGGTAACATGAGAGAGGGAGGGAGAATGAGATTTCTTAAGATTTATCTGCGATAATTGATCCACCATGATTAATTCATGTGCGAGGTTTAATTATTTATGAGATAATTGGAGCGGTCTGTTTAAGAATTCCTAATAGTAAAACAAAATGTTCCTATAGTTTCCTACAGGAAGCCATAGGTTTACTAAACAAAGTAGCATTTCATTACTTTGTTCTTAATTTTTCTTCGTATTTTCTTGAGTGCTTTTTCTTCTGCTTTCGTGAGTGGTAGTTTTACAGGAACTGGGTATCCTTCAGCAATCAGTGTGCGTTTCTCCTCCTCTGTCAGGATCAAAGGTCCTGATGATCCTTGCAGTTTCTAGGGTGAAGAATAATTCAGTCAGATTTTATTTCGAAGAATTTTATTCAAATCCAGCTTATTCCTGTAATATATTAACAATTATGAGTGTGGTTTGCTTTATTTTTTGGAATCTGATTCAGAAGCATATGGATGTAGGATGAATGTTCTTCAGAGATTACCACTTGGGATGCTTAACAGCAGCACATGATGGCATAAGCTTAGCTCATGCTTCTTTTAAAACTGGAACTGGAATCATTTGGACTGCCCCCAACTTAGATCTGTAGGAGACCAACCCTCTGTTTCTGGGGACTTTACAGCCAGGAAGGGATAAGCTCTTTCTAAATTAGTTTCAGTCTTAATGTAATAGTATGAGTACCGACCCATTTTGAAGCCCTCTTTTTTTGACCAGTGGAAGTAGAACTGAACCAAAATTTAGTCAAAACAATTCAGTCAATTTCTCACCAAAGCAGATTAAAATTGCTCAATTTTCAGTTTTGAACTTCACGAACAGGTTTTTGAACTTCCTGTACTCAGGTTTACTAATGCCAGTCTGTCAATCATTGTATGTAGCTTCCTAGAAGTGATAAAGAATAGGGGCTCATGTTTACTTATTACTAGTAATTACGTGGCTTACATGTGGTGCAGTGAGAAGAGGGGAGCTGGACAAAGCAGATGGTGCACGCATTATGACCTTTCCAGTGGACTGTGGCTCGACAGGGTCTGGTGACTGAACAGAACGTGTTGGGCTTTGTCCACCCTCACAATCGCTGCCATGACTACTTGGTGGGGTTGGTGGTAGTTGCACAATATTTGCTCCTAATGCAAAGAAAGGCAAAACAGAAAGCGATTTAACCAAGTGTTCACCTTATACCTTAAGTAAGTGTTCTTCAGGACAGAATGGACCAACTGTGCAGATGTGCGAAAGACTAAAAGCTTACATTTTCCCAACAGCGTTATCCACGCACAAGACACTTACATTTATGAAAATAACACCATGTCCAAAAAAGTTATGATTTCCTCAACTTTTTATGCTCTCTGCATTTCACATGGTTACTTGATGATTAAACAACTCGCTTTTACATCGAGCCTTTAAATGACTCAGTTCATAAGAAACTGAAAGCCATTTATGTACCCTTGAGAGAAGCAAGAATCTTCTAACTCAAAAGCTTTAGCAAGCCATTGGGAGCTGAAAAGAAATGGCTTGAAGTGAGACATTTTCTATTTATTGAGAAATCAATAAAATGCCAAGATCCTCATTGTAAGAGCTAGCAGAAGACCAGAATCAATGATCGTGTGATAAAATAAAGATTTAAAAAGCATTTACACTGCAAGGAAAAGGAGAACTGAAGAAGGTGGTTCTTGTATTTTTTAGACTCTTGGAAAAAGTAAGTTAGAATAAAAGATAGAGTGATGAGTTTTAATGCTGGATGTGGAGGCTTCAATTGGTAAGGGGATGGGCTTCAGCACGTAGCAATGGAAGTGATGAGCAAACTGCACCAAAGGCAGATAACACTTAAGTAGGAACTTTTAAACTGGAGCAGACTGCAAGATCCATGAGGAAATCAAAGGGATCTTTTGAATGCAAATGTACAGACGAAGAAAGTGTAGTGATGACGATTCAAATATGGCTCTAAGGAAAGAAAGAATTGCAGGAAATATACAGATATATGCAAGAACTGTGGAGTGATAGCAGGGAACATTAATTCTTTAATATTGATGGGGAACATTAGAGAAAGTGGCAAAGGTGGGAGGGAATATCTGAAATGTGCTTTGGAGAACATTCAGTGTGCTTTTGTCACAACCAGAATGGAGGCATTGCTAGATTTGGTTCTGGGGAATTGCGTAAGCAAGTGTCAGTACCAGAACACATGGTGAACAGCAATAATTGTATCACAAGGTTTGGTTCGGTAAAAGAGAAAGGTGAGGAGCAATCTGAAGTAGAACTACTTCTTTGGAAGAGGATTCAAATTTAATAGGATGAGAGGGGATCTAACAACGGTCAAGTGGAACTAAAGATCAGCAGGTAAAACTGTAACAGAACAACAAGAGGCCTTCAAAGAGATGTTTCAACAATAGGCCAGTTTCATTTCCATTTCCACAAAGGTGAGAAAGGTAGATAAATCTGGCTACCTGACAAATGTGATTCAACAGATAAAGTGGATGTATGAAGCACGTCAAGTGAATAATTCAAGCAAGAACCAAACTGAATATAGTAAGGTGACAAGGAGGAGAAAAGCAATGCAAGATAACCAAAGAAAGAACAATAAAAAAAGAAATCATGAGAATGGCAAGTTGTCAACAGGAGGAGAAGTGTTGCTAATTAGGGACCAAGAAGGTAACCTGTGCAAAGAGGCAGAGGCCACAGCTGGAATACAAAGTGAGTACTTTCTATCGGTCTTTACAAAAGGAGGAGAATGATGCTAATATTTCCATGATAGTAGTGACAAAGGATGATTTAAAAACAAAATAAGGGGACGTATTAGGAAGCCTGTCTATGCTAAAAGAAAGCTTCACTGATCCAGAAGGGTAGAAGCTATATTGCCAAGGGAAGTGGGAGTGGAGATTATGGAAGGACTCAACATAATCTTCTTATCCTTCCTAGAAATGGTTTGAGGTGCCAGTTTAAATGGAGAATGGCAAATGTAATTTCCTTACTAAAAAAAGCATTAACCAGGCAATTGCAGGCTGGTCAATTTAATCCTGGTGGTGGAGAAACTTTAAGAAATAATAATTAGGAGAAAAGAGTAACAGCAATTGGAGAAGTTTGAGTTGATAATGGAGAGCCACCACAATTTTAAAGGAAAATTATTTGATTGAACCAAATGAATTCCTTGATAAACAAATACAGAAGGTTGATGAAGCAAATGCAAGAGATATTGTCAAATACTATCTGAAAATCTAGATAGGCAAAATACCAAAAGAGGCTGGGATTCACATTCTGGGATACACTGGTACAACTTTATGAAGGGAACAGACTCAATTGATCACTTGTAAATACACCTGCACTTTGTCCTACTCTTACAGATCAATGGCATTTTATTCCAGACTCCATCAGATGGAATCACAACGTGGCTTTCTTTTGTTAAAATTTGCATAGTTACTGTTTTGTATCTCAAATGATTATAATCTGCACATTCACTTCTTGTTCCTATGCCTCCCAGGTAGAACTTGCAGAGAATTGTCACTACACATCTCTAATATGTAGAAATCAATTTCTCTTGCATAAGTTCCTCCACTTCTAATTTTTTTAAAAAATCCTACCCTCAAAATTTGCAAAAACAATGAAAAATTATCTAAGTAGGCATTTAGCATGACTGCAATGGTTCCAGCATTTGGAACAATGTCTCATAGTTTATCAGTAATCCATCTCACCTTCCTTTGGCGACAGGTTGAGGAACTGATCCACCTCATGTGGTTCCAACTTAATCTTTGGAAGAACCTTCTGTGTGCCGCTGTTAGTCTGAAAGAACACGATATGGAAGCATGTAATAATGATCACCAAAGCAGAGGTCAAGAGAAGCTGCCACCTGTGGGGAATAGGCTGCATAGCTCTTTTGACCAGCACAGAAACAAGGCATTTGGCTTCCTTCTGTGTCATAAAGTTTTTTTTAAAGGAGTTAATTTTTTTTTTAAATCAGAGAGGATTTTGAGGCAGAGGGCAACTGTCCATTCAGGAACCATTTCTGCAGACGTTTCAGATTGGAGGGATGTGGGGATGAGACTAGTATTGATTTAATAGAATTCTTCTATCCATTGAAGGAAAAGCCAAGAAATTAATTTAAGATTGAAGCTTGTTTCCAAAATTTGGTTCCGTTGAAAATACTGGGACCCAATTTCAGAAGCAGGACATAATAACAAAGACTGTATCATGCATCTAGCTCATGGCACCAAGGACAAATCCTGCCCCCTTTTGGTTTTAATTCCTAGCAGTGTTAGATCTTACTAAACATCCAGCCTTCATGCCACCTCCTAGACTACGGCAGAGCAGCTTAATGGTCAAGTCATACAGAAATTTACACTTTAGTTGATATGGAGCTCACAAGTAAAAATAATTCTAATACATAGTTACGGTGAGTTTCTGCATAAATTATTTTGATTCACTGAAGTTACTTTGTTACGTTTAGATTTCACTCCTCAATGGGATTTGGCTAACTATGTGAATGATAATTCCCCTGCAGAATTAACTTGAAGGCTAACTTGTAATGAGTCTGTGATCCTTGACAGACATCATGCCAAGTCTTGTAGACCATTCATCACTCTCAAGGATAAAGAGCAAGAGTGATAAGCGTGAGTGACTGTAAAAGATCATCACCGTCTAGCTAATGAAAATCAAGAAACTGCAGACGCTGGATATATCTGAAATAAAAACAGAATGTACTCAACAGATCTGTCAGCAAAGAGGAACAAAATTAAAATTTCAGGCTGAAAACCCTTCACCAGACCTGGGAGAGAAAGCAAGTTAGTTTTAAGTTGCAGGGTGGAGGGGAAGGTGAGAGGATGGATAGAACAAAGGGAAATCTCTGATGGAGTGGAGCTACGATTGCCGAGAGAGGCAGGCAGAGACGGCCAGAGAGGCAAGCAGCTACAGGTAGGTTAGAATGGGAATGGGATGGAGAACGAAAGTTTCAGGCGACTGGAAGTTCAAGGTCATGCCTGCAGACTGAACAAGGCACTCACCCAATCTGCTTTTGCTTTCTTCATTGTTGAGAAGCCCACATTACAAGCATTGCGGATTGGAAGAAGCGCAAGTGAACTGCTGCTTCACCTTAAAGAACCAATTGGGTCTCTGAATGGTAGGAAGGGATTAGGGTAATAGAACATGTATTGCATCTTCCGTGGTGCACTGAAAAGTACTATGAGAAGGGGAGTCGTTGCTGGAGATGTAAGAGTTGACCTAGGAGTCACAAAGGGAACAGTGCCTTTGAAATGCTGAAAGGGGTGGAAGGAATGGGGGCAAGAGAAAGATACATGATGGAATCATGCAGACGGTGGTGGAAATTTTAAACGAGATCCTTTCATTGTCTTTTGCTGGTGGAGTGGCATGTGAGGATTAAGAAACTCTATCCTTGTTCTGTCTGGGAGGAGAGAAGGTGAGAGTAGAAGTCTGGGAAATAGATGGGCCATAGTCAAGGGCTCTGTCAGAAAAATGGTAGAGGGAAATCAAGGTGCAAAGGGACTTGGGAGCCCTAGTGCAGGATTCCCTAAAGGTAAACTTGCAGGCTGAGTCAGTAGTAAGGAAGGCAAATGCATTGTTAGCATTCATTTTGAGAGGACTAGAATATAAAAGCAAGGGCGTAATGCTGAGGCTTTATAAGGCATTGGTCGGACCACATTCGGAATATTGCGAGCAGTTTTGGGCCCCATATCCAAGGAAGGATGTGCTGGAGTTGAAGAGGGTCCAGAAGAGGTTTACAAGAATGATCCCAGGAAAGAAAGGGTAAACACACGAGGACCATTTGATGGCTCTGGACCTGTACACACTGGAGTTTAGAAGGATGAGGGGGAGCTCATTGAAACCTACCAAATATAGACAGGCCTGGATATAGTGGATGTGGAGAGGATGTTTCCAGTAGTGGGAGAGTCTGGGACCAGAGGGCACAGCCTCAGAAATAGAAGGACGTCCCTTTAGAACAGAGATGAGGTTGATAGGTTTTTGATTAATAAGGGTATCAAAGATTACAGGGACAAGGCTGGAGAATGGGGTTGAGAGGGAAAAGTAAATCAGCCATGATCGAATGGAGGAGCAGACTTGATGGGCTGAATGGCCTAATTCTGCTCTTATGGAATGCAAAGGTTAGGGAAAAACAAAACTCCTCAGAGGCATCTGTTCAAAAAGTCTCATCATCAAAGCAGATACGACAGACAAGGAGAAACTGGGAGAATGGTAGCTGTGGGCTTGTAATGAATGTTAACCACTGACTTATTCCCTGAGATGCAGACAGAGAAATCCAGAGAGGGAGAAGTCTGAAATGGATCATGTGAAGATGAGACCAAGAAGGAAATCGGCAGTAATAATAATGAAATTTGAGTTTTGTACAAGTGCAGGAAGCAGTACCGATACAGTCATCAATAAAGTGGAAAGAGTTGAGGGTGGAGACCCAGGTGGGATTGAAACAAGAAAGTTCCATGCGTGGCTTGGGTCCATTTGGGTTCCCATATGGACTTTTGAAAGTGAGTGCAATGGAGAGAAAATTTGTTCAAATGTGAGAAAGAAGTGTTTAGCTAAATTTTTCTTTTTACTCAATCTATGTATCGTTCACTTTCTAGCAAGGATCAATACATTGCAATAGGATCAGAAATCTGATATTTTGACTTTATCAATCTTAACTGTATTATGGTGTTTTTTTATTAAAAACCCTGGGATTACCAAGGGAGATCCAGAAAAGCTAATATAAAGTTATAAAGCTCACCTGAGCATTGGAAACTGCATCAAGGGCAGATTCATTCACGGAGGACATGTCCACCTTGTACGTGTTGAGAGTAATATCCAGCACTGTGGATGTTGTCGCAGTTGTTAAGGTGACAGAAGGAGCAAGACAGTTATTATCACAGAGGAGAGCTTCGTGCTTCAGTGTGATTGGCTTTAGATCAGAGCTCACTGACCAGGATTCACACTCCATATCTGCAGGGAAGAATTTGAAGTACAGCTAAATTTTCCAATTTTAAGTTTGATTGCTATTAAAATGTATAATAGTCTTCCTCCTTGCATGGATTTCCTACAGTAGTATCAATAGTGGCATCCAATACCATTAAATGTGACCATTCATACAGCAGGTATTCTTTTTCTATTAGTACCATTTATGTTTCCACCTGTACATTGAGTCATTGCTGTATCTCCATAAGCTTACTATCTGCATCTTCTGACATGCAGTTGACAGCAATGATGCTTGCAAACATTGGTGAGAACAATGACTGGTCCTAGCCATGAGCTACTTGTCCAGGCATAAAATAAACATGGTACAAACACTAGCTTCTAGAATCACACCAAACTGCTGGTAATGCTACACACTGTGTTTTTAATGGCTTTATACAGGCCTTTGGGTCAGAGTGAAAATTGAAAAAAAATTAAATTGGCACAAATTCAAAATTTGAAGAAATCCACAAGGTCAACTCTCCTGCTTCCTCAGACATCTCATTAGCAAATCTGTGCGACTTCTTCAAAAGAATTCAAGGCACTACAAACTGTGAGAACATTTAATGTTTGGATTTATTGTCAGTTATTATACACTGGTTTACACTGCAAACAAGGTATGTTCCAAATTTAAGGAGGGCATGTACAGAGAACTCATTTTGAAAAGAAGATTATTGATATTCCAAAAAAAAAGCTTGACCAGGGAAGAAAGAAAATCAAAGAATACACACATAAAACACTTTAAAAAAAAAGTAAATGGGATTGGTCAGTGGTCTACATGTGCTTTTTGAATACCAGGTTCAAATCATAGTACCACATGGGCATTGCTGATATGTTTAACATATTCACAAGTGTCATGGAAAGGAACATTGGTTATTAAAAGCTGAAAGGAAATGTAGCAAATATAGAGGTCCCCTATTATCATTGCAAGTCCAACAAACTTCTTCCTTCCAAACTTCGTAACTGGAGTTCTATTTATGTTATGAAAGAAACTCCTAAATTATATTGACCTCTTAACTTGACACATTGAGCAGATTTACAATGCATATGGTTGTCCTGGCATTGAATTATTTGTCCCAGACTGTGCAGTTTAATTCTTTTTACAACTGTTAAAGCCAAAATGTTTCAATTTTATTTCTTTCTCAGTGCAGAATCTCCCACAAGAAGTCCAGTCTGATTGGGAGCTTGGCACAAGTATCTAGGCTAAAAATCTAGTTCTATTTAGAATTATGTACTAAAAGTCACCATTCCTTCTGATAACAGTGGAAAAATACTTGTCCAGGAGCATTACATTAGGGAACAACAAAATATTCTTGGCTAGTAATTCCTAAATAACTACAAAGACAGACATTACTTTGGCATCAAACTTCATAAAGGTGTACTGTTCTTCCCCTCTGTATCAATTTTGCTTATTTTGGCCAATTATGAGCATACACTGTGAAATAAGATCAACATCTTTGCTGATTTCCCTCTCCCAGACCGGACGTGATCTATTACAGCAAAACCAAAAGCATCGGACCCTTGAAAAGAATTAGCCCTGCTTAATTTCAGTAAGATGCCAACTTGGAACATCACCAGACACGTACCTGAACAGCAAGTCAGACCGGTTATTACCACTTTCATTTGACAAGGTCCCTCATGGTAGGCTAGTCCAGAAGATTAAGACACATGGGATCCATGGCGATTTGGTAGAATGGACTTAAAATTAGCTTGGCCATAGAAGACAGAGGGTAGTGGTGGACAGGCATTTCTCTGACTGGAGGTCTATGGCTATGTTGTTCTGCATGGATCAGTGCTGGAACCTCTGCTGTTTGTGATACATACGAATGATTTGGACGAAAATGTAGATGGCTAATTTGTTTGCAGACAGCACAAAAATTTGTGGAGATGTGGATAATGAAGAAGGCTGTCAACGGATATAGTAGGATATGGATGGAGATATGGCAGATAGTTTGATCCAGACAAATGCAAGGCGTTGCACTTTGGGAGGTCAAATCCAAGGGGAAAGTATACAGTAAATGGTAGGACCCTTAGGAGCATTAACGTACAGAGGGATCTTGGGGTGCAAGTCCAAGCTCCCTGAGAGTGGCACCACAAGTAGACAGTCTGGTATAGGAGTACTCCATGCTTGCCTTCATCAGTTGGGGCACTGATTATAAAAGTCAGGAAGTCATGTTGCAGCTGCATAAAAAACTTTGGTTAGGCCACATTTGGAGTATTGTGCACAGTTCTGGTCAGCACATTACAGGAAGGATGTGGAGGTTTTGGAAAGGGTGCAGGAGAAGTCCACTAGGATGTTGTCTGGATTAGAGAGTATTAGCTACAAGGAGAGGTTGGACAAACTTGGATTGTTTTCACCACAGCGTTGGAGGCGGAGGGGAGACTTGGTAGAAGATTATAAAATTATGAGAGGCATAGACAGGGAAGACAGTATTTTTCCCCCAGGGTGGAAATGTCAAATACTAGAGGGCACAGCTTTAAGGTGAGAGGAAGAAAACTTTTTTTTTAAAAAGAAAGAACACAGAGTGTGGTAGGTGCTTGAAACGCGCAGCTGGGGTAGTGGTGGAACCAGATACGATAGTGATGTTCAAAAGGCAGTTAGATAGGCAAATGAACATGCAGGGAATGGAGGGATACAGATCACGAGCAAGCAGATGGGATGTTTAATTTGGCATCATGGTCGGCACAGGCATCGTGGGCTGAAGGACCTGTTCCTGTCCTATTCTGTGTTCCATATGTGGACCATAATAGCTTAGTCCAATCTGGTCTTCATGCAAGAATGACATGACTAAAGCAAAGGGGCCATGGATAATTTCAAAATTGGACCTTACTGTTTTTGTCCTAAAGCTGGAGTCCCTAGGTCAATTCCAGGATTCCTTCCGAGGATCCCGGCTCAGATCAGTTTAAGCAGTAGAGATTTAAATTCATGTCTATTTGTTATGCTATAACTTAGTCACTGTAAAATATTCTTTGGATGTTAATCTAGTGCTTTATTAGTACATATACACGACCCTCTCTGAATGTAGTGCAAAGTAGTGCTATTATACCCATTGAGCTCCCTACAAATAAGAATAATTAGAGAAACAGGCCAGCTGAGCCTTCAAGTCAGCTTCACCATTCTTCAAGATCATGGTTAATCTATTTTCCTGCCCCATCCCCATATCCCTTGATTCCCTTAACATCCATAAATATATCAAACTCTGTTTAGAATTCATTCAATAACTGTTCCAACACAGCCCTCCAGGGTAGAGAATTCCGAAGATTCAACATTGCAAGTGAAGAAATTTCTTTGCATTTCAGTCCTAAATGACCTAACCCTTGACCATGACCGCTGGTTCTAGACTTCTCAGCCAGGGGAAAATATCTTCCCTGCATCCAGCCTGTCAAACCCCATAGGAATTTTGGAAGTTTCAATGAGATCAGATCTTATCCTTTCAAGCCACTGAGACTAAAAGGCCCAGTCAACTCAATTCTCCTCAAAAGGCAAACCTGCCAACCTGGGAACCAGCCTGGTGAATCTTCGCTGCACTTACTCTATAGTGAGCATATCATCTTTTACATAAGGAGACCAAAACTGTGCATGGTACTCCAGGTGCAGTCTCACCAAGACCCTATGTAAACACAGTAAGATTTCCATCACTCAAATCTCCTTGTAAAGACCTACATACCATCTAAGTGCTTTGTTGCACCTACACATTTACCTTCAGTGACTTGGTAGAAGGAAACCTTGGTGGCTTTCAACATCAACATTTCTCAAAACAGTCACAAATTTATAATACTCTGCTTTTCTGTCTCAGGCACCGAAGTGGATGACCTCAAATTTTGTTTCATTTACCATCTTCACACTGAGCTCATCTATATTCCTGTTACGCCTCATTATACTTTGTATTATCTATCGCCAATACCAATGTTGGGGATTACTACTAGAATCCTCTGAATGGATCATTTTCACTTGCAGAAATATTTATCACATATTAGATTCAGATCATAATATCCCCAATCAAAATTACTTCTGATGCAAGTAAGATGCAAATCAAAGTAAGTGCATTGTTTTTCCTTTAGAAGTATTCAAAATCCATTTTAATTCAACATCACATCTGAAGCAAACACAATACAAGTACCTTCACTAAAGTCATCTTCAGTCGAGAGCTGTGTGAGTGGAGACTGCGGTCGGGAGTCACCTGCTAGGGAGTAGCTGTGTTCAGCCTGAATATGTGGAGCGGGTGAGAGCTCTGCATCCATCAGCTCACTTTTATCAGAAAGGAAAGGATCGTTGAAGAGATGGCCCAGCATATCCTTGGAAAACTCATCCAACATCTCTGTGAAGTGCTGTGGAACAGTGCAGGAGATGAAAAATTTTAAAATCTTTGAAGTATACGTAATAACCAAAGCTTTAAACTTTGTCATGGTGACATTTTCAGGAAATATAAAATCAATCATATAAAAACATCCAAAAGCCCAACATATTAGCTCAGTTTTTCCCTCCCTTCTGACAATGCCTAATCTGCTAGGCCTTTCCTATAGTCTTGACCTGCATTTCACAGCTTCAACATATTCTTCTAATTGTTTTCTTTCTAGCTTCCCTGTTAACCATCAACCAGATGGCTTCATCAACAGCTCAACACCATGGTCTCATCCTTGGAGGTATTCCCTTTGACTTTCCTCCCCTACCCTTTCTACATCTTAAATCTGACATGTTCTCTCTCATTACCGGTTCTGACATTAACTGTTCCTACTTCCACAGATGCTGCCTTACCTGCTCAGTGTGTCTGTTTTTATTTCAGATTACTGAGTGTGTTAGTTACAAGCTATTGCTGCAGCTTTGCTGTGCCGTATGTTACCACTGGATTAGAATGAGTTTGAAAGAATAAAATAAATCACTGAGAAAATTTTCAATCAATTTAATCAATGTTTGTGCTTTCCTGGTTTAAAAATCGAGAATTGACCACTGGTTCAAGTACTGTACTGCATTCTAACTGCAGAACCCAGAAGTTGTTTTTGCATACCCTGAAGCTATAAGTGGAATTTTCTGATTACTTCCTATTTAGTGTTTAAATATGATTCAAGAAATCAGATGAATGTGCACAAAGATTAAATGTAACATTTTTTTTAAAAACACCACCAAAGAGTGTTCCTGAGACAGTTCATTAGATGCCTGATGGTCGGAGTGGATTTGGTGGGCTATGATTAATTTACAAAATGTGCAATCTGAAGATTTTCCAATCTGTAACTTGATGAGAAGTAGTCTCCCTTTGGTTAAGGAATAGTAATTAAATGATACAGAATATATGCATCATCCAAGATTAGAATCTCTCAAGTAGCTTTAACTGCTCTTCACTTTGCAAGTTCACCCAGAAACTTAAAGATATGATTACCAAAATACCATTTGTGTTGGGAATGCAGATAAGATTCAGGGATTTTCTCCCAACTCCAATCACTCTCCCAAAAAAGTGTTAGGGCTTCACTCCAAACTGAATAAGGAAACTTGACATTCAATAATCTTAGAAAATTGAGACAAGACAGCACTTCAAGTGGTAGGCACTAATCACCTCAAAGTTTAACCACCTCCCCCACCACCAACATCCTGGTGAGGTGTTGAGTGAGGTAGGTCACCACTGACCAGAAGTTTAACTGGACCTTGTACGTAAATAATGTGGCTCCCAGAATAGATTAAAAGTTTGGCATTCTGTGGCGTGGATGACTTTCTGAATCTCCAAAGCCATCACGTACAAAAGATACACGTCGGGAATATGACGGAATCCTCTTTACTTGCCTGAACGTCGCTCCAATAACAGTTATCTAAAGACCATCCAGGACAAAGCATGTTCATTGATCACCACCCAATCTTCAACATTAAGATATTTACTCATCTTATTACTGGCAGAATGTAGCAGCAGTGTGCCCCATCTATAAGGTGCACTGCAGCAACATGCCAATACTTCTTCAGCAGCACTTCCCAAATTTGGGACCTCTTCCACCTTCTAGTACAAGGACAAGAGATGCATGGGAGCTCCTCCACCTGTGAGCTCCCCTCCAATTCATGTAGCAACTGGACTTGGGAAATACATTGAAATATATCATATAACATGTGAAACATATTTAGCGCTGATGAGTCAAAACCCTGGAAATCCATTCCAAGAGATGGTCTATTTTTGTCATCAGGAGGTCTGCAACAGCTCACCTTGCTATATTATCAATACAACTAGAGACAAGTTATTAATGCTGATCTTGCCAATAACACAAGAATGAAAGAAAAAATATGCATGGCGGCATATTCAGAAACAAGCAAAAATATGTTGGAAATTTTGCTAGACGCACAGCCTGATTGGCATCACATACTGACCCAAGCTTCAGTTCTATATGTAATATTTTCTACGTTACAGCAAATTACTCATTTTTGAAGTGTGGTGTAGTGCTTTGGGACATTCTGTTAAGGAACAAGGAGGCTGCTATATAAAGCAAAGTCTTGCCCTTGCCTATGGCTGGAGCAAAATTCTAACATTGACTTTGAAGGTTCACGATGCTTTTCTGGAGGGGGAGTTTGTCTCAAAGTACCTCCATCTCCATTGGATTTGAGTTGTGTGCAGATGTGACGATACAGTCCTTTGTTTGATCGGGGTTACAGTACTCACAGATAGAAGAAGATTTGATTTGCTAGATATGCATTAAAATTTCATATGCTTTGCTCAGATGTGGTTTGGAACTTCACATGCCAATTGACAAACCTGTAGTATTAACTCAGTTTTATTTCCCCTCCACAAATGCTGCCTGATCTACTGGGTACTTCCAGGATTCTCTTGTTTCAGATCTCCAGCCAACAAGTTCCTTTGTTTCTTTTGTCCGTTCAGCCGCTGACACTGAAAGTAATTTTGTTGCTGTGGCAACCTTAGTTTCCACCTTACCACAGACATTTCCTCTCCACCCCTCCCCATCTCTGCAACTTAAAACACGCTTTTATTCTCACTGTATCAGCTTCAATGAAATTCTTCTCTCCACAGATATTGACTGACCTGCTGCATGTTTCCAGCATCTTTTATTTTTAGCTTAGGAATCTTTTGATGTCGGATTGGTTTCTGGCTAGGTTCAATTTCAATTGACATCATGGTTGAAATTGACAAGGAACAGCAGAGGATCAGGAAGGACTTCTTAAAGCCATATAGCAGATGGAGTCTTCAATGAGGTATTGATGGATAGGCATTTGTTTGTGAACTTATTAATAAAACTTACTTATACATGTGTGAATTGCTGACACTTTTTATGATTTCAGTGTGTTGGAGTATTTGTACACAACTCAAATCCAACAGAGATGGAGGTATTTTTGAGACAAATTCCCTCTCCAGAAAAAGGTCATGAACCTTCAAAGCCAATTTTAGAATTTTGCTCCAGCCATAGGCAAGGGCAAGGCTTGAATTTATACAGCAACTTTCTTGTGGATGGATAGAGTGGAGAAATTTGTAAGTATTTTTGGTGCCATACTGAATCTCCTCAAATGCCTAACAAAGTAGAGCCGCTGGAGTGCCTTCTTCGCAATTGCATCAATGTGTTGGGCCCAGGATAGATCCTCCAAGATGTTGACACCCAGGAACTTGAAGCTGCTCATCCCTTCCACCGCTGACCCCTCAATGAGGACTGGTGTGTGTTCTCCCCACTTCCCTTTTCTGAAGTCAATCAATTCCTTGGTCTCGCTGCCATCGACAAATCTCAAGATGGGTCACATTTATCAAACTGAGATCAACTAATTATATGGCTCTCCAAGCTGGTGCTGCATGTGAAGTTGCTCTGCCTACTATGGCCATTTTTTGTTAACCAATCAATACCCAAAGGTTCACCTTTGGGATAAGATCAGAAAGCCAAGTAACCACAACAATTGACTACCCTCTGAATCTCCTTATTCTCATTGATGTCAGTACAAGTGATATGCCTGGTAAAATACTGAGAAAATTTGCCTACACTGATGTCATAGCTTCTGCTATGCTGACAAAACCCAACGACCTGGAGGGCCCCTTGACACCAGAGTCAACTACAAAAGCTTAATACTGCCAGAAGTGGAGGCTGCGACCAAACCCAGGAAAGTTCATGCTTGCTACATTCCACCACGCAAACTGCCCAACTACAATAATCAACAATGTATTCTGTCAAAAAATAATGCCAAAGCCCTTGAAGTGACTTCTGACAGGTCACTGATCATTCACAGCCATCTGCGGAAGCTGCAACCAAGACCAGAGCATGAGTTAGTATTATGTGGAAAATTTCAGGCACGACACAGGAAGTCAACACCTGATATAGAGGCTCCAATGCACAGGATTGCAAGAGGCTGCAGAGGGTTGTAGACTCAGCCAGCTCCATCATGGGCAAAACCCTCCCCACCATCGAGGACATCTTCAAGAGGCTGTGCCTCAAGGCAGCATCCATCATTAAGAACCCTCACCATACGGAACATGCCCTCGTCTCATTACTACCATCCGGGAGGTGGTGTAGGAGCCTGAAGACCCACACTCAACGATTCAGAAAAAGCCTCTTCCCCTCTGCCATCAGATTGCTGAACAGTCCATGAACACTACCTTGTTATTCCCTTTTTATTGCACTATTTAGTTTTGTAATTTATAGTAATTTTATGTCCTTGCGCTGTACTGCTGCTGCAAAACAACAAATTTCACATCATACAATTCAGTAATAATAAATCTGATCATGCACAATTTCTGTCTCAAAGCTCGTTGTCAAATGCAGCCAGAACTTGGTTGCAACAGGTTTATTGGGACCAAAAGAGTGCCCACTCACTGGGGAGAGAAGCACTGGCAACAGACCATGCGTTAAAGACATCTTTGTGCCAAGCTTTTTTTTATTTTTGTTGTCAGCAACCACCAGAGGGAGCTGAGTAATGGAACCACAACAACTGTCTCGTAATGAATCCTCTGGGTATTACAGGGAGAGCAATGGATTTTTCCAGTTTTGGGATGGCAAAACTGAACGATGGATAATCAACGTTGTCACCAGAATGATGGATATCAACGCGTCTATGACACCAAAGGAACCTCAGGAGACATTTGTGGGCCTTGGAAGTCCAATAGGGCTCTGCCCTGAAGATGGATTCTCTTGCAGTCCATCCTGTTAAGTGGAATACCACAAGCAAATCAGCAAATGAAGAACAAAAAGATCCCCACATCAACAGAGCAGGTTTAAAAATCATCAAAAATCTTTCTTGCTGATAATGTAAGACAATACTTCTTCATTACTGCCGGCCTTTTCTGCTTTATTTAACAGAACAAATAGAAATACGAGTATACTACCGGCCCTAGCACCTGCTCTACCATTCAATAAGATCATGGCTGATCTCGTAACTCAGCACCACTTTCCTTCACTAACCCAGTAGTCCTTTGATTCTCTCATCATAAATAATACTTAAAGCAGAGGATTACTTGTCAAGATATCAAATATTCCCATCTCATAATGAAGACTGAAACAAACCTGTTTCCAGAGAATAAAGAATAGTAGTTATTGTGCCCTGGAGCATCTACATTTCACAAACTGCATCCTAGCATGAAAGAGTCTTCTGAAAAATTCCAATGCACTCCCTATGCACAAAATCTAATGAAGACATTTTCTCTTGTGCATAGCTTGAGACCAATGACTTGTGTAGATTTGTTTGTACACTAACTGTGATTAGCGTTGGCGAATAGGTTAATATAGGTGACAAATGTGCTGAGATATGAAGAAAATCTTATTTGAAGATGCAGTTTTAGAATGTAGTTCTGGAGGCCAATTTTTGATCATTGTAATTTCCAAAAAGCAGCTTGGCTTGAAGTTGTTAACTATAGGTTTCGCGCACAAACAGGGCAGCACAGTAGTGCAGATAAGTACAGCTGCTGCCTCACAGTTCTAGCAATACCAAATTTAATCCTAACCTTCAGTGCTGTCCATGTGGAGCCTGCATGTTCATCCCGTGACCGCATGGATTTCATAGAGTTATACTATGCAGAAACAGGTCCTTCAGCTCAGCACACCCTCAGGTGGTCCAGTTTCCTCCCACAGCCCAGAGGTGTGAGGGTTGGTAGGCTAATTGGCCACTGTAAATTATCCCCAGTGGGTAGATGAGAGGTAGAATCTGGGGGAAGAGTTTGATGGGAACATAGGCAGAATAAAATGGGTTAGAGTAGGACTAGTGTAGGAATGGGTGCTTGATGGTTGGTGCAGACTCAATGGATCAAAGGGCTAATTCCTGAGCTGCGTCTCTTTATGACTCTACGACTCTATTTTGTGAAAAGAAATGAACATTTCCATTGCCTGTTCTAAATCAGTCCTGAAAAAGGACTGCAAATATCATTGTGTAGGAGGAGAAAGTGGAGGTTGGGGTGGGGAGGTGTAAAGTGGTTGGCATCAAGTTTAAGAGCATTGGATCCACACTTGTCAAAATAATTTTTTCCATTAGCTGTGGCAACCAAATTGCTTTTTTTTGTAAAAAGAGAAACAGTCCATTTGGGTTTCAATAAAATTGATACATTTCAAATCCACAAATTTGAAAAGGTTTTGAATTGGAGGTGGTACATTTTTTTTAAACTAATGATAAACTTGCAACAGCCATTAATATTATCTGAAAGTGCAGTAGACACACCAAGTTTCAGATTTAAATAAAAACAGGTCTACCGTGCTGGATGAATGTAGCATTTTTCATCTGTGTTACATATTAATTGTTCTAACTGTATAGTCCCTCTTCAGCTAAAACAGAAGGGAAGTAATCTACAAAAGTTATAAAAATGTTTTTAAAAAAATCAATTAATTCAGATGTGCAGTTTTATAGACCCTAACAATCAGTGAGTTTAAATCTTGGCTAAATAAAATTAAGAACATCCACTAGAAACAAGTTAAGAAAATTGCAAATCTTGCCCAAACAGGTTAAAGGAATTTGGAACATCTGTTCAAAATACGTAATGTCTGCTGTGCTTGAGCTTTGTCCAAAATATTTTCTGCATTTAGTATCAAAGAAACTCCTATGATCATGGCTTTGCTCCTTCTCTAGTACTGTGGTGTTACTCAGACTTACCAGAAGTGGCAAGGTGGAACCAAACTTCAGAATGTAGTGCATCCCACTCAATACAAAAATAACTAAAGCTTTCCAAATGATCTTGGTAATACACAACAGATAGTTCACAACATAAATGGAGTTTTTTTAGATCCAATTTCCAATCATTTTGACCTCAGAAAGGTTGAAGAACAGCATTCAGCTGGGGCACAGAGTGGACAGCAGGGCCATTTCCTGAACAATTCCAAATCCACCAACATCAATACCCTCTCCTAAACCAAAATCCCCAGCATCAAGTTTCTGATTACACTCAGCCAGCTTCAAAGGCTGGGCCACATAGTTCACATGCCTGACACCAAACTCCCAATTCTGAATTATGTTGCGATTATGATCAGAAGGGCAGAGAAAACTCAGGAAGTTCTCAAAGACTCATTCCGATAATGTAACATTGTCACCAGCTCATGACTAATTAAAATGGAGAAGCAGCATTTAGAAAGGCATCGAGAAGCTAGTCTTTTCTTTGGGAGCACAGGGAAACCCTAATAAAATAGAACTTCACTTTCTTTCTGCCTCAGATGAGACAGAATCTACTGATCTCATAAAGAGCTCTGCAGCCATCTCACCCACAGAACAGAAATCAGTCATCCTTCTCCCCAAGGAACTGATAGAGAAGATGACACACCTTAATTTGGAACAAAAACAAAGCATACTGGAAATACTCAGCATGCTCAGGCAGAATCCCAATGTTTATAGTATCAGCTGATTAAGAGATTAATGTCCTCTAAATGTCCTCATTATCAACCAGACAGCGCTGACATCATCAGAGTTACCCAGGCAACACTGGTCTCACCCTCACAGAGATATTCCCTTTATCCTGTCAATCAGCCCTCCATCAATTTTGCAACTTATAAACTTAGTTTCTCACTTTCCCCACTATTGATGAAGGTCAACTTGGTGCTCTTTTTCTCTCTCCACAGATGTTGCCTGACCTGTTGTATGTTTCTAGAATTCCATGTTTTTATTTCAGATTTCCAGCATCTGTAGATTCTGATTCTCAATGTCTGTAACAGGGTGGAAAACAAGGTCACCATGGTGACACAATGTGTTTGGTGCCATTGAGTTAGTAGAGGAAAAGAGAACATACTGGGACTGTGAGATATAGAACACAGCAGGTTCCTGAAATCTGAAAGAAGAGTAAGCTGGAAATATCCAGCAATCAAGTAGCATCTGTGGAGAGAGAAAAACAGATAATGTTACAGGTACATGATCTTGCAACACCAGGTCTGACACAAACAGGAGGCCAACCATCTGATATTGTTGGATTCAATAGAGTCCCAAGGCCTGCAACACTGGAGCTGACTTGCACTTCCACGGTGTCAAGTCCTACTGAATTTCAGTTAACCAAAGAGGATCAAATGTACATCTTTCTCAATTCCATTGGACTGCCAAACATCTGCAGAATTGAAAATAAAAGACTGGCTAGCTAGAGATGTGCTTTTCTACCCCCCCCCCCCCCCCCCACACACTTTAAAATTCCCGTCAGAGTAAGATTCTTTGAGGATGATCAGTTGAAATTTTTCAATGAACTAGCAGCAACAGCTGATGGTGGGAATGTAACAGATAATGTTTATAGATATTTTCTTCATCAATGTCTACCTTTGCTGAGAGGTGGTCCCCGAGAAACGAGAAGTGGTCCACTTTTTCCAGTATCATCATTATTATAGGGAGATGTTGGGTCAGGGACAGGTTGGTAGATGACCTTTGTTTTGTGGATGTTGAGCGTAAAGCCCACTCTCGAATGCTGCAGTGAACAAATTAGTGAAGAATTGAAGCACAGCCTCTAAACATGTGCAAATGCAAGCATCGTCTATGGCTGTAGGTGAACTTCATTCTGAATATAGTTCAGTAGCTTCCCATTAATTCTACGTCAGTTGGAGGCAAGGTGCAGTATTGCAGCAAGATAGATTGTAGTAGTATTGGGATAATGATTTAGCCTTACTTGATGCAGTTCTGCAATGATATTAGCTCTGTTGTGGACCTGTTGGCTAGGATTACAGCCTGCACGCCATCATGAAGCAAATATAAAATGGGGATGGATTTCTGCATGCAGCCATATTTAAGGAGGGTACTGGACAGCCCTCTCAATTCAGAGTCAAAGGTTTTAGTGAAGTTGAAAAAAAGACCATGTGTAGTGGCTGATACTACTCCCTGCATTTCTCTTGCAGTTGTTGAACAGAGAAGATCATTTTCACTGTTCCTCCAAATACACAGAATCTACAATGCAATACAGGGAACAGACTCACCACGCACACTCCATTAAGGGTTTGTTTGTTGTTGTTGGGGCAGTCCATGAGGATCCTAATGCTCCAGGTCCCAAACAAAGCTGGCAGTATGCAATTTCTTTTAACATGGTGGAGCTGTGCACGCCAGCTATTGTACAGTCTTATCAGAGTAAGGCCTTGATCCAGTGGTATGAGGGACTACAAGTGGAGACTATATGCTTTGCATGAATATTAATTCCTGCACACTGAAGGCCATATGCATAGGCATTCTCAACACAGACACATGCAAGTTAGGCAAAAATGCTAACTTTTTCCAGTATCACTGTGATCCATTGCAGGAAAAAACTTTAAGGCCCACTGCCACCTCCTCAATCTACCTCCCCACAAATCCTCAGTCCTCTTGTCTGGGTCTCTTTTCTTGGTTTCTCCCCATTCCACACACATCACCCCACCCCCCAACAACCCCCCCCCCCCCCCCCCCCCCCAGCACTGTTCCAACCTCCTCCAACTCCGTATTTCCTTATGACATAGGAAGTGGCCATTTCTGCACATAAAGTCTATGCTGATTCAATGAGCAATCCCATTCCCTGCCAATTTTCCCTCAGTATTTATTCTCCCCACATGCCTATCACTCCTCCCAGATTCCAGCATTCACCTACACATTAGGGTGCAATTCACAATGGCCAATTAACATACCAACCCACACTCTTTGGTATGTGGGAGAAACCCAGGCATCTGGATGAAACCTATGTGGAAGGACATGCAAACCATACAGACAGCACAGGAGCTCGGGACTGAACATGGGCCACTGGAGTGGTGAGGCAATAGTTCTACTGTGCTGCTCCTCAGACTTCCTCCTCTAGCCCTTCCACTTCTGATGTATATTAATGACTTAGACATCTGTGTGCAGAGTGAAATTTGCTGATGACAGAAAAGTTTGTAAGTGTGATAAACATGAAGTGGCAATGGATTGCAAAAGGACATTTATACTTAACACAATGGGGAGAATGTGGCAGATGAAATTTAACGCAAACAAACATGAAGTGACACACATTGGCAGGAAGAATGATACCACATAGAATAAAAAGCACAGCTTTAAAAAGTGTACAAAGTCATGACTGGATCTGGTAGGCTAAATAAAGAAAAACTGCTCCTTTTGGCTCAAGGACCAGGGGCACAGATTTAAAAGTTTTGTACAAAGGACATAGGCGATTACAAGGAAAGACCATTTTCAAGGCAGCGTGTTGTCCTGATTAGGAATCTGAACCCTCACATTTTTCCTGTTGTTTCTTGACTGCTCAGTGTATGATGATTTTCCCTGACACTGCTAAGTTTTCCTGCAATGGATCACAGCTGAAGAAATGCAATTAGTGGTCACCTTTAGCAGCAGGAGAAGAAAAGGCAAAAGTGAAGGGAAAGGCTCTAAGTGTCATACCTTCCAAGAATTATTAATATTAAGTTTATAAATGTATCAACACATCTGCCAAAAAAACTGCCATGAAACAGTTTCTCCACCGAGTTTATTAAATATTGTACTACAATTCCTATTGTACAACAACTTCAGTTTGAATAGGCAGAATAGCATGTCTTCACATTGCACAACCATTTAAGAGCACAGCAGCTGGGATGAGGAGTAGGCCAAAAAGGCCCTTTAAGCCTGCTCCACTATTTAGTAAGATCATGGAATTTCTGAACTCTGTAATCCCATCTCTCCTCAGTAAATATTCACCCACTTGCCCTTCAAATATCTACCTCAGCCTTAAAAATATTCAAAGACTCAACTTGAACATCCTTTGGCACCAAAGCCAAACTGAGGCAAGTATGAAATCCCCAGCACATAGATCCCATCTTCACCTGTGATAGAACAACAAAGTGGAGGAACAGTTGCCTACAAAGCCCAATACAAGAACAACGGGCCAAATGGAGCTGGATTTAGCTTGTCAGCTAGACCTGTGCACAAGGTCTCATCCACCCATGCTTGATTAGGACAAGTGGGCAGAGTCTTTAGCCCTGAGTGTCAGATGGTGAGGTGTGACGAGGCCTCAGTGGGGACCAGGCCTCATCCAGTGAACTGTTTGATGTCTGCCCCCAGAAGACTTTGACTTCCAAAATATATGGGAATTTTTAAAAATAATGAAATTAAAGACACATTCAAACACTACAAAATGATTAAAAACACTAAAACAAAAGATGTAAAAAAAAACTTACCCCTTTTCCTGCTAATCTCCAAGTCATTTGAAAGGGGTTTAATAACCTAATGCCTGGTTTGACTGGCCTAGGATTGTAGAAGTGGATTCTCCAGCAAAATGTTGAGAATACCAGAACTTTTAGCTCTACCACTGAACTCCATGTGGAGTCCAGTAATAGAGCAGTGCAATGGATATGCCAGCACCCAATACTCAGCCCATCTCAGACTTACGGCGGTTTAGTGCAAGTCCAAGACTGACCGACATGGGAGCGATGGAAGACTGGCAGTTCTGCCACAGCTTGTACAATTCTACCATTATGTTCGTTCTAAAGAGCTTGCATTCAAATATCTCCTCTAAAATAACAAAAAGGTGAATTGTTGGAGAGCTGCGGCTTAGAAATCTTAGTGTTCCCAAAGAAAATGCTGCATTGCAGCTGCAAGATGATCTTGTGTGAAACCCAGTATGACGACTCGCCCTGCAGGACAGAGGTACAAACCAATCAGGATCGGACAAAGTCTAACACTCTCAAAATTAATTACTACTTATTCACTCACTCAAGACGTCAGTCTGCCTAAATATCTCCTGGGTATGGGCTTGAGTAAAAAGGGATAGTCACACATCTGGATGCCATCTGTGGATAAAGTTTCTTCTCTCAAAAGAACCTTTATTAACAAAATCCTTAGCTTGCCACACTCCTGTGCACACACAAGGCTTTCATTTACTTATCGACCTTTGCAAACAACCCAGCACAGAAATTCCACCCTATCTCGCAACCACACAGTGTCCAAATTCTAAATTAAAGCTGTAGCACGAGGAACTTGTACTCCATTTACGTTTTTAAATATCTTCTAAGTAACGAGATACTCAATATTCAAAATTCAATACAAAAGCAAGTTGATTTCGCCATTTTTGGGGGTAAAAGGAGCAAATGGTGCTGAGAAGCCTGTAGAAAAGCAATATTACACTGTAGGTCTAAATAAAGCAAATCAAGAAACCAGCTTATTCACTTGCTCTGGAACAAAACAGAAGCACAAATGGCTTGCACTAAATTTACTTCAGTGAGAACTGTTGTATTAGAGATGAGAATAAAGGATTTCTTTTTCAGTATTCAGCTGAACACCAACTTGATTATTCAAAAAGCAGGGATTGTTAAACCTAAACCTTAGTTGATATTCCTGCTTTACTCAATATTATCAGAGGAATAAACTGACATCATTCATTATAAAAGGAAACTCAAGAGACTGCAGATGCTGGAATCTGGAGCAACACAAAGCGCTGGAGGAACTCAGCGGGTCAGGCAGCATCTGTGGAGGGAAATGAAAGGAGGTTTTTTGACCTGAAACATTGTGCTTCCATTTCCCTCCACAGATGCTGCCTGACCTGCCGAGCTCCTCCAGCACCTTGTGTGTCGTTCACTTTAATGCTGTTTGTTACTGATAGCACCAAAAGGCTGCTTTCCTACATAACAGTCCCCACGAGGTTATGTTTTTATTTTTACACATATATACAAGGGTAGTGCTGAGGAATGTTCATTTATTTCTCCAACTTGCATTTGCTACTGATGTTACCTTGGAAGTGGATTTGCTTGCCTTCTGGAAAATAAACTGCACCTTGTTAATTAGTGCTACATTTACATAATATACAAAATTAAATACAAGAGCTTCAACGTGTTTCTGAGAAGTCAAGAGGTTCAAGCAGTATAGTCTGAATTTAAAAAAACGACACTTAACAATATGTACAGAGTCCCTTATGTACTAGGCAGTGACAATGAAACTGAGCAGGACACAAGGAAAAAAAAAGTTGGATGAGTTTTTAAAATGGAAATCTTTGAAGGCAAAAAAAGGAAAATGGGACTTGGGGATACATTCCAGAATGCGGGGAGAGAAACTATGGTGGAAAGATGTAGGGCGAGCCTTTCAGCTGGCAGGGCCAGTGACACGTGGGAATTATAAAGGTAGCAGGAAACAGAGGTCCATTATTTACCTACAAAATAACCATGAGCCTAAATAGCATTCTTGGTTATTTATGCTACAGGAAATTCAGGTGAGGAAAGATGGGGTGTTACATACGAAAACTGGAAAGCTGATGTTTGAGATATGTCACAACTTTGTAAATAAAAAAGGCACCTCAATGTTTGCCACACACTGAATGGCATGTTGTTGAATATGTGCAGTAGATATCAAAGAGACTCACCACAGAAAGTCAAGTTTTGTCTCTTTTCGTCTGTAGCCTTTAAATGATGTGATGAGAGCTAAATACTGCCCATCAACTTCTGGTACTGAAATGATAATGTGTGATCTTATTCCTTCATTTTACTTTTAAAAATTGTAGAACTTCTCTCTTTTAATCCAATCTTTTTCTTCTCTCTCCACCCTTGATGTGCATTAAATATATCCGTACCAATTTACACTTCCTCCTCAGCCTCTGTGCTGTTAATTTTACAATCCATCCATAAGACTGGTTACAGAGATTCACAGTTTCTGATCCCATTCACTCAAATCCCAGGTGCAATTTTGTTTGAGACAACAGTAGCAACGTAGACATTCACCAACTTGCCATAAAACTAAATTTAAAAACCCAAACATGAAGGGGCAAGTATAACTAATGTCAGATGTTAGCTTCATGCCCACAGCAATTACGGCATTTGGTCAGATCTTGCTAATAACCACTCAGCACACAGATCACCAGAAGCAGCTACTTTATTTACATCATCCCACTGCTTGCTTCACACAAACAAAATCTCTTTACTAGAAAAGCAAAAAAAAACTAATTTAGATGGAACTTCATCCACTTGTAACATTACTCACTCCCCCCCCCCCCCCCCCCATTTCTTCATTACTCACATGAACTCATTTTTTTCTCCTCACTGCAGATGTTGCTTGATCGGCTGAGCATATTCCATTATTGTCTTATTTCAATGTCCAGCAACTACTACATTCTGCATTTCACAGTGCCAGCAGCTTCATTCTTTCCCCCCTTGCTCTACTGCACACAATCACCCTCTATTCATACTCCTCCAGAGAAATCAGCTGTGATTAGCAAGCATTCATCACCCTCCCTTACATGGCTTCAACAACATTTGCTACTTGTAAATCTTGGTCTCCACCCTATGACAGACATTCCCTTTGTTCTATCCATTCCTCCTTCCCTCTCACTGCAATTTAAGCTTTGCTGGTTTTCACTTTCCCGTTCCCCCCCCCCCCCCACCAATTCTGATGAAAGGTCATCAACCTGTAAGACTGTTTCTCTCTCCACAGATGCTGCCTGACCAGTTGAGTATCTCAAGCATTTTCTGTTTTTATGTCAGACAAAAAGTCCATCAGGACACAATGCGTAGTGTTAGACTCCTAGTTGTAGATTTTCTAAAATGCACCATGTGATGATTAGCCTCCTAAATAAGGTCACAGCTTTCTGTATTGTATAAACTCACATTGGATATTGCAATTTCATATCACAGTCAAAATTATATAACAGTGGGAAGTCCATCAAAAGGGTATAGTTAACTAGAAATTTAAAAGTGAAGATTTATCAGGAATTTTCTTGGGACAATTATTCACCAGAAGCTCAAGCATTATTTTCTACACACTTGTCTCAAAACTCTATATCAATGTCAAAGCAAGCTTGCCAGATATATCTAGGCTAGTAGCCAATAAAATCACTTTTAAAATAAAAGTAATCCAGCTTTAACAAATCTGACATGTTTACTCTAGAGCAAGTCTGCAAGAACCCAACACTTCAGGAGCCAGTACTGTTAGTGCAATATAAAATAAGGGCAAAACAAACAGGATCCTGGTCTCAGAAGAAATAAAATGTTTTCTGGTGCAATCTGAAGCAGAAAAAGATTGCCGTATCATCAAATATAGAGTGTTTTCCTCTATGCAATTTAATGTTACGTGCACATAGACTTAAGCTGCAGCGACATTCAGTCCAGCATGCATTACAAATCAGCCAGCTCTGAATGCCATTAACTGTTGCATCAGAATTCACATATACAGTTTGTTGAAAAAGTTGTAAACCAATCAAGGGTCAGATTTTATGCAGGTTTCTTTAGCAATCTAATGAAACTCCAATTTAAAATAAAACTCAGACAGAAATACAAAGCAACCAGACACCAATAGTCCTTTCCATCCTCATTCACGGTGAACAGGTTAGCATCCTTTTTAGAAAAAGATGATTCATTATGGCTACAATACTGCAGAGAATGACAGCTACCAAAGACACTCATTCCACATCTATTAGCCTCAAAAAATGAAGAAGTGTTCTTCTTAGTGAGTTCCTTGGAATCGAAGACTTGCTTCCGTTCCTGTTATGTGACTGATGAAGCCAACTTGGGACCCATGGACACTGCTATAGATAGGGCAGTAGGTGCCAGTTCACCCTCGTCCTTGGCTTGCGGTCTTGGGTGTTCGGTCCACAATGGCTTTTACAGCATGCATGTTAGGGACTTGCTAACCTGCCTGCACTCTCTCTATGCACCATCTATTTTTTAAGTTCTCAGGTTTTCTACTGGACTTCTGTTTCAGGTGCCTATGGAGAGTTGTTTCTCCTCAAAGGACAGAGGGGAACACTTCTAAGGTCTTCTCGTCTGCGATTCTGAACTTGGAAAGAGGCCATGCAAGATGGTTGGTGCGGCTCCCTTTATTTCTCTCGGAGATGTCATAATGGGAGATCACGTGCACTACATCCTCATACAGATCCACAACTCATGCAATTGGATCAGATGCTGGTGCATACATGACATGTTGTGGATTGTTTTCCTTTACAGCTGGTCTGTGGCTGCCATGGAGATACAGGTCTGACCCACTTCCCAGCAAAGAGCAGGAAATGACCCTGCAATTGCAAGCACTTCATATAGCTCCGAACAGGAACCACACAGGCCCAATTTTAGCAGGAATCAGTGAGTGAAATTCAGCAACAGGTTGGCAAAGAGACAAGTTACTCTTACTGTATTTTGGGAGATGTGTGGATATTAATACTATGTGCAGCGCATTTGTGGTACCAAAAAAAGTGTGAACTCCCATTTATTAGCATTAACAAAGCTTTGCTTGTGCAAGATTCTGTGATTTGAACACAGATAATTGTATGGCTTTGTTAGGAATTCCAAACATGGAAAAGTGACTGACCAACATCCAACAATGAATGAATTACAATATCCTTTAATAATACATTGGGAAGACCAGAGTCATTTGGGTTCAGTCCAAAAATAAACTTTATACCATACACTCCAGTTTCCTCACAGGAAGTTGTCTGAAACATTTGCAACCTTTATGTTATATAATCCCAAGATGTCCTTCCAACCATATATCCATTACACTGCTAATGCTGCCCATTTCCACTGTGGCAATAATGCCCACTCCACCAGTGTCTCAGCTCATCTGCTACTAAAATCCTCATCCATGCCTTTGTCATCTCCAGACTTGAATGAATTTTCTATAAGACTCCTGGCCAGCCTTTCTCATTCTACCCTTCGTGAACCAAAGACCCTTCTGAACACTGCTGACTGACTCCTAACATGCACCAGGTTCCTTTCACCTATTACCCTGGTGTGTGGCAAGTAATATTGGCATTGTTTATTCAGAAGCCTCGATTTAAAATTTTTCGTCCTTGTTTTCAATTCCTTCCATGGCAATACCTGCCAATATAATCTCCTCCAGCCTCACCTCTGCTCCTCCACTTCTGTGCTCTTGGTAACTTCCAAATGTAATTGCTCCACCACTGGTGGCAGCACCTTGAACTGTCTTGGCCCTATGCTCTGGATTTTCCTCCCCCTTGTTTATTCTTTTTTTACAATGTTCCTTAAAACCTTTCTCTTTGACCCAATCTCTTGGTCATCCATCATAAAATCTCATCTGGTTTAGTGGCATTTTTAAAATGTTTTTATTAAGAAGCTTAGGTATAGGAATATATTATTATTGTTATCTGGTAGAATGTTTCAAATGCTAACCTAAGGTAGTGAAGGGTGTATCTGTATGTCTGTGTTTGGGGGGGGGGGGGGGGGGTGGTGGCGTGGGTTAGCATGGTGGTTGTTTGACAGTGCAAAGGTTTACAGCAACAAATGTTTATGTTTTAGACTGTCCTACTCAGACCAGTTACCTGTAGTTAGCATGAATTAGCATGGCACAGGAATTAGCATGGCAGATTTTATCTTGGCTTCAACACTTTCTGTGCGACTCCCCTAACTCTAGACTTCCTTCTACTCCAAAACTTATCTTTAATGTATTCAATCCTATTGCCACCAGAGCTCTGGGAATTCCACAAATCCAACATCCCCAGAGAGAATAACCCTCTTCATCCCAGTCTTAAATGGACATTTCCAAATGCTGAAAACTTGCCCAAATTCAGGATCGTCCATAAAAGGAAACATTCTCTCATTCTTCTCAACTGCAATGATTCAATCCTCAAAAGACAACTTTTCATTCCAGGAAGCAACCAAGTGAATCTTCTGTGAACTACCTCTAATACACATTAATCCTCCTTAATTAAGGAAGCTGAAGCTGTACACAGTCCTTCAGGTGTGGCCTCACCCACAGTTGAAGCAAGACTTCCCTACCTTTGTACTCAAACCTCCTTACAATAAAGGCCAACATTCCATGTTGTTTCACAATTACTTGCTGGAACTGCATATTAACTATTGTGTTTCACATACAAGGACACCAGACCCTGTACCCTCTCCATTTAAACTGTATTCTGCTTTTCTGCCCTTCCCAGAAGTATTGATAACTTCACATTTACCCACATTATATTTTACATGGCAAATTTTACCTACTCAGTTGAACTATCCATATCTCTTTGCAAACTGTGTAACCTCCACATAACTTGCTTTCAATGCCTATCTTAGTATTGTCAGCAGATCTGAATACTTAGTTCTCAATCTGTCATTAATGCAGATTGTAAATAGTTGAGGACCCAGCACTGATCCCTGTGACACCTGATGTTACAGCTCACCAAAATGAAAATGATCCCCTTATTCCAACTTTCAGTTTTCTGTTAGATATCCAATCCTCTATCCAAGCAAATAAGTACCCCCAACACCATGAACTCTTAACTTACACAGCAATCTTTTGCATGGAACATTACCAAGTAGCTTTTGGAAATCCAAATGTACTACATCTACAACTTCCCCTTTATCCACCCTGCTTGTTACATTCTCCGAGAACTTTTAATACACAAGTTGAAACTGATTTCCCTTTCACAAAACATGCTGACTCGCTCAAATTAAATTACGAGTTTCTAAATATCGTGCTACTATTTCCTTAATAATGGATCTCAGCATTCCTTCCACCCACCCACCCACCCCCCTCCCCCGAACATATGTTAAGCTATTTGGTCTTCTGTCTGCTCCTTACTGTCTCTTGAATATGGATAATAAATTTGTCATTTTCTAATCCTCTGGGTCCTTTGCAGAAACTTGGGAATTTTCAAAGTCCACAACCAATGCACCCACCATCTGTGCAGCCACTTCTTTCAAGACAAAAAGATGCAGGCCATCAGGTACAGGGACTTACCAGCCTTTAATCCCATTAGTTGACGTACTTTCTTCTCTAGTGATAATAATCAATCAATCTTTTCTCCTTTTTATTTTAGTGATTTTCTACTATTATTGGGATGCTTTTAGTGTCTTCTGCGGTGTCCAGCATGATATTAATACTGTTCATTCATAATATCTCTATCATTTAAATACAATGATTTCAGATCACATTTAAAAACGCAGACTATGGGCTGGTCACGGGGCCAGATCGTGCTTGATACGATCTGTCGTACTCACGCCACAGTACCACCGGCTGAAGAGTGGCACAATTGGGCCCATTGTAACTTGTAACATTATTAACAAAAGCGAGTCTGTGTGTGCAATCTGAAGCCTTCTACACCCTGGTGATGAATGACTCCTGTGCACTACCTAAAATATTTGTATCAGAATAACACATTTTAAATCTACAGACACTTACCCAAATATTGGAAAAACCTACAAGCTGGTGAGCTTAACTAAACAATTAACTCCACAACAAAGATACATTCAATCCTGCCAACCAGTTGTTTGGTTTATCTTTCATTGTTTATACATGTCATTTCCCCATGAACTTATGGATGATTCTAACTTGAAGTGCGTCACTGCTTGAAAGCTCTTAGGGCCCCACTTCTATTCACCTGCTTGACCACTACCACCACACAAAGCTTACCAGAGAGGCAACTGTGGAAAGTTAACAGTTCCTGATCAGCTGTTAATTATACAAACTGCCAATTTCCTGTTCCACTGAAAACTGGTTCAGGGTTTCACAGATGGCTGTTCCTCCATAACTCAAAGTTAACACTTAAGCATATATCCATCTCTGATGTACTCGTGAACAGCAAAATGAATTCCCCAAGTTCAGGTAGCAAAGACTCCGCATTAAATAATTTGCTGGTAACCGCACAAATGAAGTTGTCAGAATTCATACTGGTAATACAACTTTTCATGATCATTTGTGCAAAATGATCATGTATTTTGTATGTATTTGTATGTATTTTATCTTGTTATTTTTACAGCTAGAGCTAATCTCAATAAAATATATTTATACACTTTCAACGATAGGAAAATCTACAAGGCAGAACGTGAAATATTATAGGACTTAGAAAAACAAAGAGTCTGTCACAATTCCTGTGCTGAGGGAATAATTTCAATTCATGATGAAAAGTTAGGGAGTGGGGTAGGGGTGGGGAGGGAAAGCAAAATCTATGACTAGTGGTGCCAAGCCTGAGAAAACTAAATACCACCACTACCACTCAGCTTGTTATCATGGGCATCACCTATACATAAAAAGCTACATACCATCATTGGAGGTCAAGAACAAAAACATTTACTTTGTTTTAGCAGTTAGCTGTTATTGGATCAGTGATTGTATGTTTTGTCTTAAAGTCATCTTAAGAGGGGAACCAAAGCAGGTACAGCAAGAGGAGTACAATTATTATTTCACTTCGTAAACTTTAAAGAGTCAAGTTTCTTGAAATAAATTCTGCAGTATTATGATGTGGAAGAATGATCCAAGCATATTCCATTGTTGTAACTGTTGAATCTTCTGCAGAAATGCCAGCAGTCCTCTACGTTTAGCTCTGTAACCATACAGATGTTGAGCACACTCAGAAAAATATCAAACTTCCACGCAACCACGCCAATTCACACTAACTTTGGACTGCTTGAGTATAGCAGCAGAGTGCAGATTTTCACAGCATCTCAGCATTCATGCTGGGAAATTGGCCAACTTGCTGCTCCTATTCCATGTGAGATCCAACACAGGAAAAGAGAGCCCATTCATTTGAATACAGAAGAACAGTTGACGACAATGGAGAAATAATTTACATTATGTTTTAATTGAGCCAATATAAATGTAATTAATATTTTAAGCGTTTTCTAATTTTTCTTTAACATATAAAGTGTTTCCATGTATTTGCTGTCCACAACGCCCATGAAACTCAAACAACAAAGTTAAAGAAAAGCATAATGCTGCACATGGAAATCTGAAATACAATAGAAATATGTCAGTGCTGGAAATAACCAAAAAAGTTTATGGGAAGGAGAGAAACAGATTTGACACTTCAAGTGGATGACTTGTCATTAGAAATGACCTTACAGCATACTTTAATGACAACTGGAGATAGAGTCACTCACTCATTATTTGGTAGCAGCCTTGATTATCAGTAAAACTTTGACTTCTGCCCTGTACAGTCCCTGATATCTCTTGTGTGAAGAGTTTTGTATATGTGCACATACCACACGTGAGCATATACATGCATGCTCTGAGCTGTGATTGGTGCCTTAAAGGCCTTTTTATTTCGATGGACTGACTTAACAGCCAAATTAGTCATCAAATAAAAATACAAACAACAAATCCAAATTCCAATTCATCAAACTAGTAAGGTCAAAGTTTAAGCACACTAAACATATAATAACAACTTGCAGAACAGCAAGTTACACAATTATAATTTGATTTATCACAGGGCACGTTGATTTTATCCACATGCACCAACCTCCCTTTTTTTTAGAAAAAATGGTTCTTTTCAACCGATTGAATGGAGAGGAAGCTTGACAGAAGGTTCCAGGATCCAGAAATCCACAACAGCAACTTAAGCATAAAAGACTAGTTTAAAATTCCAGTATAGAGCACTCATCAACTGAACCTCACGACTGAATCCAAGGGGCAGAAATGACCTCTGCATCCAGCCATATAGGAGGAGGGAGGACCTGAAAACAGCAATTCCAGGCGAGAGGCAGAGCAAGCACAATTTATCGCATTTATTTAATTGCTAGAGAAATGCTTAAGTTGTAATTATGGATTAATATATCTTCAAAAACTCTGCTACATCTCATGGAACAAACAGTAACATTTACAGTGCTTCAATTTTTTGTGTTACAGGGAGATTAGTTTGTTAACTCTTCACTGATTGCTGCGGACTAGTGGAGAGGACTGTAAAAATCAACACTGTGGAGAAAGAGAAAATCATTAATAACTTCTGAACAATTCTGCATGTGCATGTTTGGCAGGTTCCTTCATTACAGCAAAGAGCACTAACACTTGCATTTTATTGTGTGTCTTCTTATCACGACTTGAGGAGTTTTACAGATAGTACAATTTCCTTCAATTTTGACATAAAGCAACCCCAGTGTTTAGAGGTTCTCAGTAATACTGTGATAACATGCCAATGCAAATCCAGAAAGTTATTTTGCTGAACATACGTCCAGTAACCTTCTCTGTAAAGAAAGGGAATAGATATACAACTACATCAAGTAATCAACTATTCATTAAGTCGCTCCCATTAATGTTACAAGGCAATGTTATTGCTTCTTCTGAGTCACTGAATTCAATGGCACTTTCACAACTTTGAAATAGACCTAAAATTGAATTTACAACACAGTAATGAGCTACTGCTCTCTGCTCATTTACACTTCACATCAACTACCACCTTATATAGCAGATATAGTTGTCCCAAAGTAGTTCATAATCACTGAAGTACATTAGAAGCATTACTACTGTTATAATGGAGGAACCTGACAACCAAGTCCAATGTGGCAATGTGATAAAGATGAGTCAATCTGTGCTGTTGGTTGAGTGATAACTATTTGCCAGGACACCACAGAGAACTCCCAGTTCTTAAAAGGTGCCTTTGAACCCTTTTTTCCCCACTGAGAAAATAGATAAGCCTCACTTTAAAATCTCATCTAAAAAGCCGGCATCTCCAATAGTGCAGTATTCCCTCAGTACGGTAAAGGAGTTTGGTTTATACTACTATATGCAATTTTGAATCATTACCCAGGCCACATGCAAATAAGATTACAGAAATTAATGCATGGTCAAAGACTGGTGCGATAGAAGTGGCTTCCAATGCACTGGCACTACTACTGGGGTAAATGGAAGCTGGAAGCAAACCCATGTTCTAAAGAGCTCCAGAGGAGAGAAGTAGAGAGAATTTTAAACTAAATAGTAGGAGCAAGTGATCAAAATTTGGAAGATGAGGTAACAAAAACTAGAGACAAGGATAGAGAGAAATGTGTTAATGTAGGAAATGATAAACATACGGTGACAAGAATGGATAGAGTTATAAATAGACAAGACTAATGGCTCTGTATCCAAATGCACATAGCATTCAAAACAGTGACAGATGAGCGAAGGAATACAGTAACATGCTGCAGATAAAGGGGAACCAGTGGATATTCTGCACGGTTATTCTTTGAGTTACATAAAATGCTTTCCAGGCACGTATCTTTGTTAAGCAAAATTTTGTAAATCCAAAAGACTGGATGAAGTGCATCATGGGTATTTCTATACAGAGTATTCCTATTCATTATAGCTAAAAATAGTTATTTTATGGAATTAAAATGTTGTCAATTGTTATTGTGAGGGAAATTGAATACATTTATAGGGAGGTTATGCTTTAGTTATATATGGTATTGGCAAGACCACATCTGGGATATTTTGTACAGTCTACTAAACCTCCTGAAGCCTGGACTGGGAGGACCGTCCAATGAGGAATGATTGGACAGACCAACTTTGTATCCCCTGGAGTTCAGAACAGTGAGACAGGACTTGGCAGAAATATAAAAGATCCCAAGAAGTCTTGAGAGGATGGATGTGGAGAGGACATTTCCTTGTGTGGAAGAATCGAGAACCAGGTTTAAAAATTAAAGGTTGCCCATTTAAGACAAACATGACACAAAGCTTTTTCTAGCAAGTGGTCATGAATCTTTGGAGCTCTGATTCCACCTCCTTTTGAGGAAGGGGAGCTTTGGATCTTTAAGGCAAAAGGTAGATAGTTTCTTGATAATCAAGGGGATGAAAGCTTTCTGAGGATATGTGAAAATGCATAGTTGAGGTTACAATCTGATCAGCCATGATCTTACCATAGCCGAGCAGACTTGAGGACCCAAATGGTCTACTCCTGCTCCTTACGTTGATGCCTTTGAATACCTCAGATTTATTATATTGATTCCTGGGATGAAGTGCATTGTCCCGTGAAGGGTGATTGAGTGAGAGTGGTCTATGCTCACAAGAGTTTAGTGTCAGTCTGGATTTTGTGCTCAAGACTCCCAAGTGATACTTGAAAGCACAATCACAACTCAGATTACTTACGTATTTTCTACTCATCCATCTAGTTTCCTGTTAAATGCATCTACTGTATTTACTTCAACTACATGTAGTAATAAATTCCAGCTTCATCACTTTTTTTTTTAAAGAGGATTTTGAATTATCCAGATAGTTGGCACACCCCAGCCAAGTCTACCTCCCTCACGCAAATACATTCAAAAATATCCAAATTCCAAGCAATAATTTTCAGCATGAAGAGATGTAATTATATTGCATCAGTTAGATTACAAAAAACAATCTCGTCAAGGCAAACAAAATAATCAACGTTTAGGTGTAGCAGGCAATAATGAACACGAACGGTATGGCAAAGGGGTTGAAATGCAGTGAAGGGAAAATTTTATTTGGGACAGAACCAACACAGCCATGGCCAGACATCAGCTTGGACTCGGCATGGACTCAGACAGCAAGTTCTAGTTCCAGGTGTTGGCCGTGCCCATCCATGCCAAGGGGCAAGTCAAACTCCCCCTTCACAGGGAGAGAGAGGGACACACACACACACACAAGAGACTGATCCGGAGCAACACAGGAACTCGGCAGATCTGGCAGCCTCAGGGAAGTGGACAGCCGGCGTTAAGGGACATGTCCACCGTCCACCTCCCTCCACAGACGCTGCCTGACCTGCTGAGTCCCTCCAGCACTCTGGGTGTGGGTTGGGGGGGGCTCCTTCACAGACTTGTGCACCCAGAATTGTTCCTCAACACAAGCACCCACCCACCCACCCCCAAAGCACCAGGAAGGGGAGGAGAAACTTTGGATCTGACTGACAGACATTTTAGGCAATGCCCGGAGGCAGGAGTCGCCACCCGGGCCAAGCCACACTGGGGGCGGGCAGCGCTGCTCCATCTCACCCCCGCACACAAAGGCATCAGCCATCGGCTCAACCCGCGCCCCATCCAGCTCCTACCGTGGCGTAGAAAGCCTCGCAACTGCCCGCTGAGAGATTGAGCTCGCTGAGCTTGGTGTCCCACTGAAGGGGGTCCATGTTCTCGCTGTCCAGCGCCTCCATCGCTCGGCCTCGCCGCCTGTCACTCCGCTCCGTGTTTTGCCCGCATCGGCCGGAAGCGCGCAGCTGACTCTGACGGACGGCCGCCTCGGCCAATGGGTCGCCGGCGGGCCGCCGGACTCCCCTTTCGCTATTGGCCAGAGGTTCGACCAATCGCATTGAGACACTTCGCCTTCTGGTTTGGCCCGCCCCGCGGTCAGCGGCTCGCCGCTTGGCTCCGCCCCCCCTCCCACCCCCAGCGCGCCCCAACCGTCGGGCGGGCCGGTGAGCGCGCACGTATGCGTGCGCGGCGCCGTCTCGGTGACGCCTGGGCTTGCGCGCTGGATGTTCTCCTCTGAGTCTGCTGAGCTGGGGGGAGGGGGAGGGAGGGGGAGGGAGGGGGAGGGGGGGAGGGGGAGGGGGAGGGGGGGGAGGGGGAGGGGGAGGGAGGGGGAGGGAGGGGGAGGGAGGGAGGGGGGGGGAGAGGAGGGAGGGAGGGGGGGAGGGGGAGGAGGGAGGGGGGGAGGGGGAGGAGGGAGGGAGGGGGGGAGGGGGAGGAGGGGGGAGGGGGGAGGGGGAGGGAGGGGGGGGGTAGGGGGAGGAGGGAGGGAGGGGGGGAGGGGGAGGAGGGAGGGAGGGGGGAGGGGGGAGGAGGGAGGGAGGGGGGGAGGGGGAGGAGGGAGGGAGGGGGGGAGGGGGAGGAGGGAGGGAGGGGGGGAGGGGGAGGAGGGAGGGGAGGGGGGGAGGGGGAGGAGGGAGGGGGGGGGAGGGGGAGGAGGAGGGAGGGGGGAGGGGGGGAGGGGGGGAGGGGGAGGGAGGGAGGGGGGGAGGGGGAGGAGGGGAGGGGGGGGAGGGGGGGGGAGGGGGGGAGGGGGGGGGGGGAGGGGGGGGAGGGGGGGGGGAGGGGGGAGGGGGGGAGGAGGGGGAGGAGGGGAGGGGGGGGGGAGGGGGGGGGGAGGGGGGAGGGGGAGGAGGGAGGGGGGGGAGGGGGGGGGGGGGGGGGGGGGGGGGGGGGGAGGGGGGGGAGGGGGAGGGGGAGGAGGGGGAGGGGGGAGGGGGAGGTGGGGGGAGGAGGGAGGGAGGGGGGGGGGAGGGGGAGGAGGGAGGGAGGGAGGGAGGGGGGGAGGGGGGGGGGAGGGAGGGAGGGGGGGAGGGGGAGGAGGGAGGGAGGGGGGGAGGGGGAGGAGGGAGGGAGGGGGGAGGGGGAGGAGGGAGGGGGGGAGGGGGAGGAGGGAGGGGGGGAGGGGGAGGAGGGAGGGGAGGAGGGAGGGGGGGAGGGGGAGGAGGGAGGGGGAGGGGGAGGAGGGAGGGGGGGAGGGGGGGAGGGGGAGGAGGGAGGGGGGGAGGGGGGAGGAGGGAGGGGGGGAGGAGGGAGGGGGGAGGGGGGGAGGGGGAGGAGGGGGGGGGGGGAGGAGGGAGGGGGGGAGGGGAGGAGGGGGGGGGGGGGGGGGGAGGGAGGGAGGGGGGGAGGAGGGAGGGAGGGGGAGGAGGGGGGGAGGGGGGAGGGGAGGAGGAGGGAGGGGGAGGAGGGAGGGGGAGGAGGGGGGAGGGGGGAGGGGGAGGAGGGAGGGGGAGGAGGGGAGGGAGGGGGAGGGGAGGAGGGGGAGGGGGAGGAGGGAGGGAGGGGGGAGGGGAGGAGGGAGGGAGGGGGGAGGGGGAGGAGGGAGGGAGGGGAGGGGGAGGAGGGAGGGAGGGGAGGGGGAGGAGGGAGGGAGGGAGGGGGAGGAGGGAGGGAGGGAGGGGGGGAGGGGGAGGAGGGGGGAGGGAGGGGGGAGGGGAGGGGGGGGGGGGGGGGAGGGGAGGGGGGGAGGGGAGGGAGGGAGGGGAGGGAGGGAGGGAGGGGAGGGGGGGAGGGGAGGGAGGGGAGGGGGGGGAGGTGGAGGGAGGGGAGGGGGGGAGGGGGAGGGGGGGAGGGGAGGGGGGGAGGGGGAGGGGGAGGGGGGGGGAGGGAGGGGGAGGGGGGGGAGGGGGGGGGAGGGAGGGGGAGGGGGGAGGGAGGGGGAGGAGGGGGAGGGGGGGAGGGGAGGGGAGGGGGGGGGAGGGGAGGGAGGGGGAGGGGAGGGGGAGGGGAGGGAGGGAGGGGGAGGGGGGAGGGAGGGAGGGGGAGGGGGAGGGAGGGAGGGGGAGGGGAGGGAGGGAGGGGGAGGGGAGGGGGGGGGAGGGGGGGGAGGGAGGGGGAGGGGGGGGGAGGGAGGGGGAGGGGGGGGGGGGGGGGGGGGGGGAGGGAGGGGGAGGGAGGGGGGGGAGGGGGAGGGGGAGGGGGGGGAGGGAGGGAGGGGGGGGGAGGGGGAGGGGGGGGGAGGGAGGGGGAGGGGGGGGGAGGGAGGGGGGGGGGGGGGGAGGGAGGGGGGGGAGGGGGGGGGGAGGGGGAGGGGGGGGAGGGAGGGAGGGGGGGGGAGGGAGGGAGGGGGGGGGGAGGGGGGGGGAGGGGGAGGGGGGGGAGGGAGGGGGAGGGGAGGGAGGGGGAGGGGGAGGGAGGGGGAGAGGGGGAGGGGGGGAGGGGGAGGGAGGGAGAGGGGGGAGGTGGGGAGGGGGGAGGGAGGGAGAGGGGGAGGGAGGGGGAGAGGGGGGGGGAGGGGGAGGGGGGGGAGGGGGGAGAGGGGGAGGGGGGCTGAGCTGGGGGGGAGGAGCTGGGGGGAGGGGAGCTGGGGGGCAGGAGTTGGGGGAGGCAGGAGCTGGAGGGGGTAGGAGTTGGAGGCAGGAGCTGTGGGGGGAGGCAGGAGCTGGGGGGGCAGGAGTTGGGGGAGGCAGGAGCTGGAGGGGTAGGAGCTGGGGGGCAGGAGCGGGAGGGAGGGAGGGAGGCAGGAGCTGGGGGGGAGAGGCAGGAACTGGAGGGGGTAGGAGTTGGGGGGAGGCAGGAGCTGGAGGGGGTAGGAGTTGGGGGGAGGCAGGAGTTGGAGGGGGCAGGAGCTGGAGGGGGCAGGAGCTGGGGGGGGTAGGAGTTGGAGGCAGGAGCTGTGGGGGGAGGCAGGAGCTGGGGGGCAGGAGTTGGGGGAGGCAGGAGCTGGAGGGGTAGGAGCTGGAGGGGGTAGGAGTTGGGGGAGGCAGGAGCTGGAGGGGTAGGAGCTGGGCAGGAGCGGGAGGGAGGGAGGCAGGAGCTGGGGGGAGGTAGGAGTTGGGGGGAGGCAGGAGTTGGGGGAGGCAGGAGCTGGAGGGGGTAGGAGTTGGAGGCAGGAGCTGTGGGGGGAGGCAGGAGCTGGGGGGGTAGGAGCTGGGGGGCAGGAGCGGGAGGGAGGGAGGCAGGAGTTGGGGGAGGCAGGAGCTGGAGGAGGCAGGAGCTGGGGGGGGTAGGAGCTGGGGGGAGGCAGGAGCTGTGGGGGAGGCAGGAGCTGTGGGGGGGCAGGAATTGGGGGGAGGCAGGAGCTGTGGGGGGGCAGGAATTGGGGGGAGGCAGGAGCTGGGGGGGTAGGAGTTGGGGGGAGGCAGGACCTGTGGGGGGAGGCAGGAGCTGGGGGGAGGCAGGAGCTGTGGGGGGAGGCAGGAGCTGGAGGGGGTAGGAGTTGGGGGAGGCAGGAGCTGGAGGGGGTAGGAGCTGGGGGGAGGCAGGAGTTGGAGGAGGCAGGAGCTGGAGGGGGTAGGAGTTGGGGGGAGGCAGGAACTGGAGGGGGTAGGAATTGGGGGGAGGTAGGAGTTGGGGGGAGGCAAAGAGCATGAGGTTGGAGGGAGCAGTGGACATTGACCTCATGGAGATGGGAGTGGGACTGGGTAACTCCAGTGAAGACCAAACACCTGCCTGGGTGCAATAAACTGAAATAGCCAACTAATTGAAGTAACCAGGAACTGGAGGGGGTAGGAATTGGGTGGGCAGGAGCTGGGGGGGAGTTAGGAGTTCGGTGGGCAGGAGCTGGGGGGGAGGTAGGAGTTCGGTGGGCAGGAGCTGGGGGGGAGGTAGGAGCTGGAGGGGGTAGGAGTTGGGGGGAGGCAGGTAACTCGACGGGCTGGTCAGACTTTGATATTCTGGGGGTGAATGACTCATTTCCTGATACTCAAAGCTGGTCCATCACTTTACAAGACAAGTTGATACATGTGTGCCGGCCACTGTTGCTAGTTGAGTGTTGACTATCTCCAGTGGTTGTTCAGTGACTGTATGGTCCAGATGAAGGGTCTTGACCGGAAATGTTCGATTGTTCATTTCCCTTCATGGATGCTGCCTGTTCCTCCAGTAGTTTGTTTTTAGCCAACTAATTACTTGGTTAGAAGCCGAGTAAAATACTACAGAGTCATAATTTTTTTAAAGAAAAACTGAAATTGCAGGACACAGCAAGTCAGATAGATGAGGGGTCACTTGACCTTGGAATGTTAACACTTTCTCTCTCCAAAGATGCTGCCTGACCTGCTGAGTGTTTCCAGCATTTTCTGTTTTTATTTCAGATCTTCAGCATCTTCATTTTTTAAATTCAGTTTAAAACTCACATGATACCATTGGTATGATCTGCACTTTCATATTTTGGATTATTCATTTTTGCTGGATGGCCACCATCCTGTATTGCCCCTGAGAAAGAGGTGAGGAGCTACTTTAGAACGTAGAACAGGTTCTTTAGCCCACAATGAACAGCTTTGGTCATTCTGGTGAAAGTTCACCCACAGTGCTGTTGGGGAAAGAGTTCCAGGGTTTAGCAATAGCAACAAGAAAGGATTGGTAATGCATTTCCAAATCAGGATGGTGTGCATCTTGGTATTAGTGGTTCATTATTGTCACATAGAGTCATCGAGGTATACAGCACAGAAACCGGCCCTTCAGCCCAACTGGTCATGCTGATCAAGATTCCCATCTAAGCTAGTCTCACTTGCCCATGTTTGGCCCATATCCCTTTAAACCTTTCTCTATCCATGTACCTGTCCAAGTACCTTGTAAATGTTGTTTATGTACCTGCATCAACCACCTCCTCTGGCAGCTCATTCCATAAACTGCCCACTCTCTGGTGAAGAAGTTGTTCCTCAGGTTCCTATTAAATCTCACCACCTCACCCTAACCTATGTCCTCTAGTTCTTGATTCCCCTACCTTGGAAAAAAGACTGTGCGCATTGACCTATCTAGGCCCCTCATGATTTTATACACCTCTATAAGATTGCCCCTCATGATTTTATACACCTCTATAAGATCACCCCTCATTCTCCTATGCTCCAATGAGTCAAGTCCCAATCTACTCAATTTTTCTCCATAACTCAGTCCCTTGAGTCCCAGCAACATCCTCATAAAATCTCTGCGCTCCTTCCAGCTTAATAGCATCTATCCTTCAGCAGAATGACCAAAATTGAACACAATATTCCACATTTGACCGCACCAATGTCTTGTACAACTGCAATGTAACATCCCAAATTCTATACTTGATGTCTGACTGATGAAGGCCAGAGCTCCAAAAGCCTTCTTCATTGCCCTGTCTACCTGCCATGCCACTTTCACGTACCGAGGTACAATGAAATCTATACAGATCATTTCAAAACACAAGTATTGTGAGGTAGTACAAGGGAAAAGCAATAACGGAATGCAGAATATAGTGTTACAGGGAAGTGCAGTATGAGTAAACAGTAATCTGCAAGGGCCATGACGGGGTAGGTTGTGAGGACAAGACTCATCTTTACAAGAAGTCCATTCAAAAGTCTTAAACAGCAGTATAGAAGCTGTCCTTGAGCCTGGTGGTATGTGTTTCAAGCTTTTTTATCTTCTGCCTGATAAAAGGGGGGAGAAGAGAGAATGTCCAGGGTAGGAGGGGTCTTTATGCTGGCTGCTCTTCCTAGGCAGTGAGAAAAGTAGAGTCCATGGAGGGGAGGCTGGTTTTCGTGATGGACTGATCTGTGTCCACAACTCTCTGCAATTTTTTTGCAGTCTTGGGCAAAGCAGGCAGGCAGGCAGAGCCATACCAAGCTGTGATACATCCAGATAGGATGCTTTCAATGGTGCATCTATAAAAATTAGCGAGGGTCAATGGGGACATGCTGAATTTCCTGAGTCTTCTGCGGAAGTAGAGGCACTGGTGTGATTTCTTGGTCATAATATAAACATGGTTGGACCAGGACAAGCTATTATTGATATTGACACCTAGCAACATGAAGCTGTCAACCATCTCCTTCTCAGTACCATTGATACCTACAGGGTCATGTGCTCCACCCTGCTTCCTGAAGGCAATGACCAGCTCTTTTGTCTTGCTGACATTGGGTGAAAGGTTTCTGTCTTAACGCCACGTCACTAGGCTCTCTATCTCTTTCCTGTACTCTGTCTCATTGTTATTTGAGATCCTGCTCTCTACGGTGGTGTTATCTGTGAACTTGTAGATGGAGTTTAAAGCAGAATCTGTCCACACAGTCGTGAGTGTAAAGGGAGTAGAGTAGGGGGCTGAGAACACAGCCTTGCGGGAGACCATTGTTGAAGATGATCATGGCAGAGGTGTTGCTGCCTATCCTTACTGATTGTGGTCTGTTGGTCAGGAAGTCAAGGATCCAGTTGCAAAGGGAGGTGCTGAGTCCCAGGTCCAGGAGTTTGGGGATGAGTGTTGGAATTATGGTATTGAAGGTGGAGCTATAGTCAATAAATAGGAGTCTGGCAAGGTGTCTTTATTATCCAGGTGCTCCAGAGATGTGTAGGGCCAGGGAGATGGCGTCTGCCATGGACCTGTTTCGGCAGTAGACAAATTGCAGTGAGTCAAGGTTGTCTGGGTACGATTATTAAAATTCGTAAGCCAGATGGTAACTATACGGTGGACCATGAACAAATTAATAAATCTTTTCAAGAATTTTATACTTCTTTATACCAATCAGAATTCCCTGAGGATTCTACATTAATGCATGAATTTCTAAGGGACCTGAAGACTCCGAAATTATCATGTAATGAATGTTCAACATTAGATGCACCCACTTCGGAGGAAGAAATAAAGAAGGCAATTTTTTCAATGAATTTGGGTAAAACACCTGGCCCTGATGGGTATACAGTCGAATTTTTTAAATCTTTTTCTGATCTTTTTTCTCCCTGGTTAGGAAAAATTTTTAAAGATGCCCTATCAGTGGGTAAACTACCACAATCCTTTTATGAAGCTACTATCTCTTTAATTCTTAAAAAGGATAAAGATCCCACTGAATTTGCATCTTATAGACCTATTTCTTTATTAAATGTGGATGCCAAAATATTTTCCAAAATATTGGCTTCTAGATTGGAAAAGGTTCTTCCACAAATTATTTCTGATGACCAGACAGGATTTATCCAGAATTGTTTTTTGCATCTTAACATTAGGAGGTTAATGAATATTATATGTAGCCCCTTATCTAAAATTCCAGAATGTGTTATTTCATTAGATGCTGAAAAGCCGTTTGATAGAGTCGATTGGGAATATTTATTTAATACACTTGAGAAATTTAATTTTAGTCCCAATTTTATATCTGCGATCAAATTGATTTATCATACACCTATGGCTTCAATACTTACAAATAATCAGAGATCCCCTCTGTTCAGGCTTTTTCGAGGTACTAGACAGGGTTGACCTCTAAGTCCTTTATTATTTGATATTGCTTTGGAACCCTTGGCAATTGCCCTTCGGAATTCTTTTAATATATTTGGTATCACTCGTGGACAGGGGATTCATAAGGTATCTCTATGTGCAGATGACTTGTTACTTTATATTTCTAACCTGGAGGAATCCATCCCTGCAGTATTATCACTGCTTGCTCAGTTTAGTGTTTTTTCTGGTTATAGATTAAATCTTAATAAGAGTGAACTCTTTTCATTAAATATGCAAACCTCAATTTATAGGCAATTACCATTTAGATTAGTAACAGACCATTTTACGTATTTGGGTGTAAAAATTACCATGAAGCATAAGGACCTGTTTAAAGTTAACTTGTTACCTTTAATTGATCATGTTAAACAATTATTTAGGAAATGTTCCCCATTATCTCTATCATTGGTAGGCTAAATTAATGCGGTTAAGACGAATATTTTACCAAAATTTCTATATCCATTTCAGGCGATTCCAACTTTCATCCCAAAATCTTTGTTTGACACTAGTGATTCTAAAATTCTTTCATATATACGGCAGAATAAAAACCCAAGGTTAAATAAGAAATATTTACAAAAATTAAAAAAGGATGGTGGCATGGCTTTGCCTAACCTTGGATTATATTACTGGGCAATTAATATCAGATATTTAATCTTTTGGGCACAAGATTTAGATGTAATTCAATGTCCCAAATGGGTATATCTTGAGTATGTATCAGTGCAAGGATTTTCATTAGTTTCTATTTTAGGAGCCTCACTCCCTTTTGCACTTACTAAATTGAATAAACATATGACTAACCCAATAGTTAAACATACAATACGAATATGGTTTCAATGCCGTAAATTCTTTGGATTCAATAAATTTAACTTATCAAGCCCCATTCAATCTAATTTTTTCTTTGAACCATCTAGAATCAACTTAGCTTTTTCTTTATGGAAAATGAAGGGAATAACATGTTTTCATGATCTATTCATTGATAACTTTTTTATCTTTTGAACAGTTGTCTAATAAATATAATTTGCCTAAATCACACTTTTTTTGATACTTACAGATTAGAAATTTTTTAGAAGTTACTATACCTTCTTTTCCGACTCCATATAAAATTGAAATTATGGAAAAATTCAGGCTTCAATCCCTATCAGAAGGGCTTGATAGCAATAATTTATGATCTAATTATGAAAATACATCCAGAGACACTTGATAAAATCAAGAATGAATGGGAAAGAGAACTCCAGATACTTTTACCCACAGAGACATGGAAGAAAATTCTTCAGTTAGTTAATACATCTTCAATGTGGGCCAGACACTCTTTGATACAATTTAAGGTGGTTCACAGGACCCATATGTCGAAGGACAAGTTAGCCCATTTTTATCACCATATAAATCCTATATGTGATAGATGTAATTCGGAGGTGGCTTTCCTGACACACGTTTTGGTCCTGTCCTCTTGGAAAAATATTGGAAGGACATTTTTAACATTATTTCAACTGTATTGAATATTGATTTATAACCTTACCCAATCACTGCAATTTTTGGATTACCAATGATAGAATCTGGCCACCTATCTGCTGCTGCTTGTCGTATGATTGCCTTTGTTACATTAATGGCCAAGCGATCCATTTTGTTTAAATGGAAGGATCCAATACCTCCCACTACTTTTCAATGGTTCTCTCAAACTATATCATGTTTAAACTTAGAAAAAATTAGGAGTGGCACTGTTGATTCTTGGCTTAAATTTGAGGAAATTTGGAGTCCATTTATTCAATATTTTCATATGATGTAGATCCCTTTTCAATAACCTTTGAATTTAGAGGAGTGGAGTTCATGACATAATAATGCTCTTTGTTCATCGAGAAATATCAGTCCAGTTTTTTTCTTCTTTTGTAATTTTTTTAGTTTGTTTCGTTTTATTACTTACAATATTTTTTTCAATTTGGGTTTTTTTATATAATAAATCTTTTTCTTTCTCCTTTTGACTTATTGCAAAGAACTGCAAAGATTTTATATTTTAGCAGATTTGTTTTAAACAGTTCAGTGTAATTTTTGTAGTAACTTGATGTAATTTTTCATTCCTATTTCCTGTAAATAAACTTTATAAAATTCTAACGTTATGTGGATTTAACTGCATAACCTGACCAAGGAAATGTACTGATTATGTGTTTTTCTTGTAGCCGTCTTTTGTGCCTTCTTACGTGAAACAAGGATGTGGTTAGCATACCATGCATTTATCAGTAAGTGTTATTACATTACTACAGGTTAGTTAATAAATGTAGTTATGTTAATCTGTCTATTTTGGAAAGGTGCACAATTCAGGCCATAAGGAAAGTATGCAATATAATGCTAGAAACTACCATTTCCAAACTACCAAGAAAAAAGTTGTTGGAAGGAAAAGGTATAATCCGTAACAGGGGATCTCGTGTTAAAATTGAATCAAATCGTCATGCTCAGTCAACCTATTTTTATTTCCTAATTTTGTTCACTTTTTATAGAATTAAAATGTTCTTACTTTGGTATTATGTAATATTCCATAAATACTGACTATAAATTCACAGAATGTACCTAAGGGCTCAACATTTTTGTAATATATAATTTTACAGTTGGAATTCATTTAAAATTAATAAATTACATTAGTCATAATATCTCAGATGAGTTATATACCCCATTCTGTGAATTATTTTTAAGTGGAATTACTCTGCTCAAAGCCATTCAGAAATGTCCCACAGACTGTAGTGAAATGTTGATCTGGTTTTGGTGAGGTTGTTTGAGAGAAGATTGGTGACCTGCGTACCTTTAGCAACATAGGTTAGCAATGATGATATCCAGGAGCCAGTCTTCCCAATTCTTAGCAAGTGGTAGTCAAGGGGGAGACGTTCAGGATACCCTGTTTGGGGGTGACTGTGTCAAGCAGAAAGAACCATGCATGCAGCACAGCAGTCATATTCTGTAATATCTGAGGTGGAAGCTGTTCAATGTCACTGCCGCATATAGGCTGACTATCTACAGAGATGGCCCTGCAGGGCTACTGCTGGGTTCTTGACTAATGGCTGGAGGCTGCTGTTGTCTTGGCTGGCTCTCATAATTGATCTGATGACTGTTTACCTCATGGGTTAGCTGTGGATTGCCCATGTGCTAGGGTAAGGGGATAAGGCTACACTTCTGTCAGCCCCACTTGCCCAGTTAGGGCTACACAGACCTTACAAGGTTCGGACAGTGTGGTGGTCAAGTTCATGACCCCAGCTCTTTGGCGTAGGCCTGGCATTGAGGGCCAGCAGCAGCACTAACTACCCTGGAGGGATGTGGGTCAACCTCCACATAAAGAGCCATGGACTTGCACTGTTATCCTACAGTATTACATGTCCTTGGGAAGGGAGTGGGGGGATGATTGGCTGGGGTGGGGGGAGGGGGTGCATGGAGGAGTAGAGGGAAGGTTATTCACCACAGTTTGGGAACTTTGGTCAGATTATACACTTAGATCCACAGCCTTAGTTTTGTATTTGCCTTGCACTGAAGCTTGAACCAATAATAATCAACTCAAAAACCATAATACGTTTAATTTATACTGCATGAAAAGTTTCCTTGTAACAGCATATAGGAAATCTACTGATTATTGATATTACACCTTAAACCTAGATTCTTCCCGATTGCAAAACCCTTTGCTATTTACTATGTAGAACATGGACTTCCCTAATTTTGAGAGTTAAACTATAAAGTGGGGTTGTATTAATTTAATTGTATCCTCATCTATTAATGATTTATGGAAGAGCTAATTGATGATTAGAATGATCCAATTGGATAGAAGACAGATTTCCTCAGTCTATCCTATTTTCTTTGGGGGAATCCAGAACAAGTGAACATAACCTTGAAATTAGAGCAAGGCTGTTTTACCATGAAATAAAGCTTCAGTTGCTCACAATAAGGGCAGTGGAAATCTGAAACTCCCTGCACTCTTGCCCTAGATCAATTTAAAAATTCAAAACTGGCCCTGTTATATTTGTTAGGCAAGGGTATTAAAAGATGTAGAATGAAAACTAGTACTTAAGATACAGATCAGCCATGATCTAATGGAATAATTTAAAAGAAAATTATTCCTTGACCCAACCCCACACCCACTGTATGTTAACAAATGTCAACATAAAAATCAAATTAAATTGTTTCTGCACCTTCTCTAAGGCCTTTGCCTATGCTAAATTTTGAACCTAGAACTGAACTCAATATTCCATTTGTGGCTGAGTTAGTGTTCTATGAAGTTTCATCAAGATCCTGTCTGATCTATCTCAGTTTCATTTTTTCTGGACTAATCCCTTGATATCCAGAAATAGAATTTGGTCCCCTCAGTCAATTTGTTGATATAGATCATGGATAGCTAGGGCCCTTGCACCAATCCCTGCAGTATGCCAGTAATCACACCCTGAGGAAGGCCAGTTTATTCCCACTCTTTGCTTTCTCTATCAACCAATTCTCATTTCTTGCCAATTCCAGGTGCTCTAACTTTGTTGAGCAACCTCCTGTGTGGGATCTTTTCAAAGATCTAAATACACCATAGCCACTAGTTACTTCTTCAAAAAAACTCCAATAGATTAATCAAACATGGTGTCTTTTATATAAATCCATGCTGATTCTGTTGAATTGGTAATGGTAGTAATGCCCCAAACTTAATGTAGCAATTACAGGGGTGGAAGTCTCCAACACAAGACTGCCTCCTCCTCTGCACTTGCACAATTCAACACCACAAATTCTCCTGCCAATTGTTACTGGAAGAAAAATCAGCACCACACTTACTTGTTTTCTAGGGCAGCGACACCTGTTCCTGTGTATGTACAGCCATGTCATGACTGGAATGACATGGAAGGACAAGAGCCAGCAATCTGAAATGTTTCGTCTGGCTTGGAGAAAGTTGCTCAGTTGGTGGCAGTATTGTGCCAAAAACTAACCGGAGGAATATTGATTATCATAGGTGCATATTAAGAATGATATTACAAGAATAAGAGGGTGCTGGATAGAACCTGCGTCTCTCCTAATTCCAGATAATGCAGTTGGACAGACTAATCTGCATTAAGGAAATAGGCATTTGTGCCTCAAGATATGTTTGGTATAATGACTGACAACTGTGAAGGGTGCTCTTGGTTGTTGGTCTCTCACCTTTCTTCAAAACACCTGAACACAGGACAGCATTAAAAATCATCTCAAAACATTATAACAACATTTTGGAAAAGAACAGAAGCAGGAAACCTATTTCTTTAATGCAAAAAGCAAATTTCTTCCTTGATTCTGCAAACATGTTTCCTGAGACCGATAGATAACCTTCGTATTGACACCAAGGATTCTGCAGAGGTTTGTTTGCAGCCTTGTTCAGGAACAAAATGAGAGTTAAGCACAAGCACCCACTCCCTTTCTGCACTGAAGTTTCTTTGGATGCTGCAGAAAGCAAGGCAACGGAGAATCAGACCTAATATTTCAATTATCAGGATATCAGATTAGGAAGGGCAGTGTACGATCAACATGTGTCTGCATGTCCTTCAATTGAAACAAAAGCAGCAGTCCACCTTTGTGCTACACGCTGCATGTATATAATAAGGGAAAGCTTTGGCCTTTATGCAAAGGGGTAGAGTTTAAAGTTGGGGAACATTGCTGGAATTGTACAGAATGTTGGGTCCTGCATGTAGTTTCACTTTTCTTATTTTAGGAGGGATATACTTGCCTGGAAATCAATTTAGAGAAAGTTCACTGTGTGGATTCCTGGGATAAAGGGATTATACTAAGAGGATCAGTTGAGCAATTTGGACCAGTATTCATTGGAGTTTAAAAAAATGAGACATGACGTTGTTGAAATATTTAACATTCTGGGGGAATCTGAAACCACAGGCCATGCTTTCAGAATAAGTGGTCGCCTATCAAAACAGAGATGAGGGGAAATTTCTTTTCCCAGAGGGTCATGAATTTTTGGAATTCTCCATCCCAGAGTCTGTGGAGGCCAAATCATTGAATGTATTCAAGGTTGAGATTGACAATTTTTTGGACTGTAGAGAAGTCAAGGGTAATGAACAGAATGCAGGTGGAATTGATGCCGAGATCAGCCTTCATCATATTGAATGGCATAACAGTCTTGAGGGGTTGTGTGGTCTACTGCTCCTATTTTTTAGGTTCTTATGACAATCTAGCCTTCTCCTCTCTCCACACCATCCTCATATACTCTTTCTAGGTGAACCAGTAATTTATTTGTACTACTATAGTATTCTGTAGTCACGGTTCCTGATGCACTGTCCTACTAGGGAGACTGTGCAGATTGGGCAACTGCTGGCAGGGTACATCCTACTAGGGTGACCCTGAGCTTCTAGTGTCTTGATGCTTCAATTCTCCATCCCATTTCAAGTTAGTCTTTTTGCCCTGTTCCAGTGAAGCTCAACATAAGCTTCAGGATCTCACATGGAACATGGAACAGCACCTCACTTTCTGACGAGGAATAGTACTGTTTCCCGTCTCATCATTGAGTCCAAGTCCAGATGAGCATTCACAAAATTTTATTTTTATTTCAAATTTCCTGCATCCACTGTAATTTCAGAAAATGATTCTGTTTCTTCCATTTGTACTTACTCTGGACCATTCTTCATATCTTTAGTTGTCCCATTGTAGACACAGCTCAGCACATCATGGAAACCAGCCTCCCCTCCATGGACTCTGTCTACACTTCTTGTTGCCTCGGTAAAGCAGCCACATAATCAAAGAACCCACCCACCCCGGACATTCTCTCTTCTACCCCCACCCATTGGGCAGAAGATCCAAAAGCCTGAAAACACATACCACCAGGCCCAAGGACAGCTTCTATCCCGCTGTTATAAGGCTATTGAACGGTCCCCTACTACAATAAAATGGACTCTTGACCGCACAATCGACCACCGTGTTATTGGCCTGGAACCTTATTGTCTACCTGCATGGTACTTTTCTCTGTAACTGTTACAGTTTATTTTGCGTTCTGTTATTGTTTTCCCTTGTACGACCTCAATGCACTGTTGCAATGAAATGATCTGTATAGTTGGCATGCAAAACAAAGTTTTTAACTGTACCTCGGTACATGTGACATTAATAAAATAATTTACCATTTAAAAAATTTACCTTGCATAATTATCCCTTTGTTTTTTTTAAACTCTCCAGACCTTTCACTTTCTCTTCTCCCTTTTCTTTGTTTTTTTTTAAAGCTTGTTTATCTCCAAGTTTTTGCTGTTCTGATGAAAGGTCAGTGACTTAAATGCTCCTTTCTGCACAGAAGCTAGCAGGCCAACATTTTCTGATTTTGTTTCTATACTGGTTAGATTGACTTTAATTGCAGAAATTATGTATCTAGTAATCCTGAAATAACACCGTGAAGACTGAAAAGACCTGGTTATAAGCAGATTTTTCTCACACTAGTAAATCCAGTTAGTTAACTTCAGGGTCATAGCTAGATTTTGTTCTCTCCATGAATAGCAATTTTTTAATATAGTTCAGTTCATCCAGATTAAACTGCTATTGCCTTGGTATTATAGAATCACAAATAGTTAAATAATATTACATAAATAGTTCTAATTCTTGTACCTCGGCTTTCAGCTTGCAAGACAAGGCAGAATTCCCCCTTGTCTTAACCTTCCACCCCACTAGCCTTTTTCTGTTTTCTTCCCAGAATTTCCATACTATTCAACTGACAGTCACTTCATGAAAGATGAGATTGATTAAAATATAATTTAAATTAAAAAGGACATCGGAGGACATTAGAGCAAAGCAAATTCTTATTCACCTTACAATGCTGGTAAGATGCCATTGGATTCTGAACAGAAATTATATGATTTTACGTAGCTCTGTCACTGGTCAACTTGATATTGACCTTCGATATTCTCCCAAATTGCATTGAGCAGCAGATCACTCTATAATTCTACTAGCAGTTCCTATTATTCTTCAACTGAGCACAATGTAGTTGTTTGATTCTCTAATGTCATCTCCACTTTGTTGTGCTCTCATATCGAAAGGGAATTCAGATTAATACATTCATTTTAAAATTGATTGATTTGATGCACTAAAAAGTCTAATTTTCCTCTCACTGTGACTCTATTTAATTTGCTGGCTTTGATCGGTGCTTCTAACTACATAGAACAGTACAGCACAGGAACAGGCCCTCAGCCCATGATGTCTGTGCCAACCATGATGCCAATCCAAACTAATCCCATCTGCCTGCACATGGTCTATATCCCTCCATTCCCTGCCTATTCTTGTGCCTGTCTAAATGCCTCTTAAATGTTGCTTGTATCTGCTTCCACTACTCCCTCTGGCAGCGCGTTCCAGGCACCCACCACCCTGTGTAAAAAAACACTTGCCATATAAATTTCTCTGCTCACTGTAAAGCTATGCCCTCCAGTATTTGACATCTCCATCCTGGGTAAAAGACTCTGGCTCTCCACCCTATCTATGCCTGATAATTTTATAAACTTCTATCAGGTTGCCCCTCAGCCTCCAATGCTCCAGAAAAAAGTTTGTTTGGCCTCTCTTTGTAGCTAGTACACTCTAATCCAGGCAATATGCAGGTGAACTTCTTCACCTTCTCCAAAGCTTCCACATCCTTCCTGTAATGCAACAACCAGAACTGCATACAACTGCATCATGACTTCCCGGCTTTCCTACTTAACACCCTGACCGATGAACCACCCTTACCACCCTATCTACTTGTGTTGCTACTTTCAGGGAGCTATGGCCTTGCACCACAAGATCCCTCTGTATATTAATGCTCCTAAGGATCCTGCCATTTACTGTATACTTTCCTCTTGCGTTTGCGTTCCCAAAGTGCAACATCTCACACACGTCCGGATTAAATTACAACTGCCATTTCTCTGCCCACACTTCCAACTGTCTATATTCTTCAACAACCTTCCTCACTATGCACTACTTCACCAATTTTTGTGTTGTCTGCAGACTTACTAATCAGTCCACTTACATCTTTCATCCAAATCATTTATGTATGTAATAAACAAAAGGCCCCAGCACTGATCCCTGCGGGACACCACTGGTCACAGACCTCTGTCGCAATAACACCCCTCGATCATCACCCTCTTGTCTTCTATGGCCAAGTCAATGTTGATCCAATCTCCATGGATCCCATGTGGCTTAATCTTCTGGATCAGCCTACTGTGAGGGGCATTGTTGAAAGCTTTACTAAAGTCCATGCTCTGCATTCACTGCTTTGCCCTCATCAATCATCTTCAACACCTGCTCAAAAAACTAAAGTTTGTAAGATGTAACCTCTCCAGCACAAAGCCATGCTGACTATCCCTAATAAGTCCATGCTTTTCCAGATGCAAGTAAACTCTATCCCTAAGAATCTTGTCCAATAATTTCCCTGCCACTGATGTAAAGCTCACTGGCCTATAATTTCCTGGTGTGTCTCTATTGCCTGTCTTAAACAGACGAACAACACTGGCTATTCTCCAGTCCTCTGGGACCTTGCCTGTGGCTAAAAAGGGTACAAAGATCTCTGTCAAGGCCCCAGCAATCTCCTCTCTTGCCTCTCTCTATAACCTGGGATAGATCCCATCAGGCTTTGGGGACTTATCCACCTTAGTGTTCTTCAAGATCCCCAACACTACCTTCTCCTGGATATCAACATGCCCTAGAATGTTGGTATACCCCTACCTGATCTTGCTATCCTCCATATCCTTTTTGGTGAATACTGATATGAAGTACTTGTTTAGTACCTCACCCACTTCCTCTGGCTCCTGGCATAACTTTTCTCCTTTGTTCTTGAGTGGTCCTACCCTCTCTTCTTTACCCTTGTTTTTCATGTATGTATAAATTGCCTTGGGGATTCTCTTTAATCCGACTTGCCAAGGACATTTAATTGCCACTTTTGGCCCTCCTGTTTCCCTATTTAAGTCCTCTCCTGCTTCCTTTGTATTCCTCAAATGTCCTGTTTGAATTCAGCATCCTAAACTTTACATGTGCTTCCTTTGCCTTTTGGATTAAATTTGCAACATCACTCATCATCCAAACCTTGTCTTTCTTGTCTATCTTCCTCACAGGAACATGTTGGTTCCGAATTCTGACCAGCTGGCCTTTAAACAACATCCACGTGTCAGATGTGGATTTACCCCATAACAGCCCTCTCCCAATCTATTCTCTCCAGGCCCTGCCTAATACCATTGTAATTAGCCTTTCCCCAGTTTAGCACTTTCCACCGAAGTCCAGTCTTATCCTATCCATAACTATCTGAGAACTTATGGAGTGATGATCACTGTTCCCAAAATACTCTGCCACTTAAATCCTGATCACCTGACCAGGATCATTTCCCAATAACAGGGCTAGTATGACCTCTTCCCTGATTAGATATTCAATACACGAGACTGCAGATACTGGAAGCTGGAGCAACACAGAAGGCACTGGAGGAACTCAGCAGGTCAGGCAGCATCTATGGAGGGAAATGGACAGTCGACGTTTCAGGTCAAGACCCTTCATCTGGACAGGCGTTCTACATACCGTGTCAAGAAACCCTCCTGAATGCACCTAACAAATTCTGCCCCATCTAAGCCTCTGGCACTAGGGGACTCCAATTCAATAGTGGGGAAATTAAAGTCACCCACTGCAACTATCCTGTTTCCCTTACATCTTTCTATAATCTGCTTACATATCTGTTCCTCTTTCTCCTGATGGCTATTGGGAGGTGTATAGTACAAGCCCATCATAGTGATTGCATCTTCCTTACTCTTGACCTCTACCCATATAGTTTCACTGGATGAGCTCTCCAGGATGTTCTCTCTTAAGTGCTGCAGATGAAATGGACAGGAATTGTCAAGAAATAATTTCATTTGCAGAATGTGATGCCATTAATATGATAAAAGGCAACATTTTGAGTGAGTTTGACTGCTGATATTGTTAACTTTCCAGGTGACTCTAATTATCCACTAATGAAAGAGAAAAATACTCTCGTGTGTTATATGTCAGAACGGCTGTGGATTGCCTCAGTTGATTTCCTGTTCTTCCCAAACAAATTATTCAACATATTTGATAATGTCTAATTCATCTAATAGTATTGGTAAAGTGGGAAGGAATAAATTATTTTATGTGCATTGTTAACATAAAAGCCTTTGTATTTCATGTGTATTTCCTATTGTCATTATTAACTTCTCATTATGTCTGCATGTCATTCCTGGATAATGCCAATAAGTGCTTTAAACTGAGCATTCATGCCTAGATGTATAGAAGTATCTAGATTGAGAATGCACTTGACTATTCATTGCTGTCTTAACAATATTAGTTGGAGTAGTTCTCCTTCTAAATCCCTGTTCCTCTTCTGCAATTATTGTGCATTTCCTATTGTTTCAATGTTTTCCAAAAGGATCAACTTTGACTTCATCTCTCCTGAACCTATTAATTGATATCAGTCTTCAATAGGTTGATAAGCAATAAACAAATGAAATGAGACCAAACTGCAGTAGGAGAAATTATGAACTGATTAATTAAATGAGTAGCTTTGAGTAAATAAAATCCAGCTGCTGGAGGAAATTAATTAATGAGATGAGTAACTGGGGGCTATGCAAATGAAATCAGACTTTGGAAGAATGATTTTGAATTAATTGTATAAACCAGCAGTGAATCAATAAAACTGCCGTGCTCTCTTGGGACTCACCATTTTTCCGTTCCTCATTACATCATCTTATCTATCTTTCCCTCCTTCCAAAACTTAATTTATATTTATATAACATTGTAATCCCTATATACCTAGGCTGAGATCTTGATAGAAAATGCTGACAGTTCTGAATGGAGCAGCTGATGTTTACCCATTTAAACGGAAACGGAACCAGAACACATGGAGCAGGTCCACTGTGGAGTCACAGAGCTCTACGCTAGCAAGGTTTGCCAACAATTACACTGTTTAATTATCTTTCTCACCCTGCAGCAGCTCCGTGACCCCATTGCATTCAATAAAGTTCTGCAGATATAAAGCAATGGAGAAAATAAGTATTTTATATTTGGTTAGTTTGTTTTAATTTTTTTAGATATTTTGTGCTAAATTTTTTTAAATATTTGTAATTTTAATGTTTTAATTATCATAATTTTTAATAGTTAAGTATATCTGCACAGAGATATTTAAGACCATTAAAAGATTCTGACAGCTTTGATGTGTCAGAGTATTCAAGGCATTTTGGGGGTGGGCTTCACTGTGCTACAGAACAGACTTGAGGGGCTGAATGGTCTATTTTTGTTGCTTATGAGTATGATTATGAGAGCTTTGTGATACTGGACTTCTGTACAGTTGAGAATGCAAAGGAAAAATTAACTAGTTTTAGAAATGATGATGGTTACAGTGTATATTGTGATGACCTACTTTTTCTCTGCACTGAACAGCTAATTTCTCCGAACTGAATAGATTTAATGACAAAGGGTCATCAATTTAAAATTCCAAGTTAAAAAAATGCGAGAGTGAATAGAAGAATTTTCTTTTGCAAGTTGTTGGAACATGGAATGCTTTGCCTTCAGCAACTGGTGGAGACATTACATCATTTAAATAAAAGTGGATAAATATTTCAATTGGGGGAATGTACATGACCTTGGAGAGGGAGGGCTACAATATAAACGTAAGCCTTTCCTTGCCATTTTAATTTCCTGCTATAGCTGTTGACTAGACTATAAACTGATGTATAAACTTTTAAGTATTTGTAATGTGAAAGGTCATGGCTGTCGTGTGACACCACTGAGTACTGGTCGAAAGTGACGCCACTGTTAATCAGGGTCTAGCTCCACCCATCCATTAGCAGCACACTCCTGACCATTGGTCCCCGTGCCCACCTCTCATACCTGGCCATGACCCATTGGACTTGTTGAATTACCTGAGCTAGCTCCACCCAGCTCTCCATCACTATGAAGGATGCCACATGTGCGTGGCTGTTCCTCTTTTGATTGCTGCCGGGGTCGAAACCACGTCGGGGGACCTCTGGTAAGAGTGTGTGTGTCCACAGGGGTTTAGGGGCGTTTTTAAGTAGAATCCCAGTAGCATAGAGCCATTGCTTGTCCAGAGGCAGGGGGTTCAGGCACCGTATTGTATTTTTCCCTGACCATTTGTAACTAGTTTACTGTGTGTGTGTGTGTGTGTGTGTGTGTGTACTTCACCCCCGTTGTGACTCCCCTCATGCTTTGCGATTACCCTAGTGTGTGTGTGTGGGTGTACATCCGTTCCCTTTCATTCTGTTCCCGTGTTTGTCCTTGTAAATAAATTCTTTTTAAAATCTAAAGACTGTATCCGGATTCCTCTGCCTTTGGGACCCAAAAGAACCCTTTCCCACAACAGTTTTTCTAAGAGAGCCATGCCTGCATCCCTTACCGAATAAGGGCATAGCTTCAATGAAAATAAGAAAGAAACTACAGTGCTGGAAATCTAAAATAAAATCAGAAAATAGTGGAGATGCTCAGCAGATCAGGCTGCATCTGTGGGAAGAGGAACAGGGCTAATGTGGAAAACCCTTTGTCAGAACTGGGAAGGAGATAAAAGAAGCTTGTTAAGCTGCAGTGAGGCTGGGGAAGGGATGTCTCTGATACGGTGACCATGCTGATAAGCTGTACACAAACCTCCTGCAGCTTTACAAGATTCTTTTGTGTACTTCCCAGTTCTGATGAAGAGTTTCTGACCCAAAATGTCACCTCTATTTCACTTCCCACATATGTGGCCCGAAGGGCATAGCTTCTACTGGACCACTAACAATCAGTCCCATAACTGCTGGCACTTACCTGCACTTACCTTGTTGGAAGATAGGAAAACGACTAAGGACAGCTTATTGGTGTATTGCTGTTACTAATTTGGGATGAGAAACAAAACTATAATTCCAGATATTCTTAATGGCCTGAAATGCGCTCACTTTTTGCTGGTGATTTAGAAAAGAACCACCATGAGATACCTCTGTCCGGTCAGTGCATTGCAAGGTAGAAGTGCAGACAAGCTGGAGGTCAGATGGATGCCTATCATTGTGAATGAATGCCAAATGGACTTCATAATGAGACAATGGCTGCCATATCTAGCATGGACCCAATCATTTCAATGGGGTTGCTGATCTGATGGAACAGTAATGAAAGGGCTTGTTTTCTCTTTATTTTAATTAATATTGGTGTTTTTATTAACCTACATGAGTTGTCAATAGTTTTAAGATCAGAATCAACAGCTTTCTCAACAGTTCTCAACAGTTTCTCAAACTTCTCAAAGGTTTTAAGATCTGAATCATTTAGAAACTTTTAGAAAGATCCTTTGGCCATCAGGGTGGTTGGGTTGAGGGTTGGGGATCTGCCACCTGGGGCCTGGTTGCAGATTGTGGACCACTTGCGTACACAGGGCAGCTGTGGTACAAAGCTTCGAGTTTATGCATTGGAGACGTGCTTGAAGCACAGGCCAGATCATGCACAATCTATCTGAATGTTTTTGTTATTTAGCAAACTCCAGTCATTTCAAATGAGTTTCATGGAGATGATCACAGTTGAATGTTATTTCATTACCCTGCAAAGGAAATTCAGATTGTTGTGTTACAATTAGTGAAAATCTTAGCAATGTATTTTCATTTTACTCTTATGAGAGCAAAACAACCTGTTGCTTGCTGCCAAGCTCCCCCTGGAGTTGGTACCTTGTGCTTTTTAATGACAATGCACATGTTAGTCCATGGTTTCTCCATTACCAAGGTCATTTGCTTCCACACTACCAAAGTGTCAACTCACCCTATAACAATAATGGCTAGGGATACTAAATTATTGCAGGTACATGCTTTAAAGAACTTAGTATACTATATGGTATACATAAGAGACCGCAGATGGTGGAATCTGGAGCAAAAAACAAACTGTTGGAGGAACTCAGCGTGTCAAACAGCATCTGTCAATGTTTTGGGTTGAGACCTTGCATCAGAACTGAGAGGGTAGAGGGGTGATAACAAGTATAAAGAGGTGAGAGGGAGGGGTGAGGCAGGGGCCATCGTGTCCCTCCTCACCTGGTTGCACTTATCGCCCGCCAGCCCCTCATCCACCTTCTGAGCTTGGCAAAGCCGATGAGGACTACTGGCCGTTGCTGAGCCCCCTTTTAAAATTAGAAGTGCTGCAAGGTTCCTGGGGGTCCATCCATGATTAATTCTTCCTGTTGGTCACACTATGGCACAGCAGTTAGTGCTGCTACCTCAGAGTTCCAGTGAGGCAGTTTTGATTCTCAACTCAGGTGGTGTCCATCTGGAGTTGGCACGTTCTTCCCATTACTGCCAGAGTTTCTGCTGGATGCTAAGGTTTCCTCTCATATCCCAAAGACATGCTGGGAGGGTAATTGACTACTATAAAGTAGACTGTAGCATAGGTAAGTGGTAAAAGAAGCAAAGATTTGATGAGCATGTGATAGAGAATTGTACGGTGATAGATAAATCATATACTGGAAATGGGACTGACAGATTGCTCTGTTGGGAGCCAACATGGACCCGATGGGCTAAATGGCCTCCTGGTGTATTGTAATAAGTAAGAAAGAAAGGCTGGACCACAGTATGAGTGGTTGTAAGGCACTGGCACCTTGTTCCTCATCTCAGCTTTACCAGTTAGCTGTCCTGCAACTATGGCAGGCTCACTATCCACATCTGCAAAAGCACCATATGCCTGACTTTGCAAGCATGTGAGATCAAGCATCATTGATTGTTTGCAGCCCCTTGTAAAATGGGTCCAGAAAACAAATAGCTCAGTGAGAGTGAAGCCAACATGAAAAGTAACATTGTGCAGGACACAGCTGGTCCAACGTTGACTCAGCTAGCCTAAAGACAGCATACCTCAGGCACTGGCACTTGACTCCTTTGATCATGAATTACTAAAGTAAATTGAAGTATAACTAAAGCAAACAGGAACTGTCAGCTTGGACTTAAAACAAAGCATTCAACTCAATAGGTTTATGACTAAAGTAAACTAAAATTTCCATGCTGCAACATGATTCACAAGTTCTGGACAGCTAGAGGTCAAGCCACACCATCTCTGATTAAGCTAGCCCTCTGGATTGAGCTGCATATTTTTATTGGAATTTTAATAAATATGTATTTTCCATGTGCTCACATGAAGAAAAATTCCTTCAGGCCTTGCTGAGGTGACAAAGGAAGTGATTGAGAGTCATCAATCAGAGTGGCTATGGAGGAATGACTGCCCACGTGAAAGCTACCCTTGTGCAGAAACTCGTGTGTGAAATTATTGCAAACGAGGTAAGGCCCTGCTTCAGTGAAGGTGCACTCAGATGTTCTATAGGACGAGCTACAGCTCCTCTCCAGATCTTGGGTCATATTTCCAGTGGGGCTGAAGATGACCCAGCAGAAGAGGTCAGTGTGGTAGTGGCCACTGTTAGGGGTCCTCAATGAGGACTTCCCCTGAGCCAAGGTGAAGAGATGGCTGAAGTGGCAAGAACAATGAGGGATCAATGGGTGACTGAAGCCTTTAGGCCACTAATGATGTAGGATCAGCTGGCTCACCCACCACTTCACTTCCTTTCTAATACCATCTGAGTGTGAAAAAAATAAAATGACAGGTGATCTAGCATTATGTTTTCAGCAAACATTGACTAATGTATCAAATCATAATACATTGATTCACTGCATACACAATCACTTCACAGTTATTCAATAATAGCACCAAATAACAACCCAACAACATCACAGATAAGAAGGAAATAAAAATTAAAATTCTACAACCTTGCACCGTTACTCACATTGCAGAAGGCCATGTGGCTTAAGGCAGGTCACATCCACATGGATCTCCATCTGACTGCTCTAGGTCCATATCTTTCTCCAAGACTGCATTCCACTTGTCTATAGCACCTTCATGAAATCCACTTCACTACTGGACTCTCTGAGTTCAGTGAATTGCCTTGCTATACCTTCTGAATCCAAGGTATTCACAGACTATGTATCAGTGTTGTCAAGAGTTGGTATATCTGTCAGGCAGCAGCAGCAGCAATGATTCAACCCCCTGGTGTGTGTGGAAGCGCCCGTGCACAACCTCCATCAACATCCGGATCACCCATACAATACTGCCTGTCATATTGGCCCACTGCAGCTGGGTGGTCTATGCTGTCCAAAATATTAGCCAATTGCCCAAAGAGCATTGAGTCAGTGATCACCTGTGCAGTGGAGCGCTTTTATTTTAGGCCTCTTTGGGTAGCTAGGTATTAGGATTTTAATGGTAGTATAGTAGTGTAGCAGTTAGCGTAACGCTATTACAGCTCCAGCGACCCGGGTTCAATTCCTGCCACTGCCTGTAAGGAGTTTGTACGATCTCCCCGTGTCTGTGTGGGTTTCCTCCGGGTGCTCCGGTTTCCTCCCACATTCTAAAGACGTACGGGTTAGGAAGTTGTGGGCATGCTATGTTGGCACCAAAAGCGTGGCGACATTTGCGGGCTGCCCCCTGAACATTCTCAGTAATGCAAAAAGACACATTTCACTGTGTGTTTCGGTGTACATGTGACTAATAAATAAATATCTTTTATCTTAATATCTTAGTTCACCTGAAAGGTCCTTCACCTCGTTAAACAAATCCTCCTCCAGCTTAGATTCCAAATGTGTTACATTCAGGACCCTCAATCCACTATCAAGGTCCTGTGAACAAAAGAGCAGTGAAGGTCAAGAGCGTAAGCTCAGCACTCTCATTGTCTGTTCCTGAGGAGGGTCTATTCCAACCATTGGGGCTTCTGCCTTGTGTCTCATGCTCAGCAGTAGAATAGTGCTGCAGGATGGATTTGCACAGCACACTCCCAACTCATAGATGTGGAGCAGAGAGATGCCACGTGCCAGCAGATAGCTGTGTTAACGTAGCAATGTGATGCCATTTGTAAGCAGATTGCTGCTTTCACTGGACACATGCATGCTCCCCATGAGCAGATCAATGTGGACCGGGGGTGAAGAGATGCTCACTGCTCCTCAGGGACAGAGAAATGTTGCACGCCAGCAGATTGTTCTCCTGCATGAGCAGAGTAAGGTTGTACATAACCAGATCACTTTCCTATGGAAGAACAAATGTAGCATGCTTGACATCTTCCCTTGTAGATAGAAGCAGAAACATACTACCTCCACTTATACACCTTGTTATCATGTTATACACTGTCCTGCTCAGTGTACAGAGAGCTGAAGCAGAGGAGTGAAGGTAGCAGGCACCAGAACCAGGTAGAGATAGCAGATTTCTTTCCCTGAAGGATGTCAGTGAGCCGAATAGGTTTTACGTTGGTTACCATTACTGAGATCTGCTTTAATTCCAGTTTTATTTGATTAATAGTATTTAAATTCCCCAGCCAAGTTTTCTGGCACCAAGTTTGCACCATCATTGGCTCAGTCCCCTGAGAGGTGGTCTCATGTGCTGGTTCATGACATTGAAGTTCTCCCTTAGCTGAGCTCAAAGGCACTGGTGCAGTGATCTCTCAGGCAACGTAGACACAAACACACAGAAAGACACGCATGTGCCCCCAGGTGCACGCACACACAACAGCCAGTCATCCCAGTCTGCTCCCTCAATTGGCAAAAGGCAGCACTCTGAAGGGCAAGAGTTTCTGGTACCTCTTCAAAGCCATCTGCTCAAACACTGACAGGGAGCAGCCTTCCAAAAGGCAGGCTGCAACCACACAGGGAACACTGCGACATTAGGAACTGCAAACCCAAGTACTAAAGCAGTGAAAATATAAGGTGTTTATTATGAAAATAGATGCTTTTTTTATTTCTTTGCTTTATGATGCATTTGTTAAGATACAACCATGCATTAAAAGCACCTAGTTGTTGTTTTGTGATTGCCCCTATAATCAGCTGGCTGTCACTGACTGACTGGAATCTGCTGGCATAGATGCACGGGCTGCTCTGAATTGCCTAGGATATGTGTCATGCGACGGCACTCCAGGCTATTCCCTTTCCCAATGAATGAGGATGACAAGCTGAATAACAGCTGCTCTTCATTGCGAGAGTGTGTACTTATGGCATTGGAGATGTGCTGATTTACCAGCGATTGCATCTGAGCACTGTGGTCAAGTTATTTCCATCTTCCTGGTGTTTCATCCATCTCTGCCTGAACTCATTCTGGTTCTCACAACCACTTCCGAAGTAGGGATTCTCGTCAAAGTCAGAGGTTGCTTACTGACATGTAGAGTCTTGTGTGATGAGCGTCTTCTATTGTGGACCACTGTGAGGGAAATTAAATGGCGATGTCCACCTGAGAGAGCTGCGGTGCTAAGTGATGGAATTTGCAGGGAAGAGGCACAGCACAATGATCAGATAATTTCCGAGGGCTGTGTGGCACAATGTGCTTCCACGGTAATAACATCAGCCCTCATGTTATTTCATCCCCTTCCCAGCAACCCGTATTTCTTGAATTTTTATTATTTTCTTGTGATTTAGGATGAGATCTTTGGGCCCACAGAGTCCATGCCAGTCTCCCATCAATCCCACCCCCAGGTATTCTGTCTAACATGTCCATCGACTTTTCCTACCGATTCTAGTCCCCACCATGTACACTTCAAGCAACTAATCAACCTGTCACCTTGCACAGCTTGTGGATGTGGTGGATGAGATCCATTTAACATTATGGCACAAACTGCCCGGAGGGAAAAGCTCACAGATGTATCCACTAATAGATGGTGGCCTGTTCATAATGAAACACAAGGAGGGTTCAACCTGGCATTAGCTAGCTGGAGACAATCTTGGCCAATGGTTAGGAGCTCAACTACCTTGCCCAGACTGTGTTACTAATACCGAAAGGTCAGGGTTTGTCTTGAGAGATTCAAGCATCACAGAAGTTCATATAGTATAGAACCTGGTCTTGCTATGAGGGGAGAGGCTCCGTAGGGAGAACAAAAGTAAAGATATGGGACCTGACTCAACTACTAAACAGGGCCAGGGGAGATGGTGGTGATATGAAAGAGGCAAGACAGAGGGAGCACCCAAGGGGAAATCAGGTGTAGGTAACCCATCTAGTCAAGAATGTTGTAACTGTGGCAAATTTGGTCATAAAGCTGGGGATAGCACCAAGAACAAAGAAAAAATGCAGGGTGTGGTGAGTCTCTGATTGATCACTTAGCCCAAAAGATATAAAAAAGATGGTCATTCAGGTTGGAAGAAAATGCAATCTCACTGGAGGAGGAGACAGAGCAGAGCCAAAAGCGCCAACCCCTGACTAATGACGGGGCTGCAACAGCCTTTTGCCATACCTATATCCAAGCTCTAATCGTAGAAGGAGAGAGAGGAAACATATCTAAAAGATACAGGAGCACCATGTATAGAGATTGCATACAAAGAATCTAAGAAATCTAACTGGTCCACCAGCAAGTCTCGTGTATTGGGAGGAATTACAGGAAACATGCTGGTTGGTATGGTATCAAAGCCTCTTTGGATACAAATGGGACAGTGGAGTCATACAGTATAGAAACAGGCCCTTGGCCCACAGAGTCCATGCTGACCATCAATCAAGCAATTACACTAATCTTACACTAATTCCATTTTATTCTTTCAACATTCCCATCAACTCAACTCCGCCCCCCAGATTATAACACACACCTAACATACTAAGGGCAAATTATAGTGGCCAATTAACCTACCAACTGCACATTTTTGGGATATGGGCGAAAATCAGAGCACCCTGGGAAACCCATGCAGTCACAGGGAGAACATACAAACTCCACACTGACAGCACTGAAGGCCAGGATTGAACCTGCGTCTCTGGAGCTGTGAGGCAGCTGTACTAGGTGGACGGACAAGGAAAGGTGAGTGTGATTGAAGGGAATTGTGCATGTAATGAGAAGGAGCCTGGAGAGGAGCAAAGGTATCACAGAACAGGAAAAGGGACCCAAGAGATTCTGCAGATGCTGGAATCTGGAGCAACACACACAAAATGCTGGAGGAACTCAGCAGGTCAGGCGGCATCTATGGAGGGAAATAAACAGTCGACGTTTTGGGTCAAGACCCTTCATCGGGACTGGAAAGGAAGAGGGCAGAAGCCAGAATAAGTAGGTAGGGGGAGGAGCACAGGCTGGCAGGTGACAGGTGAGTCCAGGTGAGAGGGGGTAAGGTAGGTGGGTGGGGGAGGGGGGGTGAAAGGGAGTGATGTGAGAAGCTGAGAGGTGATAGACAGAAGAGGCAAAGGGTGAGAGAAGGAGGAATCAGTAGACCATGGATTAAAAGGAAGGAGGTGGGGAACCAGAGGGAGGTGATGGGCAGGTCGTGAGGGCAGGGGAGGGGAAAGAAGGGGTGTAGGGACCACAGGAATAAGAGAAAACAGGGGGGAGGGAAAAACAGATGGGAGGGGTTACCGGAAGTTAGAGAAATCGACATTGAAGCCGTCATGTTGGAGACTCCCAAGACTAAATATGAGGTGTTGCTCCTCCAACTTGCATCTGGCCTCAAAGTGGCAGTAGAGGAGACCGTGGCTAGACATCTCAGTATGGGAAGTGGAATTGAAGTGGCAGGCCACTGGGAGATCCTAGCTGTTGCAGCAGACGGAGTGAAGGTGCTCGACGAAGCGGTCACCTAATCTCCGTCAGGTCTCACTGATGTAGAGGAGGCCGCACTGGGAGGACCGGATGCAATAAATGACACCCTTGGATTCACAGGTGAAGAGCTGGAAAGGAAAGGGCAGTGTCTGCTGTTTGAGGATAACCACTAGTCAGAAGGAGAACTTCCTCTGACTGGAGGACCAGGGCAGGGCATTCGGGTGCAGCGGAATCAGAAAAGGGTAAATGCAGTGGGTCTCATCAGATAGAGAATATTGAGGATTGAGAGATACGGCATGGAAACAGGCCCTTCCACCAACCAAGTCTGCATGGGCCATCAAGCACCCATTTACATGAATTCTAATTTTTATTCTTCCCACATTCTTACCAACTCCCTCCAGATTCTACCAGTCACCTATACACTTACAGTGAACAACTAACCTACCAATCTGTACCTCTTTGGGATGTGCGAGGAAGCCAAAACACCCAGAGGAAACCCAGGGATAACATGCAAACTCCACATAGACAGCACCTGAGGTCAGGATTGAACCCAGGTCTCTGGAGCAGTGAGATGGCAGCTCTGGCAGTGTTGCTGAATAACTAAATGGGTTGAGGCTTTTCTGTACAAAGCAGCTCATATCATCATTACAGCTAACGTCTTGGTGTGGGAGGTATTCTTCAAGTGTGGACTAGAGATTGTGGAATCAGATCAGGGAAGCTACTTACTTCGGCAGATGATGCAAGCAACCTTGAAGTTGTTAGGTATTGAAGGGAGTCAGCATGTAAGTCATAATCCATAGTGTGCAGGAGTTGTTGAGCATGTGAGTAGAACAGTTAAAGAGAGAATTAGAAAGAGATTGGGGGAGAAAAGGAACAAAATGTCACAATTAGCATTAACGGATATCGGGGAAGCACCTCCCATACAATGCGATACTCACCTTTTGAATGAACAGCAGGGTGACCAATACGAACACCAATATACTTGATAAAATCTTTTCTGATTGAAAGGCAGAGGAGGCAACTGGGGTCAGATATGTAAGGGAACTAGAAGGACAATTGGGGGAACTCCATAGATAAGCTGCAGAAAACTGGCAGAAGATATCAAGCCAATAACATGAACTTAGAGTCACATCAACCACAAGAATGGGGCACAGGGGACCAATTATGGTAAGGAGTTGTGCAAGGGTAGGAATATTTGAACCATTGTAAAAAGAACCCCATGATATTGGGGACAAAACTAGCCCAATGGTTTGAGCTGTACAACTATCCAAAAAAGTAAAATGGTTTCACTTAAAACAGATGAAATTATATTAACCGCATAAGATGTAAGAGAACGTGAAAGGGGGTTAGTAAGTTCACAGATGATACAAAGCTTGGTGGCGTTGTGGATAGTGTAGAAGGTTGCCAAAGGATATGGTGAGATATAAATCAGTTGCAGATATAGGTGGAAAAATGGCAGATGGAATTTAATCTGGGCAAGTGTGAGGTGTTACACTTTGGGAGATCAAATGTAAAGGGACAGTACATGGCAGAACCCTTAACAGTGTTGATGTAAAGAGGGATCTAGGGGTCTAAGTCCATAGCTCCCTGAAAGTGGCTGCACAGGTTAATAAGGTAGTAAGGAAAGCTTTTGGCATGCTTGTCTTTATTAGTTGAGGCACTGAGTTCAAGAGCCAGGAAGTTATGTTGCATCTTTATAAAATTCTGGTTAGGACGCATCTGGAATATTGCATGCAATTCAGGTCGTCCCATTCTAGGAAGGATGTGGAGGCTTTGGAGAGAGTACAGAAGAGGTTTACCAGGATGCTGCCTGGATTAGAGGTGCTCTGAGGTGAGGTTGGACAAACTTGGGTTGTTCTCTCTGGAGCGGTGGAGACTGAGGGGAAACCAAATAGAGGCTTATAAGATTATGAGAGGCACAGATAGAGTCGACAGTCGCTATCTTTTTCCCAGGGTCGAAATGTCTAGTACAAGAGGGCATGTACTTAAGGTGAGAGGGGGTAAGCTCAAAGGAGATGTCCGGGGCAAGTTTTTTACACAGACAGTGGTGGGTGCCTGGAATGCACTGTCAGGTGTGGTAGTGCAGGCAGATACAAGAGGCTCTTAGGTAGGCACATGAATATATAGAGAATGGAGGGATTTGGACATTGTGTAGGCAGAAGGAATTAGCTTAGTTAGGCGTTTAATTACTAGTTTAATTAGTTTGGCACAACATTGTAGGCCGGTGGGCCTGTTCCTGTGCTGTCCTGTTTTACGTACTAACTACTTAAAGAGCTGTACTGCACTTGTCCACTTAACAACAACACTCCCTTCTGAGGAGAAAGGAGGAAGCCAGAGGAATTTAGCTATGGTCTAAGTGACCGAGGTTAAAGGAAGGAGATAAGTTTGTGTAAAATGTAACATCCGATGGTCCAGAGACAATGCCTAAATTGTGAAAAGCCACAGATACACTGCCCACACTGTCCCTTGAAAACCTTATGTGTGATATTTGAATGTAGTCAGTGGCATCTGTTAGATGATATGAAACGCACAATCCAATAAGCAATGGTGCAGTCTACCGTTGGCTGAAAAGGAATGAACATTATGAGTGCAGATATAAGTAGCAGCAAAGAGTACGAGTAAGGAAAGGTAAACCATCAAACTATAACAGTATATCAGCTGAATACAGTATCAAAGAAATGATCTGCACGAAAACAACATGCGGGTAAATGGTATTAGTACAGATAAATGCGATTGTTGGCATTGGACATGATGGACCGAAGGGCCTGTTTCTATGCAGTATGACTCTATAACACCCTTATGTCCACAGCAGATACCAGGACACAAAAATGGACTGGTGCTGATCCAACTAACCAGACGTTACACGCAGTTACAATTATTTTAACTTTGAGAGGATAAAAGTGACACCCGGATGCCTACAGACGAAATGCAGTGGCAAGAGGTCAAAATCTTACGGAAAAGTAAAGGGAATTCAAGGGAATTTACAGATTTGAAATGTCAGGTTGAAGAAGAGCAAATGTGGTTTCCTTCACCTATGTTATGAACACAATTTAAAGCCAACGAGCAGATTACCTGAGAAGTGGTTTGACTAATTATTAGCAGTAGCAGTTAATATGGCAGGAATGGCTTATAATAGAATAGATATAATAACAATGAATAGTGAATTAAAGCAAAACAAAGTATCGTTAAAAGTGTCTTACGACAAAGCAACAGTTTAATACAGTAGAAGTTAATATCACGACTCTCCATTTTGCAAAGCTAACTAGATACAGCTTAAAGGATAGATCAACTCATAAAGAAAGATTGACACATCAATTCTGAAGCAGCCCAGAATTTCTGTAGATTAAGAACTTCTCCAGGTGACAGTAAGATCATAGCTCTTCCCAACTCACAGGTGAAAATTGTTGACCCAACAGACATGGGCTTATAAGGAATAAACTGGGAACAGAAAGGACAATTTCAAAGGCATGAGTGTGATTCTTTGATATTATAAAATGGGGGTTCAGGGCCAACTGGGGTAGTTTTGCAGAGAAACTGGACAGGTCCAAGTTAGCTGTACAGACTGGGGCCAACACCGGGTGAGTTGTGTTCTGAATCAGAGTTAGAACTAATTACATAGGAGCTGAAGTTAAGTCAAAAGCTCTGTAAGATGGTTAGTGTACAAAATCTGCAGCAGTGCACGTACTTTATTATAGTTTCTTATCATATAATCTTACATCGATTAAGTTTTGTAGTTCCTTGTATTATTTGTAGTATTTTACATTCGATTAGCAGTGGTGTTACTTCGTTTTGTCAGACTTTTAAAACAAATTCTGAGTTGCGCTGCTCCATGAGACTTGGCTAGTTTTACCTCATTTGGACGAATTCAGGCCTGAGCTCAGATAATAGGTATCAAGGAGTACTGGCTAAAGGAGGGAACATGATGTTGATGGTTAGCTAGGTCCTTATGAAATGGGTTCAAGGTCCACATAGTTTATTCTTGATCCTATTTCTTTATCTTCTATCAAATCCTTCTAAACACTTCAATCAGATTATTTCTTATCCTACTAAATCGAAGGAAATACAAGCCAAGTTTATGGACGGTATTGCCTTAAACTCTCAGTATTTTCATGATCAATCTTCACTGCATCCTTTCCCAGTTTATTAGTCCAGTCCAGAACTGAGTGCACATTCCAGATACATTTAACCAAAGCTCTGTACAACAGAACCCTAAGTTCCACACCTTTGCACTCCAACCTCTTTGAGATGTAGGCTTGGTAAACTGATCAGTTTGCCTGTGTGTTCTGATTAATTATGCAGACTCGCTGCAGTTCATAATATTCATTATTTCCATAAGCAGGGCATTGTGCTTGCTCAGAACAATACCACGTCCTAAAAGGTGAACACATACATAACCAAACAAAAATGTGTTAACATAACAGTGTTAGCGAGACCAGTGTTCATCGCCTGCATCTAATTACCCTTGAAAAGGTGACAGTGAACCACCTTCTTGATCCGCTGCAGCTCTTCTGGTGAAGGTCCTCACACAGAGCTGTCAAATGGGAAGGTTCCAGGGCCTAGACTCAATGGCGATAAAGGACCCCGGGTATACTTCAAAGTCAATGGCATGGGACTTTGGAGGGGAACCTGGAGACAATGGTGTTCATAACTTCACAAACAATACTATAATTTGAAAGGTGGTTCACTGTGGTGGACAGGAGATATGTTGTGATGTTGTGCATGGCAGGATCCCACAAAAACCAGTGATATAAATGATCAGATACAGTAAAACGCTGACAATCCATTAATTGTTCAGAAATTCTGACAATTTGGTAGCTGGCTCACTGGGTGCTCTTTCCATTGTTCCCCTCAAACTCACCAGGTTCACTGGATATGTTATACTACTGTGCAGCATCCTTTTCTTTAAGAAAGGTGAATTAAATGTGTGGAGGCACAAGAGACTACAGATGCTGAAACCTGGGGCAACACACAGTCTGCTGGAGGAACTCAGCAGGTCGAGCAGCATCTGTGGGGGGAAAGGAATTGTCAAAGTTTTGCGTTGAAACCCTGCATCAGTTTTGAGTTCTCTAGTATCAGTTCTCCAACAGATTGTTTGAATTAAATGTATGTTGGGGTTGTAATGAGAGTAACATCCAGTAGTCTGGAAAATCTGCCTGTCTGGCACCACTGGTCCTGTGCCAGATTACTGGAGTTTTACAGCAATATGTTTTAGGTGGTGTTGCTGAGCCAGGAGACAAGATATAACGTCTTGCATTTCTTTAGGTTTTGAGTGGAGGTGACTGACAAATGATCTTGCTGACATGTATGTGACATATGGAGGTTTCTTCTCTTACACCTACACTCATGAACGCCTGAACCCATCTGGGTGCGGTAAAATTAGTCAAGGCTTAGAGCAGCACAGCCCAAAACTGAGCAAACACCACAAATAAAATGATATAAACACTGTAAATAAAGTAATATGCAATTACCAAAGATTATATGATGTAAAATACTATTAATATTAATATGACTTCTGTATCCTGTACTCTACAACCCTTAACTGTAACCCATGTTATATATTTGTATATATTTGCCTCTAATCATGTATAAGTGATAATCTTGTTGCAGTGTTATTGAAAGCAGTTCTTTAAGTATTACTCACTCTTTGATTTTTAGGTGATTTGGACAGAACACACTGGCAATCACTCAGAATATAGTACAGTTCTGTCCACAATTTCTTGCAATTGCTAAAGTCTACTCTGTGCCCTCCTGCATTATAAAACAAAAATCAAGCTGGGAGAACTTGATTGACACAATCTTCCCCTTTAATTGTCGCACCTTTATCCTGTTTGCTGCTACAAGACATTGAATTGCCCAATATTGGAATGTTTGATGTCCAACCATTAGCATAACTCAAATGCTTTGATGGGGAAAAAGTCTGAGTTTATCGGCATTCTAAAAGTTTGGTGAATGTGTTTCACCATAGTGATAATTCTCATGGTTACCCCTTCCAAAGGCTGTTGGGGACTGTTAAGGAAGGATGTGCTGGCACTGGAGAGGGTCTAGAGGAGGTTCACAAGAATGAACCCAGGAATGAAAGGCTCAACATATGAGGAGTGTTTGATGGTTCTGGGCCTGTACTTGATGGGAGTTCAGAAGGATGAGGGGGGAGTCTCATTGAAACCTACCAGATACTGAAAGGCCTGGATAGAGTGGACATGGAGAGGATGTTTCCATTAGTGGGAGAGCCTAGGATCCAGGGGCACAGCTTCAGAATAAAGGAGTGTCCCTTTAAAACTGAGATGAGGAGGTATTTCTTCAGCCAGAGGTTGGTGAATCTGTGGAATTCGTTGCCACAGTGGGCTGTGCAGGCCAAGTCATTGGGTGTATTTAAGGCAGAGCTTGATAGGTTCTTGATTGATGAGGGGGGTTAAGAGTTATGGGGAGAAGGCGGGAGAGTGGGGTTAAAAAATATCAGCCATGATTGAACGGTGGAGCAGACTCGATGGGCCGAATGGCCTAATTCGCTTCCTACATCTTATGGGACAGGAGAGGACAAATCAGCACCAATATCCTTATTAATGTCTTGACCAATAACTCTTTGGTTAGAGCCACATATTAGGGCCCAGAGAACAGATTGTATTTATACCAGCAAGTTCTCTGGCGTTTTCTTTTAGCTTACAGCCTGTTTGAAAAGTTCAGCACAGCATGCTGGGATAGAGTTTCTGGTCATTTGGTTAATTTTCATTGACCCTGCATAGCTAGAAGTCTCTGATTGCAGGTGTATGGAGAAAATCACTTTAAATGATACAAAGGAATACACACACACAAACCAGCAAAAACAGCCACTTTGTGACCAGTATCATCCGAGGTCGAGGTTGAATTTATTGTCATATGCATAAATACATGCGTGCACAGGTGCAATGAAAAACTTACTTGCAGCAGCATCTCAGGCACCTAGCATTAGAGACAAAACATTCACAAGAAAAAAACAAAGTCCATTGTAGTGCAAAGCATTCGTAGTGTTGCTATACTGAGATAGTGATTCGGGTTGTGCAGGTTGGTTCAAGAGCCAACTGATTGAAGGGAAGTAGCTGTTCTTGAACCTGGTGGTGTGGGACTTCAGGCTTCTGTACGTCCTGCCTGATGGGAGCTGCAAGAAGATGGCACGGCCCGGATGGTGGGGATCTTTGATGATAGATGGATGATCAAAGATCATCCAAGTTATTCACATTCTGTCCTCAAAACGTTCACCTAAGCACCTGAAAAAAAAATCAAAACGTATCAATCACACTCACATGTGTTACTTCCATGAGTCATTCAGAAGGGCCACAGGGCTGCACCTATTATGAAGCCTGATGTAAGGTGCCCCAAAGTTCTTGTGTTCTTGTGACCTCCATTGAACCAATACTCTAGCATTTGTGCAAAGCAACCACTTCTCATCAGTTCTAGATGGGTACTTAGATAGGAAAGATGTAGAGGGGTATGGGCCTAATGCAGGCAAATGGGAATAGTGTAGATATGCATCACAGTTGGCATGGATGAGGTGGGTGAAAGGGCCAGTCTCTATGCTGTATGATTCTATGATCTTATCTCTGATTCTATGCACCACAACTGGAGATCAGGAAGGCTGAAGGTCGATAAAATGTAAATATTCTTATTCTTTTTTTTCCCATAAACTAATCCGCCACAGATTTATTAGCTCCTGGATGGAGTTCAGTGATTGGAACTACATTTCAAATGAAGCATGGACAGCAATAAATTGACACCTCCTTAGTGCAAAAGGTTCAGATGGGGCAGAATTTGTTAGGTGCGTACAGGGGGGATTCCTGACACAGTATGTAGACAGGCCGACTAGAGGAGAGGCCATGCTGGATCTGATATTAGGCAAAGAACCTGGTCAGGTGAAAGACCTCTCGGTGGGCAAGCATTTTGGGGATAGTGACTACAACTCCCTGACCTTTAGCATAGCCATGGACAAAGATAGGAGCAGACATTATGGGAAAATATTTATTTGGGGGAGGGCAAATTACCATGATATTAAGCAAGGACATGGGAGCGTAAACTGGGAACAGAGGTTTTCTGGTAAATGCACCGCAGAAATGTGGAGGCTGTTTAGGAACCACTTGCATGGGGTTTGAGATCGGTTTGTCCCACTGAGACAAGGAAAGGATGGTAGGGTGAAGGAACCATGGTTAACAAGAGACGTGGAAGGTTTAGTCAGGAGGAAGACGGAAGCATATTTAAGGTTTAGGAAGCAAAAATCAGTTAGGGCTCTGGAGAGTTAAAAGGTAGCCAGGAAGAAGCTTAAGAAAGGACTTAGAAGAGCTAGAAGGGGACATTAGAAGGCCTTGGCAAGTAGGGTTAAGGAAAACCCTAAGGCCTTCTACAGATACGTGAGGAACAAGAGGGTAACTAGGGTGAGGATAAGGATAAGGGGGGGAATGTGTCTGGAGGCAATAGGGGAGGTCCTATATGAATATTTTGCTTCAGTGTTCACCGAGGAGAGGGACTTAGACGAATGTGAGGTTAGTGTAGAACAGGAAAATGTGTTGGAGCATGTCGAGGTTAAGAAAGAAACAGTGTTGGAGCTACCAAAAAGCATTAGGATAGATAAATCCCTGGAGTCAGACAGGATATACCCCAGGTTACTATAGGAAGCGAGGGAAGGCATTGCTGGAGTATTAACGATGAACTTTTGAGTACACCCTGGCCACAGGAGTGGTACTGGAAGATTCGCGGATGGCAAACTTTGTTCCATAGTTCAAGAAAAGTAAAAGGGATAATCCCAGGAATTATAGACCAGTGCGTCTTACGTCAGTGGTGGGCAAACTATTGGAGAGGATTCTTAGGGACAGGACTTATGAGCAATTGAAGAAACATAGTCTTATAAGGGATAGTCAATGTGGCTTTGTGAAGGGCAGGTCATGCCTCACAAGCTTAATAGAGTTTTGAGGAAGTGACAAGACAAATTGATAAAGGTAGTGCAGTGGATGTGGCACACAGTATATGGATTTTAGCAAGGTGTCTGACAAGGTTCCCCATGGTAGGCTCATTCAGAAAACCACGAGGAATGGGATCCATGGAAAATTGGCTGTGTGGATTCAAAATTGGCTTGCCCACAGAAGGCAGAGGGTGGTTGTAGAAGGAAAGTATCCTGCCTGGCGGTCGGTGACCAGTGGTGTTCTGCAGGGATCTGTTCTGGGATCCCTGCTCTTTGTGATTTTTATAAATGACTTGGATGAGGCAGTGGAAGGATGGGTTGGTAAGTTTGCAGATGACACGAAGGTTAGGGATGTAGTAGATAGTGAAGAAGGTTGTTGTCGATTGCAATTGGATTTGGGCAGAATGCAGAGCTGGGCAGATTTGTGGCAGATGGAGTTCAATCTGGAGAAGTGTGAGGTGATACACATTAGAAGAATGAACTTGAAGGCAGAGTATGTGGTTCACGGCAGGATTCCTAGCATTGCGGAGGAACAGAGAGATCTTGGGGTCTAAGTACATAGATGCCTCAAAGTTGCCAAGCAAGTGGATAGGACATTTAAGAAGGCATATGATGTGCTGGCCTTCATTAGGCAGGGGATTGAGTTCAAGAGCCGAGAGGTAATGTTGCAGCTCTATAAGACTCTGGTTAGACCGCACTTGGAGTATTCTGTTCATTTCTGGTCACCACGTTATAGGAAGGATGTGGAAGCTTTGGAGAGGGTGCAGAGGAGATTTACATGGGTTGGAGAGTATGTCTTATGAGGAAAGGTTGAGGGAATTAGAGTTGTTCTCCTTGGAGCAACGGAGGATGAGAAAAGCCTTGATAGAGGTATATAAGATTCTGAGAGGCATAGACAGAGTGGACAGCCAGCATCTTTTCCCCAGGGTGGCAATGGCCAATACTGGAGGTCACCCGTTTAAGGTGCATGGAGGAAAGTTCAGTGTAGGTCAGAGGTAAGTTATTTTACACAGAGTGGTGGGTGCCTGGAATGCACAGCCAGGACTGTGTGGTAGGGGCCGATATGATAGGACCATTTAAGAGACTATTAGGCACACGGACAAAAGAAAACTAGAGGGTTACGGGAGGTGAAGTAGAGAGGGGGATAGATTGAATGGGGATAAGGTTTATATAGGTCGGCACAACATCGCGGGCCGAAGGGTATGTACTGTGCTGTACTGTTCTATGTTCAAACTGAAATGATATTGTATGCAGTGTAATACTGAGCAAGATTTTATAGAATGCTGCACACACCAAAGACAACCACCCATGGTTTACGATGAGGTCTGCTGTCGTCTAGACTTCTCAGAAGAACAATGTCTCCACAGGCTGTGCTTCAACAAGGCGCTCCTCATTAAACCTGAAGGACAAGCCTGGGCTGCTCTCACAGGCAAAATCAAGATTGCCATCACTGTCAGCTTCCTAGCCTCACGATCATTCCAGGCTGCAGCTGCTGATCTCTGCTTTATCTCACACAGTGCTGCCCATGCTTTATTTGTTCACTGCTGCATTAGCGAGGTTGATTGTCACTCTCTGCTCTTCAACCCCAGACTTCATCTCCCTTTCCTTCATCCCAAGGAGCAGGCAGACCTGACGTGGGGGTACAGGTTCTCCCCAGGTTACGACAGGGCTCTGTTCCTGAGAACTGTGTGTACCACAAACAGTTCGCAAGTCAGAAATGCAGCCGCCCGGAAATGTAATTAAATAAGAACATAGGGCAACCAAGGGCAATGTGTAGTTAAACCAGGGCGTTTAACTCAACCACTCAGATATTGCTGTGACCTGAGTTCCCACACTGCAGAAGATGCCTGCAGCCCTGCAGCAGCCGGCAAATCCATCCTGCCGGTCTCACAGACATTTTATTGTATGTACAAGCTGTACATAAGTCAGGTGTTCGTAAGCTGCGGAGGACCTGCTCTGGTTGGTTCCTCCGAACTGTGGACTCACAGACTGCACTCGCGTAGCCATTACAGCTCCCATTCTCAACCCATAAATGGTCAGTACAAGGAGGGAAGCACATTCATCTTTCTGGGGCCACACTGCCCTGGGGCATGGATCTTGGAGAACAAGGGGTATCCTGGGCTCAGTGGTTACTGATGTTAGTGTTAGTGAGGTCACAGCTGGAGTGCTCTGCACAGCTTTGGCCTCCTTATCTAAGAAAGGATCTACTGTTAGTGCAGGCAGTCCAGAAAACATTCACTAGGCTAGTTCCCAGGATGGAAGAGTTTTTCTAAATAATTTGGGTGGCACAGTGGCATAGCTTGCAGAGCTGTTGCCTTGTAACATCGGAAACCTGGGTTCAATCCTGACTTTCGGTGCTGTCTGTGTGGAGTTTACATGTTGTGGGCTGAAGGGCCTGTTTTTGTGCTCTATCTCTCTATGACTATGTACCCTTTGGAGTTTAGAAGAATGAGGGGTGATCTAAGGGGGCATGTCAGAGTAGGCATAATTTCAAGATTAGGGGGTGGTCACTGAAAACTTGAGGTGAGTAGAAACTTCTGGCAGAGGGTGGTGAATCTCTGGAATTCTTTATTACACATTGTTGTGGGGGCTAGATCAGTGGAGATATTTAAAGAGGAGATAGATATATCTTTGAAAAATTGGGGAATTGAGGACTATAGGTAACTGGCACAGAAGAGGAGTTGAGGCCTGGGGTAAATCAGCTGTGATCATATTGAATGGTGGGGCAGGCTTGAGGGACCGAGTGGCCCACTGCTCCTATTTTGCTGTGTTCTTGTGCTCTAAGCACAGCAGCTGGGCATTGGTATAATGAAGGCCATTCTTTTCTGGAGTGCTCCTGTCCAAGAAACAGCTAAGCTTGTCAGTGTCTCTTGCTTCCAGGTGGGACATCTGTTAAAAGAAAAAAACTCACACCATAGAGCCAAAACTTCTCAGCATTTACCCAAGAATGACTCCTCCCACTGGGTAACTATCAAGTCCTGAGTTTTAGAAGAAGTCAGTTTAAGCCAGTGGACTATTACGGATGCTTCCTGAGGTCCACACACACTTTACAGCAGAGATCAGGCCTTTACTATCCTCCTGCCCCAGCCCAGAAACACTTGGATCCATTACGGAATTCCTCATTTGCCAGCCCTGCAGGAAGAAGTTGACAGCGTGGAGCAGAGATCTAACACGAGCCCTTTTGCATTTGAAAACCCAGATCCACAAAGAAAATAATAAATCTACCAACTGAGCTATTGACAGAAGCATCAGGAAGGATTTTGGTTGCCTCTTCATACTTCAATGATAGCTGTGCATCTGACACCAGATAGCACTGAAATATAAATTTGCTTCAGTTCTGGCAACATCATTTACCCCACCCAATCTTTATAAGTTGATAACAAATATAACTGTGTAAAGTTCATGCTGTCATCACCAGGACTCTGCTACTCTACATGCAGTGTAATCTTCAGTCGGGCAGAACAGGATTGCCACGATAATGTCCCATCTGTGCACATTAGCTAATTGCTAATGATATTGTTAATTCCAGTTTCAGTTAATGATATTGCATGGGAGCAGTTCGAACCCAGGATCACATATGCATGGTACTGCTTCCTTGCAAAATATCCCCAAAGCTTGGGCATCTTGAATCTGCAATCAGGCAAAAATGCAGTCAGACGTTAATTGAACCATGAATGGCTTGAAGGGGCTATTTCAGCTGGGTGTCATGATGCAAAAAGCAAGGTGAGAGGACTGAGGTGCGAAGAGAAACATGAGAATGAGATTTTGATCCTTAAAAGGAGAGGGTTCTTCATAGGAGTTTGTAAGGGAATAACGAATTGTAAACAGTAAAACCACAAATGCTAAACTTCTATAGCCCATGGACACTGTGTTTTAGCACATACCCTCATTGATTGCTGGAGAAGAATTTTACAGGATTGGTCTTAAAGTTTGGATCCATGGGGGTTCCCACATTCACATCTTTGATGTATAGAGATCTACCCACACCACCAGGTTCAGGAACAGCTACTTCCCTTCAACCATTCGGTTCTTGAACCAACCAGTACAGTCCTTATCACTAGAGTTTAGCAACACTGTGATCACTTTGATTACTCTGCACTAAAATAGACTTAGTGTTTTTTGTTCTAATTGTGTTCTTGTAAAAAAAAATTGTTTAATTTATGTTTTTCTTGTGAATGCTGCTTATCTGATGCTCTGTGCCTGTGATGCTACTGCAAGTAAGTTTTTCATTGCACCTGTGCACACATGTTCTTGTGCATATGACAATAAACTCGACTTCGACTTTGACTTTAGAGTCATACAGTACAGAAACAGGCTTTTCAGCCCATTTAGTCCATGCCGACCATAAGCACTCATTTACACTGATACCATTTTATTCTTCCCACCAACTCCTCCCAGACTCTACCTTTCACCTACACACTAGGCGCAACCTACAGTGGTCAACTAACCTACCAAACTGCATGCCTTTGGGATGTTGGAGGAAACCCATGTGGCCACAAGGAGAACGGGCAAACTCCACACAGACAGCACCGGAGGCCAGGATTGAACCCGAATCACTGGTGCTGTGAGGTAGCGGTTATTGTGCCGCCCCATATCTGGAGGAAGTGACTGAAGTTAAAGAAGTTGTTCAATGTTGGAATGTTTGGCCTCGTGAAGGAGGGTACGTTGAAAAAGGATTGGTTGGAACTTTGGAAGGAAGCAGAATACCCTTAGACCATCCCATTGTGGAATGGAGGTGGAGCAGGACTGAACGTCTATGATACAAATGAATCATTAGGAAGCAGGGAAATGGATACAGTTAAATTGTGGCAGCATCAGAAGTGTTGCAGATGTAAGTGGGAAGAGACTGGGCGAGGGGAGAAAGAATAAGGTCAAGGTGGGGGAGAAAGAGTCCAGTGGGAGAAGCGCAGGCTGAAGCAAAGGGTGTACCAGAACAGCCTTGCTTGTGGATCTTGGGGAGGAGGTCGACATAGACCACGTATGGTTGGGGGACTTTGACTGGAAACTGTGTAGGGAAGATCTGAGGAATTGTGGTCACGGTCATAGAAGCAGAGTCATACAGCATGGAAACAGGCCCTACGGCCCACTGTCCATGCGGATCGTCACAGATTTTAACACTAATCCCACCCTCGTCCATTTTATTCTCTCCAGATTCTCATCCACTCCCCCTGATTCTATCACTCATATACACAGTTGGGGTATTTTACGAAAGCTAATTAACCTGCCAGCCTGCACACCTTTGGGACGTGGAAGGAAACCAGAGTGCCCAGAGGAAACCCACGCCGTCACAGGGAGAACGTGTAAACTTCACACGGACAGCACCCGAGCTCAGAATCGAACTGGGGTTGCTGCCGCTGGGTGGCAGCACTTCTGCTTGCTGCACCACAATGCCATCAGTGACTGTCTGAGAGGCAAGTGACTCCTAGAGGGAGGGGTGGCCAGGGCTGGTGATGGGAGAACAGGTAGGTGTGCAGCTATAACCACTAGATTTTAGAAAAAATGCTTGGGAAAATGTCTGGATGTCTTTTTGAAAAAAAAATAAGCTATAGGAAATTCTTCTTTAAATCAACAGACTATTAGTTGAGTCCAGCCATTATAAGCTGATGGGTACACACTTCTTGGATCTCCTCAGACTTGGTACAAAAGCTTCTAATGCAAAAGCTTCTAAAGCTCCCTTTGTGGACACTGGACCATTAGTCCAAGTGTAAATGAAAATATCAAAAAATGATGATGGAAATCTGACGTAAAAACTGACAATACTTGAAAAATTCAGCAGGTCAATCAGCATCTGTGGAACTGATGAAAGGTCCCGGACCTGAAATGTTAGCTCTTTTTCTCTTTCCATCGATGCTACCTGACTGCTGAGTGTTTCTGCCATTTTCTGATACCTGTTCACTTGTTGATCTCCGCACTGAGTTCACAGTCTGAGTGCAGACTGCAGGCATTGTGTCAAAAAGGTGATAGCAAACCCCAGATTTCTGCACTCAAACATACACGTGTAGAATTTTGGGGGCTGCTGTAGAATTTGGGGCGTTTTGAAGGCAGACACCAGCAGCTTCAGTGTTAATACTACCTCCGTTGTCAGATCTCTGAACAGTCCATAGTCACTACCTCATTATTCCTTTTTTTTTGCACTATTTATTTATTTTGTAATTTATAGTAATTTTATGTCTTTGCACTGTACTGCTGCTTCAAAACGACAAATTTCACGTCATCTAAGACTTGATTCTGTTTCTGATTCTAGGCTGGGGCGGTCAGGCACCCTCTCCATTTCCTGAACAGTAGATGGCACTGCTACATTAAAAAATGGAAGAAGTATTGTGGTAATTTCTTACTTCAAATCTTTTCTCAGTTTCGTAAACTTTTGTTTCTTCTATAACTTGGCTGTTTTGTATCTGGATTTGTTAGGTCACACCTCTCTAGCCCCCATCCCCCTTGTTCTGCGCTTGTGTTTGCATTCCTCAACTATTTTCTTAAATTTCCCATCTCTTGTCTGAAGACTTGGGAGACTAGTCTTCCTGTCCAACAGCTTTAACCAGCTACTTACACTTAAGGTGTTCCTGGCACATCTGCTGACTCAGTTAAAAGCCATATAGTCATACAGCACAGGAACAGGCCCTTCAGCCCACTCTGCCTATTGCCAGCCGTCAAGTACCCATCTATACTCAGTCCATAGCCTTCCATGCCTTGGTGATTCAAGTTTTTGTCCAGATGCTTCTAAAATATTATGAGAGTCTTTATCTCCACCACCCTCTCAGGCAGTGTATTCCAGATTACAACCACCCACTGGTTGTAAAAGTTTTTCCTCAGAACTCCCCACAACCCACTTATTCTTCAACTTAAATCTATGCCCTCTGGTCGTAGGCGTCTCCATTATGGGAACATTTCTCACTATCCATCCTACCTATGCCCCACATAACTTTGTACACCTCCCTCAGCTTCCTCTGCTCCAAGGAAAACAAACACAGCCTATCCAGACATTGACACTGATGAAGCTGAGCATCGACGAGGCGACTGTTTTGCAGAGCACCTGCATTTTGTCTGCAACAGATATTTCAAGCTTCTGGTTTAACTTTCCTTCCCACTCCTACACCCACCTGTCTATCCTCTGCCTTCTCCACAAGTTTGAAGAACAACATCCCTTGGATAGCTTACAACCCATTAGTACATACATTGAATTTTACAATTTCAGGTAACCCACACCCTTGGTGCTCTCCTTCCATGCACACACACCGATTCACCTAATTTTCTTCTACCTTTGTTCATCTTTCCTATCCTCTCCTCCCACTTGGTTCCATCTTGCCCATCATCCCCTCCCCATCTCGTTCCACCTAACACCTACCAGTGTCTATCCCACCCCTTTCATACTGCTATATACTAACAATCTTCTTCTCAGTCCTGATGTAGGGCCTTGACCCGACACGTTCAGTTACACCTCCACAGATACTGCTTCACCTACTGAGTTCCAGTGCTGTGTTTGTTGTTCCAGGCTATCAGCATCTCCCTATAGCTGAAAGTTCCCATCTGCAAGGGAAAGGTGAAATTTGTTTGAGGGATTAAACCTTGGAAGACTAGAGATGGAGTTCTACATTGGGGTGAGGCTAACTTTAGCAGAAGTGGCCTGGGTCACAGCCACGTGAAAGTAAATGAGGGTCAGAGCAGTGGTAGGAGTCCACGAAGAGACTGAATGTTCAAATCTAATGTTCCAATAAAAGAAAAGGGGGTACTCTCAGATCAAGATCCCTGCAGATGCCGAGGAGCGTGCAGGATCAAGGCTGAGCAGGGTCCTGACAAGAAGTGTACAAAATTATGAGGGGCACAGAGTGGGGGGACGGTAGGAAATGTTTCCCCATAGCAGAGGTGTCTAGAGAGCATAGGTTTGGAGTAAAGGGTAAGAGGTTTAGAGGGACATGAGGAGGAATTTCTTTCACACAGAGGGTGGTTGCAACCTAGAGCACACTGCCCGAGGAGGTGAGGGAGGCAGGAACTTGCTCAACGTCTCAATACTCCTTAAATTGAGATAAGCAATTGCATCACCAGGCGTAGAAGGCTATGGACCAAGTACTGGTAAATGGGCCAATATAGATGGGTGCGATGGTTGGCATGGTCACAGTGGGCCAAAGGGCTTGTTTTTATGCTGTATGACTTTATAACTATAGAATGCCAGAAAAAGGAAGCTTATGAGAGCTCAACACAAGCAGGAGATCTGGAGGAATAGAGAAGGTATGGGAGTGAGAAGTAGAGAAGGAAACTAGGAAGACAAATAGAATGAAAAAGATATTCCCAGTAAAAGCAAGGGAACCATCAGATGTTTCCTGAATATGTGAAGGGATCAAAGGATAGGCAAGAGCAGGACTAATTGGACAACAAAGCTGTAGCATGAATCTTGAGTATCGTTCTAAATAAATATTTTGTGTTTGTCCTTCTAGAACAGATATTAGTGTTAATGTATCAGAATGTGAATTATTTGTACTACAATTTCTGAATAATGATTGTTACTTTAATAAAAGCAGAAAATGCTAGAAACACTCAGCTGGACAGGCAGCATCTGTGGAAAGAGAAACAGGGGCAGTGGTTCAAGTCAAAAGGCTGTCAGCCCTTCGTGACATGTGCCTGGCTGCTCTCCAGGTTGAAGGTTCCTGAGAGACAAATCGTGAAGAAACCATGGCCACTTTTTGAGCTCCTCCTGTGTCAGGCGTATCAGTTTGTGCCTGCTGTAGGGGACATTATTAAAGGTCAGAACCTGCTCAGCACACGTATACAGCACTAGAAACGATAAATGTGGAGAGGGGACCTTTTCAGTGGTCTAACATTTTCAAAAGTGGATGGATTACCAGGCCCGGATAAAAATTATCTCAGAGTCCTGAGAGAGAAGTAGACAATGGCACAGGCTTGGACTATCATTTTCCAATCCACTTTGGCTGCAGGCCAACTGAACACTGCTGCAGGAGCACTGGAAGACTGCTTGTGTAGCTTTGGAAAGGAAGGCAGTGACAGACGAAGACACCACAAGCCAGGCATTTATGATAGGAAACTTGACGGAAAAAAATCGAGGCATGGCATAATTATATATAGAGAGAGAGAGACGGGTTAATCAAGGACAGCAGATTGGATGTGTTAAGGGACTGTCGTATCTGAGTGAGGTAACAAGGAAGGTCAATGAGGGCAGTGTGTTGATATAGTGTACATGGATTTTAACAATGCTTTTGACAGGGTCTCATATGGCAGATTAATCACAAAAGCAAAAGCCCAGGGAATCCAAGGGCAAGCTCGATTAAACTGTTTTCCTTCCTTTCGGGTGTCAAAGATCACAAACTTCAGTGTCACCTGAATTCTAATACTCTACTAGATCTTTCTCTTCCTGCACTTTCCTCTTGCCTCCTATTTTACTGCCTGCCATGCTTTCAGAATATCTCCTGCTCTCCCCTTCTCTAATCCCAAATGATCAGTCCTCAGTAATGGACTCAGCTTCGTCCTCCTACGTCTACGTCTTAATGAGTTCCGGGTCTGACCGGGGTCAAGCTCTTCCCACAAAATCGTGGAATGGTTAGGGAACAGGAGGTCATTTGGCCCATTCTGTCCGTGCTGGCTCTTTACCAGAGCAACTCACTCATTCCATTCCCTGGCCCAACCTAAGTTGCCCTATCTTCATCTCAGGCAACAGGTTAACAACCAGTGTCCATTACTCCCAAGAGCTATCTTGATTCTACCTCATGCTCACTGTAAGGACTATATTCCACTCTCCCATATCTCTGGCTCTGTTGTATCTCCTCTGATGGCACCTTCCACACCAGTGCTTCTGACATGTCTGCCTTTTCCCTCAACCTGGGTCTTCCCCCCTCCACCACGTTTGACAGGGCTCTCAACCGCATCGATTCCATTCCCTGAACTTTTCAGCCGCTCTACTCCCACCCAGAGCAAGGATGGGATTCCCCTTGCCCTCTGACTCATCATCCCACCAACTCCCACATTCAACGGATCATGTTCCATAATTTCTGACACCTTCAATGTGAAGCTACCACCAGACACATTGCCCCCTTTCTGCATTCTGAAGTGACTATTCCCTCTCCAACTCTCTGGTCCATCTCCTGAACAAGAACACCCCTCTCATGGCACTGTCCCTTGCACCTGTAAGAGACCTATTGCCACTTCCCTTCCCACCATCCAGGGACCCAAACACTCCTTGCAGCTGAGGCAGCCATTTTCTTCCACCGGCAGTGTCCTGAATTAGGTGCTCACAAAATGGACTCCTCTACAGTGGAGAAAACAAACACAGATTGGGTGTTAGCTTCGCAGAACACCTACGTTCAGCTGGCAATTGTGAGTCTGAGCTTCCAGCTGAAGAGTCTGCTGGCCCCACAATGGCTAATCGGTCGCCTTGATCAAAAGTGAGTCACAATTGATCGGCGATGAGGTGGGACAAATGGGAACAGCCCCACCTTTAAGAAGTGTAAGTCTCCCATCTGTTGGTTTGAGCACCCAATAGTCTCCAGAGGCTGACAAAGAATGTAGTGGATAGTGACCAAGTGATTATTGAAGTCAATGGATTGGTAACATAATGTGATGATGTGGAAGTACAGACATCCTACAAATATGAATTTTGGTAAGGAGTTGGATTATTGTTCAGTAAATTAGTTGCATGGCTGACATACAAAGCTATGTCCTGCTGAGATTTTGACAGAACACTGAAAAGTGTGCAGCAAGAAATGTAGAACTACACAGGTATTTCAAAACCCCACAGGAGCTAGGAACCCTATTCTGATTTCACTGCTTGTTTAAGAGTAAATATGCCAAGCACTATGATTTATAAATAGACCAATTGGCAAGTTTTCCTCACATGAGTCAATCCCAATTACTTTACAGTCAATTCCTCAATAACCCCTCTTCAGAAATATGTCTGAACTGCCCCTGGATCTGCTCCCTTCAGTGACACCCCTTCATCGTATATTCAATAGGTTTCCCCGTATTTGGGTGCAAAGATCTGGCTCCCCTCCTTACACCCACCTTCCCAATTTCAATATGCATCCCCAAGCAAGTGGATGTTTTTATGGTCGTGAATCATAGAACACGAGAAGTCCAGATGACTCATCTTGTCTGTGTTAGTGCTTGTATGCAACAATCCATAACCAATCCCGCTCCCCACTTCTTCCAGGTAGCCTTGTATTTGCCTTAGAAGGTGCAATGGTTACAGTCCATATCTTTTTACGACATGGAAGGAGACCATTCCGCCCACTTAATCTATGCCAGCCCACAGAGCAATCTCATTCCATCACTAATTTCTGCAGTATTCCACTCTTTCCATATTCCCATCCCCCCCACACTGTGTGCAGTCTACAGTGACCAATTAACATACCAACCTGCATGTAGTTGGGACATGGGAAGAAACAGGAGCATCTGGGGGAATGTATGCGTAGACAGAACACAATATATTAATTGACAGAGTGTTCAATTGGAAGTGTAGGTGCATGGCACTGGATGATTTTGAAGCATGGAAAGCACATTGTGAGGCACATACACTGAAATAGCAACTCAGAACCTGTCTCTAGGAGTTTTAGCAGTGTCAGTCTTGCCTCATCTCTGAACAGTTGATGTAGATTGTGGCAATGCACTAGGCTGGATCGGCAGCACATTTGTCTTATTTTTATTTCTATTGAAACCAATTTATCCCTCTTCAGCTTGGCTAAAAAGTTATTCCCAGGTTGAAGTCCTCTGTGAACAATTGTGTGTTCCCTGGAAAGCAGTTCTTGTTATTAGTGGAGAGCTCGCCACCTCTCGATACATTGTCTAATTGTTTGCTTAAGTCACATTCAACTGTCTTCTTTCACCTCAGTTCTAAATGTGATGAGGGCCAACCGGTAAATTACTATTCAGAAAGGTTTTCACACTGGGCTAGCTCATCTAATTGGAGGATCGCTCACGACTTATCCGAAGTCTGTGGCAGTCCTCAACGTGTAGTAGGCCTGATGCATTCCTGACTGAACCCCACAGGAGGGTGAAGAGGGGCCCTGTTTGATCCCAGACCATATTAAAATGTGGCCTGTGTAGACCCATTGGTTAAGATCACGGCTTACCTGCCGTCATGCAGCAGCCATAAGATGGAGATATATTTGAGATGGATTCTCTACAGTCTGTCTAAAGTGACAAAGGCTTTTGTGAAATCAAAAAAGGCATGCACGGTGGTTGGTGCCTGCTCCCTGCAGTGAAGGCCATGTCCACCGTGTCTCTAGATGGATGAAATCAGGGATGGAATCTAGATGATTCAGGGAGGAGATGGCCAAGGTAAACCCTGCTGATGACTTCCCTAGTAGAAGATAATAAACCTCAAAACCAAATAACCCCAGCCACGGCAATCTTATTCAGAGCTAAGATTCTCCAGACTTGAGAAATTGTCAATCCAATCACCAATGTTCACATCCTTATAGTGGGGACCAGAACTAAGGAGGCACAGTGGCACAGCTAGTAGAGCCACTACCTCACAGTCCTAGTGACCCAGGTTCAATCCTGACCTCAGGTGCTGTCTGCGTGGAGTTCGCACGTCCTCCCTGTGACCATGTGGGTTTCCTTTGCTTTCCTCTCACATCCCAAAGACTTACAGATTTGGCGGGATAATCGGCCGCTGTAAACTTCCGCTAGTGTGTAGGTGAGTGGTAGAACCTGGGGAGAGTTGTTGGGAATGTGGGGAGAATGAAATGGGTTCAGATAGGATTAGTGAACTTGAATGCTTCATGTGCAGTGTGGACTCAGTTGGCTGAGGCTGTATCTCTCTATATAACTGTACACAGTATTCCATCTGTGGCCTAACTTGTTTTGTTTTAAACAGTTCTGGCATGATCTCACTTCTCCTATACTCTGTGGCTCTCTCACTGAAGAAAATTATCCCAATATAACATCATCATGATGTGGTACTTATACTTACAGTTTGATACAATGGATACCAAAGACTAACACTGCCTTATGTACAAGGCTTAACCCTGCAAGGCTCTACTCTACACTGCCTGTTCCAGTTATGCTTACAGTTGCAAAGTAGATATATCAGATGACTCCCTTACCCAACAGCAGGTCCTTATGTGGAAATGCACTACATTGAATACCAATTAAAAAATAATTGCTTCAGTAAACTAGTTTTATTATAATCAAAACAAAACCCCAGTAGATGCTGGAATTCAGAAGAATACAAATTGTTGGAAACGCCCGGCAGATCTATAGACATTCCACAGACATATTATAGACATTCCACTGCACTGCTGTATAAAGGAACTTACAACATAACAACAGGTCATTAAGTGCAACATGTTCATAGCCATGCTTGTCCTCTACTTGTGCAAATACATGGTCATGAACACAATTACGGACTCTTCTTCCATATTTCTTTTTCCTTACTTCTCCTTCCATATTTCTTCATCTTCTTTCCCATTCAGCCCCCTATTCCATCTAATATTCCATCTAATAGAATTCCATCTAATAATCTAATAACAGCCCAGCGCATCACAGACACCAGCCTCCCCTCCTTGGACTCTGTCTTTACCTCTCGCTGCCTTGGTGTAGCAGCCAGCATGATCAAAGACACCACCCACCCGGGACATTCTCTCTTCTCTCCTCTTCCATCGGGTAGAAGATACAGGAGCCTGAGGGCACGTACCACCAGGCTCAAAAGCAGCTTCTACCCCACTGTGATAAGACTATTGAAATGTTCCCTTATACAATGAGATGGACTCTGACCTCACGATCTACCTTGTTGTGACCTTGCACCTTATTGCACTGCACTTTCTCTGTAACTGTGACTCTTTACTCTGTACTGTTACTGTTTTTACCTGTACTACATCAATGCACTCTGTACCAACTCAATGTAACTGCACTGTGTAATGAATTGACCTGTATGATCGGTTTGTAAGACAAGCTTTTCACTGTACCTCGGTACAAGTGACAATAATAAACCAATACCAAATACCAATACCTAATCTTAAATATTAACAGTTTATGGTATCATCTTTTCAAAAGGTGACCTTTAAGTTGAAAAACTAACTGCGGATATTACAGCTTCCAGTTCGGAGTGGAGGACTGCTGTGCAGCTGGTAGAGCTGCTGCCTCACAGTTTCAGTGACCTGGGTTCAATCCTGACCTCGGGTGCTGTCCATGTGGAGTTTGCACGTTCTCCCTGTGACTGCATGGATTTCCTTTGGATGCTCCAGTGTCCGCCCATGTCCCAAAGATGTGCTGGCTGGCAGGTTAATTGGCTGCTGTAAGTTGCCCCTAGTGTGTAGGTGACTGGTAGAATCTGGGGGAGTTGACGGGAATGTGGGAGAATAAAAAGCAGAATTAATGTAGGAATAGTGTAAATGAGTGGTTGATGGTTGGCATGGACTCAGAGGGCCGAAGGTCCTGTTTTCTTGCTATATAACTCTGTGATTATCTCCCATTTTTGTTCAAAATCTGACAATATCTTGAATATGGGCTTTTGCCTTTTTGAAGATGTTGACCCCAGGAAACTGTGAGTGGGTAGAGGTGTGCTGTTGTGAGCTGGGGGTGGCGATGGTACTGTTATCATCCTTTGCTCAACACTGGGCTTCCCAAGTCCCAGTCAAGAGGTTGGGGGTTTAGCCACTTAAGCACAGCTCCCTCAGGATTGAGGACGACTTGTTTCCACTTTGGTTCCAAAATGACTGGCGGGACAGACAGACTCAGGGCAGGCAGGCAGCTTGGTCCACTGCTTCTGCCATTTATGGTGGCCTTCTGTACACTGCCAAAGCATGGACTTACCTACTTGAGATAGGAACTGCTCAGTTCCCACAAATGGGATCACATGCCCTTCAATGAATTATAGAAAATTGACAATCAACAGCAATTTATGGATATTAGGTTTTAAAGTTTAACTGGTAGGAACGAGCAAGAGCAGGAATGGCTCACGGTGTACAGAAGGTTTTAGCCAGTCCCTGGCCTGCACTCTGCCATTTCAACTAGTTTCACAGTGTGTGCCAGACAGCTGGTTAAGATCTTCTTTACATGGTGAGCCAGCAGCATTCCAAAAATATCACTAAAAATGACAAATTGGACCTGTCATTGAATGGCTGTTGCATACTGTAAAAGGTGAAAGTAAAATACATAATTCTCCAAGTCTTGGCTGTTAAAATCATATTATTCTTGGAAAGGTGAGAGTAAATTGTTACTCATCAGTCTTTTTGTCAGTGCCTGCCTTTGTCTCCATTGCCACTGGCTTGCAGTGCATCTGAACTTGTGTTTAATAGCCAGGCCTCATTCAGAATAATTACATAAGCTCAGGTGGAGTGGTAGCATTTACAGAAATAGCACTGGGCTCTCTCAGGAGGATCTGGGCTCTGACTGCTTCCAAACCCAGCAATTTATTCTGAGAATTCTACATTGCTTCACGAGACAAACTTGTTTGCCAGAAGTAGTTGCTGTTCGGTTCCCTGCCACATCCCCATGCTTCAAGTGTGACTATTTTCTGGTCACCTGATGGTGCTCCAGTTTCCGCTCCCCCCCCCCCCCCCCACCTCACAAGGTGTGCGGATTGGTAGGTTAATCGGGCACTGTAAATTGCCTCTATAGTGTGTAGGTGAGGGGTAGAATCTGGGGGGAGTTAATAAGAATATGGGGAGAATAAGTTAAAGGGAAAAGTACTGGGGATTGCTTTGTGATCCAGCATAGACTCAATGGACTGGAATAAGAAAACAGGAGCAGGAGGAGGCCACTCAGCCCCTCAAGCCTGCCCCACCATTCAATATGATCATGTCTGATCTGCCTCAGGCCTCAGCTCCTCCTGCACCACTTCCCCATAGCCCTCAATGCCTTGATCTTTCAAAACTTTATCTATCTCCTCTTTAAATAACCCCAGTGATCCAGCCCCCACAACCCTCCAGAGATTCACCCCCTCACTTTTAGATGACTGCCTCCCAATCTTCTGTGCTCCCTCATATGAGATTGTCCCGCTATTGGTAACATGTCAAGCATTCTTCGGATCTTCACACAGAAAGCTGGAGAAACTCAACACGTCAGGCAGCATCTATGAAGGGAAATGGACAGTCAACATTTACGTAATATAGACTGCGTCCAGATGAAGGGTCTCAATCTGACTGTCCGTTTCCTTCCACAGATGCTGCCTGTCCCACTGAGTTCCTCTAGCTTTTTGTGTGTTACTCCAGCATCTGCAGTCTCTTGTGTCTTCCCTGAGGATCTTACATACTTCAAAAAAAATCCCTCATTCTTCTAAACTCCAAAGAATGTAGATCTAATTTCTTTAGCTGCTCATAATAGGACAACCTTCAAATCTCAGGAATCACCCTAGTGAATCTTGTTGGACTGCTTCCACTATCAGTATATCCTTTCTTAAACAAGGGGACCAAATCTGTGCACAGTACTCCAGGTGTGGCCTCACCTGTACCCTGTACAGTTGTAATCCTTGCCTATTTCCAGACTCCATGTCTCTTGCAATAGTGTGTGTGTGTGTGTCTCTGCGAGTGTGTGTGCACATGCGTGCATGTGTGTGTGCGTAAGAGAGAGAGTGGTGGGGTCTGTGAATGCAGGCTGTGTAGTCTGGTTTCTTCTGTGCTGCACATGCTATACATCAGATTGCTCACTTTAAAACTTCATTTATACATCACGGTAACAGGCCCTTCCGGCCCAAAGAGTCTGCACTACCCATTTTAATCCCATGTTAACCTACCCGTACGTCTTTAGAATGTGGGAGGAAACTGGAGCACCAGGATGAAACCCACGCAGACATGGGGAGAACATACAAACTCCTCGCAGACAGCGGCTGGAATTGAACCACGACGCTGGTGCTGTAATGGCGTCGCACTAACCCTACGCTACTGTGCCGCCCTAAAAATTGTACATCACTCCATTTTTTTTCCCTTTGACAGAGCCAGTTAGGTTATACATCTTTATTACTGCACTGCTCCCAAGTATAGGGAATTCACTCATTGAAACTTAGTCATAGAGTTGAACAGCACGGAAACAGACCCTTTGGCCTGACTTGTCCATGCCAACCAAGACACCTATCTATGCTAATCCCATTTTCCTACATGTGGCTCACATTGCTCTATTTCATTCCTATCCATATAAGAGGCATTTAGATAGGGAATGGAGGAATACAGACCATGTGCAGGCAGTTGTGCACTTTAAATCCTGGTCACCAAAGGGCCTGTTCCCGTGCTGTACTGTCTATGTTCTACGTCCTATGCTCTATATACCTGTGAAACACTGTAACTGTACCCACCTCTACCATCTCCTCTAGCAGCATGTTCCATATACCCACCACCCTCTGTGAAAAACTTTCCCCTCAGATCTCCTTTAAGTATTTCCCCTCTCATTTTAAACCTATGTCCTCTAGTTTTAGACTCCCTACTTTTGGAAGAATAGCGTGACTACCTACCCTATCTATGCCCCTCATAATTTTATAAACCTCCATAAGGACACTTCTCAACCTCCAGTGCTCAGTGAGAACAATCCCAGCCTATCCAATCTCTCCCTGTAACTAAAGCCCTCCATTCCAGGCAACTTCCTGCTTATTCTCTTCTGTGCTCTTTCTAGCACTACCACATTTTTCCATAAGTGTGGTGACCAGAACTACACACAATTTTCCAAGTGTGGCCCAACCAATGTCTTGTACAGCTGCAACATGATGTCCCAACTCTTACATTCAGTACCCCTGTCTATGAAGGCAAACAAGGTTATGTGTTGCTTGGTGGATAATTGACCCTTAAGTTCTGATGTCTATAAGCACGTGAGTGACAACTGTGCAATGCTGTAGTAGTAATGACTGTCAACAAAATGAATATACATCTTTACCAGGATGGGGCAGGACAGAGTTCCAGCTTCACTGTTATGAGCACAGCTTTAGGGATCCAAGTTGGGTGAGAATGTATTTCTAGACCAGAATGTTTTTGCATCTTTGCCAAATGAAGGACCACACAAATCAGATGTGAACTTCAGCATGTTATAACAAGCCTGCATTAACTGACTCAAAGGAAGCAGCATGATTGTCACAAATAGGATTCAGCACTCATTACACCTCATTACACCTCATTACGGCTCCTGGCAAAAGCAGGAAAGGTTCCAGGTGCAGTGGATTATCCAAAGAATTTTTTGTCAGGCATAAAGCTCTTGAACCAGCTGCGACCATTTCTTCTGGATATCCCTGTTTGATGAAGTGAAGAGGAGGACAATACATCCATAATTAGGTCAGCAGACAACATTGAGGACAGAGCTTATAAAATGAAAGCAGAAGGGTTGCTTGGATTCCCACACCACCAGCAGTATGGTTGAGTGTGTTGGGGAGGTGTTCAAATAATGGGGAGCTTCAGGCATTTGCTGGGCATATCCCTCCTTACCAGAGATTTTTTTCCCAAAGTATATACAGTAAATATAATTGGGACATGTCTTTCTCTATGTTCATTCTAGAGGTTGGACAAACTTGGGTTGTTTTCTCTGGCATGTCGGAGGCTGAGGAGAGACCTGATGGAGAGGCCATCAGAATCTTTGTCCTAGGGTAGAAATGTCAAATCCTAGAGGGCACAGGTGAGAAGGGTTAAGTTTAAAGGGGATATGCGGGCAAGTCTTTTACACAGAGAGTGACAGGTGCCTGGAACACGCTACCAGGAGTAGTGGTGGAAGCAGATACTATAGTGACGTTCAAGAGGCTTTTAGATAGGCACATGAATATGCAGGAAATGGAGGGATATGGATCATGTGCAGGCAGATGAGGTTAGTTTAATCCAGCATCTTGCTTGGCATAGACATCATGGCTCAAAGGGCCTGTTCCTGTGCTGTACTGCTCTATGTTCTATTGTACCATCAATTAAATACATTCTCTTATAATGCATCAACCTCTCTCAAGTTTCACCTTAAAGAATGCACCCATGAAACATTTGAGGGGCTGTTACACGGTGGCAGCAGTCCCCTAGACTCTGATCCTTCCCCAGTATAGTTCCCTAAGTGTCTCTAAGTCAATGCAGACCATGAATCAAACCTGGCATCTTCTGGGCAGTTCCACACCGACTTAACTAACTAGCTCACCAGTGGACCTAGATTACAATATTTAATGTAATGACATCTGTTAATACATTAGATTCATTAACACAGGTGCCTTGGCGGATATCCATTGAAACACTGCACTGTGCTGAATGCTCTTTGGTTCCTTCCTTAGTTGGAGGTCAAATTTAGACATCAGACTGAATCTCAAAAGCAGCAGAATAAATATTTACTCAGCTTTCACTGTATTACAGAATTCTTAAGTCCCTTTTCATTTGCTTGTTGTCAGTAAGGAGACGATTTACGCTAACTCATTTATTTCAGAAACCAAATTTTCTATGTGCAGGATATCCATAGACTGGACAAGTGGAAAGCTCTGTGCACTCAGAGGATAAACCAGATGAAAGTGAGGAAACACCTACATGCCTAGAAATTCAGCTTCAATCATTTTTGCTGTGCTAAATGTGGTGTATAAGGCACTAATGCTCCCTCAGGTCTCCTGAAAAGCATTGCAAAATTGGACAAAAATACACTGAAAGTAGTGCCTTGGTGTTTAACAAGCAGGATTACAGCTAAAATAGGTCCTCGGTGGTTTTAGCTGGGAGCTGCATGGAGAGATCAAAGCCACAAACAATGGCAGGGTAGGCTGCCGGGGAGGTGAGAGGGTCACAATTCTTCCCACTGTGCCTGCTCCTACTCCCCAAACAATGACCTGGCTCGATTGCTTCCTGAGCCATGAGTGAGATGAGCCAGTGGTGCAGCCCAGCACTGACTCAACCAAAAGTTGCAATGGGTGAAGGGAGCACCGTTGACTAATTTTCTGCACTGCTGAATATAGGGCACAGACTGGGAGAAGCTTTGTGCCAGAAATCGATGTGATAGTGCAGACCCTATAATGACCATCCCTTTGCTGAGTGAGTGATGGGACAGGGTTCTGGTTTTCCCACAAGGCTCCAGTTTCTGCACAGCCTGTGACGGCATCAGCTGTGTGACCGACGCTGGGCAAATACCAGTGACTGTTCAAGGGAGTGCCGGGCCGGTTTCCCAGTGGGTACTAATTATCCAGAAAATTAGTGCTGGGACAATTTAATGTGCACAGAAACACTTTTGTGTGTGTTTGCACACACAAATTGTGTGTGGGTGTGTTCAATTTCTGGGCAGTGTTTGTGAATGTGAATATTGTATTGTGCTCACAGCATATTAAATGAAAATCCAGCCTAAAAGATACACATTGGGGTTTAAGCCCCCATGAGAGTCCTCATACCCTTCTTGATTTAACCCTATTTGTTCACCAAGCTTCCCTTAAGCATATCAGTATTCCTCCCTGCAACCACTGAAGTTCTACATTCCAACTACTTTTGTAAAAAGAGGTTTCCCCTGAATTCCCTTTTGGATTTATTGATGACTATTGTATATTTATAAGCCCTCTTCATCTACTCTAACAAGCCCTCCATAATCTGAAAGAGTCCTTTCAGAGCATGTCCTCTCCCTGATAGATATATCTCCTTGATTCCATTAGCACCCTTATCTTTGTTTTTGCCCTTTCTTCAGTGCTCCATTTTGTACTAGGATCATTTATTTCCAATAATGTCAGATAATGAACTGGCCATCTGATTCACAAATGTGGATTGTGCAGTGTATACAGACCGTTTACTCAGTAAACACTTTATTTAAAGAGAAGGCAAAGAAAACTGTAGTAACTTCTCCCAGTAGAAGCAAGGTAACTTACCCAGAAAATGCACTGAATGAAGGGTAGTTCCACTTTAATGATGGCCATTAGATGAAACACATTCCCTTACAGTAGTGTGATTGCAAAGCTTAATTGACATAAGAATTACCCAGTCATCTCCACTCTGGCTGGCTATATAAGATAGAACATAGAACAATACAAGGCAGGAATCGGCCCTTTAGCCCACGATGTCTGTGCTGAACACGATGCCAATTAAACTAAACCCCTTCTGCCTGTATATGATCCATATCCTTCCATTCCCTGAATATTCATGTGCCTATCTAAAAGCATCTTAAATACCACTATCTTATCTGATGCCACCACTACCCCTGGCAGCCTGTTCCAGGCACCCACCACTTTGTGTGTAAAAAAAAACAACATGCCCTGTACATCTCCTTTAAACTTGCCCCCTCTCAGCTTACATACATGTCCTCCAGTATTTGACATTTCTATCCTCGGAAAAAGGTTATAACTTGTCTACCCTATCTGTGCCTCTCATAATCTTATAAACTTTATGTCTCCCCTCAGCCTCCGACACTCCAGAGAAAACAACCTGAGTTTGTCCAACCTGTCCTCTTACCCTCTAATCTAGGCAGCATCTTGGTAAACCTCTACTGCACCCTTTCCAAAGGCTCCACATCCTTCCTGTAATTACGTTATCATAAATGCAGCCTTACCAGAATGACACAGAATACTCCATGCACAGTCTGACAAAGGTTTTATACATTTAACTCCTTTCCAATTCTACCCTTCTAGAAATGAATGCCTGTGTGTTGTCTGCTTTTTTGTTATGGACTAATTAATCTGCATATTGTGCATCTGTACCCCATATTCTATTGACTCATGTATTTTTCAAAAGGTATGTGACCTCCTTATTCTTGCTACTTGGAAACACTCGGTTTTAGAAACATTCTCTGCACCTTGCAGTGGAATTATTTTGCTAGGTGTAATCGGGTACTGAGTGTGCTTGTGACCATCTGGATTTTGGTCTGTGTCTTCAGCACATATGGTGCACATTCATACAGATGCTAGTGGGTCTAGGCTGAGTCATCAAATAATCATTTGACATAACCTGTGCACAATGTGTTATACACATCATAACAAAACATAACCCAAAGTTTAGTGATAGGTAGAAGGGGTAAACTCCTGCCTTGGTGTCAGTTAGGGAGTCTAAGATGTGCCGCCATTGTGGATTTTCCCCATATTTTCGTAAAATTCTCTCTCCCAAACCATTTGATCCTCTTCCTGTTCGACTAAACCTCCCTGCAATGATCTCCCCACACACTGCCGACACCATCACCCTTGAACAACCACCTCGATTACCCCTGACCAACATCTCCAACCCCAGCCTCCAGAGACGATCTCTTAGCTTACTCCATCCTATCCACAAACCTGCCTCCCCTGAGATACTTTTACTACACCCCCCTGATCTAGGTAGCTGTCAGAGGCTGGGTATCCTGTGGTGGAGGGATTCACCTTTGGACATCCCCCAATGTCTGTCCACCATCTGCAAGGCACAAGCCAGGAGTACAATAGAATATTCTCCATTTGCCTGGATGAGTGTGTTCCAATGACACACGACAAGCTCATCGTCATTAAAAGTAGTCCCTTGAATGGCACCTCATCCACTACCCTAACCGTTCATTTCCTCCACAGCATAGCTGCATAGCTGCTCTGTGTGCCATCTACAAAGTGGATAGCCATTACCAAGACAACTTCAACTGCAGCTCCTAAACCTGTAAATTAATAAAAGGTTTGATGCCATCCACAAATTTTTTAATTGATCTTCCTGATTTCAATTCACTTACATAAAGTAGAGAACAATAGCTCCCTCTGCTATTAGTAAGATGCCTTAAAAAGGGTGCCGTGATAGTGCAGCAGTTCCAATGACTAAGACCCGATCCTGACCTCCGGTGCTGTCAGTTTGCACAATCTCTCTGTGACCGCGTGGGTTTCCCCTGGGTGCTCTAGCTTCCCCCCCACCACACCTCAAGACATGCAGTTGGCAGGCTGTAGGCACAAGACACCGCAGATGCTGGAATCTGGAGCAACACACAATCTGCTGGGGGAACTCAGCGGGTCGAGCAGCACGCATGGGAGGAAAGGAATTGTCGACGTTTTGGCTCGAAACCCTGCATCAGGACTGAGAGTGGAGAGGCGAGGTAGCCAGTATAGAGAGGAGAAGGGGAGTGGTGAGACAGGAGCCGGAGGTGATTGGTGGACTGAGGAAGGGTGAAAGGTGACAGGCAGGTTGTGTCAGGTAGGGAAGGGGAGCAAGGGTGGAGTTGGGAGACAGTGGCAGGTGAATGGAGGCAGACAAAGAGAGAGAGGGAAAAAAAGTTTGGTGGGTTAATTGGCCACTGTAAATTGTCTCTAGTGTGTGGCTAGATGGTAGGAGAATCGGGATGGAATTAATGGACACATGAAAGAGAATAGATCATAGAGTCATACAGCATGGAAACAGGCCCTTCAGCCCAAATGTGACAGATGGGATTGCTCTGAGAGCCAGAATACAGTAGATGGGGTGAATGGCCTCCTATATTGGAAGGAAATAGAACAATGAAAACATAGTATACCTTTCAGTCCTACTCTATGTAATTTGTCATGTTCCACAAGGATGTCAAGCAAACTCTAATGCACAGGGATGAGAGACGTGGCCTCTGCCAGCACAGCTTTAGCAGGGAAGGAGCTGCAAATGTAGGTAAATTTGGAGATAGCTTCTCATCTCAGTTGCAGGAACAATGCAAAAAATCCCATGCAGCAGGACAACCATTTGATGCAGTTCGAGAGTCAGGAAGTTATGTTGCAACTTTATAAAACTCTACTTAGGCCGCATCTGAAGTATCACATTCACTTCTGGTCACCCCATTACAGGAAGGATGTGGAGGCTTTGGAGAGGGTGCAGGAGAGGTTCACCAGGATGCTGCCTGGATTAGAGGGCATTAGAGGCTGGACACTGTTGGGTTGTTCTCTTTGGAGCGGCAGAGGCTGAGGGGAGATCTGATAGAAGTTTATAAGATTATGAGAGGCATACATAGAGTAGACAGATGGTACCTTTTCCCCAGGGTTGAAATGTCTAATACCAGAGGGCGTGCATTTAAGGTGAGAGGGGGAAAGTTCAAAGGAAATGTGCAGGGCAGGTTTTTTACACAGAGAGTGGTGGGTGCCTGGAATAGGCTGCCAGAGGTAGTGGTGGAGGGAAATATGTTAGATACATTTGAGAGGCTCTTAGATAGGCACATGACTGTGCAGAGTATGGAGGGATATGGTCACTGTGTAGGCAGAAGTAATTAGTTTAGTTAGACATTTAACTACTAGTTTAATTAGTCTGGCACAACATCGTGGGCCGAAGGGCCTGTTCCTGTGCTGTACTCTTCTATATTCACTGCATCCCAAATATTGTAATGTTACGTATTTGTTATTAGTTTGTCACAGCATATATATTCCTGACTCATTGCCCATCTAATACACTTACAGGAGTTGGCAGATTAGAGAAGAATTCAGGCAGATAGAGAGCATGTCTCTGTTATTGGCACTCAGTGTGACACAGCTTGTCATAAGCTATGAAATCTATTTATATTTCAATGCTGAGATCCTGTATGTGCCAGAGGCACAGAAATGTAAATAATCTATCTGACAATTTATCAGGAAGTGTAGCAGACCTATAGAAACCTGATAGGGAAATGGTGGGAGGCTCAGAAGTGATCTCAGTATCTGCCAACAGACTGCAAGGGCCCTGTTGTTTCCTTTGGGATGAGCGGGCAGAGGATTTCCAGAGCAACACACAAAATGCTGGAGGAACTCAGCGGGTCGAGCAGCATCTGTGGAGGGAAATGGACAGTCGATGTTTGGGGTCGAGACCCTTCATCTGTGTCTCCAGAGAATTTCCAGAGAAGGCCAGGGAATGGACCCTGCAGGTCCTGCAGAAACCCCTGTGAGACCAGGTAATTAATTTATGATTCATATTTTCTTATGACGTGGGAGGAGGCCATTCAGCCCACTGAGTCTGTGCTGGCCCTCAGAGCAATCCAATCAATCCTATTCCCCCACATACTCCCTTGTAACCTATTCTCTCTCTCACATGCGCTTCATCTCCCTCCAATTGTCCGACATCTCACACATGCTGAGGGGTAATTTACAGCGGCCAATTAACCTACCAACAAGGAAAACCTGGGGGAAACGTGCAAACTCCACATAAACAGCACAGGATTGAACCGAGGCCACGGGAGCTGTGATGCAGTAGCCCTACCTCTGCGCCACGCATTGGGAGATAATGGAAACATGGATCAAACATCTGCTGGAAGAACTCAGCGGATCAGGCAGCAGGGAACATCGTACAGCACGGGAACTGGCTCTTCCGCCCACAATGTTAACTAAACCACTGAATTAAGTAAACAACTGACACCTAATTTAACTAATCCCTTCTGCCTACTCATAGTCCATATCTCTCCATTCCCTGCATATTTACGTGCCTATCTAAGAGCCTCCTAAATGCCCCTATTGTATCTGCCTCCACCACCAACCACGGCAGTGCATTCCAGGCATCCACCACCCATCAGCGGCATCTCTGGGGGAAAATGGACAATCCAGGTGAAGGGTCTTGAGCCGAAACATCGACTTTCCATTTCCCTCCACAGATGCTGTTCGACCCACTGAGATCCTCCAGCAGATTGTTCTTTGCTCCAGCTTCCATCATCTGCAGTCTTTGTGTCTCCAATAATGGAAGCATGTTCGGACACATGTTTTATTTCTGTCCGTGTGGCAGAAGATACTACAAGGAATATTAGTGAAAAATCCAGGGACAAAAGAGAGGGAGGAAACCAAAACAATCACCCTCACAAGAGAAAAGATATTGGGTAAATGATTTAGAAATTAACGTCAGGACCTGATGAGCCACACCCAGTTGTGTTAAAAGAAGTGGCCAGAGTTGATTGGAAGAGGATCCTAGGTGGGAAAATAGTAGAGCAGCAATGGCAGCAGTTTCTGGGAGTAATTTGGGGGACAGAGCAGAATTTCATCCCAAGGAAGAAGCACAGTAAGGGGAGGTCTAGGCAACCAGAGCTGAGCAGGGAAGTCAGGGACAGCATGAAAACAAAACAGAAAGCATACAATACGCTGAAGGTTAGTGGGAAGCCAGAGGATTGGGAAGCCTTAAAATCCAACAAAGGACAACTAAGAAAGCTATAAGGGAGGAGAAGATAAAATATGAGAGCAAACTAGCCAATAATATAAGAGAAGATTCCAGAAGTATTTTTAGAGACATAAAGGCTAAGAGAGAAGCAAGAGTGGACATTGGACTGCTTGAAAATGATGTTGGAGAAGCAGTAATGGGGAATGGGGAAGTTGCAGAGGACCTAAATAGGTCCTTTGCATCAGTCTGCACAGTGGAAGACACCAGTAATACGCCAGAAATTCAAGAGGGTTAGGGGGCAGAGGTGAGTGTAGTGGCCATTACTAAGGAGAAGGAGCTGGGGAAGCTGAAAGGTCTGAAGGTGGATAAATCACTTGGACCAGATGGACTACACCCCAGAATTCTGAAAGAGATAGCTGAAGAGATTTGGAGGCATTAGTAGTGATCTTTCAAGAATCACTGTAGTCAAGGAGGATCCTAGAGGACTGGAAAATTGCAAATGCGTCACTGTGGTCTAAGAAGTGAGGGAAGCAAGAGGCAGGAAATTATAGGCCGCTTAGCCTGACATCAGTGATTGGTAAGATTTTATTTAAGGATGAAATTTCAGAGTACTTGGAACTATATGATCAAATAGGACAAAGTCAGCACAGTTTCGCTAAGGGGAGATCTCGCCTGACAAATCTGTTAGAATTCGTTGAGGAAGTAACAAGCAGGTGAGACGAAGGAGAGTCGGTGAATGTCATTTACTTGGATTTTCAGAAGGCCTTTGACAAGGTGCTGCACACGAGGCTGCTAAACAAGATAAGACCCCAGGGTGTTAGAGGGAAGGTACTAGCATGGATAGAAGATTGGCTGACTGGCAGAATTCAGCGTAGGGATAAAGAGGTCCTTTTCAGGATGGCTGCTGGTGACCAATGGAGTTCTGCAGGGGTCAGTGCTGGGACCGTAACTTTTCACTTTATACATTAGTGATCTGGATGAAGGAACTGTTGGCATTGTGTTCAGATTTACAGACAATACCAAGATAGGTCGAAGAACAGGGACCGTCGCAGAGGCAGGGAGTCTGACAGGTTGGGAGAGTGGGCAAAGAAGTGACAGATGGAATACAGCGTAGGGAAGTGTGGGGTTATGCACTTTGGTAGGAAGAATAAAGGTGTAGACGATTTTCTAAATGGGGAGAAAATTCAGAAATCAGAGGTGCAATGGGACTTGGGAGTCCTGGTTCAGGCTTCCCTCAAGGTTAACTGACAGGTTGAGTCGGTAGTGAGGAAGGCAAATGCAATGTTAGCATTCATTTCGAGAGGACTAGAATATAAAAGTAAGGATGTAATGCTGAGGCTTTATAAGGCGTTGGTCAGACCACATTTGGAGTATTGTGAGCAGTTTTAGGCCACATATCTAAGGAAAAATGTGCTAGCCCTGGATTGATCCCAGGATTGGAAGGCTTAACATACGAGGTGCGTTTGATGTCTCTGGGCCTGTACTTGATGGAATTCAGAAGGATGAGGGGGGATCTCAATGAAACCTACTGAATACTGAAAGGCCTAGGTAGAGTGGACATGGAGAGGATGTTTCCAGTAGTGGGAGAGTCTAGGATCCAAGGGCACAGCCTCAGAATAAGGGGGCATCCCTTCAAAACTGACGTGAGGAGGAATTTATTCAGCCAGAGGGTGGTGAATCTGCGGAACGCATTGCCACAGATGGCTGTGGAGGCCAAGTCATTGGGTGTATTTAAGGCAGAGATTGATAGGTTCATGATTGGTAAGGGGGTAAGGGTCACGAGGAGAATGGGGTTGAAAAAAATCAGCCATGATTGAATGGCGGAAGCAGATTCAATGGGTCGGATGGCCTAATTCTACTCTGATATCTTGTGACCTTATGCAGTGGAGAGAAGAATCACCAGGTTGTTTACTGGCATGAAAGGTATGAAAAAGGTTGAGCAGGCTTGGCTTGTACACATTGGGGGTTAGAAGAATGAGATGCAATTTCATTGTGATAGATTCTAATGGGGCTTGATGCTGAGATACTGAGATATTGTTTTTCCCCTTGAATAAAGGATCACCCACTTAAGAAAGATTCAAGAAGGAACCTCCTCTTTTGGAGAGCCATGAATCTTTGGAATTTCCAACCGTAGAGAGCTGTGGAGGCTGAATCACAGAACATATTCAAGGCCACAACTGCCATTTCGACGTCTAGTAAAATCACAGGTTCCGGGGAAGGTGGAACTGAGGTCAAGAAAGTATTAGCCATGATTTTATGAAATGGCTGAGCAAGTTCGAGGGGATGTATGACTGAATCCCGCTCCTATTTGCTGAATCATTATGTACAGCATTTCAACTGGTTTATTGAATGCCAGGCAGCCAGATCAACAGGCTGGCATCTGGTGAGTGAAGTAGATATCCATTTGCTGTGAAATCATGGGGAAGAGTGGGCTGATATAAGAGTGAGTGGGGGGGGGGGGGCGGTTGACTGCGATGGAAGAGATATTGATAAGAGTGGGGATGAATCGGGTATCACAGGTACTGGAGGTGTGGCCTATCACACTGATTAGATGTAGGTAAGTTAGGTGGGTCTGGAGAAGCCTCCTGCTCCTTGTAGCCCATAAGCAGTCCAGTAAAAGCACTTAGCTTGTGAAACTGTGCTGTTAGACTACTTTACAGTGCAAGACCACTTTACAGTAGACCACTTTACAGTTCTAGGCCACTTTACTGTCCTGGATCACTTTACAGTTCTAAACGACTTTCTAGTTCCAGACCACTTTAATATACCAGACCACTTTACCATTCTGGACCACTTTAATGCACTAGACCACTTTGCAGTTCGAGACCACGTTGCTGTACTAGACCACTTTCTTGAGGCTTGGGAATTCAGACCTCCATAAGTCTATGAATAAAAGTCCTGTTAAGATGGAACCATGGAACTTCATTAAAATGTTTTATTGATATCCTGCCATATGTGAGGAGTTTGGTCATACCCTCAAGAATCTATCTAAAGAATCTCCGAGCAATGATGCTAATTTGTCTCAACAGTTAGAGGAAAGAGAAAAAGCAGATTTTTCAGAGGTGCTCTGTCATGCTGATAATTTCCCCAGTGTGTCGGAGCTTTGGTATAGAAAGATATGACCTGATAGTTTCAATTTCGAAGATATGTTTGGAGAACTGAATTGAATCTTTCAAAATGATTTATGTGAGGATACCTGTTCGCTATGGTTGATTAAATCAGGTAAAGCAATGGTAACAGCAGTGACTTATAAGTATTTGAGGTTGAAATTTCTTCATTTCAGTTCCAGAGCATCCTTGGTATTGGGGCTATCTGTGTGCTGGAATGTTTCTCTTATTGATTTGATTTGCTTCATTATTAAGTTTGTCTCTATTGCTGCAAACCTTTTCTAGACCAGTAAAATATTGCAAACAGCCACTTAAGATAGTAGTGCTTAATCATACTGTGATGCAGAAGCGGAGTTTTTGCATAAAGGTTATTAGAAGTACATTAAAAAGTAAAGAGTGAGAAGCAACATGGTATACAAAATATTGGGTCAGTGAAGTCAGATGGAAACCAGGATCATGTTAACCAAAAAATATTCCTGAGAAGGCCAATAGCAACAGCAGCAATCATAATAAAACAACAATTTGCATTTCTAAAGTATCTTTTCTGTAGTAAACATTCAGAATCAGAATCAGATTTATTATCACTGACTTATATGTTGTGAACGTGTTGTTTTGCAGCATCAGTACAGTGCAAACATACAATTGTTATAAATGACTAAAATAAATAAATAGTGCAAAAAAAAGGAATAACAAGGTAGTGTTCATGGGTTCATGGACCGTTCAGAAATCTGATGGCGGAGGGGAAGATGCTGTTCCTGAATCGTTGAGTGTGGGCTTTCAGGCTTCTGTACCTCCTCCCCGATGGTAGTAACGAGAAGAGGGCATGTCCCAGATAGTGAAGGTCCTTAGTGATGGATGTCACCTTCTTGAGGCACCACCTCTTGAAGATGTCCTCAATGGTGGTGAGGGTTGTGCCGTGATGGAGCTGGCTGAGTCTACAACCCTCTGCAACCTCTTGTGATCCTGTGCATTGGAGCCTCCATACCAGGCTGTGATGCGGCCAGTCAGAATGCTCTCCACGGTACATCTATAGAAATTTGTAAGTCTTTGGTGACGTACCAAAAATTTCTAACAAAGTGGAGCCACTGGCGTGCCTTCTTTGAGATTGCAACAATGTGTTTGTCCAGGGTAGATCCTCCGAGATGTTGATGCCCAGGAACTTGAAGCTGCTAATCATTTCCACTGGTGATCTCTCAATGAGGACGTGTGTTCTCCCGACTTCCCCTTCCTGAAGTCCACAATCAATTCTTTGGTCTTGCTGACGTTGAGTGCAAGGTTGTTGTTTCAACACACTCAACCAGCCGATCTATCTCATACCTGTATGCCAAGGTGTTGGTTAACAACAGGCTGGATCCCTGCTGATATCTGCCCAAAGAGAATTGCTGGTTAGCTTCAGTGTGGAAATATAGAGCACACTGCAGGCCTGAACATTGGCTCTGTCCTGGATGATCTGAGCTGAGCGACTAGGTGTGCTTGAAATCCTCAGCTTTACACCAGCCCCAATTGTGTTACCGACCACTGTTAAAAAGCTTTTAGCTTAATTTCTTATATTTCGCTGTATTTTTTTACATAAGTAACACTTAGTTCAATGTTAGTGGAGAAATGTATTATTATTACTTTTTTAAAACTTTTTAATTGTTTTAATTACTTCAAGTAATCTTAACCTTTTTTTAAAATGGCTGCATGTACTATTGCTGAGTACCAGAGCCTTGAGGATATGTCGTCTGAAAGCCAAGTTGTCACTGGCAGCCGCTTCTGGCCCGGTTGTCACTGGCAGCCAGTTCTGCTCGTGGAACAGTTGCAGAATCGAGGTCTTGAGGTAGTTGGAAACTGCATTACAGCAAAAGGTTAGTGTTAGGACTCAGCACAGTTCAGCCCAATAACATACTTTGGCAGAACATTACAACAGGACACATGAATGAAAGGTTAGCCAGAGAGTTAGGCAGCACAATGGCAGAGGTAGTAAGTTCCTGCCTCACAGGACCTGACTTATGGTGCCATATAGAATTTGCACATTCTCTCTGGGACTGCTTGGGTTTCTCTCGGGTGCTCCAGTTTCCTCCCACATCCCAAAGATATACCAGCCGGTTAGTCTACGACTGTAGATTTCCCCTTAGTGTACACAGGTGGCAAAAGCATCAAGTAGAGTTGATGGACAAGTGTAAGGGGGAGTAAGTTGCAGGGGTACAGGGAAGGCTAACAGTATCATCAAGGCTGCCTGCCACCCTGGCCATTCCCTTTTCTCACTTCTACTTTCTAGGTGAAGGTACAGGAGCTTGAAAGCCCAGACGACCAGACTCAAGAACAGCCTCTTCCCCACTGCTATCGGACTCCTGAACCAATCACCCCCTTACATCCCCTTCCAGGTGGTGCTGCCACGTTCTCGAACCCTTATCTCCATCTCTTGTGTTGTTGTCACTTTAGCATTTCTTTTTCCATTACTTCAGTTTGCACTATTACACTTTGCACCATTCCATTGTTTTTGCACTCGTTGCTGTATTTGTTGTTGTAGTTATTACTACCATGTACTCTGTTTACTCTGTGAGCTTCACTCAAGCAAGGAATTTCATTGCACCCTGGTGTATATGACAGTAAACTATTCTGAATCTGAAATGGAGAAGGGACTGATGGGATTGCTCTCCAGCATGAACCTGATTGGCTGAATAGTTCTCCCGTGTTTTGTTAGTAAATAAGTAAGTAAGTTTTTAGTTCCACCTTAATAAGGAGGGAGTGAAAGAGGCAGACTAGGTCAGAGAGAAAATTCCAGGGCTCAGGGGCCCACGAGCTGCCAACACAACTCCATTGGCTGTGGGTTTAAAACTAGGGATGAGCAAGATGTGCGAAAGCTGAGATCTTGAGAAGTTGGAGGGCTAAATGGGGTTAGAAGGGTGGGGGCAAATGATGTACTTGAGAACTAAGAGCAGAGCTTTACAATTGAGGTAGTCTTGGGCAGTGTAAGCCACCCATTACAAGGATGATGGTGAACAGGATGATGCAAAACTTTGGACAGGAACATGTTTGTGTAGCACGTTGTGGAATTGTTCTGATAGCATTCTAGTTTTAATTTATTGAATTAAGTTGTATGTCAGCAAGGTCATCCATTGTAGTTTGGCAATATCTTAGGGTGTTAACTGCCCTCTGACACTTTTCTCCACTCACAGTTCTTCATTCACAGGACCATCGCATTTGAGCATAATCCTTTTCTCTTCAACTACACACATTCTAACAGAGATTATGAGATGGCTGGGGTATCCAACCTTCCTTTCTCTGAGCTATCTGACGATGTTGTCCAATAAAGGACCCGTTGTAAACAAAGAAGCAATGCATTTACAAACATGTTTTTTTATTGAAATTTTAGACTGGTCAAGTCCTATATTTGTAGCCCAACTTGGTAAATTAAATTGGTTTATTATTGTCACACGTACCAAGGTTCAGTGAAAAACTGTTTTGCATGCCATCCATACAGATAATTTCATTACAACAGTGTACTGAGGTAGTGGAAAACAATAACAGAATGCCGAATAAAGTGCTACAGTTACAGAGAAAGTGCAGTGCAGGCAGACAAGAAGGTGCAAGACCATAACATGGTAGATTGTGATGTCAAGATTCCATTCAAACGCTTAACAATTGCTTCCAAATCTTAGGAAAGTTCAGCTGCGTCTCAAACAGCAAGTTTTAAAATATAACAATAACTCAAAAAAGAGACATTAGGAAAAATTCAGAACTTGACAAGTTTAACTGAAATGCACAGGGAAAGATGATTTGCTGTGTTCATTAATATAATGATCATTTTAACATAATGTAAGAGAACATTATCAATAATTTTAATATCATAAAAAGATAAAAAATGGAACTTTTCACTCTTTTGTGATATCTTAGAGTTACATTCAGTAGGAATCTAGGGACTGGGTTGTAGGGAGAGGTTGGACCTGCTTGGACTTTATTCCTTGAAGCATAGCAGACTGATCTTATAGAGGTGTATAAAATCATGAGGGGCATAGATAGGGTGAATGCACACTCTTTTTCCCCAGAGTTGGGGAATCAAAAGCTAGAGGGCATAGGTTTAAGGTGAGGGGGAGAGATTTAATAGGAACCTGAGGGGCAACTTTTTCACACAGAAGCTGGTACGTACATGGAATGAGCTGCCAGAGGAAGTGGTTGAGGCAGGTACAATAACAACATTTAAGAGACATTTGGACGGGTACATGGATATGAAAGGTTCAGAGGGATATTGGTCAAACACAGGTAAATGGGACTAGCCTAGGTGGGCATCTTGGTTGGCATGGATAAGTTGGGCCGAAGGGCCTGTTTCTGTGCGGTATGACTCTATGATGCTACAGTTTGAAGAATCTCCCATTGCCCTACTCTGTTCACTTCGCAACACTCAGCTCTATTTAAGGTGCAGTGTTGTGAAAGTGGCTTCCTGCTGCGGGTGTAGGTTTACACAGCCTTACTCACATCTCCAACACAAACCTAAACGCCTCATCTTTGCTTACAGTGTAAACCGTGGCATAAGATAAAAGGGAGCGAGAAAGAGAGAGGACGGAGGAAGAAAGAGGAGCGGAGGTGAGAGGGGATTGAGGAGAGGATGGAGAAGGGAGAGAGAGATAGATGGGTTGAGAAAGAGTGAAGGAGAGATGTGTGTGTGAGAGAAAGTTTCTCAGCAGGTGCCAGGAATTGCTTCTCTCTCCCTCCCTTGTGCACCCTCTCTCTCCCCATCCCTACCCCCAATTCATTGTTTCTCTGTCCCTCTTTCCCCATTTCTCTATCTCCCACTTCCTCACTCTCTCTCTCACTATCTCTCTCTCCCTGCCCCCTTTCCCCAGCACTTCCATTTCTCCGTCCGTTTGGCGGTAGCCATTGCTTAAAGAAAAGTTCCGGCTTCCCTTTGACTCATGTGATTAACTGATAGCCCTTTCTGCCATCCACAAATACAAACCCACAAATTAGCAGCAGGAGCAGGCCACACGGCCCCTCAAGCCTGTTCTTCCATTCAATAAATTCATGGCTCATCTGATGCTCAATGGCTCTTGTTTCCATTGCCATAGTCATAGAGTTATATATACAGCATGGAGACAGGCCTTTTGGCCTGACTCATCCATGCCTTCCTGAGCCAGTCCCACTTGCCTTCATTTGGCCCATATCCCTCTAAACCTTTCCTATCCATATACCTGACCAAATGTTTTAAATGTTGTAATTGTACCTGCCTCTGGTAGGTCTCTCAATACACCCACCACCCTCTGTGTGGAAAAACTTGCCCCTCAGGTTCCCTTTAAATCTTTCCCCACACCTTAAACCTATGCCCTGGGAAAAAGACGGTGACCATCCACCTTATCCATGCCCCTCGTGACTATAGGGTCACCTCTCAGCCTCCGCTGTTCCAGGCAAAACAGTCCCAGCCTATCAAATCTCTCCTCATAAGCCCTCCAGTCCTGGCAACATCCCAGTAATTTTTTCTGCACCCTCTCGAGCTTAATCATATCCTTCTAATCGTGTGGTGATCAGAACTGCACACAATATTCCAGATGCTGTGTCACCAATTTCCTATAATTTAAGGAATTGAGTTCCAAATACTCACAACCTTCCGACCGAGAAGACTTGGCCTCACTTCTGTCTTGAATGGAATGGGTGACCCCTTAGTTTTAAACAGTGACCCCCAGTTCTAGATTCTCCCACAAGAAGAAACAACCTCTCCACATCCAGCCTGCACACTGTGCAACTGAGTGATTCCTGTCAGATTTCCAGTTTAGGCCTTAAGACTTAAAAGCCAATAAAAAATATTAAGACATACAGACACCCCGTAAAACTTGACAGGTTTGGAGTGTGTCAGAAAAGCTAAGACGTTTCCCAGGCTCTTAATCCCGTGGATTTTTCCTGGAGAATTTCTTTCATCCAGATGAGCTGACTGCAGATTATAAGAACATAAGAAATAGGAGCAGGAGGAGGCCATCTGGCCCGTCGAGCCTGCTCCGCCATTCAGTAAGATCATGGCTGATCTGGCTGTGGACTCAGGTCCACCTGCCTGCCCTTTCCCCATAACCCTTAATTCCCCGATGATGCAAAAATTGATCTAACTGTGTCTTAAATATATTTAATGAGGTAGCATCTACAGCTTCCTTGGGCAGAGAATTCCACAGATTCACTGCTCTCTGGGAAAAGCAGTTTCTCCTCATCTCCATCCTAGATCTACTCCCCCGAATCTTGAGGTTATGTCCCCTAGTTCTGGTCTCACCTACCAGTGGAAACAACCTTCCTGCCTCTATCTTATCTATCCCTTTCATAATTTTATATGTTTCTGTAAGATCCCCTCTCATTCTTTTTATTTTTCACATAAATATCACTCATTTCAAACATTAATGTAACTCACTGATTCACAGGGTAGATACAGAGGAAATACTTCCTCTGGCCAATAGTCTTAAGATTAGATGAAGTAGAGCGAATAGAGCAAGAACACTGGGATTAAAAACTACCAGCAATATAGAGTAGCCTGTCTCTGCGATGTAAACTCCATTTAATGGTGATTAGCATTGGGTAAGATAAATTTCACATAGGCTCCCTCACATCTACATCATCTCACCATCAACATAAAAGAAAAGTCTTCCATTTATTAAGCGCTTTTCATGATCTCAGGTCACTCCAAACCACTTAGAAGCTAACAAATGAGTTTTGACATGTAGTCACTGTTTGAATGTTGGATCACTCTGCTGCTACATTGTATGGAACAAGATTCCACAGACAAGAGCCAAGTAATCTGCTTTAGTGATGTCTGTTCAGGGATTATTCAGTGGAAGAACTCCCCTTCTTTCCTTCAATGCTGTCTCTTCCATTCACCTGCACATTGTCTCATCCTAAGTGCCTATTTGTAGCTGAAGAGACTGATTAATCCAAAGGTACAACTACTGTACCAATAAACCTCAAATCACCTGCCAGCCCAGATGCTTATTCACTTGTCTGTGTGATTCACAGGCACGTTTTCCAAGCCTATCCCTCCAGACCAGCCTTGCTGCAGCAACTGAGAAACTGCAAGTTCTCTAGCAGTTGGGGTGCAGTCCAGGTGTGCGTCCTGTAAGCTTCCTGAAGGAGCTGGGATTGTAAATTATATAGTGTGGAAAAACCCCCGTGGCCCAAGTCTGCACCGACCATCAACCACGCTCTTGCACTAACAATGGCCTAATCTCATTGTTTGATTTTTGCCTCATTCTCCTCAATTCCCCCAAGATTTTACCACTCACCTACACATGAGAGACAATTAACCTACCAACCTGCATGTCTTTGGGATGTGGGAGGAAACTGGAGCAGTTCAAGGAAATCTGCTCAGTCACAGGGAGAATGTGTGAACTCCACACAGACAGCATCGGAGGCCAGGATTGAACCTGCGCTGGTGAAGCTCCACTAGCTGAGCCACTGTGCTGCCTTTAAAGGAAGCTGCTGCAAGGATCCGCAGTGACTTTGCACAGTTGCTCTCACTGAGCGTGATGCGCAAGCTGGAGCTGCAGGACAGATGCTGGAGGTGGGACAGACATACCTGGGCCCTCAAGGAAGAAGAATAAGAATAATCCATGTCTGCAGATCCTATCTCCAAAGAGTGTTCATGGGATCAAGCTGTGATTGTGGAGGCAATGGTTTCCTGTCAGTGGTGCTAGAGATTGGTGTCTTCTGATGAGTTGAGCTCCAGTCACACACCAGTGACGGGACAGTCAAGCCAGTTGAGGTCAAGGTCAATGCCATCCTGAACTCCCGAGCCTCCAGATAACCGAGCCCACATTTCCCAGCCTTCTGTGCACAAGGAAGGGAAGAATTAATCTCCCCTTCCTTGTTAAGAGGGCTGAGTGGTCAGGCAGATTTGCAAAGTTGGAGGCCCTTGCTGACGTTCATTAGAGCCTGGATTCCTACATGATGTTACCAGGACTGAAGGGCTATGTGCCTGTGATGCTGCTCAAGTAAGTTTTTCATTGCACCTGTGTATACGTCTATTTGTGCTTATGACAATAAACTTGACTTTGACTTTGACTAAAAAGGAAAAATTTACAGGAGATCTGAGGGGCAATTTTTTCAGACAGAGTGTGGTGGCTGTATAGACGGGGTGCCAGAAGAAGCCTCTTTACATCCACCTCCCTAATCACAAATCCACCTAATTCAGTATCATCAGCAAACTTGGAAATGTGAGCATTGGTCCCCTCAGCCAAATCATTTGACACTGTTCTTGAATAGTTGAAGCCCAAGCCTCAGTCCCTCTGAGACCCAATGGTTTCAAACTACCAATCTGAGAAAGATCATTTTATTCCCACTCTTTGTTTTCTGTCTGATAACAATTCTCAATCCAGGTCCAAATATTGCCTCCAACTCCATCATGTCTCCAAACTTGTTGACCAACGTCCTGTTTGTGGCCTGGTCAAAAGCCTTCTGAAAATCCAAGTATATTGCCTCCACTATTTCCCCCTTATCTATCCTATTGGTCACATCTTGAAACAACTCTTCAGATTTATCAATCATAATTTTCCTTCCATAACTCCATGCTGTTCTGCTCAACCTTATTATTCTTTTCAAGATACCCTGTTATTGTTGCTTTCGCTTTAGACTTCAGCACCTCCACTGACGTAAGAATAACATGTTGGATGACTCCCTGTTTTCTCTCTCCCTCCCTTCTTCTTGCTACCCTCCAGTCCACAGGAACAATTCCAGGATCCACAGAACTTTGGAACATGGTAATCAGAGTGTTCACTATTTCTGTAGCCAACCACTTTTAAACCCTATATGCAGATCAACAGATTATTGGAGACACTGGAATCTGCTGGAATCTGGAGCAACACACAATCTGCTAGAGGAAGTCGGACTGATCAATATCTGTGGGGAGAAAGGAATCATTGACATTTTGGATCGAAACCCTGCATAAGATGCTTGGGATTTATCAATGTTTAGTCTCATCAACTTTTCTGGCACTACTTTTTTTTAACCAATGCTAATTTCCTACCCTGGTTCTCTGGTACATCTGTTTTTTTTGTGTGTCTTTTTCTGTGATCACAATTAGTGCAGGAACGGAGGTGGCAAGTGTGTGGTAATGAGCACTAATGATCACAGCCCCGCACACTAACAACAGATTTGCAACATCATGCATTCAAAATGTGCACGGACTGTTTTTGCAAACTCTGTGGTCGAGTACCACATCGACACGAGTGTACCATGAGCTCCTGTTATGAGCAGTGCAATTTCTAGTCAGTTACATGAATGAAAGTAAAAATCTACTCTGTGATTAGAGTAACTGGCAGATGATGAGGCTTATTGAACAGATGTACTTTTCCTCAGCTAATTATGGGACAATATTGCCAGCAAACATGAAGAAAGCCAGTGTCTGGACTCAACCCAAAGCTATTCTAGCTTCCATGGGTAAAACCACCAACAAAATACATTGTAAAATATAATTATCTTCCAACATATAAAGGCTGCACATTGACTTTTCAATGGCTTTTCCTTCTTGCTGAGCTTTCTGTTGTGCAATGACAATGGTGTAAATAACCAAAAGCATCATTCCTCTTTTTGTTAAGTAACATGCAATGGAAGAGAATTGTTTGATGGGGCAGCAATTTTCTTCAGCTGTTGTTCTCTATCACCAGCCAAACATTTTCCTCCCAGATTTAATAAAGGCAGTTTCTATTCTGAAGGCGTCAATCTCCATCGACTGAACTGAAACCTTACTGGTGAAAACTTGGCACTATGCCCTCCAAGTACTTGGAGTACTGTGTACAGTTTTGGTCACCCTGTTACAGGAAAGATGTGGAAAAAATGCAGAAAAGATTTACAAGGATGTTGCCAGGACCAGAGGGCCTGAGTTATTGGGAGAGGTTGGCCAGGCTAGGTCTTTACTCCTTGGAATGTAGGAGAATGAGGGGCGACCTTATGGAAGTGTTTAAAATTCTGAGAGGCATAGATAAGGTGGATAGTAACAGTCTTTTCCGCAGGGTAGGGGAGTCCAAAACTAGGGGGTATAGGTCTAGAGTGAGGGGGAAAGATTTAAAAGGGACTTGAGGGGCAACTTTTTCGCCCAGAGGGTGGGGAGTATATGGAACGAGCTGCCTGAGGAAGTGGTTGAGGCAGGTACAACAGTATCATTTAAGAAGCTCTTGGATAGATTCATAGAGGGGCGGGGCTGAGAGGGATATGGGCCAAACTCAGGGAATTGGGACTAGCTGGGTGTACAACATGGTGGGCATGGACTGGTTGGGCCGAAGGGCCTTTATCCGTGCTGTATTGCTCTTTGACTCTATGAAAAATTTCCATTAAGGTGCCCTCTGCCTTTTGTGTTGCTGTGAAAGTAGTAAGCCCCTTCCTCTTGACGAAGACTTGTTCAAGTGTATAAGTAGTCAATTTATTGTAGGATTCAAAGTGTACCTCAGTATCTTCTATTCTCTTTTCAAAAGTGCTGACTTCTTTTCAAGATATGTTTTACATTCTTTATCGAGATACCCTCTTTGTTAATGTGGTCCCAAGCATCTGGTGACCAACCTAATCCCATCCACTTCCAACAGGAGTCAGAGGGGAAACAAGTCAAACCCAAGAACTATTGTTCCTATCACACCCTGTAGTATGCAGTATTTACACATCAGTTCATCAGAGTAGCCTGTGTTTATTTGTATACTTTTTAGTGACAGTCCTAACCAAACCCAGATTAGAGTGATTGTACTTCTTTGGAAATGGACCCAGAAGCATAGTACTCATCCAAGTGCAGTTTGGTTCTTGTTCCAAGTGCTCAGTAGAACTCCCTAATAATTCCAAACAATAGCTTGACTCCCATTAAGATGTAGATTGAAATATTGACCTGCCATTTTTCAAAGGGTTTGAATCGATACCTATTAAGTGCAGGAATGATTCTTGAGTGTCCATAAACTCAAACTAAAAGAACTTCCCTGTCTGTTTCTCAATCAGGGAGAAAATATATTTTTCCAAGGGTAAACAATTAAGAAAACAGAATCAACATTTGTAATTATTTCTCACGCTGCAGACTGGAAAATGGGGCAAGGAATCTCCTTTATTACGTGACATCACAGCTGGACATCCATCTATCATGTTGAAATCACTGTGTCCCCAGTGTTTCTCCTGAGTCCATTTAATTGTGTGGATCAGATTCCTGATGGGATCCTTGCCTTCTAGGTCACAAAATGCATTTCCTCTTTGAGGTGATTGCAAAAGATCTCACTGCAGTGTGACAGGAGAAACAGAGCACCATTTTCCATCGTCCTAATCAATAACGATAACTCAACCAACCTCACTAAAGTAGTACAACGGAGACAAAAGAGACTGCAGATGCTGGATACGGTCAAAAACTAGAGGGGATAGTTTTAAGATGAGAGAGAGGAAGGGAGTTCTTAAGAGGATCTGAGAGGTAGGTTTTTTACACAGAGGGTGGTTGATATCTGGAATGTGTTGCCAGAAGAAGTAGTGGAGTCAGATATAATTACTACCTTTAAGAGGCATTTAGACAGACACTTAAATAGGCAAGGCAAAGAAAGATATAGTCCTAACATAGACAAATGGGATTAGTGTAGATTGACTGAAGGATTAGCATGGACGTTGTGGGCTAAAGTGCCCATTTCTGTGCTATGACTCTACAACTATGATTGAAAGGCAAAGCTTTAGTCCAACACATTACTGCATAGATAGCTTAGTACAGGGCAGTTACAAGATTCCATCAATATGTTGCCAATTCCTACATCAAATCATTAAACGTTTAAGAAATTTAAAGCTGACAGTTTGCTCCGTGCTAATCCCAAGTCTGGAATTCACATTTTCCATCCTTCACTGATCAGTCATGTTTTCATAAACTAAACTGCTCATTAACCTCAGTAATTCTAATTTAATTCAGACCAATCTTTTATTAACTAAGCACAATGTAGATTGGTGAAACTATTTAAATAGCCCATGCTTGCAAAAACCCAATGAGATATGTTGTTTTTCTTCTTTTCTTGGGTGCCTTTACAAATAATTAAAATAAATAAGTGAATCAAGAGGTTAATTTTCACAACTAGACCAAATCTTGTTAAAGTTCCTTTATACCAAGAAGGAAGAAGGCACCAACAGCAGTAAGGAAACACTTGTACAGGGCTGGAGAGTGTGCATTAAGAACTCTTGCAGCTTGGAACTGGGCTAAGATCTTTCACCACTTTTGTTCCATCATGTTTAATTATGCCTTTTTCTCTTAAAGCAATTTAGAATTTCAATCTGGCCCTAATTAGGAAGAAAAATTAGGTATTAATCACCAAGATGTTCAGATTGTCCTTCTGGATCCTTTGAAAGAGGCCGTTGTATTCAACGTGTAACTTGCCCATGGGCTGTGGTTGCTGAGACAGAATTGGAAGCCTTTTACACTCTGCACCCTGGATCATTAGTAGTCAAAATCCTTCAGCAAAAGTTATGCTTAACTTGTGGTGACCAAAAATTCTATCCCAGCTTGTGTGAGCAATCCAGAGGATCAGCGCTGAACTTTTCAAACACGCTGTAGGCTGAAAAAGAAATCCTGAAGAATTTGTTTGTACAAATACAAGCTTTCCTCTCTGGACCCCTACAATGTGGCTGTCACATAAACTTACACCGTAGTAAATTAATAACAAGATGACTGGAATGTGACTGCCCCTGTCCTCATCAGTCAGTAGCAGTGGTAAACATCAGAACTATCACCAGGAAGAAACCCAATCACCCACCTTTCTGAATGCTGATAAGCTCAAAGTTTCTCCTCAATAAAAGCACTTTGTTGTACAAACGATCAAATGCACAACATTTCTGTATATGGCAGTTCAGGGCCTTGATATATGCCACAGAATGAAGGAGGAGTTTAATCAAAGGAGGAGTACAATCAAAGGGGGAGTTTATATAAATCAAGTTGCCATGGATATGGTTTTTGCATTATAAAGTAAAGATGGTTCAGGACAAACTTTGTAACTTGCAAGGGAAGTTTGCAAGGATCACCTGTATATGTGAGTATATTTCATTGGTTATAGTTAAAGGCTAAAGCTGTGTAAGATACCGAATACAGAAGTCATATAAGTGTATAATTGCTTATAGTATTTTACATCATATAACCTTCAATAATTTCACACATCTATGTCATCTTATTTGCAATGCTTGTATTTATATTAATTCATTCCTTGCATTGCTCAGTTTTAATAAACTTTGAAAGGAGTTCCATGTTCTGCTGCTCTGTGAGCCTTGACTAGTTTTACCCCACCTGGACAGCTTCAAGTAGAGCTCAGAGGATAGGTGAGAGATAAAACTATCTACTTTATTGTCAGCCAATAATAATGGCATTCCCAGTCTGCTTTGTACAACACTGCTGCATTAACTGCACCGCCCTTGGTTTTGGCTCTTACTATTCTGCTACGAGCCCAATAGTCCTGAGGGATGGCAGGATTACCATCTACCTTAATAAAATAACACATTCCTTTCTGTTAATGGTATTCTTTGTACATTTGATAGTTATCAGAATTGACCCCTCAAAGATCTAAAGTGTGTCAGTTTTGCTGAACTTTATTATCCAGTCACACGGGGCAATGGGTGTCTCCCAATTTCAAGGGTAATCTCAAATATATTGGCAACTTGATCTCTCTCTAACTCAGTGGCTGATCTTACAATGGACTGTTTGTATGTCCGTCCCTAAGCACTGTAGCTGTCTGCCAGAATCTGCAAGACGGCCCCACAGAGCCAAATCCTCATTTATTCCAAATTGCCTCATGCTTATCACTCCCATAGGAGATGAGGGAAGACGCCAATTGCAATAGTTTGGTCTCAGCCTCACAGCAGCCAAATTAAGAGAATAGCACTTTTTAAACTTCAATTTGATTAAAAGCAAGATCACACATCTTTAACAAATGGCATCATTAGCAAGTCTGAGCTGTAATCTAATTAAAACAAAGTGCTTTGAAAAGTTCAAATTAATTTGCTACCAGCTGCAATGGCAAATGTAATTCTGCAAAGATGAATCTTGTCATTTTTTAAAAGCAAAGCAAATTCAAACCCTTGTAGTCTTCTTACTTTCCTTTACATATTTCCTGAATCTTCTTGAACCTTTGGCATGACAATAATCTAATGATGTGTCTAAAGCTTGCTTTAATTTTCTCAGTTTAATCGTGTTTTCAAACTTTCAACTCAACTGGTGGCATTTTTTGGACTAATTGAGTTTTTAGGCTTTGGTTGCAATCTTTCTATGTTTCTAACTTTGTCTGGTTCCATAATTTCTCCTCTTTGCTAAAGGACACTACAGCTTCCAATTCTGCTTAAAAATCTCTTACTGTTTGGTGGCTTAGGCAACAACTCTCATTGTTTTCTGTTCAAATGCAATGAAGCACAAGTTCATTGAATTTCCATACACACATGAATTATAGAATATCAATTTTTTGGTGCATATACTCTTTTCATTTTTGGGTCTGTCACAACCAAAATATTCCCTTCTGATTTCTGTTATAAATCAAGAAACAAAAACAGCAGATGTTGAAGATCTGAAACAATAAAAAGAAACTGAAAATGGAATTACTCAGCAGGTCAGGTAGCATCTGTGGACAGAGAAGCCGAGATCAGAATAACTTTCTATTTATAAGACTGAGAGGTAATCTTATATTAAAATCATGAGGGACATAGATAGGCTTGTTTCCCAGGGTTGGGGAATCAAGAACTAGGGGACATAGGTTTAAGGTGAATAGGTAAAGATTTAGTAGGAACTTGAGGGGCAACTTTTTTACACAGAGGGTGGTATGTATGTAGAATGAGCTGCCAGAGGAAGTGGTTGAGACAGATACAATAACAACTTTTAAAAGACAGTTGGACAGGTCCATGGATAGGAAAGGTTTAGAAGGTTATGAGCCAAATGCTGGCAAATGGGACTAGCTTGAATGGGCACCTTGGTTGGCATGGACTAGTTGGGCAGAAGGGTCTGTTTCTGTGCTGTATGACTCTATGATTCTGTTTGTTTATAGGATTGACTCTGATTTATAATTCGGTCACAAACAAGTGTATACCAATTTCATTAAGCTAGAACCAACAATCTCCTCACGTGTTGTTTTCAATCTTTAAATCAGGCCAATCCAGGAACATCTGTTTTAGTGGATTATCCCTGCTTGTGATCACAAAAAGAGGCAGGCTAGACCTGTAACGAGACCTTTGCTTGAATAAGCCTTGAACGATTTCAAATAGCAAGCTTTAGAATAGAAAATTAAAATACTGCAGAAGGAGGAAATCTGAAATAAAAAAAGATGAGAGATTCTCAGTAGGCCTGGCAGCATGTGTGGAGAGAGGGTGCTCTGTATATTGACAGACTAGTTAGCTAGCATAGACTGGGAACACAGGCTATATAGTGGGACAATTGAGGAACAGTGGAAGACTTTCAAAGAGATTTCTCACGGTGCTCAACAAAAGTATATTCCAGCTAAAAGCAAGGACAGTGAGGGTGGGAAGATCCAGCCTTGGATAACTAAAGAAATAAAAGAAGGCATCAAGCTAAAGGCTCATGCATACAAAGTTGCCAAGAGTAGTGGGAAACTGGAAGGTTGGGAAAACTTTAAAAAGCAACAAAGAACCACTAAGCAAGCAATAAGGAAAGGGAGAATAGATTATGAAAGTAAACTAGCACAAAACATAAAAACAGATAGTAAAAATATTTATAATTATATAAAGTGGAAAAGGGTGGCTAATGTGAACTTAGGTCCCTTGGAAGATGAGAAGGGGGAATTAATGTTGGGTAATGTGGAAATGGTCGAGGCCTTGAACGACTATTTTGTGTCGGTCTTCATGGTGGAGGACACGTGTAACGTGCCAAAGAGAGATGTTATGGGGGAGGTGAGGACCTCGGCACAATTCTGTCACTAAAGAGGTAGTAATGAGCAAACTGGTGGGTCTAACGGTAGATAAGTCTCCTGGTCCTGATGGGATGCATCCCAGGGTACTGAAAAAAATGGCGGAAGTTATAGTAGAGGCATTTGTGATAATTTACCAAAATTCTCTGGACTCTGGGCAGGTCCCAGCAGATTGGAAGACAGCGAATGTCATGCTGCTGTTTAAAAAAGGATGTAGACAAAAGGCAGGTAACTATAGGCCAGTTAGCTTAACGTCTGTAGTCGGGAAAATGCTTGAAGCTATCATTAAAGAAGAAATAGTGAGTCATCTGGATAGAAGTGGTTCCATCAGGCAGATGCAGCATGGATTCAGGAAGGGCAGGTCCTGTTTGACAAACTTACTGGAGTTTTTTGAGGGTATAATGAGCGCAGTGGATAGAGGGGAACAGGTGGATGTTGTATACTTGGATTTCCAGAAGGCGTTGGATAAGTTGCCGCATAAAAGACTTATCCATAAGATAAGGATGCATGGAGTTGGGGGTAATGTATTAGCATGGATAGAGGATTGGTTAACCAATAGAAGGCAGAGAGTTGGGATAAATGGGTGTTTCTCTAGTTCGCAATCAGTGGTGAGCGGGGTGTTGCAGGTGTCGGTGCTGGGCCCACAACTGTTCATGATATACATTATAATGATTTGGAAGAGGGGACCGAGTGTAGCATACCTAAGTTTGCTGATGACACTGCATTGAGTGGAAAAGCAAATTGTGCAGAGGATGTGGAGAGTCTGCAGAGAGATATAGATAGATTAAGTGAGTGGGCAAGGGTCTGGCAGATGGAGTACAATGTTGGTAAATGTGAGATCGTCCACTATGGAAGGAAAAATAGAAGATCAGATTATTATTTAAATGGTGAAAGATTGCAGCATGCTGTTGCGCAGAGGGACTTGGGAGTGCTTGTGCATGAATCACAAAAGTTTGGTTTGCAAGTGCAACAGGTTATCAAGAAGGCAAATGGAACGTTGGCCTTCATTGCTGAAGGGATCGAATTTAAGAGCAGGGAGGTTATGCTGCAACTGTACAGGGCACTGGTGAGGCCGCACCTGGAGTACTGCGTGCAGTTCTGGTCTCCTTACTTGAGGAAGGATATACTGGCTTTGGAAGCAGTGCGGAGGAGGTTCACCAGGTTGATTCCGGAGATGAGGGGATTAGCCTATGAGGAGAAATTGAGTTGCCTGGGACTATACTCATTGGAATTCAGAAGAACGAGGGGGGATCTTATAGAAACATGTAAAATTATGAAAGGGATAGATAAGATAGAGGCAGGAAGGTTGTTTCCACCGGTAGGTGAGACTAGAACTAGGGGACATAGCCTCAAAATTCAGGGGAGTAGATTTAGGGTGGAGATGAGGAGAAACTGCTTTTCCCAGAAAGCAGTGAACCTGTGGAATTCTCTGCCCAGGGAAGCTGTAGACGCTACCTCATTAAATATAATTAAGACACAGTTAGATAGATTTTTGCATCGTCGGGGAATTAAGGGTTATGGGGTAAAGGCAGGTAGGTGGATCTGAGTCCACAGCCAGAGCAGCCATGATCTTATTGAATGGTGGAGCAGGCTCGACGGGCCAGATGGCCGCCTCCTGCTCCTATTTCTTATGTTCTTATGACAGGGGGTTGTAGCAATTAAGAGTCTGACTGTTGGCAATTCCCTGGGTAAATGATCGTGGATTATAGAACCCTGTGGAATATTGTTTGTTGTTATCTTTCTGCAGGTGCTCTGAAGCTGGACTTGGCTTGGAGTCTAGCAGCGGAGAACAAACTTCATGTATTTTCCCAGTAATTATACAAGGAAACCTGTCTACTGAACTAGCACCAGCCTAGACCTTGCAAAGGTTGAGGACTCCATCAATACACCTGGTAGGACAGTGGTGAGATCGGGCAGAAGGTTTCAGGTAAAAAACTATTTTTAATTTAATTGAATCAATGTATTTAATTGTTTTAAGTGTTTTCTAATGCTTTAAGTGTTTTCACATTAAATAGTATTTTTTAATAGTAGTCTTAATTTTTAACAATTATTGGGTGTCAGAGGCAATCTAGTCATTCAAGCTGATTGATAGTTTTGACGGCCGGTGTAGTCTGGGGTGTGGTTCAGCTGGCTGTCAAAACGCTTCTGAGGAATTTATGGACAGGTGACCCTGCTCTGCACAGCCGCTGGCCTGTCTGTTAGAGTTGCTTTTACTCAGGAAACTCTTGCTAGCGAATCTGCATGAATAAAAACAGGAAATGCTGGATAAACTCAGCAGGTCAGGCAGCATCTGCGGACAGAGAAACAGTTAATGTTTCAGGTCTGAGACCTTTCATCAGTACTGGTAAGTGCGGGATTAGTAGATAGATGGATGCGGAACGAGATCAGTGTCTTCCTCCATTGAACCAGTGTCGAGACATTGCAAAGATTCAGGTAAATTAGAATTCATTGATTTAATCATGTTAATGAATTTAATTATTTTTAAGTGTTTTGTAGTGCTTCAATAACTCTTATTTCTTAAAAAAGGCAAATCATTTTAATGGTATGCTTAATTTTTAATAGTTATTGAACATCAGACACATTCTTAATCATTCAATCAGTTCCCAGGAAATTCCGAGCAAACGTTATTGGCCCATTTAGTCTATCCCAGAGTTTTTGCTCTACATCCTAATTAATCTTCTCACCCTGTTCCTACTGGCTCATGTACGCAAAGGGAAGCTTGATAAGTTGCTGTGTTGCTCCTTATCGATACTACATGCTGCAGTCATAGTGGGATTGTGGGTGAGGGGATAAATATTCAGTTGAGAAACACGATGGTGCTGGAGGAACTCAGCAGGCCAGGCAGCATCCGTGGAGAAAAGCAGGCGGTCAACGTTTTGGGACAGGACCCTTCTTCAGGACTCAAGATAGGAGAAGGGGGAAGCCCAATATACAGGAGGGAAAAGCAGAGCAGTGATAGGTGGACAGAAGAGGGGAGGCGGGGTGGGCACAGGGTGGTGATAGGTAGATGCAGGTAAGAGTGATGGGCAGGTGTGGGGGAGGAGGGGAGAGCAGATCCACCAGGGGTTGGGTCAAAGGGAAGGAGAGAAATAAAAGTGGGGGGGGGGGGGGAGTAGAAAAAAGAGTGATAGGCTAGGAAAGGGAAGAAAAGAAGAGGCGTGGTTGAGGGGGTTTTGGGGGGAAGGGGTGTGGGGATTACTTAAAGTGGGAGAATTAAAATATCCAGTCATTGATGACATTTCACTGAAGAGGATTGCTTTCAATACAGAATCGTAGAGTCCTTACAGCACAGAACCAGGCCTTAGCCCCACCATGTCCATGCTGACCGTCAAGTAAGCATCTACACTAATCCCACTTTACAGCACTTGATCGGTAGCCTATCAGATGCACTTTATTCTGTGCAGTAACCACTCACCATACCTCTTGGGAACTTGGCGTATAGTCTGAAAATAAATAACGTAAATGACAGTCCTTAAAACAGTAAGTTAGAAACAATGAACAAATGCCCATCCAAATACATCTTAAATTTTGTGAGAGTAGCCTGCCTCCAACACCTTCACAACTTCAGATAATCAGCCATTCCACTCCTGTATGTCACATTTCCAGCATTCAATATCTTTTTCTTCCTTCTGGTAAGCTCAGATTTTTTTTTGCCTTCTCTCATCTACACCTCCCTAAGACACCTTTTGTTACTTGCTAGCCAGCAGCAGCCTCTTTCAGCCAAACCACATTCAGTCTCCACTACATTCACTCCCCTTTTGCTTCCTTCTCCCCTCCTCACTTTCACTGCAATTTAACACCTTTTCGGCCTCTGACTATTCCCAGATCAGATGTCAGGTCATTGACCTGGAACGTTATATTTGTTTCCATCTCCACGGAAGCTGCTTGGCTGTCTGAGTATCTCCAGCTGTTTCTGCTTTTATTTCAGAGGGCTTTCCACCAGCACTATGGAAACCATGTCAGTGAATGTACTTAAGGAGGAGGTAGGCAGATTTCAAAACACAGAAGGCGTCAAAGAGTATGGGGAGAGAGTGGAAATACGTTATCGAGAGCACGTACCACCAGTCTCAAGGACAATTTCTATCCCACTGTTATAAGTCTCTTGAATAGACCTCCTATATGTTAATGAACTCTTGATCTCACAGTCTACCTCGTCGTGGCTCTTGCAGTTTATTTGTCTACCTGCACCGCACTTTCTCTGTAACTGTAACACTATATTCTGCATTCTGTTTTTTTTCTTCTACCTCAACATATGTTTGGAATGATCTATCTGGATGGCATGCAGACAAAAGCCCTTCACTGTAGCTCGGTCCAGGTGACAATAATAAACCAATTACCAATTAGGGGATCGGTCATGATCAGATTAAACAGCAGAGTAGCCTTGAAGAGCCAATTGCCTTAACCCGCTCCAATTTTTTCCTACGTTCCTTTTTCCAGCATCTGGAATGTCTTGCCTTTGGACTGCTTTCTCATGTGTGGTGCCCTGCTCCCTATGTAAAACCAAGCTGGATCAAGGTCCACTTTGCTTCACTTTCATCTCATGCCTGGCAGCGGAAACCAGGCTGCTTTGTAGCATGTACTTGTAAAGGAGCCAGGTTCACGGGTTCAGGCAGAGTGGCTTTATCTCCCTCCCACACAGCAGCTGTAATCTGGAGAAAAGAAAGATAATGGCATACAACTGTACTGCGGGGTGAAACATTTCTCTGAAACATTTTGAAACACTTCATTACTTTATTGCAAGAATGCACCACATCACTCAGCAGTGAACATTATAAATAGAAGCAGGTGCCTCTCATGCCTATCCACCATTCAGTGAGAATATGGCTGATTTTTTGCCTCAGCGCCAGTTTCCTGCACTAACCCTACATCCCTCGATTCCTTTTAATAGGTAAAAAAAAGACAAGCGCTTGAATCGCCAAGGCACGGAAGGTTACAGACCAAATGCGGGTAAATGGGATGAGTGAAGATAAGTACAATGGTCAGCATGGACATGGTGAGCTGAAGGGCCTGTTTCTTTGCTGTATGGTTCTGGGACTCTTTGACTCATCTCTGTCTTGAATATATCAAGTGACGGAGCAGCCACAGCTCTCTTGGGTAGAGAATTCCTTTCATGCACTACCTCTGGGTGAAGAGACTTGTTCTTACACCATCCTAAATGGTCAACCTTTTGAGGTACGCACCCCTCAATTTAGACACCCCAGCAATGGGTAAATATCAATCCCACATTTACTCCTTAAGAATTTTATACATTTCAATGACAGCACAACTAATTCTTCTAAATTTTAGAGAGTCCGGGCCCTTCTTAATCCCTCCACACAGGACAATCCCCCTCTTCACGTCCAACCCATTCCAGGAATTATTTTGTTGCACTCTTTTGATCACAAGTATATCCATCCTTAGGCAGGGAGAACAGACTACTAGATGTAGCCTCTCCAGAACTGTACTTTATTGTATGTAGTAATCACTCACTGTACCTCTTGGCAACTTGGCCCATAGTCTGAAAGTCAACAAAGTAAACTACAGTTTCTTAAACAATAAGTTAGAAACAGTGAATAAAGAGATATATTGCACATGCATTAATTACAAGCACAGCTACTTTTACTGTAGACAAAGAGTGTCATTTTGCAAATTCAATACTGCACTGAAACAGTATGAAGATGAATGACCTACTGGTGTACTTTCAGTGTTATTAGTCGATAGAGGAATGAGGGACAAGACATCTAGAGAACTACTTGCAGTAATGCATAGAATACCTGAAGATATTTAACATCTACTGAACCATGACAACAGATCAAAGAAGTCCAGGTTTAATGTCTCGTTCAAAAGATGAGAGTGATATTTCTGCAGCACAGATTAAGCCTGTGGATCCTGAAGCATGGTGTTGGGTGACTGTCATAGATCTAGCATGAATATTTCTGTATTGTGTTCTTTCATGTGACTTGGGATAGACAGCGTAATGACAGTTAGGATGTTGCCACAGATTAGTTAAATCTCGAAGAGAGGTTTCTTTTTGTCTTGTTGATCAGGGGCTAGCCCGTGTACAAAAATATTTGAAATGGAAGGACTATTTTCTCCCCTCCCCTCCCCTCCTCTAGTTGAGTGACAGTCGGACACCTAAATTATTGGTATTGGTTTATTATTGTCACTGAGATACAGTGAAAAGCTTTTGCTTTGCGTGCCATCCAGGCAGATCATGCCATAGATAATTACATCAAGGTGATAAAAAGAAAACAGAATGTCGAATATAGTGTTACAGTTACAGAGAAAGTGCAATGCAGGTAGACAAATAAAGTGCAAGGGCCACGACGAGGTAGATTCGGAGATCATGAGTTCAAGAGTTTGTCTTTTAGGGTATGCGAGGTCTGTTCAAGAGTCTGATAACGGTGGGTTAGAAGCTGTCTTTGAGCCTGGCGGTACGTGTCCTCAAGCTTTTGTATCTTCTGCCCGACAACGGAGAGGAAAAGAGAGAATGACCGGGGTGGGAGGAATCCTTGATTATGTTGGCTGCTTTCCCAAGGGAGCAGAAAGTGTCGGCAGAGTCATATTTCTGGTTTGGGATTATTTTATGAGGATCTTTGTGTACAATTTCAGACCTGAGAAGGCTGAGTCAACAAGTAGGACCACTCACAAGTAAGTCTTTAACTTACTACCTTCTGACAGAGAGGTTGTAGGTCAAAAATGCAGACAAAAATAATAGCTCACAGACAAATAGTTCAATTATCAAAGTCTAATTTCCAGAGATCCCTACATTCTAATCCTAAATCCCATAGGTTCTGGGTTAATTGCTACACTATTTGATCTGCGAATGGCCCAAGAAGTTTGTGTGTAACTCTGTCTCTGGGCTATTGATGGAAATAATTGTATCCTGCTGATGTTGAAGTATACAAGTTACTGAATAGTACTGTGCCTCCAGTGAAGGCACCCTCACAGTGCTGCTGGGAAGGGAGCTCCAGGATATTGGCTGAAGTCACTGCCAAGTGTATTACCAAGCCAAACAACAAGCAGCCTGAAACTGCCATGCTTCTGCTGATACTCTGCTCTAACTTTGACTGCAGCTCGGAACTCCTGGAGAAACAGCTGAAATCAGTGTCTCAGGAGATATCAGCCTCCCGCTTGAAGCCGTGATAATGGAACGGGAAAATCCCACAGAGTTTTAGGAATTTAAGCATTGCCCTCCTCTATCTCAATGAACAACGACACCCTTCATTTTCCTGGAACTTCCAACCAGTGTGGGAGTACCATCACCATAGAGCCTGGAATGGCTCAACAACAAGAACTAGCGCTTGATTAATCAAATCCAAAACACAATATTGTTAAGGAAAAAAAGGATCGCAAGGTCCCAGATTTAATCTCTGGTCCGTGATTGGATAATTAATTGCAGCTAGGGTCAGGCCCTAACATTCATACAGTGGAGCAAGCCTCCCCTTTAGGATGGAACTGGAGGAATCAGGATTAGGGAAAGACAAACTGTTTAAGCTGTATAGAAAGCCGTACAGATGTTACTGACTGCCACAAGCTAAGATTCAGAATAAATTTTGACAGGCAATTTTTACTTCAAGGTGAATGTAATGCCAAAAGCTATTTTGGCTTGGAGATTATTTTAACACTGTGTGTCTGTGTTATGAGCAGACAACAGTGGATTTAATCATTTATTTACTTGAAAAGAAACCTTGCGTTGCAGATCATTTAGTCCCATCAATATTTACTGATTTTTCCATTAACTTGGCATTTTACTACATTTATTTGATGGGCGTGAAAATGGGAACTATTGTATAGCTGCTGATGGTTAGGAGAATAGCTTAGCGTCCACAGTTTGCCAGAGTTTTACCACAAATTGATCTGAATTCTGCAATGGTGCAAGTGTGAGCAGCTGTGCAGCTGACCACTGCATGCACAGTTGACAGATTAATGTGTACAAGTGTTTTGAAACAAGTGCTGCAATTTTGTAGATCAATATACTGTGTCGTCTCTTACGGTTGAATACACAGATATCATGTGTGTGACTCCCCTTCTGACACCCCATGGTCTTTTCACCATATCCAGAGCACACGTCAGGTGTGTGATGGGGAACACAAGGAGCTCAACATCATCCAGGACAAAGCAACCCTTTTGATTTGGTCCTTAGCCAGCTCCTTAAACAATCCCTCCCTCAACCACCAGCATACAATGGCTGCAGTGTTCACCATCTACAGAATATACTGCACCGACTTACCCAGGCTACTCTGACAGCACATCCCAAACTCACAATCTCTACTGCAAAAGGCAGGAGGCGCAAGAGAACACCACCATCCATAGGTTCCCCTCCAAGGTACACGCCATCCTGATTTGGAAGTATATAAGATAAGATTTCTTTATTAGTCATATGTACATCGAAACACACAGTGAAATGCATCTTTTGCGTCGGGTGTTCTGGGGGCAGCCCGCAAGTGTCGCCATGCTTCCAGTGCCAACATAGCATGCCCACAACTTCCTAACCTCTACGTCTTTGGAATGTGGGAGGTAACTGGAGCACCCGGAGGAAACCCACTCAGTCACGGGGAGAACGTACAAACTCCTTACAGATAACGGCGGGAATTGAACACAGGTTGCTGGCGCTGTAATAACGTTACGCTAACTGCTACATTCCATTATCACTGGAACTTCCCAACAGCACTGTGGGAGCACCTTCACTGGATGGACTGTAGCAGTTCAAGGACTGTCTACCTCCACCTTCTCAAGGATGATCAGGGATGGGCAATAAATGCTGGCCTTGCCAGTGACACCCAGACCCCAGGACATCAACGCGTGAAAAAGTCGGGCAGGAGGAAGGATGTTCCCTCAACACCAATGCTACTTAAAGGCATTATCAATCACTTATCAACTACTTCCAGTGAACTGCAGGTCGATTCCTCTGGCTGTTGATGTGCTGTGTGTGGCGGGGGGGGGGGGGGGTTGTGGTGGATGGCCGTAGTTGGTTTAAGCAGCAGAAGGAAGCAGGAGTTTGTACAACGGGGCCAGGAGAACGTATTGCTAACATCGGGGCTTTTGTACGAAGTCGTGCAGCCAGATGTGCATGTGGTACTCAGCGTCCCCCTTGGAGTACAGCATGTTGGAGGGAGTGTCCAGACAACAGTCAGAGCAGGAGGAAGGAAGAGAAGGAGAGGATGACATTCAGCCACAGTGTCCACGCGAGCACTCTTCAATCTGAACCTCAGACAGAAACACTGCGTGAGGGATCAGTGCTTCGGTAGTGGAATTAGAACCAAGCCCTTTCACCTACTGCAGCCACAGAGCAGGGCAAGGAGTGATTGGTTGCCAGCGTGAAACTGAGTGATAATGTAACCTCATCATCACTGACTTCTTGCTGTTGTTCCGTTTCTTGGTTAGGTTGCTTCTCCTGGATATCTGTAAAGCAGGAAGGAGTGAGGGCACGGTTGAGATGAGGCGAGATGCATGCTTACATTATCTGCAGTTTGTTAGTTTAAGAGGCATGGGACAAGGAGGAGCTGGGCTGTGTGAAGGAGAACTAGTTGCTAAGATCAATTCAGCTTTTTGTTTATTTATTTTACACATCAGGACATCAGTGGCAGGGCCAGCGTCTATTGCCCATCCCTAATACCCTCGAGAAGGTGATGCTCTGCCTTCCTGAAACGCTTCCTTCTGGTGAAGGTTCTCTCACAGTGCTGCTGGGAGGGGAGTTGCAGCATTTAGACCCAGTGATGATGATATATTTCCATTTCAGGATGAAGGGGATACTGGAGGTGGTGGTGCTTCCATGGGCTTCCTGCATTTGTCCTTTCTGATGGTGGATGTTGTGGGTTTGGGAGGTGCTGTTGGAGTAGTATGGGTGAGTAACTGTGGTGCTTTTTGTAGATGGTACATGCTACAGCCATAGGGCGCCAGTGGTTTCACCAATGGTCATTCCAGTGAAGGCCTGTACCATCTTCGCCATATGAATTTGTACATTGTGCTGTGCTTATCCCTCTATGGGCAGCTCCTCCTGCATCTGGGCTTCCTTCTACAGCAGAGGGAATCATTGTGCAGTGTAGAATGGTAAATTCACATCACCATCCTGATACCACGTGTATACACACACACACACACACACACACACACACACACACACACACACACACACACACACACACAAGGTGAGCAATTCAGATCTGTTGGCGGGAAGGCAAAATGCAACAGATGCTGGAAAACATAAATAAAACCAGAAAACATTGGAATTACTCAGTGGGTCAGTCAACATCTGTGGGGAGAGGGAGAGGGAGAGGGGGAGAGAGGGGGGGGGGTAGAGAGAGAGACAGTGGGAGAGTGAGAGGGAGGGAGGGATTTATAAAACTAGTTAGGCCACATCTGGAGTATTGCATTCAGTTCTGGTTGCCCCATCACAGGAAGGATGTGGAGGCTTTGGAGAGACTACAGAAGAGGTTCACGGGGATGCTGCCTGGATTAGAGGGCATGTGCTATAAAGAGAGGCTGGACAAACGTAGATTGTTTACACTGGAGCAGTGGACGCTGAGGGGAGACCTGATAGATGTTTATAAAATTATGAGAGGCATAGATAGACAGCTGGTATCTTTTTCCCAGTGTTGAAATGTTTAGTACTGGAGGTCATGCATTTAAGATGAGGGAGGCAAGTTCAAAGGAGGTGTGCAGGATAAGTTTTTTTTACACAGGCAGTGGTGGATGCCTGGAACGCACTGCCAGGGGTGGTGGTGGAGGCAAATATGATTGATGTCTTTAAGAGGCTCTTAGATAGGCACATGAATGTGCAGAGAATGGAGTTTAGTTACTAGTTTAATTGGTTTAGCACAACATTGTGGGCTGAAGGGTCTCTCTCACACTCTATCTGTCTGCCAGTGGATGCCTGCTATTAAAGAATTCTGTGATTACAGAGTATTTGGAATTCATCTGAGAAACTGGGAACCATGACGGGCAGATCATGTCTCACAAGCCTGATAGTGTTCTTTGAGGAGGTGACTAGACAGATTGATGAGGGTAATGCAGTACATGTGGTCTACTTGGATTTTAGTAAGGCATTTGACAAGGTTCCACATGGTAGGCTTCTTCAGAAGATCAGAGGGCATGGGATCCAGGGAAGCTTGGCTGTGTGGATTCAGAATTGGCTTGCCTGTAGAAAGCAGAGGGTTGTGGTGGAGGGAGTGCATTCAGGTTGGAAGGCTGTGACTAGTGGTGTCCCACAAGGATCGGTTCTAGGACCTCTGCTTTTCGTGATTTTTATTAATGACTTGGATGAGGGGGTAGAAGGGTGGGTTAGCAAGTTTGCAGATGACACAAAGGTCGGTGGTGTTGTGGATAGTGTGGAGGATTGTCGGAGATTGCAGAGGGACATTGATAGGATGCAGAGCTGGGCTGAGAAATGGCAGGTGGAGTTCAATCTGGAGAAGTGTGAGGTGGTACACTTGGGAAGGACAAATCCAAGGCAGAGTACAAATTTAATGGCAGGATTCTTGGTAGTGTGGAGGAGCAGAAGGATCTGGGGGTCCATATCCACAGATCCCTGAAAGTTGCCTCACAGGTGGATAGGGTAGTTAAGAAAGCTTATGGGATGTTAGCTTTCATTAGTCTAGTGATCGAGTTTAAGAGCCACAAGGTAATGATGCAGCTCTATAAAACTCTGGTTAGGCCACACTTAGAGTACTGTGTCCAGTTCTGGTCACCTCATTATAGGAAGGATGTGGAAGCATTGGAAAGGGTGCAGAGATTTACCAGGATGCTGCCTGGTTTGGAGAGTGTGGATTATGAGGAGAGACTAAGGGAGCTAGGGTTTTACTCTTTGGAGAGAAGGAGGATGAGAGGAGACATGATAGAGGTGTACAAAATATTAAGAGGAATAGATAGAGTGGACAGCCAGCGCCTCTTTCCCAGGGCACCAATGCTCAATACAAGAGGGCATGGCTTTAAAGTAATGGGTGGGAAGTTCAAGGGAGATATTAGAGGAAGTTTTTTACCCAGAGAATGGTTGGGGCATGGAATGCGCTGCCTGGGGTGGTGGTGGAGGCAGGTACATTGGTCAAATTCAAGGGATTACTAGATAAGCATATGGAGGAATTTAAAATAGAGGGATATGTGGGAGGAAGGGGTTAAGTAGTCTTAGGCGAGGTTTAAAGGTCGGCACAACATTGTGGGCCGAAGGGCCTGTATTGTGCTGTACTGTTCTATGAACAAATTAATGTTTATAACTTTCATCATTTAATAAAAATACTTTAAAAAATACTTCATTTAAAAAGAACATGAGTCCCATTTGTGTGTGTGTGTGTGTGTGTGTGTGTGTGTGTGTGTGCACGCGCGCGTTAGTGGGTGTGTTTGTGTGTGTGTGTGTGTGTGTGTGTGTGTGTGTGTTGGGGAGTGACCTTGTTACAGTTTCACCCGTTTTCTTTCTGCCATCAGTTCTGGGAGCATCTACACAGGATGAATCAGCTGGTATTAGACTATTGTGTAACTGCCCATCGAATTGACCATACACTGTGTTTACTGTAACTGGCAGTTCCCCACAGAAGATATGGGTACTGGGAGATTCCAAGGAGCTGAAGGAAAGGGGATGCCAAAAATACAGCAACATTTTGGGTTGATATTTGGGCTTTGTGTAATGTTGTGGAAATGACATTTTGGATCACTGATCCATGCAAAACTGGTAAAAGTGATTAATGTTAGCCATCATTACCTCCTGTGCTGTCAGTGTTAATGTCAGCATGCTGTAGCTATATGCAGTAAACATGATGAATTCCTGAGGTTATGAGACTTTGTAGGTTTGCTCCTTATACCGATGACTTGAGGAGCTGTTATGAAAAAGGTTCATTTGGTAACTTAAAGATAAAGGTATCTGGACACACAGTCTTTGTACTTTAAAAGGAGGATCTTATTCACAAAGACCGACGCAGGAACAGAATGTGAAGGAACAAATGCACCCTCGCACACTCGCACTAGGGTGATTGCGAAACGTGGGGGGAGTCGCAACAGGGGTGAAGTGCACACACGCTCTCTCTCTCACACACACACACACACACACACACACACACACACACACACGCACGCACGCACACACACACACACACACACACACACACACACACACACACACACACACACACACAACAAACTAGTACAAACGATCAGGGAACGAACAAATATGTTGTCTGGACCCCCTGAATCGGGATAAACAATGGCTCTAAGCTACAGGGAATCTACTCAGGATGCTCCTAGACCCCTGTGGAAATGCACCCTCTCACCTGTGGTCTCGACCCCAGCAGCAATCGGAAAAGAGGAAGAGAGCCCACATGTACCATCTTTTACAGGGCTGTAGCGGGGTGGAGCCGCTCAGGTGAAACAAGCCCATGATTCGGGGTCAAGAACAAGGGTGGGTTACAAGCCAATCCTCAGGTGTGCTCTTTAATGGGTGGGGCGGAGCCGGACCCTTGATTGACAGTGGTGCAGCTTCCGACCTGATAGGCAATGCTATCATCCGACCGTGGGGGTCAGTCGTGTTGTCACTGTCATCTGACCCCTGGCCTTTCATACTACAGGAGCTGAATTCAGAACCAGCTGTAGAAGAACACCAGATTATGAACAAATCTGGGCAGTTTGAAATGTTCTAACCTTTGGGGGATCCTTGCAAAATCTGGACTCTAGTTATACGATTCTTCCTGTCTGTCAGGCCATCTACTTGGTGACATGCATTTTGCAAAAATTGTGGTATTGTTTGAGGGTGGAAACCATGAGGAACGTGACTGGAGGGACGATTCAAAGCCCAAAACCAAATGGAAAATAGCTGCCAGTATTAGTCTTTGAGAAAGACTTTAATTGTAGAGGTCACTTTCATTTCTGATGGCCATCTTCTGTCAAGTGGAAGATTGGATCGACTGGGGCAGGATGAACAGGCCACGAACAGAATCTGTAGCTCGCTCATGATGAACATCCACTGAAAGGCAGAAGACCGTCCTTAGCAAAATAAAACTGTGAGAATCTGGAGAGTTTTGATGTCTGGTTTATATTTCAATACAAACTGGACAGCACAATCCAGATTGATGCCAACTCTTTCGTAAAGTCAAACAGCACAGAAAGAGACCCTTCAGCCCATCATTTCCGTGCTGAGCATTAAGTAACCATCTATACCAATCCTATATACGAGCACTTGGTTTGTAGACTTCTAAGCCTTGATGATTCAAATGCTCCTCCAAATAATTTTTAAATATCGTGAGAGTACCTGCCTCCAGCGCACACTCAGACACTGTGGTCCAGATTCCAACCACCCTCTAGGTGAAAAAATTCTTCCTCAGATCCCCTCTAAACTTCTTATTCCTTATCTGAAACCTATGGCCTCTGGTTTTAGACTCCTATGCTTTTTTTAAATTTTCTGTTGCCTATTTGTGTATTTCTACTCTCGAATTGAGTGTGCGTCACATTATTTGCTTAAAGAGCAGGAGAATGCTATTTTTGTATTTGAAGCCACCTTTTTGTCTACTGCCAAGTAATTAATAAATGATAATAATGTTACAAATGTTTGTTCATAGTATTGCTTTGAAATGGTTGTAAATTGAAAATCAGTAACACACCTTTGGGGAAAACAAGAGAATATTTTTGAGACTTCACAACAAATCAAGGAGGTAGACGAAGGTTGTATCTAAGACAACTGAGCAAGACTGAATGGTATTTTTAAGTGCAGTCATACAGAACATCCTGTTCAAAATCCTGACACTTTCTGTGCAGGCCAACTGCCAGTTCCATTATATTCTTTGACTTCTGTCATCAAACATCTTGTAAAGAAATGATACCCCACACTGTTCCCTTCTCCCCCCCCCCACCAAAATTCCATTCCTTAATTTCATCTCTGAAATTAATTCTGATCACTATTTAATTTTCCGCTCTGCAATTCATTGTTAGCAGTCTACCTTGCTTCCCTTCCCTCTTTAGTATTGCTTCCACTTCTATGGCGATGTATTCCTCTTGAAAATAATATTTGTATTAGAACAGCTGACTGGTTCATGTTTCTTTAAGTAGAGCCATGTGGTTGGTTGTCTTTCTTCAGCAATTTTCTGAACATTATTGCCCCAAAATAATTTGAAAATAGGTGTCAATTCGAATTGTTCTTTAAGCAGCAACAAGCTTCTATTTAAAAAAAAAGAGAAAGAGCAGCTGCCTGAATTAAAAGTGGTTGGTGTATTAATGTATTAAATGGGAGTTGCTTTCCTCAGAGACTGCACAATAGTGGTTTGCATACATGACACGTTGCGAAGCCTTTTGATCTCTCCATCTGTGAAGAGGAAGATAAAATAAACAGGTGTAGAAAAGATGGTGTGCTTCGGAAAAATGAAGGCTGTCAGGACATTTGGGTTGAAAGCTGCGTGGGTCTTTGATGAAGGGCAATGATCAGAGGTAGTTGGAAGATAGCTTGCCTTAAGTCAAATCAGGCTTAATCTGAAAAAAATTGTATTTCTTTTAAGTTATATTATTATGTGAAGATACAATGTATTGATTGAAATATGTAACCCTGTTATTACTCGTGCCCTTGAAGAATCTATTGATTTTTATCTTGAATATACTCAAAAAAGACATTTACAACTTGCTGGGGTAGATATTTTAAAGATCACAACGCTTTCAGTGAAGAAATTTGCCTTTATCTCAGTGTTAAATGGCTAACCTCTTATTCTGAGGCATGCAACCAATGTTTATAATCTCTGCAGCCAGTAGATAAGCCTTTTAAGAACCTTATGTTTCTGGGACATCTTGCTTTTCCAAACCCTTAGGAATAAAGAGCATCACCCCATCCCAGGGACCAGCCAACTGAATCAATGATATGCTCCCTTAGAGAGACCTATACAGAGTATTCCATATCTGGTCTGATCAAATGTACTTACAATTGCTGTAAGTTTTTTTTATCTTAAACTCCAATGCTTTTGTAATAAAATCTAATGTATGTTTCATTCCTTGATCTTTGCTATACCTGCATGTGATTCTTGCAAAAAGATAAGATTAGCTATCTTTATTAGTCACACGTACATCGAAACACACAGCGAAATGCATCTTTTTTTTGTGTAGCGTGTGCTGGGGGCAGCCCGCAAGTGTCGCCACGCTTCTGGCGCCAACATAGCCTGCCCACAACTTCCTAACCCGTACGCCTTTGGAATGTGGGAGGAAACCGGAGCACCCAGAGGAAACCCACGCAGACACGCGGGGAGAACGTACAAACTCCTTACAGACAGCGGCCGGAAGTGAACCTGGGTCACTGGCGCTGTAATAGCGTTACGCTAACCGCATCATGCTGAATATCAAACTGTTACTATATAAAAACAATTTGCTTTTCCAGTGTTCCTACTGTAGTGGATAACTTTACACTTCTCTGCGTAATATTCCTTATTATATGCCTACACCCCTTTGCATCCTCTTGGAAAAGCTTACTTTCCCATTTGCCTTTGTATCATCAGCAAATAACAAAGTACACTTTATCCTCTCACTTAAGTCACTGCTGTAGATTATAAATAGGCCCAGGGATTGGTCCATTGAGTGGCTATGAAGGCCTTTGGTGCACCTGCTTCTATCCGCTATCCAGAAGACTGTGTACTGCACTGGTTACCACATTACAGGAAGGACGTCCTACCACCAGGGAGGGCACAGATGTGATTTAAAAGAGGTTGCCAGAGATGGAAATTTTCAGTTATGTGGACAGACTGTTCAGGCTGGCTTTTTTTGAAACAATAGAGGTTGATCGAAATCTAAGAGTCATAGATAGATACAGCAGGGAAACAGGCCATTCAGCCCATTGAATCTGAACTGACCATCAAGTACATCTACACATCTCATTTTATCGTCGCCACATTCTCCCCAACTGCCCCCAGATTCTACCATCCACCCACACACTGGGGGCAATTTATAGCAACCAATTAACCTACCAACCTGCACGTCTTTGGGACATGGGAGGAAAGTGGAACACCCGGAGGAAACCCTGCAGGGACGAGGTAGCTGAAAGGGCTTGTTTCTGTGCCGTACATTTCTACAATTCTATGGTTCTGTGAAACCCAGGCAGTCACAGGGAGAACGTCAGAGGTCAGGATTGAACCTGGGTCACTGGAGCTGCAGGACAGTGGCTCTACTAGCTGCCCCGCTGTACCACCCCTTAAATTTAATTGCATTGTATAGAACTATAAAATTTGTACATCATTATGTTGAAGAACAATTGATGGGCCAGGCTAATTTAGAACTCTTATTGTCCAATAAGGACTGGTTAATCGATGATCACCTCCAACCTTTATATAAAGTTCTATAACATTATAACTGCTGTTTCAGAAACAGCCATCAAAATGTGATAGAATTTTACGTAAAGATTGAAAGTGATTTAGTTCAGTCTGAAACCGGGATCTTAAATCTGTTCAAACTAAACTTACAGAGGCATGAGATGTGAGTTGGTGATGTTATGCTGAGAAACTACACTAAAAGGTCAAAATGTAAACCAGTAATAGCTAGTATTTGAAGAATTAATATCTGGTTTACAAGTAAGTCAAAGCAAAAATTCAACAGGGAAAGTAGTTCAGCCATGGTTATTAAGAGAAGTTTAACCTTAGCTAACAAAAGAAGTTAAAGATAGTATTAGATCAAAGGAAAAGGCTTATAACATTGCTGAAAGAAGCAGGTAAGCCTCAGAATTGTGAAAGTTTCAGAATGCATCAAAGGAAGACTAAGGCATTGATAATGAAAGGGGATAAAGAATATGAGAGCAGTCCATCAAGAAATATAACAACTGACTATAAATACTTCTATAGATTAAAAGCTTGTATTGATATATAAAAAGGGAAAGAAGAGATAGAATTAATGTGCGTCCTTTATAGATTGATTAGCGGAGTGAGGAAGTATTAGAGAAATTAAACAAACATTTTGTGTCTATATTGAGGGAAGATACAGAAAATGTTGTAGAAATAGTTGAAAACTACAAGTCTGAAGTGAATGGGAGATCAAAGATAGCATTTAGTAAAAATAAAGTACTGGAGAAATCACTGGGACTCAAAGGTTGATGTGCATCCTGAATCTTGAAGAAGTGGTTTTGGAGATAGTGCATTTCCAAAATTCCATAGCTTCTAGAATAGCTCTTACAGACTGAAGGGTGGTGAATATAGTCCTGACATTTAAGGAAGAAGGGAAAAGGGGACAAGTAACTATCTGGAATTTTGTGGAAAAATGCTAGAATCCATGATAAAACGAAACGTTAACAGTGCATTTTGTAAATAATAACTGGATTGGGCAAAGTTAGCTTGGATTTATGAGAGGGAATCATGTTTTATGAATCTGTTAGGTTTTTGAGTATTAACCAGCAAAATAGATAAGCAGGATCCAGTTGCTGTGGCATGTTTGCACTTTCAGAAGGCCTGCACAGGAGATTAGTAGACAAAATCAGAGCACATACTATTGGATATAATATGCCAACGTGGAATGAAGAATGGTCAATGGCCAGGAAACAGAGACCAGGAATAAATTGTCATTTTCAGGTTGGAAGGCTGTGCCTACTGGAACCTCCGGTTGTTCATAATCCATAACAAGGAGGTCAACTGCGGTATGTCCAGGACTAATATAAAGCTGGGGGTTGTGTAAGCTGGGAGGAGAATCTAGAGAGACTTCAGGGAATATAGACAGGTTAAGTGATTGGACAGGGACTTGGCAGATGAAATACAAATGTTAATTATCCACTTTGGTACAAATGGATAGAATAGTGGAGTACTTTTTAAATGGTAAGAGATTAAAAAGTGTTGGTGTTCAGAGGTATCTGGTTATCCTTGTACTTGAATCACTGAAAGTTAACGTATGACTACAAAAAGCAATTTGGAAGTCAAATGTTCTGTTGACCTTATTATAACAATATTTGTGTACTAGAGTAGAGATGACTTGCTCCAATTATATGGAGCCCTGGTATATCACATCTTGAATATTGTGTCCGGATCAGGTCTCCCTACCTTTGAAGGTGGTGGAAGTAATGAGTGTTTCGGGTGGTAGATGAGTTTTCTGATCAGATGGACTGCTTTGTCCTGGGTGGTGTTGAGCTTCTTGGAAGCTGTTGTTGTCGCGTTCATCCAGGCACTGGACAGTACTCCATTACACTACTGACTTGTGAAAGGCCTTAGGGTGTCAGGAGGTGAGTGACTCAGCACCAGATATCCAGCCTCTGACTTGCTGTTGTAGCCATAGTACTTAGTGGCTGGTCAAGTTGATCGTGGTGGTTCTACAGATGGTCCACTCTGCTTCATGGATGCCCAGTATTGATCTTCTGGATCTGTTCAGAGGCTATCCCATCTAGCATGCTTGTAGTGGCACACAACATGATGAAGGGTGTCCTCAGTGTGAAGACGGGACTTTGTCTCTACAAGGACTGAGCAGTGGTCACTTCCCCTAATCCTGTCTCAGACAAATTATTTTGCCAGAGGTAGATTGGTGAGGAAAAGACCTATCCTTTATGTTGGTTCCCTTATTACCTGCTGCAGACCCAGTCTGGCTGTTCTGTCCTTCAGGACTGGATGACTCCAATCACTGCTGATGCTACCAAGCTTGACATTCCGTACTCAAGAGTACCTCTGTACCCTTGCTACTTTCAGTGCTTCTTCCTGCACTACTCCTTGGAGAGCTGGAGGTAAGTGTGTTCCTACCTATATATCTTTGAGGAACAAGATGTGTGGACATGAGCTCTTATTATGCTCTTCCCACAGGGATCCTCTGGGATATGTGTTGTTTGTGACCCTGTTAAATTTCTTAGAACTGGGTGAGTGAGGAGGTAGAGGCTTCAGAACCATTCTAACCTTAAGCAGTAGACACTAATAATCTTATTCTATGTAATCATGTCTGTGTGGAGTTTTCACGTTTCCCCCGGGTGCTCCATTTTCCTTCCACATCCCAAAAATGTGCAGGTTGGTAGGTTAATTGTCCACTGTAACTTTCCCCTAGAGTCTAAATGAGTGGCAGAATTCTGGGGGAAGGTGATGGGAATGTGGGGAGAATAAAATGGGTTAGGGTAGGATTAGTGTAACAATAGATGCTTGGTGGCCAGTATGGGTTCAGTGTGCTGAAGAGCCTATTGCCTTGTTGTATCTCTCTCTGACTCTATGACCATCCAAGGTACTTCAGGTCTGTTCAGTGCATTGATTGAATAGGAATCCTTCCTGTTCTCTCCTCCTTCTTTTCCTCTGGCCAGCTTTAATCTCTCTCCCATCCCTTGCTTTCCCACTACGTGCTAACTTCAGCACATTAAGGAAGAAGTATTGAAAGTCAGTGAAAGAAGCGAGGGACTTGTGTGTGCAGGAGTGCATAATACAAGTTTGGGGTATTTAATTTGAAAAGATCCCTGCTGCTCTAACCTTTGGTTTAGCAATACCTCTTCATTGCCCCCGGAGATTATGTTAAAGGAAATTACATGGAAATCTGCCATGTTCCAGGTTGTTCCACTTAAAATGAAAATTTGTCTCTTGCACTTAGTGTTTCAAGCTGTTTCCACTCCAGGGCATGGACTGCCATTCAACTCTGTTGTGAATACCAAATTCATTTAGTTACACGGATCAAAGTCCAGTGTTTTTCTTTTCAGAACGTTCGTTTAAACTCCTGCAGGAACTCAGCTTGAGTTGTTTCCCTCACTCCACTGTACTGTATTACACATCTTAAAGAGACAGGGTCTCCCGTCTGTATAGGTTGGTTGAGGGCAGACTTAACAGAGGTTTGCATGGGGAGACGACAAGAAATATCTGGGATATCACTCCTGATACTTGAACAGCTCCACCCCTCCTTCTGGAACTTTTCCTTACCCCTCTATCCACCCCACCCGCTCCCCCCCCTTTCCCCTTCCCCATTCCGACTGCTCTCCCCCTTTCGCCGGCTCCTCTATTTCCTCTCCCCTCACCCCTCCCTCTTCCCTGCTCCCGCTCTCCCTTCCATTGCCCCTTTCCAATTTCCTCCCCATTTCTCCTCACCCACTCCTCCCCCCTTATCCTGCATCCCACCTCATCCCCTCCCCTTTTCCCCTCCTCTCCTGTTCCCACCCCCCTTTCTATCCCGGTCACCCTTCCTTCTCCTCATCCTCCTCATCTTCCCTTTCTCCCTCCTCACACTCTTGGCTGCCCTTCCTCCCTTCCTCTCCTCTCCATTCGACCCTCCTCCTCCCCTCCCCTGCTCTTCACTTCCCTTCCCCAGCTCCCTTCCTCTTCTGGTCCCATCTCCTTCCCTCCTCCTCCACCTCTCCCTCCCCTGCAGTAAAGATATTACAATTGTGGGAATCTATTCAGGTCCCGTCAGACTGAACTCAAACCTTCCTTCACACAGAACACTGATCCGCCGGTAAAAATCCTTAAATATCAGTACTGACATTTTGATTAGCTTTGAAACTTCTACCAATCATAATTAGTTAGAACTGGACTTTGCTGCTGTTGATTACATTAGTTACAGATGTAATTTAAACAGTTTTGATTTTGGACTGTGGAAATACAATGAGAAAGCTGTCATAGTCAGTGTGATATGTCTTCCTATTATTGGTTGGCCTATGTTTGAAGTGCAGGATTTATTTGATCCACCATAGAAGTTAAAATTTGAGAAATTTCATTAAAGCAACATAACTCTGCACTGATTTGCTGTGATTTCTTACCTGGAATATTAAACCTCTGCTGGACCAGCAGTAAGATAAAAAAATGAAGCTGCTGGAAATCCGCAGCAAGTCAGACACCAGCCATGGAGAAAGTCATGATAAAAGGTCTTCAATCTGAAACGTTAACCATTTTCTTGTTACAGATGAGGATTTCTGGCATTTTTTTTTTGTGGTTTTTACTTTAGATTTCCAGCATCTGCAGTATTTTATATTCCTCAGGACTGCTAGTCTAGGCTGGGTGCCTGGCGCTTGAGGTCAAATGCACAGAAGCTTTTACAATGCTATAGACCTACCGGGATATCACTTGTGATTCACACGCAGGAGGGGGCTGCTTCATTTGCTGAGGGGTTGCAAATGGAATTGAACATTGTGCAATTGCAAGCAAACATGCTAATGATAGTGATTGATAGAAAGGTTCTGGTGTTGTGAGGGACCTGGATGTTCTTCTTCAAGGTAGGTATGGAGATGATATTTCCCGAGGCTGGTCACAGTCTCATAGTAAGGGGTTGGTCATTCAGGACAGAGATGAGAAGAAATTCCTTCACTCAGAGCACGGTGAATCTTTGAAATTCTTGATATAGGAGGTCTGTGGAAGTTCACTCATTGTATCTTCAAGAAAGAGATCACTCATGTTTTAGACGTTAATGGAATGAAGGAACATGGGGTAAATTCTGGGAAGTGGTCCTGAACTAAAAGATCAGCCGCAATCTCATTGAACAGATTGCCAGTGCTGCTTTGATACCTAATGTTCTTATTTTTTGAACTATTTTAGTATATTCAAGGCTGAGATTGATCATTTTTAGACTGTGGAGGAATCAAGGGGTTTGGGGGATCAGGCAAGAATGTGGGATTGAGCCCAATGATCAGAATAGCCAAGATATTATTGGATGGCTCATGAGATGTTCTGCCCCCGTTCTTTATGCTCTAATGTTGTGCTGAGTTTTTTTCATCCAAAGCCCTGTTTACCTGGAGCTACATTGACAGGAATAGACCAAGGTCAATTTTAATCAATAGCAGTCAGCCTGGATTTACTGAGGAATATTCATGTCTGATTATTTGTTGGATGTTGGATAGAATTTTTTCAGGAGACGGCAAGGGAAGAAAATAACTATTGCATAATTTTCAGTCATCCTGGATAGTCTTCAACCCAGTGGCACGAATATTGAGTTTTCCAATTTTAGGTAACCCTTTTTCTTTCCCCTTCTCCCCCCCTCCTCCTCCAGTCCTCTCATTTTTGTCCCCTTTCCCATATACACCCCCAACCCCCCTTCACTCACCTTCGTTCCCCTCTTTGATTATGTCGGCTGCTTTGCCGAGGCAGTGAGAAATATAGACAACAAGGTGCAAGCCCATGATGTGGTCGATTGTGAGGTTAAGAGTCCATCTTAACGTACAAGGAGACCATTCAGTAGTCTTATAACAGCAGGATAGAAGCTGTCCTTGAGCCATGAAGGGGATGCTGGGTTCCGTGATGTGCTGAGCTGTGTCCACAACTCCCTGCAGTTTCTTGCCGTCTCGGGCAGAGCAGCTACCAACCAAAATGAAAGTGCACAAAATGATGAGCGACCTAGACTTTTCACTCACAGATCAACGGGGATCTTTGAACTCGGTATGTGGAACACAGAACAGAAACAGGCCTTTCAGCCCGTGGTGTCTGCACACACCATGATGCCAAAACTAATCCCATTTGCCTGCACACGGTCTATATCTGTCCACTCCCTGCCTTTTCATGTGCATGTATAAGTGCCCCTTAAACGTTGCTATCATATATGTGAAGGAGTGATTCAGGCAGAAATTCTCATCACATTCAAACACTGCCTGGATGAAGAGTACATCCTGTAATGAAGGTAATGGACTGTGTGCAGGAGTGAGAAAATAGCCTAAGTACATAATGGACCAAACAACCTACTTCTGTCCTATAAATATTTCTGAATCCATAGTCCTTGTTCTGTCATGGTTCCTAGACTGTCATGCCTTGGTTTTAAAACTTTCTCCCTGATTCCAGACCTCTCGCAGCTTTTAAATGTACATCTGCAATAACTCCAGCCCCACAATACTCTAGATCTCCATCTTCCTCCAGCTCCTGTCTCTTGTGTTTCTCCAAGTCTCAACCTCAGGACATTTTAGCAAATGAAATACAATTGAAGTTGTCAAGGCTACATTCATCTTGTGCACAGTATGATCCACTGGACAACAATTAACTGGGTGGATAATCTGTTTTTATTGGTATTGGTATTGGTTTATTATTGTCACTTGTACTGAGGTACAGTGAAAAACTTGTCTTGCATACTGATCGTACAGGTCAATTCATTACACAGTGCGGTTACATTAAGTTAGTACAAAGTGCATTGATGTAGTACAGGTAAAAACAGTAACAGTACAGAGTAAAGTGTCACAGCTACAGAGAAAGTGCAGTGCAATAAGGTGCAAGGTCACAACAAGGTAGATCGTAATGTCATGAGGTCACAGGTCATATACCATCTCATTGTATAAGGGAACTGTTCAATAATCTTATCACAGTGGGGTAGAAGCTGTCCTTAAGCCTGGTGGTACGTGCCCTCAGGCTCCTGTATCTTCTACCCGATGGAAGAGGAGAGGAGAGAGAATGTCTCGGGTGGGTGGGGTCTTTGACTATGCTGGCTGCTACACCAAGACAATGAGAGGTAAAGACAGAGTCCAAGGAGGGGAGGCTGGTGTCCGTGATGTGCTGGGCTGTGTCCACAATTCTCTGCAGCTCCTTGCGGTCTTGGGCAGAGCAGTTGCCATACCAAGCCATGATACATCCAGATAGGATGCTTTCTATGGTGCATCGGTAAAAGTTGGTGAGAGTCAAAGGGGACAAATTTCTTTAGCCTCCTGAGGAAGTAGAGATGCTGGTGAGTTTTCTTGGCCGTGGCATCCACGTTGAGTCAGAATCAGGTTTATTATCACTGACATATATCATGAAATTTGTTGTTTTGTGGCAGCAGTACAGTGCAAGACATAAAAATTACTATGTTACAAAAATAATTGAATAGTGCAAAAGAGGAATAACGAGGTAGTGTTCATGGGTTCGTGGACTGTTCAGAAATCTGATGGCGGAGGGGAAGAAGCTGTTCCTGAAACGTTGAGTGTGGGTCTTCAGGCTCCTGTACCTCCTCCCTGATGGTAATAATGAGAAGAGGGCATGCCCTGGATAGTGAGGGTCCTTAAATGATAAATGCCGCCTTCTTGAGGCACCGCCTCTTGAAGACGTTCTCGATGGTGGGGAAGGTTGTGCCCGTGATGGAGCTGGCTGAGTCTACAACCCTCTGCAGCCTCTTTCGATCCTGCACATTGGAGCCTCCATACCAGGTGGTGATGCAACCAGTCAGAATGCTCTCCATCATACATCAAAAGAAATTTGCTAGAGTCTTTGGTGGCTTACCAAACTTCCTCAAACTCCTAACGAAGTAGAGCAGCTAGTGTGCCTTTTCGTGATTGCATCAATATGTTGGGCCCAAGATGGATCCTCTGAGATGTTCACGCCCAGGAACTTGAAGCTGCTCACCCTTTCCACCGCTGACCCCTCAGTGAGGACTGGTGTGAGTTTTCCTGATTTCCCCTTCCTGAAGTCCACAATCATTTCCTTGGTCTTGCTGACATTGAGTACGAGGTTGTTGTTGCGATACCATACAACCAGCTGATCTATCTCAGTCCTTTACGCCTCCTTGTCACCATCTGAGATTCTGCAAGCAACAGTGGTGTCATCAGCAAATTTATAGATGGCATTTTAACTGTGCCTAGCCACACAGTCATGAGTATAGAGAGAGTAGAGCAGTCGGCATAGCACGCATCCTTGAGGTTTGCCTGTGGTGATTGTCAGGGAGGAGGAGATTTTATTACCGATTTGCACTGCTGTGGTCTCCTGATAAGGAAGTCAAGGATCCAGTTGCAGAGAGAGGTTCAGAGGCCCAGATTTTGAAGCTTGTTGATTAGTACTGAGGCGATGATGGTGTTGAATGCTGAGCTGTAATCGAAGAACAGTAGCTTGATGTATGTATTGTTGTTGTCTAAGTGCTCCAAAGCCGAGTGGAGAGTCAGTGAGACGGCATCCGCTGTAGACCTGTTGTGGCAGTAGGCAAATTGCAGCAGGTCCAGGTCCTTGCTCAGGCAGGAGTTAATTCTAGCCATGACCAACCTCTCGAAGCCCTACTGGGCGATAGTCATTGAGGCAGCTCACCCTGCTCTTCCTGGGCACCAGTATGATTGATGCCTGTTCGAAACAGGTGGGAACCTCCAACTGCAGCAGTGAGAGGCTGAAGATGTCCTTGAACACTCCAGCCAGTTGGTCGGCACAGATTTTCAGTACCCTGCTAGGTACACTGTCAGGGCCCGATGCCTTGTTACGGTTCACCCTCTTGAAGGATGTTCTGACGTCGGCCTCTGAGACAGAGATCACAGGGTCACCAGATGCTGTGGGGATTTGCACAGGTGTAGTGTTATTCTCCCTTTCAAAGTGTGCATAAAGGGGGTTGAGCTCATCAAGGAGTGAAGTATCGCTGCCATTTATGCTATTTGGTTTTGCCTTGTAGGAAGTAATGGCATGCAAACCCTGCCACAGCTGTCGTGCATCTGATTGTGTGTCTAGCTTCACTCAGGATTGCCTTTTTGCTCTCATGATGGCCTTTCCATAGGTTGTACTTGGACTTCTTGTAGGGTTCTGCATTGCCGGTTTTGAATACTACAGATCTAGCCCTCAGCAGACTGTGAATCTCCTGGTTCATCCAGGGCTTCTGGTTTGGGGACACTCTGTACGTTTTCATTCACACAGGTCTTGATGAAGAGGCAATACCCCTTAGAAATATTGTAGATGAAGGCAAGTTGGCTCCTGTTCAGGCATGGCCTGCTGAACTGAACTTTAAGAACCATTCCTGGACTTGGAGTTTGGGACTTTGCTACACACACACGAAGAGTTTAGTTTTTGGGGTTGATGTTCAAGGTTTAACATTTTTACTTCTAACATACTAACATATTTACTTTTATTTTTCTTATTATGATAAGTAGTTATTAATAAAATAATTCTTAACACTGAATCATGACTCAGTGTGTTTCTTTTGTTGCTGGTTCATAACAAAATTGGTGAAGTCGGTGACAGCCATGGCATATTCATTTAGATCCGATGACGAATCCTTGAATATGGTCCAGTCCACCAATTCAAAGCAGTCCTGTAAATGTTCCTCCACTTTCCTTTTACCATACCTTTGCAGTCTGCACCGCTGGTGCTGCGGTCCTCAGCCTCTGGCTAACGCCAGGAGTAGAAGTACAGCCAGGTGGTCGGACTTGCCAAAGAGTGGGTGTGGGATGCCATGGTACGCGTTCTTGATGGCGGTGTAACAGTGATCAGTGAACAGTGATATTGGTCAAAGGATTAAATCCCTTACAAATAAAATTGAAACTTTTTGTTTCCCACCACATTTGGGAAATGAAGTTGGTGGCTTCTTTCTTTCTTCTTCACCACTCTGCTCCAGTGACGCTGGCTCTTGAGCTGTCAGGTTTTGCAAGACTACCTCACTCTTGCAACCATTTGCTTCTGGGGACAATGAAGTCAAGTCCAGTTCATATGAGGCACTTCCAAACAAAGGTCACTGGGCAGCAAGCATGATGGGCACATCAGCTAACTTACTCTCCCTTCCTTAACTTTGGTCCAGAGCCCATCCTTCCTTGCCATCGGTAGTACTGAATCTACATGAGACACTGCCTCTAGAAGGCAACATCTATCATCAAACATCCCCACCATCTGGGCCATGCCATCTTCTCACAGCTACCATTGGGCAGGAGGTACAGAAGCCTGAAGTCACACATCACCATGTTCAAGAACAGCTACTTTCCTTCAACCATTTTGTTCTTGAACCAAGCTGCACAACCCGAATCACTATCTCAGTATAGCAACACTATGACTGCTTTGCACTACAATGGACTTTGTTTTTCTTGTGAATGTTTTGTCTCTAAGGTTATGTGCCTGAGATGCTTCGGCAAGTAAGTTTTTCATTACACCTGTGCACACATGTACTTATGCATATGACAATAAATTCAACCTCGACCCTAATTCGACACTAATTCAACACTACCCTAATCACTACAGTTTAGCAGCACTATGACCATTTTGACTACTTTGCACTGCAATGGACTTTTTTTTGTGTTCTAATTGTATTCTTTTTTGTATAACTTTGTATAATTTATGTTGTTAATTTACGTTTTTCTTATGAATGTTTTGTATCTGATACAATGTGCCTGTGAAGCTGCTGCAAGCAAGTTTTTCATTGCATCTGTGCACACATTTACTTGTGCGTATGACAATAAACTCGACTTTGACTTTGGGCACCGGCTGTTCTGCAGTCAAGAGAAATAACCTCTGATGGTATGGTCTTAGGGTATGCCTAAACACTTGCAGCTAGTTAGATACACTTCTTCAAGTGTGGATGTTGATGTAATGCAGGAACGTAGCAACTTAGCATGAGCCTGCAAATGGCAATGATAGAATTGTTGAATTGCAAATACCTGCCCCTCTCTCTTCTATAAACAGTGCCATCGGGTCTTAAGTAAAAGTTAGGGCAGGCAGGGATCAGTAGCACAGTGAGACAGAGATATAAAATGATGGAAATACTCAGCAGGTCAGGCAGCATCTGTGGGGAGAGAAACAGAGCTAATGCTTCACATCAATGGCCTTTATCACTCTTCACCCACGAGCCTACTCTGACTGCAATAGGCATTATTAACCCCCCAAAAAATAACCCTGTTTCTCTCTCCACAGATGCTGAGCATTGCTAAGGCGTTCTGTATTTTATTTCCGATTTCCAGCATCAGCAGTATTTTGCTTTTTGATATCAGTAGCATTGTAGACCGGTAATCCAAGGGCCTGAACTAGGATCCAGAGACACGTCTAAATAACATGGCTTAAGTACATCCACAATTAATGGCAGCGTAGCGGTTAGCATGAGGCTATGACAGCGCCAGCAACTGGGGTTCAATTCTCGCCGCTATCTGTAAGGAGTTTGTACGTTCTCTCTGTGACTGTGTGAGTTTCCTCCGGGTGCTCTGGTTTCCTCCCACATTCCAAAGACGTATGGGTTCGTAGGTTAACATGGGTGTAATTGGGCGGCGCGGACTCACTGGGCTGGAAGGGCCTGTTACCGTGCAGTATAAATAAATTTTAAAGTAAAAAACTAGTATCAGTAATGGTATCCTTGAAACTAGTGAGTTATTTAAAACCCATTTGATTCACAAATGTCCATCATTAGTTGATCTGGCCTATATGTGACTTCAGACCTATAACAATGTAACTATTAACTATGAAATTGTTCAGCAGGTCATTAGATTGCCGAGAACATCATAACCTTCTCCAGGGCAATTGAGGATGGGTGTTAAATGCTGGCTTTTAGCAGCGAGTTGATACAACTGTCATAAAAGCAGCACCTCAACACTCCCATCAGCCTGGCACTGAGGTGTGTCCTCCATCCTCTGGAGTGAGCTTTTGGACCCACCACAAGGCTGATATCTTCCATTTCACCACAGAATGAGGACTGGACTTGGACCTGATTTCTCTGCACAGCTTGGGAAACTCAAAGGCAACCTTGAACAGGAAAATCAGCTGATTTACAAACAAGAAGACAGCTGTGTGAATCACGCTTGTGTTTGGGTTGAAAACCTCTCCTGTGCAACGTGCAACCAGAGCAGTCATAAGCTTGTTAGGAGGTCCTTGTGGCCCTATACCATCGCAACTCTGGTTTCACTTGGGTTCCCATTCATTCATCGGTGAAACCTGGGCCCACCTCCACTTGGATTTGTAGCGAGTGGCATTCCCTCCCAGCTGAGGGTGACAATCCCACATGCACCCTGTCAAATCCCACATACACTTGCCAGCTTCCTTGGCAATGTGCATTGCCTCACAGTTCACTGAATGCTGAGTAGCTGGACTTACTCCAGCATCCTCTGAAGTTGCAGAAGCTTCCTGTTAAAGCTGTGCTAAATCCATTAGCACTAGATTGTGTGACAGACTGGCCACCCTTCCCATGGCCGGGCGAACACAGAGGTAGCAAAACCAAGTGCAAGGGAGTTCAAGCGCCACATTAATGCAGCCACGCCATTCCTGGAGTGAAGGAACTCCCTGTATATCTCTTTATTCTGCCACATGGTTATAACTCAAGTGTTAATTAGTGTCCTCAGTGTGCTGTTTACAGCTGAGGCAGGTCTGAGCCCCTTCACTGTTGATTGTCCTGTCCCAACTCCAGGCATCCCCAACCCAACCCAGACTTTGAGTTAGCTAACATTGGCCATGGTCTCACTGAGGGGCTGAATATCCTCTTCCTGTTCCCACTTCTCAGACAAGGGGTCAGCTCAAGTACTTGTACCAATGAGTGTGAAAGAGTGTAGAGTAATGCACGTGCCTCTTTTTTATATAAGCTGATAAATGCTTAATGATGGGTCAATGGACTTAAAAAGAAACATTATAGCTGTCATCAGTTGTTTCTCCAGAATTCATGGATAGTGGACATGCTTTCATGGTCATTTTTAATCTGCTCCCATTAAAATTTTTAAATTTTATTTACAGCGTGGTAGCAGGCCCTTTCAGCCCAACGAGTCTGCACCGCCCAATTTAAAACCCAAATTAACCTACCCATACGTCTTTAGAATGTGGGAGGAAACTGGAGCACCCGGAGGAAACCCACGCAGACACGGGAGAACATACAAACTCCTTACAGATGGCGACGGGAATCGAACCCTGATCGCTAGCAAATTTTTTCCCTTCTATTAGAGAGCTCCTTCACTGGATCGTATCCAAATGCCCATCCAGTCTCTTACCTGACCATGCTGACAGTGATGGGGCTGGCTGAGAGACTTGTGGGCAGTGATGGCATTTGTATATATATGTGTGATTCAGTCAAAGTGAGTCACACTGCACAACAATGTTGCTCCTGAGGAATGATCGGATTTGGGATACTCCAGGACAGAAGTTATTCCGATTGGAATGTTGTTCTTTTAGTATCGTTTTCTTTAATTTTGGTTGGGTTGTCCAGATGTCTTTCAGATTCACATTCAGACTAGTTTACTGTCATATACACAAGGGTGCAATGAAATTCCTTGCTTGTGTGAAGCTCACAGGGTAACCAGTATAAATGGTAATAATAACTACATCAATAAATAGAGAGGTGAGCACAGAACAGCTTGGCTGGTTAGGATAGTCCATTACATTATGTGTATCTATGTAATGGATTCCAGTCTCCACTCTCAGTTTTTTCTAAGGCTGTACAGTGCTGTAGCTTTATGCAATTGACTCAATTGGATAATTGCACTGAGTTTATGCACTTAAGTAATATGTACCAATCCTCTTCCTGAATTGGAGCAGTGCTAAATTACCTGCCCTCCCCAAGGCAATAAGAGGTGTGAATTTTTTTTTAAAAAAGTACAGATGCTGGAAATCTGAAATAAAAACAAAAAATGCTAGAGACACTCAACAGGTCAGGCAGCATCCATGGAGAGAGAAACAGAGTTAACATTCCAGGTCCAGAACAGTTAGAATTGATGAAGGGTCCCAGACCTGAGACGTTAACTGTTTCTCTTTCCAGCATTCTCTGTTTTGGGGTGTGCTTCAGTTTAACGTTCCCCTAGCTTACGAAAGAGGAAATCAACCAAAGTCGCACACCGAATCTAACAGTCCTTACTGGAGGTTCACGTGCATGGGTGTTGAGTGAGGAGAGGGGTCTGCTGGCTTGTAATGCCCTGTGGTACTCCTAATGATTAAACACAAGGATATCTTAGGTATGGTTTTATATGTGTGTCTGTGCTTACGAAATAGTAACTGTGAAAGGAATCGAGTTCTGCACAGGAATGAAATTCATTAGAAAAGCTGTATTTATTAGTAATACTGTATCAGTCATTGTGTTGCAGGTAAGATGCAGTGTATATTCAGAGCTAACTCACTGTACAGCAAACAAGTTTACTTGGAAATTAGATTCTCTTTAAGACCAGAGGAAAGAAAAACTGTAGTAAGTTCTCCCAATGAAAGCAGGATAGTCACTCCAAAAACTTGTAATGAGTGGAGAATTATTACATATTATTTACATGTATCACACCAGCGTTAATACCAAGCCTGATTGACAGGGCTGTTATCCAATCATCACTCTGGCTATATCCTTGTCACTATATACAATCTTAAAAGAAACAGAAGCAATTGAGTACTTTGCTGTTTCTTTTCATAAAGGCAGTGGAAAAACCATCTGTTGCAGCCTACTGATGTGCCTTAACCCCTGCTCTGGCCTGTAATGTGCCTTAATTCCAATCTCTGACAAGCACAAGATGCTAATTAGGTTTTCCCACACATGCATCACTTGCAGCTGTACCGGCTCAGTGTAATTTAATTAGTGCTGATTCTGGACAGTGTTGTGATGTGGAATAGTGCCTGCTAAAACTGGCCCAAACGTACTGACGAGGGTCTATAGTTCTGATGTTGGATTTGCTTTGTCTCTCGATGCTGCGAAGCAGCTGAACCAGGAATTCAGAGTGTGGTTGGGAGAGCTGGGCAGAGAATTTTACTGCATACCATTAAGCAGGCTGATAATTTGGGATACCCAAAGGAATATTTGTGCCCGTCCCACTTGCAGCTTCCAAATGAGGAGCAGAAGGTCAGGTAACAATTGGCAAATAGTCTTTAAATGGAAATCGGTAATGTTGAAGTATCAAACAAAATGCTGGAGGAACTCAGCGGGTCAGGCAACATCTGTGGAGGGAAATGGACAAGTGACATTTCGGGTCGAGACCCTTCATCTGTACTGGATCCTTCATCTGGATAAAGGGTCTCCACCCGAAACATTGACCGTCCATTTCCCTCCACAGATGCTGCTCGACCCACTGAGTTCCTCCAGTAGTTTGTGTGTTGCTCCAGATTCCAGCATCTGCAGTCTCTTGTGTCTCCATTAATGTTGAAGTATGTTTTAGGATCAATATAATGCAAGAACACAAGAAAATAGGAGCAGGAGTAGGCCATTCGGCCCCTCAAACCTGTCCTGCCATTCAATATGATCATGGCTGATCTACCCCAGACCTCAATTCCTCCTCTATACCAGATACCCGTAGTCCTCAATTCCTGTGTCTTTCAAAAATGTATCTACCTCCGTCTTAAATACTCCTGATGACCTTGCTTGAAAGTGAGACACAAACCATGTAATGAAGTTCGGCCCTTTCCCTCCTCTATCAAGCCATACCTTTCTCTCCTTGCTGTTCCCTCAGATGCTGTAGGTACCACGGCTGCTGTTCCTCTTGAGCAAGTGCAGTATACTTACTGCATAGATAGGAAGCTTGAAATAGCAGCCCAGCTCCAAGTGAGCATGGAACTGAGTCACACAGAAGGGCTCAGTGGAAGGAGTTTTACTCTGCGACCTTGCACTGGGAATTCTAATGTTGATATTAAAGCTTTCTCCACTGCCAACATCCTTCACTCCAAACACCACAAAATTAACAGGAGGAAAAATTACTATTGACATTACAAACATTGCATAGAAATACTCATTTTGTGATTGAGAGATTTTTGAATAAATTTGGGTAAACAATTTCATTGCTGCATTAATTCAGAAGACCTGCTGTGTCTTCACACTGAAGGAGCTGTATTAGTATTCATGGTTGAAATGTAGAACTGTGAGTTTAACAGCTGCATACCTGCTAATATATTAATTTAGTTCCTGTCACTTTGTGAGACGGTATCTCCAGCAAGGTGGTACATTCTCTCCCTCCATTGCTGAATGTCTTGAATCACCAACGAGAAACATCCAAAGAAAGACATTGCAACTGGGGTTCTCTGTAGGTGTTTATTTTAACCTATTGACTGTAACGCATTGACTCCATTTATAAAATACAGCGCTGGATGAGGAGAGATGTAGAAATCGTGTTCTGAATTTAACCCTTCACATCCCTTTTTTTAAATTCTGAGTAAGTGGGACATAGTGCAGCACAGTAGCACAACTGGTAGAGCTGCTACCTCACGGCTCCAGCAAGCCCGGTTCAATCCTGACCTCGGGTGGAACTTGCGCGTTCTCCCAGTGACCGTGTGGGTTTCCCTGCAGGTGCTCCGGGTTTCCTCCCACATCACCAAAACCTGCAGGTCGGTAGGTTAATTGGCCACTGTAAATGAGTTTGGGTGAGTGGTCGTACTTGGAGGAAGTTGCTGAGAAGGTGGTGAGAATAAAATTGGTATCAGTATAGGATTTGTGTAAAGTCAAAGTCGAGTTCATTGTCACATGCACAAGTCCATGTGTGCACAGGTGCAATGAAAACCTTACTTGCAGCAGCATCACAGGCACATAGCATCAGACACACAACATTCACAAGTAAAATCATAGATTATACACAATTTTTGCAAGCAAATGGGTGCTCGATGGTCAGCTCAGATATGGTCAGCCGAAGAACCTATCTGTGCTGTATGACTCTCCAACTATGATAATAACCCTCACACATCATCTGCAAGTTTACTTAGATTCTAATAGCCTCAGAAAAATAGTCACCAAAAATTGACTTCCAAAAAAAAAAATTGAAGGAATTTCAAACAAGGCAGATGTGCTTGAAGAAATGGGTCAAAATAAATTATATTTAAACTGGTTTGATTGGAGCAGGGTCCCTAGCTTTGTAGTGTGTTTGCTCAGTGAGCTCTAAGCAGCCAACAATGCCCATTGCAGAGGGGATAGATGGATATACCTAAGGAACGAAAAGCTCATACAAAGTGCACGTGGTTTGTTCAAGAGCTTTTCACAGACTACCTCCCTTGAGCTTTCTGTAGATATTGCTACAAGCCACAGAACCAGGGAAAATTAATGGCACACAACGAGGCCACTTCCCCATTGCTTCTGTTCTAGCAGATAGGAAAAAATACAATTCTTAAAGGCGGTGACAGGCTTAAAGTAACAATGACCATTTGCCACCAATATTATACACTCTGCACTGCATCCACCGTTAAAACAAGGCATCAACTGGTTTAACAGAATTGCAAATTTAACTGAGTCACTGGTTTACACACTCAGTGATCATTGTAATGGTCCTGGTTTTACTTGTGTTGAAGTTCAAGATTTGTGAAGTATTGTTGGAGTATGATCCATCCTCAGACTTCATGCTAACACCTTGACTCTTGCTTAAAAAGCATCAAAAAATGGCTGGAAATGGGACCTGTTTACACATAAAGACTTTTTTGCACATTTTAGATCATGCTAACAGTCACTTCTGGGTTGCTTAGGTATCATTGGTAAATTAGCTAGGGCACTTAGATGTGCAGTTCAGCTTAGTGCATTTGTTTGGAATCAGGTCCACAGTTAATGGCATCATTTGGCGTGCTGTGGCTATTTCTTTGTTTACTGGTAGGAATTGGCTGCTATAGGTGCAACCTACGACCTGCGTCTTTCATTCACAGCAAAACAAAGAGCAAACCCTGCAAGAGACATGAATTAAGAGGGACATGATGTGTTGGCCACAGCCTCTGCCAGACTCATTTTTCTGTTTGTCTGCAAGTATCACTGACAAAGACTGCAACATCTTCGTATAATGCACCCTAGTGAAAAATCACTGGTCCCTTGATGAATCTGTACTCAGAGTTCCTTAAGGTCACTCATGGCATGAGGATCTATTGAGTCAGCTCATCATGAAGGACACACAGGAGAGGCTGTACCCCCATCTACCCCATCAACACCCCCTTCACCCCCACTCCCCACCCTATCCTTCTGCATTTTTGGAAATCTCTCTCTCAAAGGGTGACGGAAACAGAGTTTTTGACCATCTATAAAGCAGAGATAGATATTTGATAAGCAAACGGGGTGAACTGCTGTTGTGGGCAGCAGAGCTGAGGTAACATTCAGATCACAATCTTATTAAATGACGGAGCAGGGTTGAGGGACAAGTGCCCTCCTCCTGCTCCTAATTGGTATGGTTGAATGCTTGTATATTAGGAGGAATGTTGTGACCAGCATTTCATGGCAAAGTTTGCACAGCCTTTCAACCTTCCGGAACTAGTTTCTTCAACGCCTTCTTTACCATACTAGCCGTTCTTTCCACTTCCCCACTGAACCTGGGACATTAGGAGGTGTTTCTATCCATTGCTCTCCATGCATCTTTCACAAGTGATCTAAACTGTGGACCATTATGTAACGCAACACCTTCACAAAGCCTACTTCCATCTCCCATTTCTTCTAGGATTAGTTGTAAAGGGGCGCTTGATGGTCGACACAGGCAGGGTTTGTCGAAGGGCCTGTTCCAGTGCTGTGTGAGTCTGTGACTCGATGGAGATCTGAATGGAGGCAAGTAAAACAGAGTAAGCTTCACAACAAACACCACAAAGAGAAAAGGTTCAGTGGTGAAGTGATAGGCCAGGCCAACAGACAAATCCTCAAGATGCTGCCTTCATGTTCATCGTACCCAAGCTGAGGGATTTACCAATGAATAGCAAGTGGGACTAATGCCTGGAAGTCCTCAATCAAATTCCCTTGTCATTGTCCTGCCTCACTCTTGAAAATAATTGAATTTTCATTTGAATAACATTGAAAAAAGAACAATATTATGCAATTGCATTTCTAGGTAGATACATTTTTAACAATACTGAAACTAGCTTGAGTTCATTTTGAGGAGAAGCTGGGGTGGACGGATTAAAGAGGGAATAACACAAGGGCCAGTGTGGTTCATCACTCCTTGCCCTGGTAATGGGAGTGAAAGAATGAGCATAGTAAGGGGGAGCAGAGGGTGTTTAGAGGAGGCATAAAGTTCACAGGGCAAGATGGAAGCCTGGTGATGACATCAGGCTATCGATGGGCTGCAGATGTGGGCGGAGAAGTGGCAGATGGAGTTTAATCCAGGCAAGTGTAGGGTGTTGCACTTTGGGAACTCAAATGTAAGGAGAACATACACAGTAAATGGCAGGACCCTGAAGAGCATTGATGTACGGAGGGATCTTGGGGTCCAAGTCCATATAAGGTGACCACACAAGTAGATAGGGTAGTAAACAAGGCATACGGCATGCTTGCCTTCATTATCCGGGCATTGAGTATAAGAATAAGGACTTCATGTAGCAGCTGGATAAAACTTTGGTTAGGCCACATTCGGAGCATTGTGTGCAGTTCTGGTTGTCCTGTTACAGGAGGGGTGTGGAGACTTTGGAGAGAGTGCAGAGGAGGTTCACCAGGATGCTGCCTCAATAAGAGAGTATTAGCTATGAGAGGTTGGGCAAACTTGGATTGTTTTCTCTGGAGTGTCAGAGGCTGAGGGGAGACCTGATAGAAGTTTATAAAATTATGAGAGGTATAGGTAGGGTAGATAATCAGCGTCCCTTTCCCAGGGTACAAATGTCAAATACTAGAGGACACAGCTTTAAGGTGAAAGGGCAAAAGTTTAAGGGAGATGTACAGGGTTTTTTTTCACTCTGAGTGTGGTAGGTACCTGGAACGGGCTGCCAGGGGTGGTGGGGAGAAGCAGATACGATAGTAGCGTTTAAGAGGCATATAGACAGATACATGAACATGGAGGGAATAGAGGGATATGGATCATGTGCAGTCAGATAGGATATGTTTCATTGGCATCATGGTCAGCACAGACTCTGTGGGCCGAAGGGCCTGTTCCTGTGCTGTACTGTTCTATGTTCTACGTTCCTCTTGCTTCCAACATTATTCTCCAATCATGTTTCCTCCCTCAATACACTCTTTAATATAGTGCAGACTATCCCACCCAGAGAATGTCTGAAAATATTTGATGTTGGGATAAAATTGACCAAGTCTGCAATGTTTTTTCTTAAAAGCTAGTTCAGCAAAATGTGCAGGATACAAACCAAATTATTGTTCATTCTTTTCACCTCAGGAGGCAGTTGAGTGAACTGACAGACTGGACACCTCACAGGGAGCTTTTAACTTCACACAGAGGGTAAGTAAGGTTTAATTGAGTAGAAATCTAGTAGATTTGTAAAGAATGATCTGACATTTTATACACCAGAGGCTTCACAAATACTGCTATTCACAACTTTCAAAGCATTGATTGTGAAAGCCTTTATGAGACTTCACTGCTTGTAGCAACTTCCCAACCTCTGCAATTGTACTTTAATAGAAACATATTGCAGGTATATACTCCAGAGAATTATATTTAGTATTTTGAGCAACTTATTTCTTTATAGGTAATTCTGAAAAGCCTGCATAAATTACGATATTCAAGTTTAAATGTGTCTTTGTTATGTCTTTGATCATTCTGGTTTCAATCTCATCCAATGTAATTAGAAATGGAAAAGGTAGCCATTTCGGAATTACTGCTTTCTAAACATTTTCAAAGATGACTGAATACAAGTCCCTGACTTGATTTTAGCTACATTCCAATTTGTCATCTCCTGTATTAAAACGGTATGGCCCGTGACAAGTTATAATTATAGTCCTGATCCAGCTATTGTTACAGCTTCTCACTGAACAAGTCATAGTTTGACTTAATTGAGTTCATTGTAAAACCAAACAAATCACAAAGAATTATGGCTCTTCTGTGCTTAGAGGTTCAAAGAAATGTGTACGTTAATGGGAAGGAATGCGGAATTTATTGCATAGACTTTATGTGGATGTCATTGCAAGGTTTAACAGCTAAGGTACCTGCCTTTAGTTTTAGTGCTCTTGGTGAGTGGGGAATGAAACATCTTTCACCTGCTGCTATGTATTGATATCTGATACTCCAGTTCAGTACAATTAGATGCAAGGTACAGTGTAATCATGACGATTTGCATTTTATGTAACATCTTTAAAGTAACCCAGTGCCCTTCACAGCGGAGTGATCTGAGCACAGGGGAGTGATCTGACAAAACTAGGAAGTTTAGGGTGGGTGACTCCAGAATTAATCAAACACATAAGGCTGGAAGGTAAATGCAAACAGCTGGGGACATGCATGATACATATGAATTAAGAGGGTAGGCCACTCAGCCCCTCAAACTGCTGCCACCCCTGACTGATCTGACTGTAATCTCGACTCCACATTCCAAGCTATCCTCAGTAACCTCTCACCTCCTTGCTTATTGACCCCCACCTCAAAATATTCAAAGGCTCTGCTTCCACGGCCCCTTGGGGAAGAGACTTCCAAAGACCCTGAGAAAGATTTTCTCCTAGTATCTGTCGTAAAAGGACAACACCAATGAACCCTGGTTCTAGATTTTACAAGCAGAAAACATCCGGACACACATCAGTGTGCAGCCCCAGGACGGCATGGTCTTCCTTCGACCTGAAGGGACTGTGAAACAAGTAAGTAGTCACCCCAATTCTTGGCACTCTCCTCCCTCAATAAAATTAACTGTACGCCCAATAACACCTTATCTTCAGGATGGTCCCACTGCCCCTCCAAGAGGCGCCCATCATCCTACGATTCATCCCACGATGCCTCCCACCAGCCAATCTTCCCACCTTCAATCCACCTTCTTCGCTTCTGATTGGTCTAGTGTGTGTGTGTCTCTCTCCATATTCCCCACTCCCCCAAACAATAGTGCTGTCTTCCTCTCTCTCCTTCAACCCCCACTTCATGCCCCAACAATGCAGCAGTGACAGTAAGTCCCAATGCCCCTCAACCCAATCCCCACAAAAACACAGTGCTGGTGAGTCCTTATCCCTCCCTCATCTCACCACACAATGAGTGCAGTGACTTTTGATCCATCCCACTCCCCTACCCCCACCATATCAAAGGCTTGATTGGCCAACATTTGCCTCTGGAAAGGACCAGCACCTAAAGGTCACAGATTTTAACCTGATTACTGTTTGGGCTGCATATCATTTCTAAGTTGTAAATACAGTCTAATGAGAAGCTTCACTAGGAGCATCTAATAGGAGCAGAGAGAGGTTGGGAGTTATGTAAAGTTGCGGTAACTATAGGGCAGTGATAGTAAGGGTATTCAATTTCTGAAGTATAAACTGGTATTGAAATAATATAAGATATCTTTATTAGTCACATGTACATCAAAACACACAGTGAAATGCATCTTTTGCATAGAGTGTTCTGGGGGGTAGCCCGCAAGTGTCACCACGCTTCCGGCACCAACATAGCATGCCCACAACTTCCTAACCCGCACGTCTTTGGAATGTGGGAGGAAACCGGAGCACCTGGAGGAAACCCACGTAGACACGGGGGGAACGTACAAACTCCTTACAGACAGTGGCCGGAATTAAACCCGGGTCGCTGGTGCTGTAACAGCGTTATGCTAGGGGTGGCAGGGAAATTTTCAATGTAAGTACAAGATAACTTCTTTGACAAGCATTTCCTATCCAATTAAAAAGGAAGCAAGGCTAGATCTACTACTGGAGAATGAAGTTGTCGTAAGGATTCTTAGTCTAGGAGTATTGGGGAACAGTGACCATAATATTATCATGTTTTGAATTATTTGTTGAAACGTAAGAGACACCAAAGTGTGTAAAGAAGTTAACCGAAGGAAGGTTAATTTCAGTGAGTTGAAAATGGATCTGGTGGAAGTGGGCTGAAATCAAAAATTTGTAGGTTAAACTGAAATTGACCAATAGGAGTTCTTTTAAGTTTTGGAGCAGAGCAAACATAGTTCGGTTCTCTATTCTCTAAAAATATGCATCCAAAGGTAAAATTCCCTGAGAAAGTGAAGAGATAGAGGTGAAAATGTTACAAGGAACCTTGTGAGACCATAAGACCATAGGATACGAGAGCAGAATTAGGCCATTGAGTTTGCTCCACCATTCAATCATGGTTGATTTTTTTCTTTCAGCCCCATTCTCCTGCCTTCTCCCTGTAATCCTTAACCCCCTTACGAATCAAGAACCCATCAATCTCTGCCTTAAATATACCCAATGACTTGGCCTCCACAGCCCTCTGTGGCAACGAATTCCGCAGATTCACCACAATCTAGCTGAAGAAATTCCTCCTCATCTCGGTTTTAAAGGGACATCTCTTTATTCCGACGCTGTGCCCTTGGGTTCTAGACTCTCCCACTATTGGAAACATCCGGTCCATGTCCACTCTATCCAGGCCTTTCAGTATCAATAAGACCCCCCCCTCATCCTTCTGAACTCCATTGTGTACAAGCCCAGAGACATCAAATGGTTCTCTTTCTTTCTTTTTCAATCTTTTTATTAGTTTTCAAATTAATACAGATTAATATATAACATCAATGCTCGTACATGTAATACAAAGAGATCAGGAGAACAATCATGGCATGGATAATCATAAAGAACAATAAAATATAAAAAATCTGTAAATCCAACGATCTCTTAGTAAATTAATATAATATAAAAGAAAGGAAAGAAAAAGATTTATTATATAAATATAAAAGAAAGAAAAAAATCCCCAAGTCAATAAGAAAAATTATAAACAATATATCAAACCAAACTAAGCTAAACAAAAAAAAAATTCAAAAAAAAAACAAACAGAAAAAAAACTGGTCTAAAGTTTCTCAGTAGAAACAGAGCAATATTATGTCAAACCATAGAACCATAGAACCATACAGCACAAAACAGGCCCTTCGGCCCACCATGTTGTGCCGTCCATCAGACCACCCTCACACTACTTAACCCCTTCCTCCCGCATATCCCTCTATCTCACATTCCTCCATATGCCTATCCAACAAGCTCTTGAACCTGTTCAATGTATCTGCCTCCACCACCACCCCAGGCAGTGCATTCCATGCACCAACCACTCTCTGGGTGAAAATCCTCCCTCTGACATCTCGCCTGAACCTCCCACCCATAACCTTAAAGCCATGACCTCTCGTCTTGAGCACTGGTGCCCTGGGAAGGAGGCGCTGACTGTCTACTCTATCTATTCCTCTCAATATTTTATATACCTCTATCATGTCTCCTCTCATCCTCCTCCTTTCCAGTGAATAAAGCCCTAGCACCTTAAGCCTCTCCTCATATTCAATACTCTCCAATCCAGGCAGCATCCTGGTAAATCTCCTCTGCACCCTCTCCAATGCCTCCACATCCTTCCTATAATGAGGCAACCAGAACCGAACACAGTACTCTAAGTGTGGCCTAACTAGAGTTTTGTAAAGCTGCATCATCACCTCGCGGCTCTTAAACTCAATCCTGCGATTTATGAAAGCCAACATCCCATTGGCCTTCTTAACTGCTCTTTCCACGTGTGAGGCAACTTTCAATGAACTGTGAATGTGAACCCCCAGATCCCTCTGCTCCTCCACACTGCCAAGTACCTTGCCATTCACCCAGTACTCTGCCCTGGAGTTTGTCCTTCCAAAGTGTACCACCTCACACTTCTCCGGATTGAACTCCATCTGCCACTTGTCAGCCCAGCTCTGCATCCTATCAATATCCCTCTGTAAGCTCCGACAGCCCTCCACACTATCCACAACACCACCTATCTTAGTGTCGTCTGCAAACTTACTAACCCAGCCCTCCACCCCCTCATCTAAGTCATTTATAAATATCACAAAAAGTAGAGGTCCCAGAACCGATCCCTGCGGGACACCACTAGTCACTGCCTTCCAATCCGAGGGCACTCCTTCCACCACAACCCTCTGCTTTCTACATGCAAGCCAATTCCTAATCCACACAGCCAAGCTTCCTTGGATCCCTTGGCCTCTGACCTTCTGAAGAAGCCTACCATGAGGAACCTTATCAAATGCCTTACTAAAATCCATGTAAACCACATCCACCGCACTACCCTCATCAATCTTCCTGGTCACCTCCTCAAAGAACTCTATCAGGCTTGTGAGGCAAGATCTTCCCTTCACAAAGCCATGCTGGCTGTCCCTAATCAGTCCATGATTCTCAAGGTGTTCATAAATCCTATCCCTTAGAATCCTTTCTAACAGCTTACCCACCACAGACGTGAGACTCACCTGTCTATAATTCCCTGGCCTATCCCTATTACCTTTTTTGAACAAGGGGACAACATTCACAACCCTCCAATCCTCCGGCACCACCCCTGTAGACAATGAGGACTCAAAGATCCTTACCAGCGGTTCAGCAATCTCCTCCCTAGCCTCTTGAAGCAGCCTGGGGAAAATCCCGTCAGGCCCCGGAGATTTATCTGTCTTAATATTATTTAACAACTTCAACACATCCTCTCTCTTGATATCAACAACCTCGAGAACATTACCCTTACCAGCACTCCCTTCCGCATCATCAAGACCTCTCTCCCTGGTGAATACCGAAGAGAAGTACTCATTCAGAACTTCTCCCACTTCTGCCGCCTTCAGGCAAATTCTCCCACCTTTGTCCTTAATCGGACCTACCTTCACCCTAGCCATCCTCCTACCCTTCAGGTACTTGAAAAAGGCCTTTGGATTTTCCTTAACCCTACTAGCCAAAGCCTTTTCATGTCCCCTTCTAGCTCTCCTCAGCCCTTTCTTAAGTTCTTCCTTGCTACCCTATATTCCTCACAGGCCCTGTCTGAACCTTGCTGCTTATACCTCACGTATGTTACCTTCTTCTCCCTAACAAGTCGTTCCATCGTCAACTCCGTTCCTCTAAGTTGAAAGATTATTACAAGGGGATCTATATCATGTGAAAATATTGAATAAATGGACTCCAAATATCTTCAAATTTAAGCGAAGGATCAACAGTACCATTCCTAATTTTTTCCAAGTTTAAACTTGGATATAATTTGAGAGAACCATTGAAAAGTAGTCAGGGGTATTGGATCCTTCCATTTAAGCAAAATGGATTGTTTGGCCATTAATGTAACAAAGGCAATCATATGGTTAGCGGAGGCAGATAGATGGCCAGACTCTCTCCTTGGTAATCCAAAAATTGCAGTGATAGGGTGAGGTTGTAAATCAATCTTCAATACATTTGAAATAATGTTAAAAATATCTTTCCAATATTTTTCTAAAAGAGGACAGGACCAAAACATATGTGTCAAAGAAGCCACATTCGATTTACATGTGTCACATATAGGATTTATATGTTGATAAAAACGAGCTAGCTTATTTTTTGACGTATGGGTCCTGTGAACTACCTTAAACTGTATCAAAGAATGTCTGGCACACATTGAAGATGTATTAACTAAATGAAGAATTTTCTTCCAAGTCTCTGTAGGCAAAGATGTCTGGAGTTCATCTTCCCATTCATTCTTAATTTTGTCCAGTGGTTCTGGACATATTTTCATAATTAGATCATAGATTATTGCTATCAGGCCCTTCTGACAAGGATTAAAACCTAAAATTTTTCCATAATTTCAGTTTTGTAAGGTGTCGGAAAAGAGGGTATAGTAGCTTTTAAAAAATTTCTAATATGCAAATATCGAAAAAAGTGTGATCTAGGCAAATTGTATTTGTTAGACAATTGTTCAAAAGATGAAAAACAGTTATCAATGAATAAATCACGAAAACATACTATTCCCTTCCTTCTCCATATGGAAAAAGCTGAGTCAACTCTGGATGGATGAAAGAAAAAATTAGATTGAATGGGACTTGATAGATTAAATTTATTCAATCCAAAAAATTTACAAAATTGAAACCATATTCGTATTGTATGTTTAACAATTGGGTTAGTTGTATGTTTACTTAATTTGGTAAGTGCAGAAGGGAGTGAAGCTCCTAAAATAGAAACTAATGGAAATTCAAGTACTGATTGGGACTCAAGGTGTACCCATTTGGGGCGTTGAATTACATCTGAATCTTGTATCCAAAAAAATTAAATATCTAATATTGATTGCCCAATAATATAATCTAAAGTTAGGCAAGGACATACCACCATTCTTTTTTAGTTTTTGTAAATATTTCTTACTTAACCTTGGGTTTTTATTCTGCCAAATATATGAAAGAATTTTAGAATTAATAGTGCCAAAAAAAGATTTCGGGACAAAAGTTGGAATCGCTTGAAATAAATATAAACATTTTGGTAAAATATTCATCTTAACCACATTAATTCGGCCTACCAATGATAAAGGCAATGTGGACCATTTAGTAAATAGTTGTTTAACATGGTCAATTAAAGGCAGTAGATTAGCTTCAAATAAGTCCTTATGTCTCTTGGTAATTTTAACACCTAAATACATAAAATAGTCAGTTACCAATCTAAAAGGTAATTGCCTATAAATCGGGGTTTGCATATTTAATGGAAAAGTTTCTCATATGTTACACCTTTTATTCCTGGGATCATTCTCCTCTGGACCTCTCCAGGTACAGCACATCCTTAGGTACAGAGCCCAAAATTGCTCACAGAGTTGCAGATGCGGTCTGACCAAGTCCTTATAAAGCCTCAGTAGTACATCCTTGTTGTAAGGAAGCTTATGAGAATGTAAGGTCAATAACAGAATTGAGAAACAAAACAAATACAGGAAGTGAGGCGGCCAAAACGTCACAAGATATTAATCATGCAATTTAGAAGCTACCTCAGAACCGCACCTGATCCCTGCTGGGATTTGCCTGCCCTGCATGCAGCCATCAGTTGTTAGGCAAGTATGACATGCAAACCCTTTATTAAAGATGGTTCCCGTTGGGGAGTGCAGACACACCCAGGAGCCCATTTCAGAATGCCAAGTGCTTAGGTAGAGAGCAGGATCAGCACAGCCAAAGTTTGCCATTCAGAGTGCACAAATGCAAGGATGTTCAGCCAAAGGGTTAGGCCTGAACTGGAGTGTACACTTCTGGGCTTCACACTTCAGCAAGGGTTTGCGAATGCTTGGGACAGGGTGTTGAAGAAACTTGCTGGCACACCACCGGGATTGAGGGATTGGTCATGTGTGGCTGCCACAGAAGTTGGGATCATTCTCCTTAGAGCAGTGAAGGTTAAGAGGAATGTTTTAAAATCAGAAATTGTTTCAATAAAATAAATATAGAAACATTGTTTTCAGTATAGAAGGGTCATAATCACTGGAGACATTCAAAGTGAGAACTAGAAGCAATTTGGGATTTATTTTTAAGTATTGAGTTTTTGTAAACAGGAATGCACTGCCTGACTTTCAAAAAGATATTCAAAGGGACTTTTCCTAAAGGACACATTGACAGTAAATTGGAGATTGTGATGTTGGATAGCTCTTTTAAGAAGTGCAATGAGCAGATTAGCATCGTGTGTTGCTGCATCATTTTATGATTCAGTGATTATCATATCATTATGACAAATCTTGCACATTATATTCCTAACCACAAAACTTTCTATTATTTCTATTATTAAATTATTCTATTATTAAAACCTGCTCATTGTGGTAAATGCTGCTCAATCTGTGGTTATCAAAACTTCATTGTGGATTACAAAACACTCATTTTTATAACATTCTAAGCTTTTTTGCTCTGATGTCTGAAGTCTCCCCCTTCAATTTCATTTTAATATCATTACGTGGCAAATTATCCTCATGTTGAGAGTTCCTATAGTCTGCTGCGGTTATCTTTACAGGCCATGAGCTGTTTCCTGCAGCATCGCTGAGCAGAACCTGTTCTTATCTTCTGACAAGTGTACAGCTGCAGGAAAGATTAGATTTTATAATCCAAGGAGATGGAAATGTAGTGATAATAGCAGCTGTAAAGTCACGTCACCATTCGTGCTGATAGATAAGTTTTGCTTCATATGTCCAGCAAGTGATGCCTCAGATAAACTGATAAATTTTTGTAGGTGACCAGATTTTAATTAGAAGCTAGGAAGTTGAGGACTGCGTCACACTGTGAGGAAGAGGACTCCTTGAGTCGTTGGCTTTTGCTGTTGGAGCCACATTTTTAGGAATTGTGATTCCAAACCCATTACCTCTACCAGCTAGGAGGACAAGGGCAGCAAAAGGACTGGGAACACCACCCCCTGGGAGTTGCCCTCCAAGCCACACACCATCCTGATTTGGAAATATAATCGCCGTTCCTTCAACGTCGCTGGGTCAAAGTCCTGGAACTCCCTCCCTAACAACAGAGTGGGTACACCCACACCTCAAGGACTGCAGTGGTTCAAGAAGGCAGCTCACCGCCACCTCCTCAAGGGCAACTAGGGTAAAAGCCCACGTCCCTTGAAAGAATAAAAAAAAGCCTTTCTGCATTTAGGATTGCCCAGAGTCTGTTAATACAATTAAGTACTTCTTGGAACACAGTCACTGCAGTTATTACCTGTAACGCAGGTCATACAGCTGCTAATTTCTGCACAGCTGGGTCTCGCAAACAGTACTCTGGCAATGACCAGGTTATAGTTTTTAAAAGTGACGTTAGTCGGTTGGAGGCATACAGGAGTGAGATAGGTCGGCTGAATAAGTGGTGTTGCAACAACAACCTCACAATCAACGCCAGTAAGACCAAGGAATTGATTGTGGACTTCAGGAAGGGGAAGTCGGGAGAACACACACCGGTCTTCATTGAGGTGTCAGCGGTGGAAAGGGTGAGCAGCTTCAAGTTCCTGGGAGGCAGCATTTCAGAGGATCTACCTTGGGCCCCACACATTGATGCAATCATGAAGAAGGCACGCCAGTGGCTCTACTTTGTTTGGAGTTTGGGGAGATTTGGTGTGTCACCAAAGACCCTTGCAAGTGTATGGTGGAGAGCATTCTGACTGGTTGCATCACCACCTGGTATGAAGGCTCTGATGCACAGAATTGCAAGAGGCTGCAGAGGGTTATAGACTCAACCAGCTCAATCACGGGTACAATGCTCCCTGCCATTGAGGACATCTTCGAGAGGCGGTGCCTCAAGAAGGCGGCATCTATCACTAAGGACCCTCACCATCTGGGGCATGCCCTCTTCTCTTTACTACCATTGGGGAGGACGTACAGGAGCCTGAAGACACACACTCATTGATTCAAAAACAGCTTCTTCCCCTCCCCATCAGATTTCTGAACGGTCCATGAACCCATGAACACTGCCTCGTTATTCCTTTTCTCTGCACTGTTTATTTACCTTTGTAATTTATAGTAATATTATGTCTTTGCACCATACTGCTGCTTGTAAAACAACAAATTTAATGTCATATAAGTCAGTGATAATAAATCTGATTCTGATTGAGGAAGAAACATTGGCCTGGACACAAGAGAACTCAATGGTTCTTCTTTGAATATGGCATGGGATCTGTTTGAGAGGGGCAGGATATTTGAATCAATTTCTTGCCCTAAAACTGGCCCCTTTCATCATAACTGATTCAAGAACGTTCAGAAGCCACTTGTAAGCTTTCTGGGCCAACCATTAAGATTCGTAACTTGTCCAGTTCCCCCAAATCCCAGTGTCTTCAGGTTGACTGTAACGACACTCTCTTGGCTAGTTTTGGCCTGAGCCTCTTTTTGTTTCCAGAATTGCATATCTCATAAGAAGATAAAAAACAGAAATTGGAGTAGATCATTCCGAACCTCATGCAGCTCCACCATTCAACATGTCTGATATTATACCTCAGGGCTGGTATTTAAAAGGAAAAAGAAGGATATGGGGAAGCAAATAGTATAAAACTATTGATAAGAACAGATGTTAGGGAGTTTGGACATAACAAGTGGTAGAAAATCCTGGTCGGAGGAGTTCATAGACATCCTGGCTTCAATAGTCGGCCTGGATTTACCATTCTTAGTTTTATTTTAGTGAAAGGCGGCTGCAGAGATAACCAATGAATTGGTTTTGATCTTCCAAAATTCCTTAGATTGTATGACTGTTTGAAAGTCACGAAATATAACCCTTGCTATTTCGGTGAAGAGGAAACTGGGCATTGAAGGGCAATTTATCTGTTGCTGAAGGGAAAATGCTAGAATCTGTTCTAAAGAATATGGTATTGGGGAACTTGGAAAACATGACATGCCCCTATGATTGTTTAGTGAAAGCTAACACTGATTAGTTAAGATTGTGTCCACTTAATAGAGTATGTTGATACAGTAACAGCGAGAGTCAATGAAGGTAATAAGATTGAGGTGGTATGCATGGACTAACAAACGGTACCACATAATAGATGTATCACTAAGATTGAAGCCCAAAGAATAAAAGGGGTCGTAGCAGCATGGGTAGAGAATTGGCTAACAAGAAACAAATTGGAATGAAAGGCTGTTTTTCACCTTGGAGGGAGTGCACAGCAGCATTCCCCAGGAATCAGAACTAGGACCACTGTTTTCCTTCGTATGCATTAATGATTTGGAAGTGGTTGAGAAACGTGAAGTTACATCTTGGCAGGAAGAATGAAACGGATTGAGAAAGTGGTTAACAATACAGATAGATTCATGGGCTTTGTAAACAGACAGTGAGAAGCATGTCAGGGAAGTCATGGTGTGCCTTTGTAAAACATTGGCTTGGCCACAACTGGAGTACTGTGTCCAAGTTCTGGGAGTCACACTTTAGGAAAGATGTAAAGGGTGTAGAGATGGTGTAGGAGAAATTTACTAACATGATTCCAGTTAAGTGGATAAACTGGAGAAGTTGTGGCTATTCTCCATGGAACAGGGGAGGTTGTGAGGGGTTCTGATAGTGGTATTTAAAGTCATAAAGGTTGTAGGTATAGATGGAAAGAAACTGTTCTCATTGGTTGAAAGGTCAAAAACTGCAGGATAGAAAGAAGGTGACTGGCAAAAAAATCAAAGCAACGTGAGGAATTTTTTAACATAGTAATTAGTTAGGATCTGCAATGCACTGCCAAGGGTTGTAGGAGATGCAGGTTCAATTGTAACATTAATGAGGGAGCTGGATAAGTATGTGAAAGGAAACCAGTTGCAAGTGGGAGAGGGACTAGCTGGATTGACCTTACGTACAGGTTTGATGGGTGAACCATTCTGTGCCGTAACAATCCTGTGATTCTATTTATAATCCATATTGATTTCTTAGATGAGGGACTGAATGTGATATATCCAGTTTTGCTGGATACAAGACAAAGCAGAAAACAAGCTGTGAGGAGCAATTAAAGGGGCTGCACTATACACTGATTGGGTAAGAAGGTGCCACATAGAATAATATGAAGAGCAATGTGGAATTATGTGCTGATGTATGAAGGATAGAAGAGCAGAAGATTTGTTCATTTATACAGCACGGTAACAGGCCCTTCCGGCCCAATGAGCCCGCGCCGCCCAATTACACCTACATTAACCTACTAACCCGTACGTCTTGGAATGTGGGAGGAAACCAGAACACCCACAGGAATCCCACGCAGTCACAGGGAGAACGTACAAACTCCTCACAGACAGCAGCAGGAATTGAACCCGGGTCGCTGGCGCTGTAATAGTGTAATACTGCTACACTACCGTGCTGCCCGCAGTATCCTTTCTATAGAAGGATGGGAGACTAGTAATTGATGGTACTTTGAGGGATTTGGGCATTCTTTCACATGAATTAAGAAATTATGAAAGCAAATGGTATGTTAGTTTTATTGCCAAGGACTTCACTAGACTTGATGCAATTATACAGGGCTTATACAGAGCACATTTTTGGCTTCCCTCTAAAGATCTTGCAGGGCTTGTCAGGATGGATGCTGGATGGTGTTTTCCTTGGCTGGAGAGTCGAGAACTGGTGGTCAGGGTCTCAGTTTGAGGCATCGGCCTTTTGGGACCAAGGCCACAATGATAGAATGGGTTTGTTGCGACTAGTTGTCTACACTCAGGCATGGGACAACAGACATTGATGAAACTGAACTCCATGAAGGACTTTACCCCTTCAGCAGAGAGAAGAGGAAAGGAGTGACAAAAGCTGGTTAGAAAGGGGCCATGCAAAAGGTCTTGCCAGATTCACGAATGTAACAAATTACTCTACAAGTATGAACGTTATTACAATTTAAATTATGTTTTGACTGCTTCTATTGAATGAACATGATTAAATTCTTTTCTCTGCTTCAGTTCAGGTCAAGGACAACATTTCATTATTAAAATAAATAATTTACTCTTTAAGGAAAGGAAAACTGGAAGCTTTGGTTTGCATCATAAATCACTGGATGGCTTTACCTACATACCTTTTAAATCTCCATAGTTTTATCTGATGCCCATATCTTAATAAGTAACAGTGTAATGTCCTATAGTAATGGGCCAAGCCTTTGATCAGTCAGCCTAACAAAGCCAGGGCAAGCACTGACGTAGAATAACTTGTCAGTTGATTGGAACATGTAGCCTAGGCAGGCACTCTCAACACAGTGCAGAATGGGAGCTACACTGAAGGTGTCCTCTTTCAGATACGTTTTTCAACCTGTTTGCAACTTCGGGTGATCGTTGAAGATTCCATGGCATTAAAAGGTCAGGATTGCGATCCAGTCCTCCCGAACAACATTCATCTCAGCCAAAAGTGTTGAAACAGGTTACCTGTTCTTTTATTTTGTTTCTGTTTGTGAAAACCTATCTTGCACAAAACATTGGTTGTGTTTCCAACATTTACCTTAGCAATTATGCTTCAAAAGTACTTAGGGATCACTTTGAGACATCCTAAAATAGCAAACATTCTCTCTTTAGTAATAAGCAAGATGCTGGAGGAACTCGGCAGGTCAGGCAGCATCTGTGGAGGGAAATGGACAGTCGATGTGTTGGGTCAAGAGCCTTCATCAGTCCAGATGAAGGATCCTGACCCAAAATGTTGACTGTTGATTTCTCTCCACAGATGCTGTCTGATCTGCTGAGTTCCTTCAGCATTTTGTTTGTTGCTCCAGATTCCAGCATCTGCAGTTTATTCTGTCTCCGTTTTCATTGTTTCTTTCTCAGAGTTCCTGAGTTTCTTGGAGAAGAATCCTGCTGGCCACATTTGGCTTCACTGTGTCTGCCAACTGGCCAAACTGCTGCATGTTTTAGTTAATCTGCATATTTGGACATGGGCAGAGAACAGAATACTCACTGAATGGGTGAAGAGGTTTTCAGGGCTAGTTCAGGAGTGGAGCACTGGTAGCATCAATGAAATAGCAAGGTGGCGTTCAGTGGGTTCATGTGTAATTAACGATCAGCCTCAGCGCCTAGGTGATATGTAGATATCTGACGTGCAAAATTCCAGCACTTACAATTCATTGTGTATGTACATCTTTTGATCAATAATTTTAGGGGACCGTGAATTTTCCTTTGTTCGGTAGTGGTTTCAGTCTCCCTGATGTTGTGCAAGAGCTTAATGCAGCTGTGTAAAAGCAGATGTTGTGGCAGCAGAGATATGCCTTTCGACCCAGTTCATTTTATAATTAGAGATACCAATCTTGGCCATCTTCCTAATACGCTATCTTGCTGTCTTTTAAATTGATCAAGTACTCTGGACTCAGTCAACCTTCCTGTCTGTCTAATCATCGCCATCCACTCATCCTGAAACAACTCGTTTCACTCTCCCATCATTAAAGTAAAAATAAAGTCAAAGCAGTAGGAGTGTTTCAAGTGCTACCAGATATTGCTTTCTCACTGCTCTCGCTGGATGAGATTCTCCAATTCTAGATAATTGGTAATTGGTTTATTATTGTCCCGTGCACTGAGGTACAGTGAAAAACTCTGTTTTGCATGCCATCCATGCAGGTAATTTTATCACATTGGTATATTGAGGTAGTACAAGGGAAAACAATACAGAATGCAGAATAAAGTGTCACAGCTACAGAGGAAGTGCAGTACAGGTAGACAATAAGGTGCAAGGCCACGCGAGGTAGATTGTGAGGTCAAAATTCCATCTTATCTTACAAGGGGACCGTTCAATAGTCTTATAGCAGCGGGATAGAAGCTGTCCTTGAGCCTGGTGGTACGTGCTTTCAGGATTTTGTATCTTCTGCCTGATGGGAGAGGGGGGGGGAGAAGCAAGAATGTTCAGGGTCAAATCCAGGTCTTTGATTATGTTGGTTGCATTACCAAGGCAGAGAGGAGTGTAGACAGAGTCCATGGAGGGGAGGCTGGTTTCCGTGATGTGCTGGGCTGTGTCCACAACCCTCTGCAGTTTCTTGCTGTCATGGGTAGAGCAGTTGCTGTACCAAGTCGTGGTGCATCTGGACACAATGCTTTCTGTGGTACCTTTCCTATGGTACCTATGATAAGTTTGCTTCCTCAACTTTCTGGGTGAGGAATGAACATGATTTTAACATGCAGCACGATTATCAGCACAAATATTGGAATTCTTCTCCAAGTGCCGTGTAAATGGGGAAGGTACTGGAGCTCGAAAGCCTGGACGACCAGACTCAAGAACAGCTTCTTCCCCACTGCTGTCAGACTCCTGACCCAATCACCCCTTTCACATCTCCTTCCCGGTGGTGCTGCGAAGTTCTCAAGCCCTTAATCCTACCTCTTCCATTATTGTCACTTTAGCATTTTGCACTACTTCATATTGCAGGACTATACTTTGCACCATTCCATTGTCTTTGCACTCATCGCTGTATTTGTTGTTGTAGTTATTATTATCGTGTACTCTGTTTACTCTGTGAGCTTCACCCGAGAAAAGAATTTCATTGCACCCTGGTGACAGTAAACTAATCTGAATCTGAGGCCGAACTGACCTCACGTTCAGCGTTCTGAATGACGGTGGTCTGAAGTTACTGGAGTCTCTGAATTGTTACTGATTCTGTTCCTTAGTTGCTTTATGACATTGGACATGTTTATTGAGTTTGACCAGTTAATGGGCCTGATTTAGCTGAGGTTAGGTTTGCCCAAGAAGTTTAAAGTGGGATTCAGAGCCTTCAGATGAATCAGAACAAAAAAAACCTTGCATAGTGGTTCAATATCAAGAACATTTTCACAGGAACTACTCAGCAAAAAGGGAAACTTTTCCCTTGAGTGTTGAATGACAGAATTCCATGGACCCTTTCACTGATAACATGGCTTAATAGATTCCTTCATGTCAAAAAGCAAATAGAGCTAATTCTTTTAAATTAAAATGGAACGATTCATTACCTCTGATAAAACTAGACCATATTCCTACTCCCCTGTGCCGTGCGGTTGGAAGGTGACCCTGAGGTACTTTAAAAACCTCTTCGGCAACGAATGTAATAAAAGTTCTGGTTGTTCTTGCACTTGTTCACTTATTTGTTTAGCTGGTGACGGGGGGATCAACTCAGGCACAGGGGTAGCGCACTGAGGCAGCTAGTAGAGCAGCTGCCTCACAGCTCCAGTGACCCAGGTTTGATCCTGACCTCCGCTGCTGTCTGTGTGGAGTTTGCACACTGTGTGGGTTTCTGCTGGTTTCTTCCCTCACTTCAAAGATGTGCTTTGTTGGCAGGTTAACTGGCCACTATTTATTGCCCCTTGTGTCGTGGGATGGTGGAATTGAGAGGAACATTGGGGGAATAGTTATCAGGAAACATTAGTAGGGGAATGGGATTGTGCAGTGTGCCTGCATAGACTCGAAGGGGTGAATGGCCTCCTTCTATGTCGTGAGGAAATATGGAAGAAAAGATACAGAAATAAAAACTGGATTGTGCACCACCTTTTCTCTGTCACAGTGGATTTTGACTTGGACAGAATTTCCTTTGCAAGGGCAATATTATAATGTGCTTGGGGTATCACAAGGTTCCATGTGCATTGCATTCATGCACACCTTATGTTGATGATGTCAGTTTGCACGCCGTGTTGACTTAAGGCCTGCCCTGGTTTGGACCTTTCTGCCTGTGGCAGTGAAGGTCACAGGTGTCCTGAGCTTCTTGGTCCCTGGATCAATTCAGGTGCTGGTTATTGACGTGTGCAGTGATATGTGCAGCCTATCTGACAGAGGCTCCCTACCTAAGCAGAGGGGAATTACGGAGGGAGTCTGGCATTCTTTTAGAGCAGAGAGCGGCAGCAAGTGCAGATATGTGGATTTTCCCAGACAGTGGCATTCCTGAGTGGTAGATGGCACCAAGGCCACATTACAGGTTCAGTATCAGAACCCCAATCTGTTCACAAGTAGAAATGATATCACTCTCCATGCTCATTAGTTGTGTTTGACCACCATCCCAGGATCATGGTAGTCATTGGTTTGCTCCTGGGAAGATGTATGACCCTTTCAAGCTAAGTCCGTCATGTTTCAGCCCCCAACCTCAACTAACAGTTGGCTCTTGGCAGACGAGGGTTCTCTCTGAATCCATGGCTCCACATTTCAGTCTATGGGCTGGTGCCAAGCACAAATGCAAAAGTTTTTGTGGTAACATAGAGGGGACCCCAAGAAGGATTTCAGGTGCCCATGGTAGGGTCGCCATCCAATGCAACCCAGAGAAAGTCTCTCGCTTTGCTCCTGTCTGCTGTATCCTTCATAATCAGGATATTATGTTAGAACCTTTGATCACTGCTTCTAGGGTTGGAATTGTTGAACCTTGACTGCTAAAACATATCTAGTCTGAAGATGAGGTGCTGTTCCTCAAGCTTCATAGAACAGTACAGCATAGGAACAGGCCCTTCAACCCACAATGTTGTGCTGAACTGATTACACTAGCAATTAAGTGCATAACTAAACTAATCCCTTCTGCCTACACAATGTCCATCTCCCTCCATTCTCTGCACATTCATGCGCCTATCTAAGATTACGATCTAAGATATCTTTATTAGTCACATGTACGTCGAAGCATACAGTGAAATGCATCTTTGCGTAGAGTGTTCTGGGGGCAAGAGCCTCTTAAAAGCTGTGTCATATTTGCCTCCACTACCACCCTTGGCAGTGCATTCCAGGCACCCACCACTCTCTGTGTAAAAAACCTGCCCCACATATCTCCTTTGAACTCGCCTCCACTTACCTTATATGCATGCCCTCTAGTATTAGACATTTAAACCCTGGGAAAAAGATACTGGCTGTCGACTCTATCTGTGCCTCTCGTGATCTTCTATCAGGTTTCCCCTCAGCCTCTGCCGCTCCAGAGAAAACAGCACAGGTTTTTCCAGGTTCTCCTTATAGCACATGCCCTCTAATCCAGGCAGCATCCTGGTAATGGATCCAGCTTTGTTGGAACAACATTGGAGACTGAAGACAGAGAGTGTGACAGAGGATTACAGAGACACAAAACTGGAAGTTCAGGGATCACTATTTGGACTAAATGAAAGTGTTCTGCAAAGCAGACACCCGATCAGTGTTTGATTTCTCTAATGCGGAAACCACCTCATCAGCAGCAGATGCAAAGCACTAGATCAGAAGAAGTGCAAACTGGTTGCTGCCTCACCTAGCAATAATATTTTTAAGATAAGATATCTTTATTAGTCACATGTACATCAAAACACACAGTGAAATGCATCTTTTTGCATTACTGAGAATGTGCTGGGGGCAGCCTGCAAGTGTCGCCACTCTTTCGGCGCCAACATTGCATGCCCACAGCTCCTAACCTGCACATCTTTGGAATGTGGAAGCACCCGGAGGAAACCCACGCAGACACACGGGGAGAACATACAAACTCCTAACAGACAGCGGCGGGAATTGAACCTGGGTCGCTGGTGCTGTAATAGCGTTACGCTAACCGCTACATCCACCGTGTTGGATTGTAGGAGGGGTTGAAGTAAAAGAGATGTTGCATCTCCTACGGTTGCATGGGAAGGTGCCATGAGAGGAGGGCTGAGTGTTGTTGGAAATGGAAGGGTGAATCGAGGAAGTTGCGGATGAAACGTTCCCTTCAGAATGCCGAAAGGGCAGGGGAAGATGTGTCTGATGTGGTGTTAGGTTGAAGACAATGGTAAGGACAGAGGGTGATCTGTTGAACGCGGAGGCTGGTGAGGTGGTGGGTGATGACAAGAGGGACCCTACCTTTGCTCTGGCTGGGAAGGGAGGGGGTGACCAGCAGAAGTGCAGGGAATTGAAGAGGCAGAATTGAGAGCTTATAGTGGAAGAATGTTATGGTTACGGAAAAAGGAAGACATTTCAGAAGTATTGGTTACTACTTTTTTGGAGTATGGCAGGTTGCTGGCTCACTGAATTCATGCTAACCATCAAGCACATTAATCTCACCCTAACTCGTTCTATTCTCCCCACATTCCCATCAACTCCCTCCAGTCCTTACTAATCGATACACTAGGAGCAATTTACAGCAACCAATTAACCCACCAACCTATCAAATATGTAGCACTCTGTTCCACTTAATTGTAGGTTTCAGTTCGTGTCGGACATGGTCAGCTTCAGAACACTGGAACCAGTCCTAGTGCAGGGTTTCTAGCCAAAACATCGACAATTCCTTTCCTCCCACAGATGCTGCTCGATTGATCGAGCTGCAGATTGTTTGTTGAACCCTGGAACAGATGCATTGTCAAACCGTCTGCAGGTGTGACTGTGCCCCTTGTACATTCTTCTTGAGATGCCTTCAGAAGATGAAAGGATTGGAAGGCCACTCTAGACATTCCTGCCAATCAGCCTCGATGCCTCGTTCTTCCATTTATCTTTAATCTTTTGTTCCCTGTTACGGCTGGCTGCTTCACATATCACTCAGCATCAGAAAAAAGGTGCAATTCATTAGAAAGGGTTCGAAAATGGCAGTGATGAATTGGACCGTGCTAGTTCAACTTTGATTGTTTTTCAAATCCTGATGTCGTTATATTAGGACATGCAATTATTAAAGAACTGAAAAGCTATAGCCAGTAAGCTTGTATCTTTTGGATTAATCACTACCACATTCTCACTTCTTTCATCACCTCCCTTTCAAGGAATGTGTCCAATTAATTTTTGAGTCAATTTATATTATCCGTGTATCCTTCCCTGCCAACATTCCATTTCTTTGTACAAGGATGTTAAGCCTGATATCTCTTTCTTCTTAACATTCAGCAGTACTTCAACCAATGCTACATTTAAGAGGCATTTAAACAGGCAATGCACAGGCAAGGGATGGAGAGACATAGGCCATGTGCTGGCAGATGGGATTAGTTTGGATTGGAACCATGGTCAGCACAGACACGGATGTCTGAAAGATCTGTTCCTGTGCTGTACTTTACTATACACTACGTACACATTGTCTCATGGGTGAACTTTGTGGCCTTTTTAAACTTCAGATGGGTTTGGCCCTGTCATCCTTTGTACAGTGTAACTTTGACTGTTCCACTTTGCACTGGTATGTTACCAAAGGAAAGGAAAGGGTTTGGGCTGGCCACTTCAGTAGCTGAATAGATAATGCAATCCAGGGCTTAAGTTTACTCATTGATTCCGGTGGATTCCACCAATTGTGCATTTGAGTAGAAGGTCGCAAAATATTATCTGATGTATTGAATTAAACTTTAGAGGTTTAAATTTACAAGAGTTGGTGAAGTTCCCTCTTTACGTAACCCTACTTATACACTCTGGGTGGGACCCTTCCACCCTTCCAACCCAGGCAGATTTAATCTCTCTCATAAGGACCATCAGATTTATGATTTGCTTCCATTTTTATCCACTTGTACCTTTTGGAATACCTGTTGGAATATTGTAATCTGAGCACTCTTTCTAAAATGAATCCCCCGTCAGTTTACAGGAAGCACCTAGTTTAGATGCAACTATACCTCAGGTGTAGCAGGCAATTAGGAAGGCATGCTGGCCTTTATTCTGAGAGGATTTGAGTACCGGAATAAAGACCTCTTACTGTAATTGCATAGGGGCTTGGTGAGGCTGCTCCTAGAGCACTGTCTACAGGTTTGATCTCCTTACCTGATTCTTGTCATCTCAGGAGAAATCGAGTAGACTAGGACTAGAGCTTAGAAGAACGAGTGGAAATGTCATTGAAACTTAGAAAATTATTACCAGGCTGGATGCAGGATGTTTCCCTTGACTGAGGACTGCAGAACCAGGAGTGTACTGTTTCAGCATAAGGGGTAGGCATTTTAGATCGAAGGTGAGGAGAAGCTCCTTCGCTCAGAGGCTGGTGAATCTGTGGAATTATCTATCTTGGAGAGCTGTGGAGGTTCAGTTCACTGAGTTCCTTCAGATGGAGGTTGATAGATTAAGGGAATCAAGGAGTAAGGGGGTAATGCAGGAAAGTGGGACTAAGCTACATCAGGTATGAGCTTGATGAGTGGAGAGCAGGCTCAAAGTGCCTGAGTGATGATGGAATCACCAAGAGGCTGCAGTAGTTGCAAATTTAAAGAAAATGTTGGGTAAGTATCTAGAATAAAGAAAATTATATGGAGTATGCAAAGATCTGTGGGATATGAAACTTCCTGGGCTGATTAGGTGGACTATGTCTCCAGTGTTAAACATTGTTAGAATGCAGGAACCGTCAACTTGATAGGGAAAATATTACAGAGAGACGTTATGGCTCTCTACAATGTGAACAATCACCTTCCAATATGCATACAATAAAAATCTCCTCTTGTGAGTTCTTATCGATAACAGTTTGAAAGCAGCGGAGAAAAAGGTTGGAGACTCCTTCCTGAATGCTAAACTACAGTGCAGTGTAGTGTGTCACTCTGAGGTGTATTAGCTGCAATATTCATACAGGTTGTCCTAATGGTCTCTGGAAGTTCGACTCAGTATTCTTGTGGCACTTTACAGAAATGGACAGTGTTTTAAAATAAAGAAATAAGTGATACAAGTGATTTGCAATTGTAACTGGAAAATCAATCCATGCCTCTACATTCTGGAAGTAAAGAAATGCAGTTAGTTGAATCCTGATTATATTCTGAATTTGGTGAACAGTTGTCCAGTGTCAGTAATAACACTGAATTCAGCTGTTTATGTTTGGTTTCTATTAATCTCACAGATTATCCTCTGTCACCGAAATGGTAATGTGCTCAGTTTTTCACCTGCATCTGTCGCACAAACATGGGGAATGATTGCATTAAACATACTGCTGGTCAGGGGTCAGTGGTCAGGCAGCATCTGTAGAGGGAAATGGACAGTTGATATTTTGGGTTGAGGCCCTTCATCTGGATTGAATGTTGCATGTTGGTCTGAGTGCTGGCAAGTCTCTTTGTAGGACCCAAAAGCACTGTCTAAGTATTCCAGAGAAAAATAAGAAGAAATAGAAGCAGGAATAGGCCATTCAGCCCCTCATGCCTGCTCTACCATTCAATGGCTGATCTTTTATCTCCACATCACTTTCCTGCATTAACCCTTCATCCCTAGATTCCTATAAAATCTATTGATCACTGTCTAGGGTATACAGAGTGACCGAGCTCCCACAGGTCTCCAGGGTAGGGAATTACAAAGAATCACTACCCCTGGATGAAGAAGTTTCTTCTCACCTCTGTCCTGATTGACTGACCCTTTATTTTAAGATTGTGACCACCATCTCCGGCCACCCCAGTCAGGAGAAAATATCATCCCCTGTCAAGCCTCTGAAGAATTCTGTTTCAATGAAGTCACCTCTCGTTCTTCTAAACTTCAGAGTGCATAGGCACGGGATGGTTAATCTCTCCTCACAGGACAATACCGCTATTACAGGAATTAGTCTGGTGAATTTTGCTGCACTCCTACACATAGGCATCCCTAGGGGGATTAAACCTATGCACAAAATTCCAGGTGTGGTCTCACCAGGGCTCTGTATGGTTTCACTGAACTGTCTCATACTCAACTCCTCTTACACCAAAGACCAATGTATCACTTGCTCTACCCGCATGCTAACTTTCAGTGATTTATCCACAAGACCACTCAGTGCCCCCACCCCTTAAAACCAACCACTCACCATTTAATATCAGAATATCCTGCTTTCTTAAAAAATCTACCAAAGCACGGGGCTTTATTTTCTTCTGTATTATACTCCATCTGTCATGTCCTTACCCATTTACTTAGCCTGACTATTTTCCCCTAAAGCCTCTTCCTCCTCATACTGCTATCTAGGTTTGTACCATCAGCAGATTTGGATATATTACACTTGATCCCTTCATTGTCAAAGATTGCAAACATCACCAATCGCTGCGGAACTTCAATAAACACAGCCTCTCATCCCAAAAACGATATTTTATTTTTATTCTGTTCTCTATCCATTAACCAATCCTTAATCCATGCCAGATTATAACTCCAACTCCATGTAATTTTGTTTAATCATCTCTTATGTAACTCTTTATGAAAGGCCTTCTGAAAGTCCAAAAATAGGTGTGGGTTAATTCTTTGTTATGAACCCAAAACATGTTTCTCAGCGTGCATCCACTGGTTCCATCTTACATATTCTGCTAATTATAACCTCAAAGAATGCTAACAGATTTATAAAACGTGATTTTCCCTTTATAATTTTGTGTTGAATTTGCCCAATCCTATTATTATTTTACAAGTGCCCTGTTACCACTTCCTTAATAATAGATTCTTGCACTTTATTTACTATTGGTAAAAAGTAGCAGTTGGAAAGCATAAGTATTTTAATCAAACAATGCAGAGAGCAATTAAAATTAGAATCTGCAATGTGTCCGTTGCCAAGGAAATAGACCGGAATTTTCAATATAGTAATTTCTATGGATGAATAGGAATTAGGGTGAATGACTTAATGTGCTAATCCTTGGAGGATAATGAGCTAATTTATAATTAAAAATCTAGTGATGTTTGGGTTTGTTTTAGCAATGTTTAATTTTGCTAAAACTATAGGGAGTCTAATTTAGAAAGCAGAGGAAAATATGTGAAATTAACCCTCACGTGTTTGACCATGTGCAGGATGCACATAAAATTCATTCTCTCACATCATTACTATTAACAGCAATTGTAAATTCAGTTTGTATTCTCAGTTCTCCTTATCCGCTGATTTGCTGTCTATGGATCAATGTACTCAAGGTTTGGCTCAAGGACCCCAACCCTATATTGCTTTTATTGAATATATCTATATACACATTGAGGAGCCAATCACTGGCTGTATAAATGCTGTGATCATTTTCCATACCACTTGTGTCAAATGGCTCCCCATTGTGCTTTGTTTGAATAGGGAGTGGTCTTTGTTTACACAGCTGCTCCTTGTGATTTCAAAGCCAATCATGGCTTGTTCATTTCAATGCAGGTAGCTTGTTAATCAATATCATTTCCTTATAGGCATTTAAATTATTTAATGTGTTTATTAGTGTGTTAATGCATTTTAGAACATCATGGGTCATATTTATGTTTATTTAGGATTGTATTGGTATAAAAGAGAGGGTTTTAGTAGTATCGCATTTTGTTTTGTTAAATGCAGGAAGCCTGCATTATCTCTTGTTACAACAAGGCCTTACTGTATGGCATCTTTAATGCAGCAAAGCATCTCAAAGCATTTCACAGCAGCACAATCAAGCAAAATTAATGCTGCGCCAGATAACTAGATAATAGGGCAGATGCCCAAACATGATCAAAAGAAGTAGGTATTAAAGGAGGGTCCGAATGGAGGTAGAGAATGGATAAGTGTAGGAAAGATATTCCAAAACTTAGGGCCCAGGATCTGGCTGCCAATGACAGCGTCATTAAATTTTGGGATGATGAATATCCTAGGACTAGAAGAACATAGAGATCTTGTAGGATTATTGGACTGTAGGAATTACAGAAATGGGATCTGAAAATGGGACCTGAATTTTAAAGTCGAGTTATTGTTTAACCAGACCAGGAACTAACCTAAGTCATTGAGCACGGGAGTGATATGGAGGAAGGTGAGACACAAGCAGTAGAGTTTAGGATGGTCTCAAGTTCAAAGATAGAATAAGACAGGCTAGGTAACACTGTAATCTGGAGGTATTGTAACTCTAGCACCATTATCAACAGCCAACATTACAACTGAGCAAAGATCTTGAGGAACTGGGGCAATACTTATGTTGCTGGAAGTTTCCTCCCAGTCCATCTAAAGCCGAAGCAACAGCATTCCTCCTCTGTAACAAGGAGCTGGACATCAATTACATCAGGAAGGTGATGAAATCTGTGGCCCCCATGAGACACTTAGAAGTGTGGCTGGGCCCTTCTCCCACATTTGTTGAAGACCAGGGAAAAGGTGAAGGCATGAACAGGTCTTCTGCAGAAACTCACAGGAACACATAGGGTGCTGGAAATAAAGTTCTCTGAACAACCACTTTGACTTTGGTACACTCTGCTGTGCAGTGGTAGACTCCCACATGGATAGACAGGGTAGTGATGGATGTACAACTGAGCACAGCCTTGTATACCATTACCAGAGAGCTGAAGCTAACTGGATCTTGATGGTGGTGAACTTTTCTCCCCTCGATGTAATGAGAGAAACCTGTAAACTGCTTTGCCACTCACAAACCCATTGCATCACAGCACACCAGGGCTGTTGCTTCAAGCCAAGGAAACCACCATGGCAGAGATTCCAGTGATAAAATAAAGATGAACTCTTGATATCTCAATGTATTTGGTCATGGTCATTACACCTTATTTGTCTACCTGCACTGCACTTTCTCTGTTACTGTAACTCTGCATTCTGTTGTTGTTTTCCTTTTGTAGTATAACCATAGAAACATAGAACCATACAGCGCAAAACAGGACCTTTGGCCCACCATGTTGTGCCGTCCAATGTACTACCTCAACGTACTTAAGTATGGAATGATCTGTCTTGATGGCACTCAGACAAAAGCTTTTCTCTGTATCTCAGTACATGTGACAACAATAAACCAATTACCAGTTCTTGATAAACCATGTTTAATTGCAATGCAGGTCTCAATGATGCAACAACCTGCATCCTCAACAAAGACCACATTACCAACTGGATTAGACCTTCTGTGCAATAAATGAACAGCCCTGAACTGGACACAAACTGAGCAAGGAAGGTGAGACCATCTTTTACGCTGCTAGAAACTCAAATCAATTCATATTTGCAACCGTGGCAATGAAAGTCATACCTAGAAATTGCAATCAAAAAATAGAGGCAGGAGAAGGCCACTCAGACCTTGGAGCCTGTTTTGCCATTCAATACAATCATGGATTTTCCTCTCTCAATACCATAACTGTCTTGTCTAGAAAGCTATCTACCTCTTTCATCCACGGCTTCCACAGCTTTCTGTGGTGGAGAACCCTACAAGTTAATCACTCAGTGAGTAAAGCAACACACAAAGCACTGGAGCAACTCAGTGGGTCAGACAGCATCTATGGAGTGAAGTGGACCCAGCATCTCCCAGCATTTGCAGTAATCTATTTTCCCTCCATAGATGCTGCCTGACCTGCTGAGTTCCTCCAGCGTTTTGTGTGTTGCTCCATATTCAAACGTCTGCTGTCTCTTGTGTCACCCTATGAGTGAAAACTTAACTTAGACCTAAATGTCTTACCCTGTGATCCCTGGTTTTCGATGCCCTGCCTCCCCCAGCCAGGAGAAACATCCTCCTTGCATCCAACCTCTCAAATCATTTCTCTCACCTCTCACTTCCTCTCAGGAATACAGGCTGACAATGGGTCTCACCCCCAACGATCATCTCTGAACAATCTAGGAAGGCCACGCCAGCAGGTATAACCAGGCCACAGAACCTGGGGATTAGTTAGTAGGTTGTTATCACCACCAGACGATTAGCATGTCTACAGAGGAAGAAGGAAAATGGTGGCTGAAATTATAAATTGAAAATTGTGTGAGCATTGAAGATGAAAAGATTGAGATCAATAGATAAAGCTTTATAGTGGGTCCAGCAGAAGGAAAGAACTGAGTACTATCTAATTGAGGTCCCAAAGAATTTTTTTTGTGTCATTAAGGCAAGAATTTGTTGGAAATTATACATGAAGTAGTTCACTCCGATCAGCAGATAAAATAAATCATAGGCTTCTACCATAATGGAAATATATTACAAATCTTTTTTCCATCAGAAGGCATTGTTTCAATGAGATAAGCAACCTTTACCTTTTGACAGTGATGTTCTCAGCTGTATTCCTAAAGACTGGAGAAGCAAGGAGGGAAGGAAGGGGTGAATTCATTGTGTTTGGAGGTTGGATGGGTTAGAGGGCAAACAGGGCAATCTCTGCTGACTTCAGCATGGGAGAGCTGCAAGGAAGATAAATAGCACGTCAGATGCTTTGCTTATTAGCTGCTAAAGGGAGACAGTGATGAGAGTTGAATGAAGCACTGCCCACTGTGATGTTGGCGAAACAGAGTGAGGAAGCATTACGGTTGGAGTGCAAATGCTAAATAATGCATGGGTTGTTCAAAAATATTTTAGATAAATAGATTTTCTTGGACTCCTTTATTATTTAGCTTTATCTGTTTTCAAATCCCCCATTCCCCCATTTGGAACATGCTCATAACCTGCATTATAGATTGAAATAAGATGCAAAGCGCAGGAATATATAAAAATCCCATTACATATATTTTCACTGTTGCTGCCAGCAATGCTTGTTGATACATGAGTCTGGTACATATACAAAGGATTGCCAACTCAGCGGTCTGAGAAAACACTGCAGATATTGTCATTGCAAACAATTCAAATCAGCCCTTATTAAGTTGGGTCATTCAGAAATGTGTTTAAATTGCTTTACGCCCTGCATAGTACAAACCCCATAGGGTCTCTTCAAAGTTTGTTAATTATTCCTGAAGATTTGCATTCCTGAAAAATAACTGTCAATAATTAGTGACCTAAGGACAGAGCATGGTAGTAAAATTAAATGGCTTGAAAATTATGGTCACATTTGGGTAACATGTTTAAGCACAGTTTGTGAAATTATTTTGCCTGGGAGGTAGGGAAGTTGTTCCACTGAACTGTGCAGAGAATCATCTGGTAAACTCAGCTGTCAACATCTACACTGGAAATCAATTAGAGCTTATTATTTGAACAAGCTGAAGATAATGTTTTCAGATCTCTTTAGCTAATTGTAGGCTATTATTGAATCTGCCGACAGCATACGGAACAACTGTTGTTATCCCTAACACACTCCAGGAGTCAGACTTAACATTAAAACCTCATTGTTATTGACCCCTCCCCTGTTTCCAAATTCACTTGGGGCAGAAGCTTGAGCCTCTTATATTATTGCCCACTATTACCAATGGTAAATTACTAAGGGAAGGGCTTACTGAAACATAAAAAAAATGAGAAGTACTGATAACATCCTAAAAACAAATTGGGTGTGAACTTGGGGAACTGTGACCTATAGAGCTGGTGCTGGGAGGTGAGATAGTCTGGGGAGATCTCCTTTGACCGATCTCCTTCTGCATTGTAAGTTTTCCACGGCTCTCTGATAAGATCAGAAGTGGAGATGTTTGCTAAAGATAGCACAACATTCAATTCCATTCACAATTCTTTAATGATCCTCACCTGCACTTAGCAAGACCTAAGCAACGTTCAGAGATGGATTAATAAATGGCAATTAGCACTCATGCCATCCAAAGCCTTGCCACCTGAAGGTCCACTTCCCCCTGCCCTAGAAGTCGATGGATATTTGGAAATCAAGGGGTATGGGCTTAGTACAGGAAAGTGGTGCTGAGGTAGAGATCAGCCATGATCTTATTGAATGTTAGGGCTGACATAAGGGGCCGAATGGCCTACTCATGCTTCTATTTCACATGTTCTTATGTTCAAATTGCTTGCTATCTCAATGCGGCAATATATCACTGTTCTTTCATTATGGTTGGGTCTAAATTCTGGAATTCCCACCCCAACATTGTGGAAGTACCTTCCCCAGGAGGGCTGCAACCAGTCAAGAAGGCAGCTCGCCATTATCTTCTTGAGGGCAATCAGGGGTGGGTAATAAATGCTGACCCAGTCAACAATGTCCTCATCTCGTAAATGAATAAATAAAAAATCAGACTTTCAGTTTTGTGAATCGGATGGAATGTAGTATTATGTCAAAATTGCTGCATATTTAAAGGGCTAAGAATCCAGATAACACAGAAACAGGCCTTTCACACCAACAAATAAGGATTTATTTATGCTAATCTTACATTAATCCCATTTTATTCTCCCCATTTTCACATCAATTCCCCCCGGTTTCTACCACTCCCCTACACACAAGGGCAAATTACAGTGGCCAATTAACCTAGCACTCATAGAGTTAGTCATATGGTGATAGAGCCCTACTGCATGGAAAATTACCATTTAGCCCCCTGTATCCATGGCGACTACCAAGCACCCAGCTACCTTAATCCCGTTCCTTTCTGGTTGCAGTATTCTTTTAAATTCAGTTTCAGGATCTGCGTGGAGCTGGCAAGGCCAGCATTTATTGCCTATCTCTAAATGCCCTGGGGGTGGTGAAGAGGACATACAGCGTGCTTGCCTCCATCGGGTGGTGCACTGAGCGCAAGAGTTGAGATGTCATGTTACAGCTGTACAAGACGCTGGTAAGATCACACCTGGAATATTTTACGCCGTTCGGTCGCCACACTACACAAAGGATGTGATTAAGCTAGAGAGGGTGGGGTAAAGGTTCATCAGGATATTGCCAGGAGTGGAGGGTTTGATTTATAAGGAGAGGCTGGGACTGTTTTCACTGCAATGAAGGAGGCTGAGGGGTGACCTAAAGGAGATTTATAAAATCATGAGGGGCATAGATAAAGAGGATGGCCACAGTCTTTTTCCCAGGGTAGGGGGCACCTTCCCTCCACCACCTGACTCCATCTGCCAATCAACCCCCCCCCCCCCCCTCACCTACCGCTTGCTGGCTCTTGTCCCACTTCTCCCCCTCGGCACTTTATACTGGCTGTCTCCCCTCTACTCTTTCAGTCCACTGAAGGGTCTAGACCCGAAATATTAACTGCCCATTTCCCGCCACAGGTGCTACCTAACCTGCTGAGTTCCTCCAGCAGGTTGTTTTTTGTTTAAAATGCGGGGCAAGGTTTGCTACTACCCTAACTTGTACTGGATGTCAGATTAGCCATGATCCCATTGAATGGTGGAACATACTCGAAGGGCTGAATGGCCTTTGCCTCTTCCTACTTTTTTTTTGCTGATGGGATAAACATATCTTTCCCTTTACAAAATGCGCCAGATTATTTTCGGTAGGCTTGTTCTTGTTCTCATTGACAGTTAGTCCACAACAAGAACCAGCCATTATGCATCAATAATTGGCAGCGCCTGGTCATTATTTGTGCGGAAGGCTCCAAACCAAACGGATGCTTATCTTCTTGTCCTTAGAACTATGCAGTGTTCACATCTGTCTTTAGACATAAATCAATCAGGACCTACGTTTGACACAGCAGACTATACAATTCATTCTAAGTTTTATACTTTAAAGATCGCACGGAACTTTTCCTTGAAGTTCCAGAGTCTCCAACATCTGAAGGTGACTGCATTCCTTGGAAATGATGTGTTAGTGTCCTTACTTTATCAGCAGGCAAATCAACAGAATTTTGACACACTGCTGAAGCCTCTATTTTTCAGAAATGCATCAGTTCTCCTGGCTGATGTCAGGTTGACAAGAATAGCACATTAAAATCAATCTTGCTACACAGCTGTTATCTCTTACCATGGTGCCCATTGTGACAATGCAGATAATACTAATCCTAATGGATCAAGTAATATTCAAAACCTGGCGACACAGCCTGGTTGTTAAACATTCAGGAGTAGACTAAAGTTGAATAATCACAGAACTGTTTTCAGTCTTCTAGAGTGGGGAAGAGATTTCCTTCACCTTTTTGCTCAGTCATGCAGAAGCTGATTCACCAATCACATACATGATCTCTGGAGTTAGTTTCCCATTTGTAGGATTGTTGTTTGGATGCTGAAAGCGATCATAGTTTTCATGAGGTGAATTAATCCATTTTGCAAAGTTGCATCCATTGCGACCATCCATTCATCTTCTGACTGGCACGTAATCAAACAATATAGTCAACAATTTCAGATAACTGGTCATTCCAGCCTTTTATCTCACATTGTCTGGCATTTACACTGTCTCTTCTCTTTTGATAATCTCAATTTTCACTTATTTTCTCCTATTTACACCTCTTCCATGTTTCGAATGGAGACACGAGAGACTGCAGGTGTTGGACTGTCCATTTCCCTCCACAGATGCTGCCTGACCCACTAAGTTCCTCCAGCATCTTGTTTGCCGCTCCTCCACGTTTATCCTTGTTACCCGCTAGCTTCTACCACCTCTTCCACCTTTGCCCCTGAATCCCACCCCATCACACATCTTCCCCATTGATCTCCCTGCCTCTTCCCCCCCCCCCCCACCCCCCGATGTCTACTGCAATCCAGCTCGAACTTTTCCTTGTTCTGCTGGAAGTTCATTGGCTTGAACTGTCGCCTCTGTTTCTCTCTCCACTGATGCTGCCTGACCTGCTGAGTGTTTCGAACCTTCTCCATTTAATCAAGCCATTGTAAGTTCACAACTATGTTGCAGGTTGCAAAGTTAATTCTGGAAGTCCTTGACTGCTTAAGCAAAGAGTAATATTGGAAGATTGTTAAGTTTTTAGACTGAACAGTTCATTATTTTCCAGAAGATGGATAAATTACCTCATTAACCACAACTACAGATGAGTAAGAATGTAGAGTCTGACAAAACAGCTGCACAGAATACCGCCCTTACAGACTGAATAAATTATCCGCAAGATAATAGAAGCAGTTATGTTTAACCCTTATAAAACATAGTTCTGGCCTCAAGTGGAGTATGACGTTCAATTCTGGTTGCTGCATCATAGGAAGGATGTGAAGCATCAGAGAGAGTCCAGAAAAGACAAACAAAAATGTTTCCTGGGATGAGGAAGTACAGTTACAAGGACCGATTGGAGAGGCTGGGACTGTTTTCTTCAAAGAGGAGGCTGAAGGGGGATTGGAGAGAAGTATGGAAAGGGGTGAGGAGTCTGCAGAGAGTGGATGGTGTTGCTCCTGTTGGTGGAGGGGTCAAGGACTAGCGATCATGGGTGTAAAACAGAGGGGAGGAGAACTAAGAGTGACCTGATTGTGTGGGCTGGAATCTGGAACGAACTGCCTGTAGATGGGGAGGCGGCAGGTTCAGAGTGGCCTTCAGGAGGAACTCAGATAAATATCTGGTGGGGAAAAATGTGCAAGCCTACCGAGGAAGGGCCTTGGGGGGTGGAAATTGTGAATTGCTCTGATAGTGAGCTGGCATGGACACAATAGGCCCAATGGCCATGCTGGATCCATTCTATGATTCCACATACCACCCTGTCCTTGAAACTGTTAATCACTGGAAATCCAAATCTGAACTAAATCTGAATTGATCTGCACCTCAGATTGATTTTCTTGCCTTTGATCCACAAGGCAAACTTAGCTAAGGCAAACTTAGCTATCTCATACACAAACCATTTCAGAACACTCTTATACCGTCTGTGAGGGTGGCAGAGTAGCGAAGCACTTAGTGCTGCCACATCGCAGCTCCAATGACCCAATTCCAACCTTGATCACGTCTGCTGTCGGTGTGGAGTTTGCACGTTCTCCCTGTGACCGTGTGGGTTTCACCCGGGTATTGTTGTTTTCTCCCCCATCCCAAAGGTGCGCTGGTGGGCTGATTGGCCGCTGTAAAATGGTGGGTGGCAGATACATGTGAGAGAGAGAATAGGATACAGGGAGCAACACACAAGGTGCTGCAGGAACTCAGTGGGTCAGGCGGCATCTGTGGAGGGAAATGGACAGGAGGTTTTGGGTCAAGACACTTCATCTGGACTGTGAGAGAGAAATGGGGTTGGGGAACTATCAGGTTGGAGGCTGTGGAGGAGAGATCTCCTGAAGTGATGAGATCTGTGGTGCTACAGGAGATAGTGGTCTGATGGTCATTGGTGAGGTCATGGTCAGGGGTAGGTAAGAGGCAGTGTCTGAGAGCTGGTCAGATGAAACGTTGACTGTCCCTTTCCGTCCACAGATGCTGCTCAACCCTCCAGCATCTTCTTTGTTGCTCCAGATTCCAGCATCTGCAGTCTCTTGTGTTTCCACAGCATACAGGGAGACGTGGAGGAATGGGATTGTGCTGAGAGCTGGCAAAGCCTCGGGAGACTGAATATCCTCCCTCTATGTCATAAGAAATGTGAAATGTGTGCCCTAAATTAGTGTTTACTGAAAGAAATCTGTCTAATGTGTGGGTGAACTGCCAGAGTGTGCACTGACTTCTGAGAATCATGGCCTTAGTGTTCATTCCAACTAGTCACAGGAAGAACGATTAATAAATTGTGGGAGTGTGGAGGACTGCATCCACGTCACTGTTGGTCAAACTTTGAAGCAATTATTCTCTGCATGTGGGCATTAGAGGCAAGGCTTATAATTAGACGCTAGGTCTTTTAATCTAGTTACCCAGGGAGGTGAACTTTTGCCTTGAATCACTGTGTGGTGGACGTGAGCTTGCTTGTAATAACAGAGCAACTTGTTCAGCCACACTTGTGGGGATCCAGCATCACACACCAGTTGGCAAAGGACAACCATGGCACGTGTCTGACCCAAAGGACGTAGTTAACATTAATTTATACTATATAACATTTTATTCCCCAATTCGGAAAAATATTCAGTTCAAATCCCCAAACTGCCCACTGAAACTATGATAAACTAATACAGAAAATGCTGAAAATGCTCAGCGGGACAGGCAGCATCCACGGGGAGAGAAACTGAGTTGATGTTTCCCAGAACCAGCAAAATGAGAAAACAAACATGTCTGAAGTTACAGAGAGTGGGAGACGTGAAAAGAACAGAGGGCATGTTAGTGATAGGGTGCAGACCTAGTGATAGGTTGTCAAGCTAACTTTAAAAACCAGCTGCTGGAACAAAATGAGTTGAATTGAAATATAACCAGTTGAAATAAAGGTACAGCTGTCTATGTGATTAATATGTTCATTAGTCACAGATACATCGAAACACACAGTGAAATGCACCTTTTGTATAGAGTGTTCTGGGGGCAGCCCGCTAATGTTGCCATCAACATAGCATGCCCACAACTTCCTAACCCATACATCTTTGGAAAGGAGTTTATCTTAAATTATCAAACTCAATTTTTAAGTCACAAGGGTTGTAGCATGTCTAATTGGACTATTAAATTATGCTGTTATATTGATTAACCATGTTCACAAATTCTGCTTTGCCCCTGACCACACTTTTTGTCACTGTTCTGGAGTCTCTCTGGCCCCTGCACTGCTAGACCTCTCCTTTCCCTACCTCTCTCTATACCTGTCCTATGAGACTCATTATCCTCATTGATTCTCATCACATTTGGGCTCAATGATTCCGAACACCCGTTTGCTCATCTTAAGACTATCGTTGCCAATGCATTTTTCATTTTGCCTTTGTCGGCTTTCTGTTTGCTCTCAGCTGACATGACGGTAAATAACTTTTTTTTCTAGTCAACTTGTCTTAGCTGTCAGGAGATGGGGGAGATTTTTTTTCTTTATCTGAATTGACATTTTGCAAATTTTATTCATGAATGTGAGCTATTGATGTTAGTCTTGTCTCAGTCTCTAGAAGTTGATCTGAGACGACTGTCTTTGGGGCCTCATTAAGATAAGAACAGACATTAGCTGATTGGTTGGGAATATTTCCATTCACAAGGCACCTGGCTGTGACAGTAACTGAATTTGAATGAAATCTTGAATACCTTTCAAGACAGTTGTTTTGCTGTCTTTACTTCGGTAAAAGTTTATTACTGCCATACAGAACCACAAACTTTTGTGGGGAGAGTGGGGTATCAGTTTAAGATAATGCATCAATGTTTTCACTGCTAAATTTAAGCAGCTGCACACATCTGGATGTGTATGCAATAATATGCAGAATATATAGGATACAGTACAGTGGTATATTAACACAGAGCTATCAATAACATGCTACACCGTGTTAAATATCACAGTGGCTCAAAGGTGTCAGTGATACCTTGGACTCAGAAGGTAGTGAGTTCAAAGTCGAAAGTCGACTTTATTGTCATAGAACATAGAACAGTACAGCACATGTACAGGCCCTTCCGCCCACAATGTTGTGCCGACTTATATAAACCTTACTCCATGATCAATCCAACCCTTCCTTCCTACACAGCCCATAGTCCTCCACTTTTCTTATGTCCATGTGTCTTTTAAATTTCTAAGAGTCTTTTAAATGTCCCTATTGTATCAGCCTCTACCACCATCCCGGCAGTGCGTTCCAGGCACCCACCACTCTCTGTGTAAAAAACCTACCTCTGATATCTCCCCTGAACTTTCCTCCTCTGACCTTAAACTGATGTACTCTGGTATTATCCATTGCTGCCCTGGGGAAAAGCTGCTGGCTGTCCACTCGATCTATGCCCTTCATAATCTTGTACACCTCTGTCAGGTCGCTTCTCATCCTGAGTCGCTCCAAAGAGAGAAGCCCTAGCTCACTCAACCTTTCCTCATAAGACATGTTCTCTAATCCAGGCAGCATCCTGGTAAATCTCATCTGCACCATCTCTAAAGTTTCCACATCCTACCTATAATGATGTGACCAGAACTGAACACAATACTCTAAGTGCGGTCTAACCAGAGTTTTGTAGAGCTGCAACATTATCTCGCGGTTCTTGAACTCAATCTCCCGACAAATGAAGGCCAGCACACCATACGCCTCCTTAACCACACTTTCAACTTGTGCGGCAACTTCGAGGGACCTATGGACTTGGACCCCAAGATCCCTCTGTTCCTCCACACTGCTAAGAATCCTGCCATTAACCTTGTACTCCACCTTCAAATTCGTTCTTCCAAAGTGTATCACTTCACACTTTTCCGGGTTGAGCTCCATCTGCCATTTCTCCGCCCAACTCTGCATCCTGTCTATATTCTGTTGTAACCTATGATAACCTATATTATCCACCTCCGACCTTCGTGTCATCTGCAAACTTACTGACCCATCCCTCCAGTTCCTCATCCAAGTCATTTATAAAGTTCTAAAGTCCATATGCACCACATCCATCACTCGACCTTCATCAATTTGTCACATGCACAAGTATGCACAGGTGCAATGAAAAACTTACTTGCAGCAGCATCACAGGCACATAGCATCAGATAAGCAACATTCACAAAAAAAACATAAATTAAACATAAATTATACACAATTTTTACAAGAAGGAACACAGTTAGAACAGAAAGAACAAAGTCCATTTTAGTTCAAAGTGATAGAAGTGGTCATAGTGTTGCTAAACTCTAGTGATTAGGGTTGTGTCGGTTGGATCAAGAACCGAATGGTTGAAGGAAAGTAGCTGTTCTTGAACCTGGTGGTGTGGGACTTCAGGCTCCTTTACCTCCTGAACGATGGTAGTTGCGAGAAGATGGCATGGCCCCGATGGTGGGGATCTTTTATGATAGATGTTGCCTTCTTGAGTTAGCGCCTCATGTAGATACAACCGATGGTGGGGAGGGATGTGCCTGTGATGTCTTGGGCTGAGTCCACTACTATCTGCAGCTTCTTACATTCCTGCACATTCGAACTGCCGTACCAGACCATGATGCAACCAGTCAGGATACTTTCAAATCCCACACCAGAGATTTGTTTGCAGATTCCAGGTTTGTATGTTACAAGTGCTATATTTAAGGGGATACATTAAAGTTAAGCCCTGTCATCTCCTTGGGGGGACATAGAATGATCCCACTGAACAATTACAGAGCAAAGTGTTTAGCCCAATGTTCTGGTCAATGGACATCTCACAATCGGCACCAAAAAAAAGATTTTTTTTGGTGTGTTTTATGATTGTTCCTTTGGGGTTCTTCCACTAGTGAAAATATCTCAACATCTATACTGTTGTACCCCTTAGCATCTTATATGTTTGATTAAGATCACCCGTCAGTCTTCTAAACTCCAAAGAAAACAGACCCAGATAGGCAGATATATCTTGATTGAGAGCGTTTCTAAGGCCACTAGCCTGGCCCACTTCATGGGCAGACAATAAGCGACTGCATAGGGGAGCAGAAGACATTCAGCCTCGTTTTCTTGAAAGAATTTGAGTTCAGAGAGCAGCAGGAAGTCGGAGAGTGCACCACCATTTAACTCAACCAATAAATTTCCAACTACACCACATCATCTAGACAAGTGCTTGAATCACCAAGGCATAGAAGGCTACAGAGCTAATGTGGATAAATGGTAGGTACAACAGACAACATGGACCTGCTGGGCCTCTTTCTGTGCTGCATGACTCTATGACTCTATGAGTTCAATCCTAAGAGCAACCTTCTCCAACATCTGGCTAACTATATTTAATGTTAGATGCCCTAAAGACTGTTCTGAGCAAGCAAGAGAATTTCAAATCCTGGCCAGCAGGAGCTTATCATTGGTTATCGGCAGGCTCTTGGTGTTCATTTGCCTCATATGTTGCGCTTGCCATTAATTTTTGCCAGTGAGCCATATTCTTTGGCAAACATGTTGAGTTTTGTGGATAAGGTAAACAATATTTGCCTTGAATGCTTCCTATTCTAGAGCAAGTTGTTAGGGTAGTAAAGAAGGCGTATGGCATACTTGCCTTTATTAGTCGAGGCACTGAGTTCAAGAGTCAGGAAGTTATGTTGCACCTTTATAAAACTCTGGTTAGGCCACATCTGGAGTATTACATTCAGTTCTCTTTTCTCCATTATAGGAAGGATGTGGCGGCTATGCTAAAAGCTGCCTACTTTTCTCAATGAATGCTGCCTGGCCTGCTGAGTTCCTCCAGCATCATCATGTTTTCCGAATAGACAGCCGGTATCTTTTTCGTAGGGTTGAGATGTCTAATACTAGAGGGCATGCATTTAAGGTGACAAGATAAGATATCTTTATTAGTCACATGTACGTTGAAACACACAATGAAAAGCATCTTTTGCATCGAGTGATCTGGGGGCAGCCGCAAGTGTTGCCACGCTTCCGGCGCCAACATAGCACGCCCACAATTTCCTAACCTGTACGTCTTTGGAATGTGGGAGGAAACTGGAGCACCCGGAGGAAGCCCACGCAGTCACGGGGAGAACATACAAACTCCTTCCAGACAGTGGCCGGAATTGAACCCAGGTCGCTGGCGCTGTAAAGCATTACGCTAACTGCTACACTACCGTGCCTGAGGGGGGGAAATTCAAAGGAAATCTGTGAGGCAAGTTTTTACAAGAGAAGGGTGGGTGCCTGGAATGCGCTGCCAGGAGTGGTGGCGGAGGCAGATACAATAGAGGCGTTTAAGAGGCTCTTAGATAGTCGCATGAATGTGCAGAGAATGGAAGGATATGGACCACATGCAGGCAGAAGGGATGAGTATAGTTCGGTATCATTAGCTTATTTAGTTCGACACAACATCGTGGGTGGAAGGGCCTGTTCCTGTGCTGTACTGTTCTATGTTCTAGAGCCAACACTGAGCACTCTTGGGTTTGGTAAAACATGAAGTAATATTCTTCTAACCGCTTCCCAACCATTGAACAGCATGTGTCAGAGTGATAGTTTCCTTTCTGACACTGGCCAACTTTTAGACTCCCTAAAACTAGTGCCAATTACTGATTGTTTTGTTTCAGCTGTCTAAGTTTATAGTGACTGGCTACAAACTGGCCAAATTCTTTCAGGAAGAAATTGAATTGTTAGTACCCTTCTAACTGACCAGGACCCCCTTTCCCATGTTACCTTTCAACTTATTGGGTTTGCTAGAAAGTTTATTATAATACTGTGTAACGTCTAAACAAAAAGTGATTTAAAATGTGTTGGGATATTAATAGGAATAACGCCCAATAGTTAACTGCCAGTCCAGCACTTCCAAAATCCTGTGTGCACTGGATTAACTGAATTTTACCTTATATTGCTTGTGTGGAGAAACAGACTTGGATACTACAGATTGTAAAGGGCAGAAGACCATTGAACCCATCAAGTCTGCTTTGGATTAGTTAGATTATCTGAGTGTCACTGTACTGAGACTGTTCCCCAAACTCTCCAATGTGTTCCAGTAGCGCAGTAGGCAATGAACAGACAGCACAGGCTAAGTTCGGCCAGGGCTCACTACTGCCGATATTATCTCCCTTATTGTGTGCTAATCCTAAAAGCAGCAAAATTAGCCACACTTAAAGTGCACAACTCATTTCATTGTGTGAACAGGTTTGGTTTCCAGGGTGAACAAGCTATTGTCCAATACCTTCTCATTCACCTTGAGCAATGACTGCCGATAAAAGTGATTTATATGCTAATTCACTTTTTTTATATTTATGAGAAAACCTTTACCAACCCTGCCCATCAAACAGTTTAATGTTTTTCAAGACTGCAAATTATGTGGCAAGGCCTACACTTAAGATGCTTTGTGTCCAGTGCAGATTATTTTAAAGTGCATTCTTCAGAGAGACCAGGACAGCTGGCTCTTGACCACTTTAGTGACCTGCTATGCACCTTTAAGATAACACATCATGTGCACTGTTTGAAGAAACATGAGGGGTGTTGACACATTTTGAGAGAATATCTTGAATTGATGCTGTAATGAATGTCGAGGAAGATGGGTACGAATTGTATTTACTGTATATCTCATGAATAAAGGATATTTCAGAAATAAAAAAAATCTGCACTTAAAAGGAAAGCTCTCACTCTCATTTCAAGTTTAATCCAAGTTTAAGCCTTGAGCTGATTAGAATTTTATAGAATTTAAATTCTTTTTTCCTTGCTATTTTTATTTCTGAATTTACTCACTTATTTATTGGTAATTAGTTTATTATTGTCACATGTACCGAGATACAGTGAAAAACTTTGTTTTGCATGTCATCCATACAGATCATTTCAAGACATAAGTACATCGAGGCAGTACAAAGGGAAGAGCAAAAAAACAGAATGTAGAATATAGTGTTGTAGTTACAATTACAGAGAAAGTGCGGTGCAGGTAGACAATAATGTGCAAGGGCCATGTCGAGGTAGATTATGAGGTCAAGAGGTCTGCCCAGCGGGATAGAAGCTGTCCTTGAGCCTGGTGGTCCATGTTGTCAGGCTTTTGTATCTTCAGCCCAATAGAAGAGGGAAGAAGAGAGAATGTCCGGGGTGGGAAGGGTCTTTGATTACAGCACAGGAGGAGGATATTCAGCCCATTGGGACCGTACTGTGTGTAATCCCAACAATCCCATTCCCCTCTCCTTAGATTCCTCTAAATCTGCAATATATCATCCATCAACTCCCCTCTGATTTTTTTATTACCAATATTTTACACTAGGGGTAGGACAATGTACCAACCATCACATATTTTTGGGATGTGGGAGGAAACTGGAGCACTCGGAAGGAAACCCACACAGTCACAGGGAGAACATGCGAACTCCACACAGACAGCTCTCGAGGTCAGGATTGAACCCGGGTCTCTGCGGCAGTGAAGCAGCAGCACTACCTGCTGAACACCATGGTGGATTCTCTGATTTCTGGGCAACAAACTGAAGGGTTGACTAGGGCCACTGGCACAGCTAAATTTATAAATAATTATATTGGAAGTGTGCAATAGTCAGAATGCTAGCCTGCACATCTAAGATTTGTATTCTGATTCAGCAACTTGAAGTGATTTTTGGCTGATTTTAACATTTCAAGGTTGCAGCTATAAACTGGAAAAATGCCTCACTGAAGTGATGATGGTTGGGAAGGGGGTGAACACCGAGACTGGGCAGAACACAGGGGCTTAACTTTTGATCTAAATTCACCTTACATTTGAAAAGGGAAGTGTTAGGCTCTCTAGTACAATATTTGCAGAAAGATAAACATCCCGAAATCCCAACATTTAAAATGAACGATCAAAATTAAAATTCAAGTGTTCCTATGGCGGTTGGAAAAAGAACCACAAGCAACATGGGTGGCAGGTATTTGATGTGTACGGCCTGTAGGGATAACAAAAATATATTCTACCGTAGCCTTCAAAATAGAACTGGAAGAATAATTTAAGTAGAAAAAATATTAGTGGAAAAGGGTAAGATTTTGGGCAGTGGGACTAGCTAACCCAAAGCAGGCTGCGTGGTCATCTGTCCTTTATGAAACTGTAGTATCCCAATTCTGTTCCTCAGCACAAGCAAAATAGAGTAAAACTCTGTTAACAGCACACTTAGGTCTCTGGTGGTACTGAAGCAGCATATCTTCTGAACTATTGCATTATATTCCTTGTAATGTAACACAATTTTAATTCAATTTTTTTTAGTTTACATTAGTATTATAAATTTTCCGGTGAACCTGACACGTTGAAAGGGAGTGCAAGAACCAGGGTCTCGGAGAGTGCGAAGGGAGCACAGGAACAGGAGCCCAAGGTGAGCTTCAAGGGAGAGTGGGAATCAAGGCCCCAGTGAGTTTCAAGGGAGTGTGGCAAATGTCACCTGGTGAGGCAGATCCCAAACCATCGGGATAGTCGGATAGCAGGTTGTCAGAGTTTCACTATATACAGTACAATCTGACAGTGAGATTCCCACCCCTTCCCAATAAAATTCTGGTAGCGCAGGGGTAAGAATTAGAAGTAACTGTAAAATTAGACATGGGTGAAGCTGAGGCTTTGTGCAATTCATTATAAGGAATGTTCACTGTTTTTTGGTAATAATAATGAAAAAGGAGAGAGAGAGACATACATCAGGTTGCTGTTTATCAATTACAGCTGGTGTTCAACACAACCATCCCCTCAGTACTGATCAACAAGCTTCAAAACCTGGGCCTCTGTACCTCCCTCTGCAACTGCATCCTTGACTTCCTTATCGGGAGACCACAGTCAGTGTGGATCAAAGGTAACATCTCCTCCTCGCTGACAATCAACACAGGCACATCTCAAGGATGCGTGCTTAGCCCACTGCTCTACTCTACACTCATGACTGTGTGGCTAGGCACAGCTCAAGCACCATCTATAAATTCGCCGACGACACCACTGCTGTTGGCAGAATCCCAGATGGCAATGAGGAGGTGCACAGGAGTGAGATAGTTCAGCTGGTTGAGTGGTGTCACAACAACAACCTCACACTCAATGTCAGCAAGATCAGGGAATTGATTGTGGACTTCAGGAAGGGGAAGTCGGGAGAACACACACCAGTCCTCATTGAGGGGTCAGCGGTGGAAAGAGTGAGCAGCTTCAAGCTCCTAGGCGTCAACATCTCAGGGGATCTATCCTGGGCCCAACACATTGATGCAATCACGAAGAAGACACGCCAGCGGCTCTACTTCATTAGGAGTTTGAGGAGATTCGGTATGTCACCAAAGACTCTTGCAAATTTCTACAGGTGTACAGCGGGAAGCATTCTGACTGGTTGCATCAGCACCTGGTATGGAGGCTCCAATGCACAGGATCGCAAGAGGCTGCAGAGTTGTAGACTCAGCCAGCTCCATCATGGGCACAACCCTTCCCGCCATCGAGGACATGAAGAAGGCAGCATCCATCATTAAGGACCCTCACCACCCGGGACATGCCCTCTTCAGGTTACTACCATCGGGAAGGAGGTACAGGAGCCTGAAGACACACACTCAATGTTTCAGGAACAGCTTCTTCCCCTCCGCCATCACGGTTCATGAACCCATGAACACTACCTCATTATTCCTCTTTTGCATTATTTATTTATTTTTGTAACTTATAGTGATTTTGATGTCTTGCACTGTATTGCTGCCGCAAAACAACAAATTTCATGACATATGTCAGTGATAATAAACCTGATTCTGATTTGGAGAACTTGCCCGCGTATGGTGCCTTTTACTTCTTCACTATATCCTAAAATCCCTTACAACTAATGCATTGTGCTTGATACCATGCAGGCTAACTCATCAACTTATTTCCCAAACAGGGACGGGATGAATGGCTAGACCATCTAGTGCAGCTGCGATGGGTTTCGTGACGTTGGCTGACTGGATTTGAATGCAATTGAGCTGGCTTGGTGATGAGCAGGAGGAAATTTTTCCAGGAATTTTGATGCCATTGGATGTCACATTAATAAACTACTGAATTAAGAACATAAGAAACAGAAGAAAGAATCAGCCGTTCAGCCCCTCATACCTGCTCCAACATTCGGTGAGATCACGGCCGATCTTTTACCTCAGCACCATTTTTCTGCCCTACCCCCCATTTCCCTAAATATCTAAAGATCAATCAATTAATTGTCTTGAACATTGTCAGTATCTGAACCTCCACAGCCCTCTTGGGTAGAAATTGCCACAGATTCACCCCCTGTTGGGTGAAGAAATATCTCTCATCTCTGTTTCGAATAGCCGACCCCTAATTTTAAGACATGGGCCCCTGGTTGCAGATGTCCCAGCCAGAAGAAATCATCCTTCCATCTACCCTGTCAAGCGGCTGAAAAATTTTGCATGGGTTCTATTAGATTGCCTTACAGTCTTCTAAACTTGAGTGTGTAAAGACTCAGTTTGCTCAATCTCTCCTCAAAAAGCAAACCCTCCATCCCAGGAATCAATGTGGTGAACTTCCACTGCACTCCCTCCATCGTGAGAATGTTCTTCAAAGCAAGAGGTTGTGGCTGAGGAGCAGAAGGAACCACCTCCTGCACACCTTCAGGGTTGGGAGGGAAGCAGGGAAGTTGTTGCAATTGATGCAAGGAGTGGCAGTAAAGATCCATTTGGTTCTGGAGACTGAGGAAGCACTGTTGGTCCTTCAGTTCCCTGAGAAGCAAACAATCTCGGATTTATTAGCCTAGTGGGACCTCCCGGTGCAGTCAAGGGCTAAATTTGTAGAGCAATAGGAGCAAAAACTGTGCATTCAAAGAACGCACTGCCTGACTACACTGAATGCTTTTGCTAAAAAGACAAGGTTAAAAATTCCACCCAAAGGAAGACGGTCATAATAGATGGAAAGATGGACGATGTCATGGCAGCCATTTTAATTGGCAACCCAATCATATTGCACAAGGCATTTGGGGGTAAAATGGTTCCTCTGTCCTATTGGGCAAGGAGTGTTTTGACATCTCTCAAGTCCCGGGAAACACAGAGGGGAGATAATGCTTCATTAAGTATTTGAAGGAGAAATCTGGCACCAGTGAACCAACTGGTCACCTGCCTTCATGACTCTGCTTCTACTGAAACTGAAGTGCCTGAGTTAGAAGCAGGTTGGACTTGAATTTAATTTTTTTTTTAACACCCTACGCAACACAAACCCAAAGCAATACCAGAAATTGGTACTGGTATTCGTTTTGTATTGCTGTAAGTATTCAGCAGATCAGTCAGCATCTATGGAGAGAAAAACAAGTCGCTCAGAGTCAGTCAGTCTCTATTGATCTCCACCTTATCGCAGACATTCCCTCTGCTCTCTCCATCTCTGCAGCTTCCACAGTCCTGGTGAAAGGCCATTTATGTGAAATATTAACTCTGCGTTTCTCTCTCCATAGATGCTGCCTGGCCAGCTGAGAATTTCCAGCATTCTCTGTTTTCATTTAAGATTTCCCGCATCTGCAGTGTTTTATTTTTGTTTTTCCAGCCTAAACCCATCTGTTTTAGTTGGGTTATTACAGTATCCATGCTGCCAGTCTCACTAATAATGATGTGTAACTGTCTGAAATCCTGGACAAATGGAAGCCAGCTGATAAATTATAAAGACAGCTTGTTCCTGTGGTCAAATGCCTGCTTCTTGGCTTTGGATTCTGTGTAATGAATACAGTTTCCAGTCTAACATGGGCTGTTCAGATGTTGGTAAATATTTGTGCTGCTGGCTTGTGGGGATCTTCTGTTTTTTTTTGACAGATGGCTCTTGGCAACTTTCATTCATGAACTGCATCACCCAAAAGGACTTTATAGATTTTTCTCCCACATGCAAGTGCTACCTGCAGTTAATATTGAAGAGAAGAATGGTGCAATGATAATTCCAGGTCTGTCAAAAATGAGATGATGGAATAAGGAAGTCCAAATGAATAAATGAAAATGCTTTTGACAGTATTTTCCCTATGGTATACACATCCTATCACAAAATATACCCAGTCACAGCATTCAGGAGTCGCAGAGAAGCCTCTGTGATTTAAATGTCCATTTTGATCTGCTTAAATTGACCTGAAATTATTTTGAGATGTCTACTAATACAACACCCAAATATCTAAAGGGAAGGATTGTGAGCCCTTGTGCTTAAATTCCAGTTTGGAATCTTCCAATAGTATAATTTCAAGTCTTTTGACTTATTGTATGTCAAAGCATCTCAATGCTGTGCATCTCAGAACGCCCAAGTTGATAAATGAATGTTTAGGAATGATTTATGATATTTTGCCTATGGATCACATCCAAGCCAGACTCACAAGTCATTTTTATATAGTTGTGACTTTAGGATTTTATTTTAGTTGCTGGAAAACACTACCACCTTGATGAGAGTAAGAGACTTCCACTTCAATAGTGTTTTCACAACCTCAGGATATCCCAATTCTCCTTATAGACAATGAAATACCAGTGAAGCCTGGTCAGTGTCGAAACATCGCTGCTGATCTATATGCGGAGAGTTCCCACAAGCAACTGCATGGTAATGACCAGGTCATGATCATCAGGTGTTGACTGGGAGATAAATATGTAACCTACTTAGTACAACACTGAAGGAGGCCATTGAGTCCACTGAGTACCAACAAAGCAATCCCTTCAGTCCCATTCTCCCCTCCTTATTTTCCTTGTAACCCTGCAACTTACTATAAGACCATAAGATATAGGAGCAGAATTAGGCCATTCGGCCCATCGAGTCTGCTCCGCCATTCAATTGTGGCTGATTTTTTTTCAGCCTCATTCTCCCACCTTCTCCCTGCAACCCTTAAACCCCTTACCAATCAAGAACCTATCAATCTCTGCATTAAATACACCCAATGACTTGGCCTTCACTACCCTCTGTGGCGACCATTTCCACAGATTCACCACCCTCTGGCTGAAGAAATTCCTCCTCACCTCAGTTTTAAAGGGACGTCCCTTTATTATGAGGTGGTGCCCTCGGATCCTAGACTTTCCCACTAATGGAAACATCCTCTCCATGTCCACTCTATCCAGGCTTTTCGGTATTCGGTAGGTTTCAATGAGATCCCCCCTTGATCCTTCTGAACTCCAGTGAGTACAGGCCCAGAGACATCAAACACTCCTCTCTGACATGCCCATCAGTTCCCTATTTTAAAAAAAATTGCCACTAAATTAGGAGTAATTGACAACAGCCAATTAAATGTTGGCTATTTAATGTCCAGCTGAATGAGCAGACAGAGCCTTGCTTAAATATCTGAAAGCACTCCTTACAGTAAGGCTCTGGACTGTCTGCCGAGGTTCTTGGGTTAAAGTCCTTGGAATGGGATTGGAACCCGCAGTTTTCTGACAGAGATTCAAGCATGATAGCTGTCACTCAGATGACTGAGAGGTTACAGAAAGAATTGACTGTTGGTTATATTTGCTAAAAAATGGCTGGCAACATATTAATTATTCCAACTTGTTAGAATGGGAGCAATTGCTTCATCACATCCTCAACATTCCCAGGTTTCTACTGAGTAAATGGACTGTCTTAGTCCAATTCTTCGAGGCTAGAATGAAAGAAAATCAGTGAGAGGCCTGAGTGTGATGGTTCCGTTAGGACAGGACCCATTGGGCTTACTTTACAAATGCTTAAACTGATGGCTCTTGGATTGTGGTTTGTGAGGAGGATGCAGAGGCATCAAGGGGATGTTGAGGGCAGGCACGGTAGTGTAGCGGTTAGTGTAACGCTATTACAGCACCAGCGACCCGGGCTCAATTCCCATCACTGTCTGTAAGGAGTTTGTATGTTCTCCCCGTGTCTGCGTGGGTTTCCTCCGGGTGTTCCGGTTTCGTCCCACATTCCAAAGATGTACGGGTTAGGAAGTTGTGGGCATGCTATGTTGGTGTTGGAAGCATGGCGACACTTGCAGGCTGCTTCCAGAACTCTCTACTCAAAAAATACATTTCACTGAGTGTTTTGATGTACATGTGACTAATAAAGATCTTATCTTATATCTTATAGGCACTGACAGGGAGGAAAGGACGTCATTTGGGTTAAAAAGTTACAAATTACTTTCCTTTCTCATTTTTCTCTTGAGAGGATGCTTCATTAGAATTTAAGAGCACAAGAAATAGAAGCAGGAGCAAGGCATCAGCCCATCATACCTGCTCCACCATTCAAAAAACTGCGGCTGATTTTTATTAAAGGACCATTTTCCTTTACTAACCCCATATCCCTTGATCCCCTTAACATCTAAAAAAAAACAGCTTCTGCCTTGAATCTACTGAGTGACTGAGCCTGCACAGCCCTCTTGAGCAGAGAATTCCGAAGATTCACCACCCTTTGGGAAAAGTTTTTTCACATCTTGAGTCCTGAATGGTCCCCAGACAATGACACCAGGTTCTAGACAGGAGAAGTATCATCCCTGCATCTACCCTGTCAACCCCCACAACAATGTTCTATGTTTCAATGAGCTCACCTCTCCTCTCTGAAGAGTATTGGCCCAATCTGTTTCACCTCTCCTCATAGGAGAAACGCACCATCCCAGAAATCACTCTGGTGAACCATTTCACTACAGCAAGTAGGTAGGGAGACCAAAGCTGTGAACTATCTTTCAGGTGCAATCTCAACAGGGCCCCATATAATTTCAGTATTCTTTAGTACTTAAAATCTCTTGCGATGAAGACTAACATGCATTTGCTTTCTTTACTGCCCACTGTATTGCACAGTAACATTCAGAATCAGAATCAGAATCAGATTTATTATTACTACTGACATATGACATGAATTTGTTGTTTTGCGGCTGCAGTACAGTGCAAGACATAAAAACCTATAAATTACAAAAATAAATAAATGGTGCAAAAAAAAGAAATAACAAGGTAGTGTTCATGGTTCATGGACCGTTCAGAAATCTGATGGCGGAGGGGAAGAAACTGTTCCTGAAACACTGAGTGTGGGTCTTCAGGCTCCTGTACCTCCTCCCTGATGGCAGTAACGAGAAGAGGGCATGTCCCGGGTGGTGAGGGTCCTTAGGGACGGATGCGCCTTCTTGAGGAACCACCTCTTGAAGATGTCCTCGATGGTGGGGAGGGTTGTGTCCGTGATGGAGCTGGCCGAGTCTACAACCCTCTACAGCCTCTTTTGATCCTGTGTATTGGAGCCTCCGTACCAGGCGGTGATGCAACCAGTCAGAATGCTCTCCACCGTACATCTACAGTAATTTGTAAGGGTTTTTGGTGACGTACCAAATCTCCACAAACTCCTAACAAAGTAGAGCCACTGGCGTGCCTTCTTCGTGATTACATCAATGTGCGGGGTCCAGGAACTTGAAGCCTTTCCACCTCTAACCTCTCAGTGAGGACATGTGTGTGTTCTCCCGACTTCCCCTTCCTGAATTCCACAATCAGTTCCTTGGTCTTGCTGACATTGAGTGTGAGGTTGTTGTTGTGACACCACTCAACCAGCTGATCTATCTCACTCCTGTGCACCTCCTCATCAACGGTGGTGTCATGGGCAAATTTACAGATGGCGTTTGAGCTGTGCCGAGCCACACAGTCATGAGTGTAGAGAGAGTAGATTAGTGGGCTAAGCACACATCCTTGAGGTGCACCTGTGTTGATTGTCAGCGAGGAGGAGATGTTATTTACTGACTGTGGTCTCCTGATAAGGAAATCAAGGACCCAGTTTGCAGAGGGAGTTACTTACAGAGGCCCAAGTTTTGAAGCTTGGTTATTTGTACTGAGGGAACAATGGTGTTGAACATTGAGCTGTAATCGATAAACAGTAGCCTGATGTATGTCTTGCGGTTGTTTTGGTGCTCCAAAGCTGAGTGGAGAGCCAGTGAGATTGTTTCAGCTGTAGACCTGTTGTAACAGTAAGTGATTTGCAGCGGCTCCCGGTCCTTACTCAGGCAGGAGTTAATTCTAGCCATGACCAACCTCTTGAAGCACTTCATTACAGTAGATGTGAGTGCTACTGGGTGATAGTTGTTCGGTGATTAATGTACAAGGGCACACAACTCCCTCAGAACACCAACTCTTCTCAATCTCTCACCACTTAAAAAATATACTCTACTTTTCTATTTTTGATAACGATAGTGGATGATCACATTTTTCCACATGCTCCATTACTCATACCCCATTAACTTAACCTATCCACATCCCCTTGAAGCCTCTGCATCTCCTCATAACCCTCATTGCCAACTTTGTACTATCTGCAGTCTATCATACTTTCCCTCAACTGAACCTCTGACATAGATTGCAAAAAGCCCTAATCCCTGTAGTACCTCACTAGTGACTGCCTCCCAATCCAAAACAACTTGTTTATTCCTTCGTTCTGTTTGTCTGTTCATTTACCATCAATATATTACATCCAATCCTGTGAACTGTTTACTAATTTCTTGTGTCGTATCTTAGCAAAGGCCTTTTGAAAGCCACACACATCCACTGGTTCCTCCTTTCCTCTGCTGCAAGTTACAACCTCAAAAAGAACTAGCACATTTTTCTTTCATGTTTGCCTAATTCTGTTCTTGTTTTCTAAGTGTCATTTTATCAATAATAACAGATTCCAGCTTTCTCATGACCACAGGTAATGGTCCCACATCAAAGCCCACATACATCACATCCACTGGCTTGTCCTTACCTACTCAGCCAGTAACAATGTCAAAAAACTCCAACACTTCTGTCCGTTATGAATTCCCTCCCATAGTGAGAACTTTCCCAATCCTATCCTTATTTTCTAAGTGTCCTTCTTCAATATTAGATGTTTTGGATTTTCCCAACTGCTGGTGTCAGATTCACGGAGCAGTAGTTCCCTGTTTTCTCTCTCTATCAATTGTTAAATAATTACATTTGTTAATCCCCAGTCTGCGAGAACCATCCTAGAATCTCTGGAATGTTGGATGATGACAACAGGTCTATCCACCATCTCCATCACCACCTCTTTCAACACTTCAGGGCTTTCAAGCATCTCACTCTAGTGGTCATCTGCCATGATAATGTTATTGATCGATGGAGGGAAAAGTCTCAGTGAGTCAGGTCCTATCCATTTCTCCGATACTACCTTTAACTCATTCTAACTTCTACCAGCTTCTCATTCTCTCTAAACATGTTGTTCTCCGCTACTTCTAAGAGGTTTCTTCCATGAGAACGGGCACAAAATATTTGTTTAATTTCTCTTCAATTTCTTTATTCCCCCATACAATTTCTCCTGCCTTAGTCTGTAAAAGGTTCACATTAACTTTTGCTAATCCTTTCCTTTCACGTACTTACAGCAGTATGGCTCGCCCATGGAAGACAGAGGGTGGTGGTAGATGGAGTGTATTCTGCCTGGAGGTCAGTGACCAGTGGTGTTCCGCAGGGATCTGTTCTGGGACCCCTGCTCTTTGTGATTTTTATAAATGACTTGGATGAGGATGTGGAAGGGTGGGTTAATAAGTTTGCTGATGATACAAAGGTTGGTGGTGTAGTGGATAGCATAGAAGGATGCTGTAGATTACAACAGGATATCGATAGAATGCAGACCAGGGCTGAGAAGTGGCAGATGGAGTTCAACCTGGAAAAGTGTGAAGTGATACACTTAGGGAGATCAAATTTGAAGGCAGAATACAAGGTTAATGGCAGGACTCTTAGCAGTGTGGAGGAACAGAGGGATCTTGGGGTCCACATCCATAGATCCCTCAAGGTTGCTACGCAGGTCGATAGGGTTGTTAAGAAGGTGTATGGTGTGTTGGCCTTCATTAGTCGAGGTACTGAGTTCAAGGGCCACGAGGTGATGTTGCAGCTCTATAGAATGCTGGTCAGACCACACTTGGAGTAATGTGTTCAGTTCTGGTCACCTCATTATCGGAAGGATGTGGAAGCTTTA